>NC_088911.1:60764897-61426683 GCF_963576675.1 Euphorbia lathyris
CCGCCCTTGCTAAGCTATGGGCTGCTGCATTTGCTGAACGTTTCACAAAAGAGACTGAAATTGAATCGAGCTCTTGTAATAACTGACTACAAATTAAAAGAATATCTAAAAGATAAGAATTGTGTGACGTTGGAACCTGAATTGCATTTACAACGGATAGGCAGTCTGTGCGAATGCAAATGTTCTGGAGATTGTGTAGTTTAATCCAGGAGAGCACTTCCTTATTAGCTATAGCCTCAGCGATGATCGGTTCAAACAGACCTTCTAATGCTCCATGATATGCGTGGATGCATCTCCCTTCCGAGTCCCTTAGGATAAACCCCATTGAACTGTATCCTGCCTCCTGAAAAGTTCCAGCATCGACGTTACACGCCATGAACCCTGCAGCAGGTCGAATCCACCTAGACGGGGCTGCTGGTTTATTCCCTTTCCTCCGCTGAACTGATTCTTGAGCCGAAGCCCACTCACGAAGCTCGTTTCTGATTCGTCCCGCAAGAACGAGTGAGCTGTACGATCTGTTCTTCCACACAACCTCATTTCTATGCTTCCACAAACACCATAGACCCGTTGCCACCTCCCGAGCTACTGCTGTATTATTCCTCATTAAGAGTTCTTTAAGCCACTGTAAGAAATCCCCCTGTATTAACATCCTGGCATCCCCGAAGAGCTGTTGCCAAACCCCTCGAGCACAGCTGCACTCCACGGCCAAGTGCTGTTCCGTTTCATCATTTAATCCACATACCGGGCAGACGTTCGGGTGACTACTGTGTCTTTTAGCCAAATTATTCATCGTTGGCAGGTTCAGAGAAACCATTCGCCAAATGAAATTTCTAATTTTTGGAGCAACATTCAAAGACCAGATACAATTCCAAAAACGCTGGTCAACCGGATCCTCCTCCAAACATAAGCCTGTACTGACCATATAGCCACTTCGGACCGTGTAATTACCTCTCGGTTCGGGACCCCATTGCCATCCATCTTCCATTGCGAGCTGACGCCGTGGAATAGCAGAGATAAGACGTTGATCGCGAATGTTAAAAGTTGTTTGAATCAATTCCTTATTCCAGGAGCCATCAGCTCTCAACAAATCCCGCACAGTGCCTGTAGGGAGGCTGAAATCAATAGGGCTGGTCGGCTTTGGATTGACAGGATCCTGCAGCCAAGGACTATCCCAGATTGCTCTCGAGCTTCCATTTCCAACCTTGTTCCGCAGACCTTGGTTTAACCGATCACGCCCAGCCAACAAGCTTCGCCATACAAAAGATGGATTGTGTCAAAGTGTCGCCTCCAGGAAAGTGAGATGGGGGAAATAACGAGCTTTTAGGACTTTGGACATCAAAGAGTTGGGCTCTTGAATCATTCTCCAACCTTGCTTAGCTAGTAAGGCTAAATTGAATTGTTTGATGTCCCTGAAACCCATACCGCCTTTACTCTTTGGTCTACAAAGTCGACTCCATTGTTGCCAATGAATCCCGGAATTGCTCTCTCCTGACGATCGCCACCAGAATCGGTTTAGCATACGGTTGACATCCTCACAGAATTGGTCCGTCATTTTGAAAACGCTCATGATGAACGTTGGTATTGACTGCAGAACCGCCTTAATCAATATTTCTTTTCCTGCTCGAGAGAGGAATCTTTCCTTTCAACTGTTTATACGGTTCCAGATCCTTTCTTTGATGTGCCCAAAAGCTTGTGCTTTGCTTCGTCCTACTGTAATTGGAGCTCCCAGGTATAACCCCATATCTGTTATTATTTCAACCCCCAAAAGCATTGATATTGAAAGCTTACCCGGTGTATCAGAGCCTTTGCTGAACATGATGGAAGACTTCTGATAATTTATCTTTTGCCCTGATGCCTCTTCATACTTCTTTAGGCAACTGAGAATGGTTTCGGCTTCTTGTTGTTTTGCTTTGAAGAAAAGGATGCAGTCGTCTGCAAAAAACAAATGAGATACCCTTGGAGCTGTGCGGGCTACAGAGCAGCCGTGGAGAAGCCCCGCCTCCTCTTTGGATTGTAAGAGAGCCGACAGACCCTCCGCGCATATCAGGAATAAAAAAGGGGATAGAGGCTCCCCCTGACGAAGTCCTCTGGACGGGTGAATAGTGCTGCTAGAATTACCGTTGAGAAGAATTTTGTACGAAGCTGAGTTGACACACATCATCATCCATTCCACCCATTGACTCTGAAACCCCATTCTCTGAAGCATACTTCTTAGAAACTCCCACTCGACCCTGTCATAGGCCTTGCTCATGTCCAGCTTAAGGGCGGCCTGTTTCGTTCCATTAGCTAATTTCAGTTTATGGAGACATTCAAAGGCTACAATAATGTTGTCGGATATTGCTCTGCCGGATAGAAATGCACTCTGATTAGCCGATATAACTCTAGGGAGAACTCTTTTGAACCGGTTCGCCAACATTTTTGATAAAATTTTGAACACGACGTTGCAAAGTGCTATGGGGCGAAGTTCGGTTACCCGTGTTACCTCTTTTTTCTTCGGAATTAGCACAATAAGGGTTTCATTCAGCTTAGCGGGGATGCTCGAGGAGTTCAAACAGGCCATACAAGTACTCACCACATCAGTTCCAATTATGCTCCAAAAATTCTGAAAGAAGGCCGGGTTCATTCCCTCTGGGCCGGGACTTTTGTCGGGATGCATTGAAAAGCATGCCTGTCTAACTTCTTCTGCTGAGAAATTGCGAGCCAGATACGTGTTATCACTGTTTGACACTCGTGCTTTTACAGCCTCAAGGATCTCCTGCGAAACACTGCCTCTACTTGTGAAGATACCTTTAAAATAGTCTGTTAATAATTCTTCAAGACCTGAGCCCCAGCTGCACTTCTCACCATTCTCGTTTTCTAGCTCAGTTATACTGTTGTTCCTCTTCCTAGCTGAAGCGTATTCGTGGAAGTAACGAGTATTGTGATCGCCCTCTTGGAGCCAAAACAACTTGGCCCATTGCTTCCAAAATTCTTCCTGTTGGGACAACACCTCGTTATAATCATCTGTAGCTTTGTGAAATAGTTCAATCCCAACTCTGTCCGTTCGGCTTTTAAGTGTTTCAATCAGCCGTCTCTGATCACTAATCTTCCTGCTGAAATTACCTTGATTGCTCCATTGTTGAAGTTCTACTGCACATTCAGCAATTTTTTGTTCGATAGAAGCCCCAGCCATCCTGTTCCAAGTCTGTTCCACAACCGTACTGCACTGATCATCACGAATCCACACATTTTCAAACCTGAATCTTCTTGGCTGTGCGATTCTGATCCAAATTTTCATATCCAGACGTAACGCCGTATGATCTGAACAAGCAGTACTCAGGTTTTTGAGCTTCGAGCTAGGGAAATCCTCCTTCCACTTAGCATTTACTAAAGCTCTGTCTAACCGTTCACGAATCCACCTCTGAGTGCCTCTCCCCGTTTCCCAAGTGTATGGATAACCTGACATATCCATGCTAGACAGTCCACATTCCTCCACCGTCGCTCGAAAGCCTTCTAGCAGGTTATTCGGGTGCCTATTTCCCCCAATTTTCTCTGATTGGATAAGTAGGTCATTAAAATCTCCTAGACAGCACCACAGGAGGGAAACTGAGTGAGCCAGTGATTTCAGGAGATTCCATGAATCTCTTCTCTTACTTCTCTCTGGGAAACCGTAAAAGCCTGTAAGTCTCCAAACCAGATTGCTACTTGTCTTGATCTCCGCATCAATAAAGTTATCCGAGGATTCCTTTATTGTAACCGAACTAGCCTTCTTCCACAAAAGGGCCAAACCCCCTCCTTGGCCTCTACTATCAACTGCAAAACATTCCTCGAACCCAAGCTTACTGCATAAACTCCTTATACGCTCTTTAGCCACCTTCGTCTCCATAAGGAAAAGAAACGAGGGTTTGTGGACACGTATCAGGTCCCGCAGGACATTAACTGTCCGTGAATTGCCCAGTCCACGGCAGTTCCAACTGATGACACTCATGATCCCTGACGAGCCTGATCCTCAGGTCCCGTCTCCTTTCCGCTTTCAAACTGTACGGTGCAGTTGACGTTGTCTGTCATGGTGTTTGTATTCACTCGCTTTCTTTTTGGATCTATGCTGACCCCTTCCTCCATGTAATTAGCCGGATACTGGTATGGTATAGACGCACCCTCCGGAACGCCGTATAGTTTACGACTTGTCCCAGGACCCCCGTCTGATTCTCCTGTGTCTACCTCAATATCACTATACACATCATCAAAGTCATCCGATGGTTTCCGGATCCATGCCTTACCTATCTGAGAGCTAGGTTTCCTCAAAGGGGCTCTTAAATTGCTACTGAATCTCCTCTCCACTGTAAACTCTGGATTATCAAAACGGGAGCTACAAAACTTGTCAGTGTGGCCTATAATCCCACAATAGAAGCAAAACTGTGGAAGACGTTCGTATTTATAGGTGACCCAGAACTTCTGCCCTCCCCTTCGCTGCAGATACTGCCCTGTTTTCAGACTCCTGCGGGTATCAACCGTTGCCTTGATCCTCAAGAAACTTCTTCGCATCCCTGTGAAGTTCTTCGGGTCGGTTTCGATAAAGGATCCCAGGTCGTTGCCTAGAGCTTTGCACGCAGCTTCAGTTTGGAAATCAATGGGAAGGTCAAATACTTGGACCCATATAATTAGATTGTGAAGCTCTACTTGGGAGGCTTGTTCAGAAGTTTTAAGCTGTTGCACCACCATTACGTTCTGGTTAAACGTCCAAGGACCGTCGTTCAGAACCCTAGCCATGTCTAACTCATGATAGAATTGGAACAGATACCTGCCTCCTATTTCTGTCTCAGTGGCTGTTACTCCTTTCACTGGCCGCCAAATTGCTGCAAGGGTCGTCTGCATGGAATCAAAGTGAATGGTGCGAGCTGCTAAAAATTAGCCGATGACGAAGAAATATTGTTGCGTGATTTCTGGCTGTAACAGATCATCTTCCAGGATTAGCCCCGTCTCGTCGTTATCGGTGATGTTTAGATTGCCGTAGTTTGCCGTAATGTCCATGATTTTGGTCGGGTTGGGAATTACTGTGGGAAAAAGGTTGATTACAGGCGGCGAGTTTAGGGGAACAGGATTTATTGGTTCTGGTATTCAATATCGGACGAAGTCGAGTTAGGGTTTAGAGACATCTCATGCGAGAAGACAAGATAAACTCCATAAGGAGAGACAATGCCATTTTTGCATTTCCTTAATCTTTCTTCAAGTTGATTTTTCCATGGGTTTAATTGTTTCTTACAAGTATGTGAATATTTTTAATCTGTCTTTTATCATAATTTTTTTATTTTGAAATCGAAACATTCTGACATTGCTATTTTTTTAATAATAATGCTCATTTAATTAATAATATTTAATGCATTAATAATTATCATTCAATTAAAAAAATATATTTTGTTAATATAAAAAATAATAAAATAAAGAAGATAAAAAGTGTATTGATGCATGGGTATTAAGTTAAAAGGCTTATGGCTAATCATAGAAATCGTAGAAATTAGGGATGGCAACGGGTACTGTACTGTGAGTACCTGACATTATCTGATCCTAATGGGACTACATGTATCTTGTATGAAAGGATATAAAACGGGTATGAGATCAAAACCATTACTCATTAGGGTAATGGGGCGGGTATGGGATTACTCCTCAGTGTACTCGGTACTCGTCATAATGTTTTTATGTATTAATTTTTTTTATTGTTTTTTAAATGTAAGATGTGAGATTCACAACCTTTTATTTTTCAACCATTGAATGATACTACTAAACTACTTTATTCTTATTAATTAAGGTTCAATTTGTTCAATTTTTTGATGAATGATTTATTAAATTCATACTTTGTTAAATTTGAAATGTTTTTTTGTTTTATTTATTGATTTTTAACGGGTAAGGGTACCCACGAATTAAATAGGGAGATATGAGATGTAAAAAGTATATCCGTTAGGGTAATGAGACGGGTACGGATACAGGTAATTAAAAAAATAAACGGGTAATGGTTTGAGATTGACACTATCCATTGCCATCCCTAGTGGAAATGGGTCGTAGATTGGAAAGTTGATGTGGTAATTCTGGTAACAATGTTGTTGACAACTATTAGCGCTCGTTTGGTTCATGGAATAGAGATGGAGTAGGTTAGTTGTTCCTAAGGAATTTTTATTCTACATTTGGTTCAAATTTTTTTTCCTTTGAAATTGCTATTCCATGGAATGTGTATTTCATAAGTGAAAGAATAGTTATTCCTTGATTCAATCTAGGAATAACTATTGCTAATCAATATTATCATTTATTTCAAAAATTATCTCTAGTCAATTTGTCAAATCCTATCAATTTTGTTAAATCCATAATTTATATCCTAAAAAAACGTGAAAAATAGAAAAAATGGGAGAAATGTTAACAAATGCGAAACATATAAAAACATGAAAAACGTGAATAATGTGAAAATATTACAAAACATGAAAAAAAAACAAAAAAAAAAAAGTGAAAAACACAAAAATACAAAAACACACAAAAATGTGAATAACACGAAAAAGTGACAACATGAAAAATACAACAACGTGAAAAAACACGAAAATGTAAAAAAAAACATGAAAAACACGAAAAAGTGACAATGTGAAAAACACAAAAATGTAAAAAAACACGAAAATGCAAAAACACGAAAAAACGGAAAACACAAGAACGTGAAAAATGTGAACACAAAACACGAAATGGAAAAAAAACATATTTTTTCACGTTTTTGTGTTTTTAACGTTAAAAAAGTTTTCATATTTTTATGGTTTTCGCTTTTTTTTTCTTTTCTTTTTTGTGTTTTTTCTAAGGAATAGCTATTCCATTCTATTTCGTGAATCAAACATTACTTTATTACTTTATGGTTACTCTTTAGTTTGGGTAGGATGTATTTGTAGTTGTTAAAGGAAGAAAGAGAAAAAAGTTTTAGTGGAAAAGTAAGGATTTAATCTTGTTTAAGGATTTAATCTTTACCATGTTTGAGGGAAGGTAAAGATTCATAAAATTTAGTGCTTATGTTTTTTTGGTTTGAAAGAAAGGTTTTAGTGAAAAAGTAAGGTTTGAGGGTAGGCAATTGATTTATAAAATTTAATAATCTTATACCTTTTAGGAGGGTTTATAAGCAAAGGATAAATGTTATGATTATTAAAATATTCTATCAAATGTATAAATTTTGCATACAAATTTGACCCCATCTAACAAAGGTGGATTTTAGATTTCTCAACAATACATATGTATCACAATTATTTATAATATAAATTCTTGTCAAATTGCATTTAATAGTCCCATATTTTTATTAAATTGCATTTAATAACTTTATATTTTTTTCCAATTGCATTCAATAACCCTAAAACTTCAAATTATTTGTTTATTTGACATTTTTTTAGGTAAATAATTTATTAGTCTCTACATTTTTATCTAATACAGTAAAACCTCTATATAGGAATAACCTCTATTTTGTTATAAAAAAACTCGGTCCCAACATGGGCCAGTTATAAATAAGAATAACCTCTCAAACGTTATTTGTTATACACTTTTCAAGTCCCACCTTTAGAAACCATGTCTCTATATAGTAATAATTATATATATATATATATATATATATATATATATATATATATTAAGAATTCAAACTAAAATGTGAACAACCTTATCCCGAAATGTGAACAACCTTTGTCTATGAAGGACTTGAGGCCCATTTCTTTGTGCAATGTGATTTATAAAATCATCTCTAAAGTTCTTGCAAATCGATTAAAAGAAGTGCTTCCTAATCTCATATCAAAATCCCAATCCGCCTTCATTAAAGGTAGATCAATTCATGATAATATTTTGATTGCTTTTGAAATAATTCATAATATGAAAAGGAATATTGGAAGAAAGAAGGGGGAGGTTGTACTTAAGATAGATATAAGCAAAGCATATGATAGAGTGAGTTGGGATTATTTGTCAAAAGTTCTCATGAAGCTGGGGTTTTTGGAGGTGTGGATTGGATATATAATGCTTTGTGTTAAATCAGTTAAATATTCAATTAAAGTTAATGATCAAATTGTTGGTCCTTTTTCCCCTCGGAGAGGTTTGAGGCAAGGAGACCCACTATCACCTTATTTATTTCTTTTATGTGTTGAAGGGCTGTCTGCTTTGATGTTGGATGCTGAAAGAAGGGGAGTTATTCATGGAGCTAAAGTGAATAAAAGGGCACCATCAATCTCTCATTTATTGTTTGCTGATGATGCTTTTTTGTTTGTTTAAGCAAATATTGAGGAGAGTAGGGAATTAAAAAAGTTGCTAAATTTGTATGAGAATGCTTCGGGACAATCTGTCAATTTCTCTAAATCAGGCATACTATGTAGCAATAATGTTCATCCAATGCTGGTAGAGGGGATCTCATCTATTTTGGAAGTTTCTCAACCTATCAATACAGGTCGATACCTTGGTTTACCTTCACTTGTTGGAAGAAAGAAGAAGGTAATATTTGCATTTTTAAAAGATAAACTATGGAAGAAAATTCAATCTTGGAGATCTAAGCCTTTATCTAAAGCTGGTAAAGATACTCTAATCAGAGCAGCAGGTCAGACTTTACCAGTTTATTTTATGAGTGTTTTTATGCTTCCCATTTCTACTGCTGAAGAACTTCAAAAGATGTTGAATTCATTTTGGTGGGGTAATAAGATGGATGGGTCAAGAGGGATAAATTGGTTGGCTTGGGATAAATTGTGTGTTCATAAAGATGATGGTGGATTGGGATTCCGAGATTTCACTGCCTTTAATTTAGCATTGCTGGGAAGACAAGGTTGGCGGTTATAGTCAGCCCCTGAGTCTTTGGTCAGTAAAATTTTTAAAGCAAAATATTATCCTAATGGGGATTTTCTAAAAGCTAGGTTGGGTCACTCACCAAGCTATATATGGCGAAGTATTTGGGGTTCTCAGTTATTGTTGCAAAAAGGGGGGCGGTGGAAAATTGGAGATGGTACGTCTATCAATGTATGGAAAGATCCATGGTTAAGAGATTCGCCTTCTATGACAATCTCTACCGCAATGGTTGAAGGGTTGGAAACTTTAAAAGTAAGCGATCTCTTTATCCCTAGAACAATTGAATGGGATGTTGAACTATTACAAGAAATATTTTCGGAACAAGATGTAATGGCCATCATCCGGTCAACTCCGCGTGTGTCTGGAAGAAAAGACCAGTTTATATGGAATGCTTCCCGTAATGGATGTTATTCAGTTCGTAGTGCATATCGCCTTGGAATGGAGGAAATACCAAGTAGTACACATCTTAGAGTTGAAGGGGAGTGGCAAAAGATATGGAGAGCTAATGTGCCATTTAAGATCAGACATTTTTGTTGGAGGCTTGTTCGTGACTGTATCCCAACTCGTCACCGGCTTAGAAATCGGGGGATTAATATGGAGGATGATTGTGTTATGTGTACTCGGGACTTGGAGGATAATTGGCATTTATTTGTGTTATGTCCAAAAGTCATGGAAGTTTGGAGGGAGGCGGGCCTTGCTAATTTAATTGAACAATCAAGCCTTGATGCGGATAACTTTGCTGGCTTCTTTTTCTATTTTTGCAGATTAGCTGGTGCAAGGAATTCTGAGATTTTTATGATGTTGCTGTGGTCATGGTGGGAGGCGAGGAATGACTACTTTTGGAATCAAAAATCTACAACCGCTGGTGGAGTCGTTTTGAGAAGCAGGCGTTATCTAGCGGACTGGAAAACGGCTAGGGAGCGGAGTATAATTCCTTCCGCGATACATAGGGAGGACGAATGTCAGAAACTATGGCACCGACCACCGACTGATGTTGTTTCCTGTTGTACAGATGCAAGCATATTTACTATTCTTGGAAAAACAGGAGGTAGTGCTGTACTTAGAGATTCTCATGGTGCCTTTATCTCGGCCCGGACAAATCTGGTGGAAGGAATTATGGAAGTTAGGGAAGCGGAAGCTTGGGCGGTCTTACACGCACTCGAATGGACCATGGAGGCAGGTTACAATAAAATTCTATTTGAATCTGATTCCTTAACCACTGTTAAAGCTATTACTTCAGGAAGTTTGGATCAGTCTGAGTTTGGTGACATTATTGGGCAATGTCGCACACTTTTATCATCTCAAAACGGTTACACTATCCGTTTTATTAGAAGACAAGCAAACGGTTTAGCTCATGCTTTTGCTAGAGCGACCTCTCAATTTGCTAGTCAGTGTTACTTTGATATTATCCCTAGTGGGTTTCCGATTTCTGTATTAAACTTTTGCCGACTTTTGGCTCATTAATGATATTTTACTTCAAAAAAAAAAAAAGAATTCAAACTAAATTATAAAATATTAAAAAAAACTATTGAAATTATCTAGAAGTTGGAAACACAAACTACAACTTGAAATTATAAGTATTCTCATTGATGTTTACATTTTTCCCATAAAACTCTTCCAATTATCTATATATTGAAAACCTAAACTCTAAATTGAAATTCTAAATATTTAACTTGTTCCATTAATGTCTATTGTTATACGCTATATATAAACCGTGTATGTCTATGATAAAAATTTAAAATTTTATGTATTGAGGAATTTTATTATACCAAACTTTATTTAGTAATAACCTCCCAATTGTTATACAAATAGTCCAATCCCAAGTGTATTCCTATATAGAGGTTTTACTGTATATTGTTTAATCATCGTATTTTAATAATACACTATTTAATCCTTAACTTTTATTTTATTCAACAATTTAGTCCCTTATAGAAGGACTAAAATATTTAAAAATTTGAGGGACTAAAATGTCAAATAGAACAAAAGTTAATGATTAAACAACGTATTATTAAAACACAAGGACAATGTGTCACGTAAAAATGAATGGTTAATAAATTATTTACTCTTTTCCTTTTGACACGTGGTGGAGCCTATCTTTTATTTTTTACATTCAACCAATTCTATTGAGAAAAAAAAAGTTATTGAATGCAAGAATAAAAAGTAATTCTAAACTTTTGAAAGTTGAGGGTAAAGTGACAACAAATATTATATTAGGCCATTATAATTTATAGAGTCTTTAAGGGGGCGTTTGGTGCAAACTTCGGAATCGGAATTGGAATCGGAATCGGAATGTTACGGAATCAGAATCGGAATGACTATTTATTTATTTTGTTTGGTTTAATCCGGAATCGAAATCTAATTACTTTTAAGAGTGTTTGGTTCAAATTTCGGAATTGGAATCCAAATCCAAATTGGACAAAATCAAAAATTTTAAATTTTAATTTTTTTAAAATTTTAATTCTTACCAAAAAAAAAAAAAATTTTAAATTTTAATAAATAAATAAAATATAAAAACCATTAATAATAAACTAACTGAAAAAAATTAATTATATAAATATTTATAAATTAAATTAATATATAAATAAAGTACTATATTATAATGTATAGAAATTAGTTAAACAACAATGTATTGTATTATAAATATACTATATTATAATCTATATATAATATAGAAATTAGTTAAACAACAATGTATTGTATTATAAATATACTATATTATAATCTATGAAATATGTATGTATATCCCTATGTATTATACATATAGGGTAGTTACTCGTTTTTATTTTCTCTTTGTAGTGCATGGGTGGGTAGTTATAGAAAATCGTGGACTCATAATATTTTCATAGTGGGGTGAATGTGATTCCATTCCAATATAAAAATTGTACAACCAAACATTAACAAAGTAATTAATTACTCTCATTCCCATTCCCTAGTGTAAATATGTCTAACCAAACACTAGTGTGAAAAGCCAAAATGAAAAGGTTTAACAAAGCAGAAGATTAGGCAAAGCATAAATAAGATATGGAGAATTGAGGATACATTTGTGAATCCTGTAAAAGTTGAAAACGTTGGAATTAGAATATTGAGGTTGGATGGAAGGAAGTTGAAGACCTTAAGTAATTTATTTTGTGCTAGTGGAGAGTGGCAGTAACAGATAGAGGATATTTCTTTCTAATAGCAAAAGTATGTATCTCTTCCATATCCAAATCCAAATGATCCATTTCCCAATCAAACCACATTAGCAAGTTGGCGAATATAACTTGTATTTCTGCATAAGCATATGCCATTCCTGGGCATCTCCTTTTCCCTCCCCCGAATGAAAACAACACTTTCTCATTTTCATCATCATCATCATCAATAAATCTTTCTGGAACAAACTCTTCTGCCTTGTCCCACAATTCAGGGTCTCTTTGAATTCCCCATACATTCACTAACACTCTTGACTTTCCTGGAATTTCATACCCTTGTATCTTCACACTTTCTTTTGTCTGCCTTTGCATCAGCCCTGAACCATGAACTCTCACATTTTCTTTTATTATACATTTCAGATACTTCATCTCCTTTATATCCGCTTCGCTTATCTCTGATTTCTTACCAACAACTCTTCTTACCTCTTCTTGAGCTTTCTTTCTTATGCTTGGCTTTTTCATTAACTCTGCCATCATCCATTCCATTGCTGTTGCTATTGTGTCTATTCCCCCTAATATCACATCCTGTAGTATGTAATAATAACCATATCATAATAATACTAATTAACAACAACATTAACACAACTGATTATGACAATTGAATTACCATTAGAATTGTTTTAAGGCTGTGCATAGAAAGCCCCTCCTCCTCCTTTGAACACAGAAGGATATCTATCAAGTACTTTTTATCTTCATCATCATCATTCATTAATGCTAAACGATCTTCAATAACTTGATCCAAGAAATCGTTGAACTCTTTTGATACATTTTCCAATTTTCCAATCAATCCTGTTAGATGGTCAATCCATCCCAACAATGGAAACACATCTTTAAAGCAAAAGGCTGATATAAGATCCATTGTTCTCCTTGACACTTCCCCCAAATTCTTATATTTACCATCTTCATTATCATTATACAAGCATCCAAATGCAGATCTAAATAATATATTATGTGCAAGACTCATAAACAGGTCACTGATATTGAATGCACATCCAGTGGCACTCAACATCCGTATCTTGTCGACAACTTTTTCTACTTCTTCTTTTCTGATGAAATGAAGTTGCTGTACTCTTCTTTGGCTCAACAGTTGAAGAATCATCTGGTTTTTTGTTTCACTGCTGTGCTCACTGTAGGGACCAAATGCCATATCAGGGCAGTCTTTGAACAGGATACTCAAACCTGTGAGAGAAGGTCTATCTGCAAATACATGATCATGATCTCCAAAGATTTCTTTTGCTACTTCTAGAGATGAAACCACCAGCATTGGAACACGCCCCAGATGGAGTAACATGAGAGGCCCGTACTTTTTGGAAAGCATTGTCAAAGATTTGTGAGGAAGTGAACTAATTATCTGGTGAAGGTTTCCAATTATGGGTAGCTTTGGTGGAGATGGTGGTACATTCACTTTTCTACTTTTGATTTTCAACGTAACCACAATTGGCAACAAAACTAGAAAACACAACAAGACTAAGGGATTGGATAATAATGTTTGCGCATCCATTTTCTTTTCTTTTCCTTTTTTCAGGGGAAAGACTGTTTTTAGCATAAACTATAGCAGCATTTAAAGCTGAAAATATAAATATTTATATTGAAAGGTGCCAAAATTGCAATTGGAGGAATCAACAACAGCTCATAATGAATATAAAATTTAAATACACAGACAGAAACAGTTAAACAGAGGTGTCGTGGACTGGATCTGTCTTTTTTTCTAATTTTATTATAATTTATATGCATTAGGTGTACCTAGTACCTACTATATATATATATATATATATATATATGTAATGAAATTATTAGATTCTTCTGTGTTGTGTTGTGGGTAATTTAAAGGAGATGGTTTTCTGTTTATTGAATTAAAACCTTAGATATGAATGAGTATGAGGGGTCAAGTCAAGTTGAACTATCTATGTATATTGTTTATAAGTCCTGGAAACCAGTATTCTCAGGCAGGAACATAATAATGTAAATGTAAAGAAAATAAATACTGAGATTAATGAACTCAAATTTTACAACATGAACACGGATCAATGCGAATATGGATAAGCCTTAACAAAGAGAGGATTTTTCTTGCTGATAATAAAAGTATAAACCTCCTCCATATCCAAATCCAAATCCAATTCCCAATCAAACCAGAAGAGCAAATTAGCCAATGCATATTCAACTTCTGCATATGCATATGACATTCCAGGGCATTTCCTTTTTCCTCCTCCAAATGAATACAATAATTGATCAATATTATCAGAATTGCTAAGAAACCTTTCAGGAATAAACTCTTCAGGCCTCTCCCAGAATTTGGGATCTCTTTGAATTCCCCATAGATTAATGAACACTCTTGTCTTTCCTGGAATTTCATACCCTTGAATCTTAACACTTGCTGATGTCTGTCTAGGTATCATTGCTGAAGCATGAAATCTCACTGTTTCTTTCATTATACATTTCAAATACTTCATCTCCTTCATATCACTTTCACTTATTTCTGATTTCTTACCCACAATTCTTCTTACCTCTTCTTGAGCTTTCTTTCTTATGCTTGGGTTTTTCATTAACTCTGCCATCATCCATTCCATTGTTGCTGCTGATGTGTCTATTCCCCCTATAAACATGTCCTGCAAATTAACATACACCAACACCAACATCAACATCAACATCAACATGACAAGTATGCAAAACAAACACCTACCATTAGAATTGCTCTTATGTTGTCTTTAGAAAGATCAAGCTCATTCCCTTCCTTTTGTAAATGAAGAAGAATATCTATTAAGTACTTCTTATCTTCAAGTTTCTCATCATTATCCATTACTGCTAAACGATCTTCAATAACTTGATCCAGGAAATCGTGTAACTCCTTGGAAGTTTTCTTCAAGTTTCCAATTAATCCGGTTAGATGGTCAATCCATCCCAAGAATGGAAACACATCTTTGAAGCAAAAAGCTGATAGCAGATCCATTGTTCTCCTCGCCAATTCCCCGAAATTCTCATTTTCATTCAAGCGACCAAACGCCGATCTACATAAAATATCATGGGCAAGAGTCATGAATAAATCACTGATATTAAATGCACTTCCAGCTATGCTCAAAACCCGAATCTTTTCTAGAGTCTTTTGGACTTGTTCTTCTCTTACGAAATGAAATTGGTCTACCCTTCTTTGGCTCAAGAGTTGAAGAATGCAGAGCTTCTTTGCTTCCCTACTGTGATCACTGTAAGAACCAAATGCCATATCGGGGCAGCCTTTGAAGACGATGGCTAAACCCCTGACAGAAGGTCTGTCTGCAAATTCAATATCATGGTTTTTGGAGATTTCTTTGGCTATTTCTAGAGATGAAACAACAAGTGTAGGAACACGTCCCAGATGGAGCAACATTAGAGGGCCATACTTTTCAGAAAGGTTTCTGAATGATTTGTAGGGAAGTGAACTTATCTGGTGAAGGTTTCCAATTATAGGTAGCTTTGGTGGAGATGGTGGTAATTCTAAATTCAGTTTTCTGCTTCTTTTGATTTTCAACGTAATCAACAGAATTACAAAACACAAGATTAAGGGACTAGATGACAATGTTTTTTGGATAAAAGGTTGTGCATCCATTTCTTTTTTTTTTCTTTTTCAGAGGAAGGAAAGAATTAGTTTGTTTCTTTTGTGCTCAACATTTATAAACCAGACTCTATTTGAGCGTGAGAGATAAAAGAGAGAGTATGTATCTGCTCAGTAACACAAAATATATATTAAAACTGAATTTATTGCTTCTTTCTTGTTTTTTCTGCTTGCATATTCATGTTGAAAGTTGAGAAAATTGGAATACGAATCTACAGAAAGGACAAGCTAGGATAGAAAAAATAGATCCTATTATAAACAGAGCATATCTTATCTTATGAATATAAAATTTCCTCATAAGATTATTAATTAAAATTGTCTCCATCTCGATTATAGTGCACACAAGCTGTCCTTCACATCTTATGGACATGAACCAAAATACGAAAATCATGGGGGCGTTCCCTACTCAGCGACGCGCCACCCCGACGCTCGGGGGTGGTGTCAGATGTGCAAGGGTCCCGCATGATGGACGAGTGCGGGTAAAGAAGCTAGTCCATAGTAACGGTAATGGTAGGATTAGTAGGTTACGCTTTGGGACATGGAACATATGCTATTTGACAGGAAGATTAGTTGAAATTGTAGATGTTACGAAGAGGAGAAGAATAAATATAATGTGCCTATAAGAAACCAAGTGGGTTGGAGCCAAGGCCAAAGATATAGCTCATTAGGGTTATAAGCTTTGGTACTCCGAAATAGATAAGGGTAGAAATGGAGTAGGTATTTGCATTGATCAGGAGTATATTGATGATTTAGTAGCGGTGTCTAAAAAGAGTGATCGAATTATGAGTATTAAGCTTGTGACAGGGGATGAGGTTGTAAATATCATAAGTGCATATGCACCACAAATATGATTGGATGCCTCTATAAGACAAGCTTTTTGAGAGGAGTTGGAGGAAGTGGTGCAACAGGTTCCTAGGGATAAGAAGATGGTACTGGGTGGTGACCTCAATGGATATGTGCGTTCTAGGCGAGATGAGTTTGAGCAGTAATTTTCAACTGGTCAGTGACTGACCAAGTGAATTTGGTAAATCACCATTGGATTTAAGCTTATTAAAATCATGTGGTGGAGATTGAAATCATCGAAGCTTAGATTGACACCTACAAGGTCTAATGGTGATTGACCAAATTTACTTGGTTAGTGACACCAGGTGCACCGTGGGTTTGAGAGTGTCCATGGAGGTTTTGATTTTGGAGATAGGAATGAAGCAGGAAATGATACTCTGGAATTTGCATTAGCCTATGACTTGCAAAAATCATCAATTGAATCCTCATCGTATCCTGAAATTAGAAACTATGATTATATAAACTGTAATAATCTCTGTGTTGGTTCAAAATGGTTTTGGGAAAGAGGGTCTAAAACTGTTCAACCTGATGATTTTTTATGAGACCTTAATTGATGATTTTTATTTACAATAGGAACTCAATCGATGATTTTTGGTTAGTTCAAGGACCTGATTGGTGATTTTAATAGTTTAAGGTCATAATTGATTTTAAAATCTTAATTTAGGGAGTCAAAATAGGTATTATGTCTATGTTTAGGCCTCTCTCTATCTTTCTTGTATCAATATAAATTGATAGTGCAGGTGATTTGTAAGTTAAGTTTTTCTTATCCTCATTAGCTTGATATTTAGGTCAGTATCTCCGAACATAGGTTTTTTGTCTATTTTTCTACTGCCCAGTAAATTCGTTTTTACAATCCACACCTTTTACGTCCCATTTTTGCCTCGATCATTATACATACACGTTTCTGGCATCCTAAACTTTACTCTAACCTTTCGTTTTACCTGATTCCGTGTTTGGAAGCCCATTTTGCGAGCTAATTTTTGCACACTAAATCATTCCACGCATTCTGGCAGCATTTTCTACATTCTGCCCATCTGTTTCGTTTTTACATTCTCGAGCCATTCCAGTTCGTTTCTATCCCTGATTTTTACATGAACTCATTCTTAACTTCCAGAACTTTATTTTAACCTTTCGTTTTACTCGATTTCGTTTTCGAAACTCTCGTACGAGTCATCCAAAGTCCGGCCCAAATCTGCTCCATGCGATCGCTGGAAGTGCTTGTGGATCCAAAAGCCAAAGTTAATTCAATGCCTTGCCGAGATAGCCAACTGTGGCTCCAAGTTTGTCGTTTGAATTTTTCATTTCATTTTCTTTATTGTAATTTTTGCAATTTAATTCATGATCATGTTATTGACTTGTTTATATTCAATTCCGCAATTGGTTTAGCTATATGTTGATATAGATATCGATTCCATTGTAATTATTTTCCTTCAACATTTTTTTCATAAATAAAATACACATTTTCACCAAATCTAATGTCAATTTTGCACTTTTATTTTCCTTTACTTATTTACAATAGCATAATATAATAGCTTTAAATAATCTAGCAAAGTTTCTATAACGATGTACTTTTCAATTTTTGTCTCTCTTACCAATCGTTTCGATTAAGATTTCAAGTTTTGGCACACAAATCCATAAACTTAACCGTACACATTAATTAAGAGTTAATTTCTTTGGCACGCTGGCACCTAAATCATAGATGACAAGATTGAAATTAACATATCTATTTAATAAAATATAAATCCACTAAATTTGTATTATATTGATATATTGCATGGTTGGATTGCTTACATAATTATCACCTTAATAATAATAAAGTTGGGAAGAAAATGAGAAAGAAACGAAGTGCATGGTAGACATTAGTTTGGTAGTTTCTCAGCTTTCTCCCCTTTCCATTATTACATCAACAATTATTGGCTGTAGGAGTGTCGTCGAGTATAATTGTGTTATTATTTACAGAATGATTATTATAAATACAGTAAAATATAATAATTGTATTAAGCGAATTATATATATATATATATATATATATATATATATATATTTTGAAAGAATTAAAGGCACGTTTGGTTCGCATATGGATAACGAAATGGTATCAAGAAAGAGAAACAAAGAATAAGGGATGAAATGATCCCGAATTTCTTTATCTGTTATTTGGATGAGAAAACTGAAATAAGATAAATCAAAGAAAATATATAAATATTTTATTTTAAAAAAATAATCATTTTAAAATAATTAAAAATAAATACTAAAACTGAATAATATGATAAAAGAATTTTTTTTTGTCAAAATTACTTTTCAAAACAAAAAATAAAAACAAATAAATATAAGGATCAAAAGTAAAATTAGTCTACATATATAAATAAATAAATATAGGGATAAAAAAAATTAAAAAGTAAAATTTAGTCAAAAATAATTTTTAAGGAGAAAATTAAAAATACATAAGTACGAGAATCAAAAGTGAAATTAATATAAGAATTAAAAAAATAAAATAAAATAATATATGGAAAAAATTAAAAATTAAAATAGAAACTAAAGTAAAATCTTATAAAATAGTAGAATTTCAAATTAGTAAGAAATGAGAAAGTGAATAGAAAATCTTAAGAGATTGAGAAATAGAATTAAAGAAGTTCGATGTAAATCTAGAATTAAAAAAAAATTAAAATAGATATTAACAAATCGAAGGAAACCTTTTTTTTTATTTTTCTCTAAAACCTCAAAACAAATTGTATTAAAAATTGGACTATTTATATTAAAATCATATATAATTATAATTAAATCATATTATAAAATTTAATTCTCAATATATCATTATTTTATATATATTATAAATAAAATATGATTTTATGTTATAATTTATAAATTTTAGATGTAAATTCATAAATCTTAAATCCATATTTCATAAAACATAATTTTTAAAACATAATTTTCTTAGAGAAGGCCCACAACATAGGAAAAAGCCCAATTTAAATTAAAATAATTGTATTAGCAACAATACGCCTCTTTACAGCGAAATATCTGCGTGCGGTCGAAGGAAAAACTAACTAACACTAACACGGTATGTGTCTGTTAATAATCGAATTTTCATCCAAGAACGCAGCTTCATCCTTATTGTCCTAAAGGACCATTATACCCCTCACTCTAAGTACCAACAACAGTTGTTAAAATAACAAGGGGTAGTATAATAATTTCGGTATATCTTTCCATCTCTATCTGCTTTCCTATCACCCAAAGAAAAAGAATTGCATTCCATTGCATTGTCTAGCAGATCATATCAATGGCGACTCTCTCTGCTTACTCCTCTCCACCATGGCCAAATTCCAACCCTAACTCTAACCTTCTTTCTACGCAAGACGCCGTTGAAGGACTCGAGCCACAATCCCAATCCCAATCTTACGACTCTCTTGCTTCCATTATGCCTTCAGATCACCACGCCGATCATCTTTCTTCTGCAAAACCTAACTCCAATTTCCACGCTGCTATTTCTTCACCCACCGACTCCACTTCCCCTCCATCGCAGATTTCCCTACTCCATCTCTCCTTCAACCAGGACTATGGATGTTTTGCCGCTGCTACGGACCACGGCTTTCGGATTTACAACTGCGACCCTTTCCGGGAGATCTTCCGCCGGGACTTTGATCGCGGTGGCGGTGGTATAGGAGTCGTTGAGATGCTTTTTCGTTGTAATATTTTGGCTCTTGTTGGCGGTGGCTCTGACCCACAGTACCCTCCCAATAAGGTTATGATCTGGGATGATCATCAGAGCCGCTGCATCGGAGAGCTTTCCTTTAGGTCTGAGGTTCGATCGGTGAAGCTTAGACGAGACAGGATTATCGTCGTCTTGGAGCAAAAGATTTTTGTCTACAATTTTGCGGATTTAAAGCTTTTGCATCAAATTGAGACAATTGCAAATCCCAAAGGGCTTTGTGCAGTGTCGCAGGGAGCTGGTTCATTGGTGTTGGTTTGTCCAGGATTGCAGAAGGGTCAGGTCAGGGTGGAGCATTACGCATCAAAGCGGACTAAATTTATAATGGCACATGATTCGAGGATTGCCTGTTTTGCTCTCGCGCAGGATGGTCAGTTATTGGCCACCGCCAGCACGAAGGGAACACTTGTTCGGGTTTTTAATGCCGCTGATGGCACCCTGCTACAAGAGGTGTGTATTTTATTTTCTTCATAGATGATTTATTTATTTATTTTTATCTTTTGTCATACTGTTGAACTCAACCTGGCAAATTGGTTAGCTGTATTGAGTTTGATGTCGTTGGGTAATGTATAAATTGAGGTTGTTATCAGTAACCATTCATGCAATGTAGTGTTGGGATCATCCTCTCAATAGGACAGAAAGAAAGAATCTTCCTAGGAGGAACCTAAACGCATTCTGAAAGCACCCTTTACTTTGTTGTTCACAGTAGCAGCTGACCACGCTACCACCAAAATAAAAGAAGGTCAACCAAAGCCCAATGCCTTAACCAATACACTGACCCCCTTCTCCTCCTAATGGTCCTGGGATCATTAGAGCTTTGACTCCCCCTCCAGCAGTAATTCCTGTTGGAGGAAGAATTCCCAAAAAGCTAAAGCTAAAAGCGCAGTGCTGTCTTAAAAGAGGGAGCGAAGTGACCTTGACTAAGAAGCTACGGGGGCATGAGCGTGATAAGAGGGATTGCTTTCTATGCAAGGGATTGCTTTCTACGCAATTTCCCGCCTCTTTTCCTTGGGAATCCAATCAGTTGCAGGCTGTTATTTTGTTGTCTTCACTAACAATGGAGCTTAATTTTCACTTTCAAGCTTACAGAAAGACAATTGATTTTTTTTAATATTATTGTATGAATCGTCTTAACTTTCATGTTGATAATTTAGGAAAATAGTGTTTAGGATCAGTTATTGTTTTCATGTTATGGTCACAATAAGATGCTGTGGTTGAACATTGTCATTAAGAGTTGGGTGTACTTTGTTTACACTACTTTGTTATCAATTTCACTAATTTTTGCAATAGCACATTCCAACGTCTATTATTGGGAGGATTTCACTCTGCATTCTTTGTGAAGCCTCTCTTCTAAAGAAGGGATCTGACACAATTGATCAGTTGAATTGCTCATTAAGCGTGTAATGTGCTACTCACTATGTCTAATTGCTTATTCTAATATTTAAAAATGAGCTCGCTCTTGTTTCAGCAAATAGATGACGTTTATTCTGTATTATTGGCTATCTGTTGAATATCTTTATTTTACTTCATATTGTTATCAGTTGCTCATTTCACTTTTAGAATTAGACCCAGCCATAGTAGTTAAAGGCTCGCCTCAGGTGCGCCTGAGGCGCCCCTCACTCAAGGCTCAAGGTAGTGAGCCTTGATTGCAGAAAGTGAGGCCCTGTTTAAAAGGCTCTCGCCTTGTGCGCCTCGCCCGGGCCTCGGAGCCTGAATCAATGTGCGCCTGTGTGTTTTCACTAAGGTTTTTTTACTGTTATGTGCAAAACAAATATTTGACTAATCTCAGCCACTAATCTAATTTAAATAAGATTGGTCTTAACCCTTGATCTAAATAAGAATATCAAGACACATAACTAAATATAGAAAGACTAGAGATGGATTAAGAGCGGTCACGTATAGAAGTCTCCTCCACTTCACTCAAACCGAAATTCGACAGACACACAGACAGAAGAATTTCAAGTGACAATGAATAGTTATTAGTTAGGTACTTAGGTTTAGACGGTAAGTATATGTTAATGTCTCTATGATGTATGAACTTAACTTGGTGTTTTTTGGTTTATGCTTTAACTAGTTAAAGAGTATATATATTTTTTTTTCTGCGCCTTGTGTTCCTCAGGCCCGCGCCTTGCGTTGCGTCTTGAGCCTAGCCTCCAGGACCTCTTAGTGCCTTAATGCGCCTTGTGCCTATAACAACTATGGACCCAACCCAAGCTACTTGCTCTCCCCATCTCTCACAAAATGTTTTCAAACTAGTTATTTTTTTTAACTTTGTGAATGCACCATTCTGGTCACGTCCACTGAACTTTTTATATGTTGTTGGTATTGTGGGAAATAAAATTTGGTGTTCTTGATGAGACAGATTTTGGTTTTGATGACA
This sequence comes from Euphorbia lathyris, assembly GCF_963576675.1. NCBI lineage: Eukaryota > Viridiplantae > Streptophyta > Magnoliopsida > Malpighiales > Euphorbiaceae > Euphorbia > Euphorbia lathyris. Next base: position 60,787,409 of record NC_088911.1, read on the forward strand.
GCTTTCTGATTGTTGATATCAACTATGTGATTTTTGCTTCCTTGATATTTAACTCCAGGTAAGGAGGGGTGCAGATAGAGCAGAAATTTATAGTTTGGCATTTTCTTCAACTGCCCAGTGGCTAGCAGTCTCAAGTGACAAGGGCACAGTTCACGTTTTTAGCCTGAAGAATAATTCAGGGATTCTTGTTGCTGACAAGTCACCAAACACGGCTGATTCTATTGGTGCTTCCAATTTACCCTCCTCGTCTTTGTCCTTCTTTAAAGGTAACTTCACAGTTTTTGCACCCTCTACAGAAAAATATTCATCAGTTATAATGTGATGAGAAATGCTACCAGTGACTAATTTCTGTGTGGTAATTCCTGCGATGTGACTTCCACTCATGTGCTAACAGTCACACATGAGGAAAAAAAAACAGTCACACATGAGAAAGGCTCGGATATGTACAGTTTCACATTAAAGTGAACCATTTGTACTGAAGTTAAAAATAAAAAACAATTACCCTTTCTGAATGCTGCAAGGACCATAATTAGTTAATGTGAGTTTTCCCCCCAATTTGTTGGATGCAAATAAAACTTTCCCCATCTTGAGTTGATGGGATAAATGCCCTTGCTGACATTTGATATACATAGAAAGAATAGAAGGGGGAAAGCCAATTATTTGTTAGATGGAAGGGTGTGGTGGAATAATTGATATATTTTGTGGCAACTGGATCTTAACTGGGTTTTTACATGCAGGTGTTCTACCCAAGTATTTCAGCTCAGAGTGGTCAGTGGCTCAGTTTCGTTTGGTTGAGGGTTCTCAATACGTTGTTGCTTTTGGCCACCAAAAGAATACAGTGGTTATTCTTGGGTTGGATGGAAGGTAAGTAAAGAGAATGATGGTTTGGGGATAGATATAATATAAGGGAGTTGTTTCATATATTGGTTTAGGATACTTACTTATGCATCACTTTTATATTTGATTAGTTTATTTCTTAAACCGTATCTATTCTGGTGAATGACACTGACAATACATCCGCCCTGTGTAATTTAGATTAGTTTCTCCGGTGGGCTGAATTTTTGAAATAAATTTGGTTGTGATTGCAGCTTCTATCGGTGTCAATTTGACCCAGTGAATGGGGGAGAGATGTCTCAACTGGAATACCACAACTTCTTAAAGCCAGAGTCGGCCTTCTGAGAAGTTCTCGCTCGTATTTTCATTTTCATTTTGGTTCCGTATTATATATTTCACTTACTTTTTTGTGTTTTACATCGTATTTAATTATATCTAGAAATGGCTTCTTTAACATTGTAAATATGTAACTATGGATTTGTAAAGTATGTTAATGATAGGGAAAAAGAAAAAAAGAAAATTGACAAGTTAATTTTGTGTTTTTGTTATAATTACATTATTATGGCCTTGTTTGTGCATTTTAATCCTTAATCATTATTGTTATTATTATTTTCTTGGCCCAATGATGCTTATGTTAAAGAGGTGTGAATGTCCTCAGCAATTATCGAAACTAGCTAACCTGGCATAGTAAAAAATGAAGAACTACTAGCATTAGTTTGTCTATCTGCTCTATTAGCTAATCTAGGAACATACGTCACCGTGTGACGTTGCATCTGCTATAACCTTTGCATCAATCTCAGAAGGTACCATATCCAATTCATGATCTTATGCCCAATAAAGATCCGCCTCTAGCGCCATTAACCTATTCACATTAGCCATGAACCATCCCTCTTCATTGCACACAATAGCTCCCCAACCATTCCAATTTTGTGCTTGAAAAATTGCTCCATCAACATCAATTTTCCACCATCCAATAGTTGGCCGATTCCACCGCTCCTTTGTTGCTGCCCTGGTCGAACACGGTGTCCCCTTCCCTACTGTTGTTGTACGCGACCTCCATCACTGATGTCGCTCTCTTTCGTTAATCGGCCATTATAATTTCTTCCCCACTGCAGAACTGTAACGCTATCAGACTTGCACTCGGGCGTGTTCTGCTGCCACACCCATATACAGCTACTATTGTCCACATTCCGCTGCTGTCTCAACGAACCTCCATTCGCTGCTGCCCCATATCCCCTCCATGACCACTCCTTGCCACTCTATGCTGCAACCCCACATCAGTCTGTCTAAGTTTTTCGTCTGACGAAAGCCGCAACTCCCCTGAATCCCTGCTCCTACTCCTTTCTCGCTGCCACTCTGACACAAATTGTCTAATCGTCCTAAATCCGACTTCAGCACTTCTCGGACTATTCTTCCACAATACATCATTTCTATGTTGCTAAGTATTGTATAAATCACAGATAGTTAGAACCAAAACCTCATTAGCAACTGAAGTACACTTATCAGAAAACCAAGCTATCACATCCTCATAATCCCCATCAGTTACATTCATACATGCTTCTTGCCAGCTCATTACTGCATACAGGTAAGCACAGAATAGATGTCAGCTGTATTCCACATCTACTTCACACACAACACAATTATTAGGTATAACTATATGCCTTGACCTCAGTGGTGATCTCATTGGCAGACACTGAGAACACATCTTCCACACAAACATCTTAATTTTTGGTGGAATCCTTAATTCCCATATTCTTCCCCAAGGCACCTTAGTCAGTCTACCCCATCATTACTCTTCCAGTGATCTATACCCTGACTTACCTGAGTAGGAGCCATTCTTTATACCCTACTAAATTAACCTATCCGGAATGTTGCGAAAAGAAACCACAATTTTAATAATAGCTTCTACCTCTTGAGTAGAAAACAAGTTCGCCAGCTTACCCCTATCCCAAATCTTAGACCCCTCCATAAATAGCTCCTTTACTCTCATCTCTTCCATTCCTACTGGACCCTTGGATATAATCAGAGAATGATCCCTTCCCGCAACCCAAGGGTCCCTCCACAACAGTATCCTCTCCCTATTTCCCACCTTCCACCTCAACTCCAAATTCAACACACCTATCGATTTCCACAATCCCCTCCAAATAAAACTAGGATTAATGCCCAGATTTGAAGTTAAAAACGTATCAGTAGAGATATCTTTGGCTTTGAATAATCTACTGACTAAAGACTTTGGATTCGATATCAACTTGCAACCCTGCTTATCCAACAAGGCCAGATTGAATAAGTATAGCTACCTATACCCCAACACTCCCTGACCTTTAAGCCTGCACAACTTATCCCACCCAAACTAATGAATACGATTTCTACCATCCTCTTTCCAACCCACCAAAATAAATTCATCATTCTCTACAATTCCTCATAAATAGATTTAGGTAACAAGAAAGTACTCATACAAAACGTAAGTAATGCCTGAGCCATAGTTTTAAGGAAATTTATTTACCTGCACTAGAAAGAAATTTAAACAACTAAATCTCTTCCTCAATATATCAACTAGGAATGAGAACACTCCCTTTTTAGATCTCCCAATTAGAGATGGTAAACCCAAGTATCTTCCCGTGTTCAAAGGTGACCAAACATCAAGTAATGCACACACACCCCATCCCCGATATCTTGTTTGACATTAGAGCCAAAGAAGATACCTAATTTATGAACATTGATTGTCTGCCCTGAAGCCTATTCATAGACCTTGAGTATGCCTAAAATCACTTCTTCTTCCTTCATCGATGCTCCAAAAAATAAAAAGCTAACATCATCAAAGAATAGGTGAGAGAAACCACCAGGGTCCCCCCTACACACACGACATCCCTTAATTAAGCCCGACCTCTCCGCTTGGTAAATGAGTTGTGATAACACCTCAGCATAGAGTATAAACAAATACAGTGACAAATGGTCTCTTTGTCTAAGGCCCTTTCCCGGTGTAATTGGGCCCATCAATTCTTTATTGACCGAAATTAAGTACGATACAATTGTCACACATAGAAGGATCAATTGAACCCATTTCTCTGCAAAGCCCAATCTTAGCAAAACAGCTTCAAGAAACTCCCAATCCACCCTATCATAGGCATTGCTGATGTCAATCTTAAAACATTTCCATCATTGCCTCTATTTTTCCTCTTCATATAATGAATAGATTCAAAGGCCACCTACACACTATCAACTATTGAATTTCTAGGGACAAAAGTAGATTGACTCTCACTAATCAAATTAGGAAGAATGACCTTCAACCTATTACCCAAAGCCTTTGAAATTATCTTATACAATACATTACATAGAGAAATTGGCCTGAAATCTGCCACTCTTCTTGAATTATCATTCTTTGGTATCAAGGCCACCACAATATCATTCAAATTCGCTGGAAGCTCCCTCCTTTCCAACCAACTTGTACAGGCTTTACACGCATCCTGGCCAATATCTTTCAAAAAATGTTGATAGAACCTCGAGTTTAGAGCATCTAGTCCCGGAGATTTTTCCAGATGCATTTGGAAAACTCCAACCCTGAACTCTTCTAAAGTGAATACAGCCACCAACATCCTGTTATCCCTTTCTGATGCCCCTAGGGAAAGCACATCTACCGTCTCAGTGTTACTCTCCCCAGCCCGCACATACACTTTTTGGAAATATCCCTGCATATGGGTGGAAACATCTTTCTGATTCTTTAGCAAATGACCTGTGTCATCCTCCAATGCTAAGATCAAATTTTGTTTGCATCTGGCCATCACACATGAGTGAATTTTTTTTTTTTTGTATTCAAGTCACCACCTTTTAACCACAATTGCTTTGCTCTTTGTTTCCAATGACTATCCTCTTGTTCCAGAACCCTATCCAACTGACTCTGAATCTCCGCTACCCGATGGACTGATTCCCCATAAACTCTGTCTCTATATTTGTAAAGTAGCCATTTTAAATGGTCAATTTTTTTTGGGTAAAACGACACCTATAATCCACACCAAATTTCTCCATATCCGCCACACAAGCTACAAGACGATCCTGGACATTCCTAGCTTTATTCGCTACCAGCTCTGCCTTACCAGCTCCTCAAACTCCGGTTCTTGAATCCATGCCTGCTCAAACTAAAATCTCCTTTTTCCCCTCGTGTCTGGAAATTCTGAGAGGGATAACACTAATGGGTAAGGATCAGAATATGCCGACACAATATTCCACAGTTTATACCTTAGGAACCGACTCAACCAAACAACATCCCTTAAAACCCGATCCAACTTCTCCCTAACCTATCTCTTTGTACCTCTACTCCTTTCCCATGTGAACAAGCTTCCTCCATGTCTTAACTTAGATAAACGACACTCATGAACCACAATACTAAATCTTCTGATAAGGTATTCCGGATACTCAACCCCTCTATGTTTCTCCCCCGGTCTAGAATACAATTGAAATCATCCATAATCACCCAGGGCAACGAGGACTCTGGTGCGTTAAATATGGACTCTAGCAAGTGTACTAGGTCGGGTGTAGTTTTGGTAAGACCAAGTGTCGTATTCCATAGGGATTGAATCAAGTTGATAAAATGAGTTACCTTAACCGTTAGAAGCAAATAGTTGGTTGAGTTGGTTTTAATACTAGTGGCATGAAGCAAAATGACGAGATAAAAATAATATGGAAATATCAGATTAAACAAGCACAGGCCTAACACTACGCCCATGGGCAACTGCACTCATATTGTTCCATACAACGAAGTAAATCCACATTCCTGATTTGAGTCTCTTTCTCTAGATTCACCAAGGTCCGGTGTCCCATTTCCAAAGATTCTAAGCATATAAATTAACCAAGTGTCCTTGTGTTAAGCACATGTAAGCATTAAGCCCCAGAAAGAATTCATTAGATGAAACCTCAATACATGGTTGTTTTTGTGTCCGTCCACAACGATGTAAGCCACATAGTTGGTTCCATTACTTTGGAGCACCGTCTTGCCATCTGATAGCGCGGCGCCTAGTGTGAGCTTTTCTTACGACGATTAAATGTGTATTGCGGTGGATGTGCTATGAATATGGATGTGATCTTTTAAATGTTCTTTAACTCTACTAGACGCTACGACTACTTAGGGGCAAGTGTACCCCGTCGTATCAAGTAATAATCCGGTTAAGACCGGGTATCGAATCCACGGGATTTATAATTACAAGTATTAGACGACTCGGTTTCGTATGTTATTTAAGCGGTAATTACTTTGGGGTTAAGTAAGACACAACTACACACTATTCCTCACTATTGGTGACACAGATTTATGTAATGGAAAACTCCACGGAGTGATATGGGTGACGATAAGTTATAAATATAATATGCAATAACTCCGAATATATTCGGTTGACGATTTACTCTTGCAAAGACGACTACGTGTAGTTCGACCGACCCGTGAAGTACTTAGACTACGTGGTTCCTAGTCAAGGCGTGTCTAATGCTGGGGACCAGAAACTAGGGCCCGTAAGTTTCGTGGCTTGTCAATTCCTACGGTTTCCGGTTTGTCACTTCCGGTAAGGCAACACCTATATGAGTCCCTAAAGATAGCCCGAATGGCGTCGGAAATCGCGTTCCCCGACACAATAGTCAATTATGAGTATCAAAACAAGCAATAAACATCAACACGTATATAGAAATGGAAATTGCAAATCATATATTATAAATATGGAAAGCGTAAATGCAGAGTACAACCAAGCCTAGTACATAGGAAGAGTGCAAGCTAGTTAGCAAGTGAAGAGGGAAGAATCGGCCCTCGGAACTAGCTAACCGGACTCAAGGCCGTCTCTTAGGTCTTGGAGGTGGAACTCTCGAGCTTGGTGGACGAGGATGGAACAGAACTTTGACGAATGACGGATCAAATGAACAAGCTCTCAAGGTGGTAGAGTTTTATTACATAAAAACTGAATCTAAAACTAAAACAACAAGAATTCTATCAAAAGAAGTAAAATGTAGCTATGTACGAGGTTCCAAGAGATCAAGAGATAGAAGGTAGAAGGTGTCTAAATGAGTGCTAGTCACTCTTATTTATACATCAAGCTAGGGGTAGAATTGTAACTTCACAAGGTACAAGTATGGAGCAACATTATTTGGTGCAGAAATCCCATGATACGCCCCGCGTAAGGTGATATACGCCCCGCGTAAGTGCCCATTCCGTCAGAAATCTCCTGCATATGGACCAATTCTATGTCTAATTGTCTCAAATACGCCCTGCGTAGCTGAAGTACGCCCCGCGTAAATGAGTCTCTAATCTTTTTACATTGAAGAACTACCTTTTATGCCCTACGTAAATGGTGATACGCCCCGCGTATGGAGAGTTGACTCCGGGAGACAATGCAATCTGACTTTCAGGATTAGGCCAATTATTTTTGACATGTGTCATACGCCCCGCGTATGCTGAGTCATTTCCACATGGTGCCTGCGGATAAGGCAATTATTTCTGACACCATGTTTTACGCCCCGCGTAAATAATGATACGCCCCGCGTATTTGAGTAGATTTTCACTCCTTCCTCGTACCTGAAATACAAATCTTGAGAGCCGAGTTAGCTTGACGTTTTATTTTCTAATACAACAACAACAACAACAAAGCCTTAGTCCCGAAATGATTCGGGGTCGGCTAACATGAACCATCATATAAAACCGTGAAAATCAAGTCGTGTCAGCGACACAGATTCGCTCCCTCCACTCCGTCCTATCCACTACCATATTTTCCTCAATTCCCAATAAACTCATATCACTCTCGATCACCCTCCTCCAAGTTTGCTTAGGTCTTCCCCTACCCCTCACCACTACATCCCTTTGCCACTCTTCGGTTCTCCTAACCGGCGCATCAAGCGCTCTACGTCTCACATGGCCAAACCACCTTAGTCGGTTTTCTCTCATTTTATTCTCAATAGATGTGACCCCTACTTTTGTCCTAATTATTTCATTACGCACCCGGTCCTTTCTCGTGTGACCACACATCCATCTCAACATACGCATCTCCGCCACCGACATCTTATGGATGTGGCAGTGTTTCAATGCCCAACACTCCGTACCATATAACAATGCTGGTCTAATTGCCATCCGGTAGAATTTTCCCTTCAATCTATTAGGCATGCCGGGGTCATAAAGGAAACCCGTAGCACTCTTCCACTTCGACCAACCAGCTTTAATCCTATGAGCAACATCTCCATCTACTTCTCCATCCGTTTGGATAATAGATCCTAAATACCGGAAGCAATCCGAGGCCTGAACAACTCTCCCATCTAGGATGATTGTCCCTGCCTCCCTACTCCTACGGCCGCTAAACTTACACTCCAAATATTCTGTCTTACTTCGACTCAACTTAAAGCCTCTAGATTCTAGAGTTTGCCTCCATAGTTCCAACTTCATCTCCACTCCTTCTTTCGTCTCCTCAACCAACACAATATCATCTGCAAACAACATGCACCATGGTATACCATCTTGAAGTGAACTTGTTAGTTCATCCATAACGATGGCAAAAAGAAATGGGCTTAGTGCGGAACCTTGATGCACTCCAATCGTAATAGGAAACTCTTCAGTCTTCCCAACACTAGTACGTACACTCGTGCATACTTCCTCATACATGTCCTTTATGATGTCAATATATTTCCGCGAAATGCCTTTCCTTATCAAGGCCCACCAAAGTACTTCCCTTGGTACCTTATCATATGCTTTCTCCAAGTCAATGAAAACCATATGCAAGTCTTTCTTCTTATTTCGATAGTGCTCCATTAATTGTCTCATTAGATGGATGGCTTCCATAGTTGATCTTCCCGGCATAAAGCCAAACTGGTTTTCCGAGATCTTCACCGTCCTCCTTAGCCTTTGTTCAATCACTCGCTCCCAAAGTTTCATAGTGTGACTCATTAATTTGATTCCCCGATAGTTGGCACAATCTTGGACATCGCCTTTGTTCTTATACAAAGGGATTAAGGTACTTTTCCTCCATTCTGATGGCATCTTATTGTTTCTCCAAATTTTGTTGAAGAACGTCGTCAACCATTCGATTCCTCTTTCTCCCAAACATCTCCAAATCTCAATAGGGATGCCATCAGGTCCTACTGCTTTCTTCAACTTCATCTTACTTAATGCCATTTTGACTTCACCCTTTTGAATTCTCTGCAGGCATTCATGATTTATCATATCGTGATGGATACTTATATCTCCAACATCTTGTTGGCGATCTCCATTAAATAAGTCATCAAAATAGGACCTCCATCGTTCCTTGATATCCTTATCTCCAACTAGGACTTTTTGGTCCACATCCTTCACACATTTAACTTTTCCGAGATCTCGCGTCTTCCTATCTCTCATCCGAGCAATTCTATATATGTCTCTTTCCCCTTCTTTCGTATCCAATCTTGTATACAGATCCCGATTCACCTTTGCTCTAGCATCTCGTATGACCTTCTTTACTTCCCTTTTAGCCTCTTTGTATTTTTCGTAGTTCTCGTCACTCCTATATTTCCCTAATAGTTTATAGGATTCTCTCTTACTCTTTACTGCTTGTCGTACTTCTTCTGTCCACCAAGATGTGTCCTTACCCGGTGGCATGCTACCTTTAGATTCCCCTAGAACTTCCTTCGCTACTTCCCTTATACTATGCTCCATCTTATTCCATATCGAATCTATATCTGAATCCATATTGCAAGTCCAAATATCTTTTTTGGTCATCTCATCCATAAATTTTTGTTGATTCTCCCCTTGCAATTTCCACCACTTAATCTTAGTCTCTACTTGAGGTGTTTGTTTTCTTATACATTTCCTACTTCGAAAATCTAGCACCACTACTCTATGTTGGGTTGTCGTACTCTCACCAGGGATCACCTTTACAATCAATATAACTCTTTCTCCAAGCACTCCTTACTAAGAAGAAGTCAATTTGGCTCGCATTACCGCCACTCCGATAAGTCACTAAGTGGGATGTTCTCTTCATAAACCATGTGTTCATGATACTCAAGTCATAGGCTGATGCGAATTCCAAAATATCATTTCCTGCTTCATTCTTATCTCCAAAACCATACCCTCCATGAACACTCTCAAACCCATCTCGCCTAGAACCCACGTGTCCATTGAGATCACCCCCTAGTACCATTTTTTCATCCCTAGGAACCTGTTGCACCACTTCCTCTAAGTCATCCCAAAAAGCCTGTCTTATAGACACATCTAATCCTATTTGTGGCGCATATGCACTAATGACATTCACAACCTCATCCCCTATCACTAGCTTAACACTCATAATTCTATCGCTCTTCCTAGACACCGCTACTACCTCATCAATATACTCCCTATCAATAAGAATACCTACTCCATTTCTACCCTTATCCTTTCCTGAGTACCAAAGCTTATAACCCCAAGGAGCTATCTCTCTAGCCTTAGCTCCAACCCACTTGGTTTCTTGTAGGCATAATATATTTATTCTCCTCCTCTTCATAACATCTACAATTTCAGCTAATCTTCCTGTCAAAGAACCTATGTTCCATGTCCCAAAGCGTAACCTACTACCCTTACCCCTACCCCTACCATTACCGTGGACTAGCTTATTTACCCGCAACCCTTGCATATTTGACACCACCCCCGGGTCCTGGGGTGGCGCGCCGCTTCGGGGCGACGACCTAGCAACCCTTGCACATTTATCACTACACCCGGGTCTAGGAAGTGCAGCGCGTCGCTGAGTAGGGAACGCCCCAACGGTATTTATATTATGGTTCATGTCATAAGATGTGACTAAGTTTTACGCTGGCCGCCACAAACCTACCGCAACCCTCCTCCTTTGTCCGGGCTTGGGACCGGCTGTAAAGGCCACCAAGTGACCCTCACAGGCGGAGTTGTTTTATTTTCTAATATTAATCAAAAATAAGGAAAATTAACCGAAAGTAAGGAATTTATTTTTATTTTGTTATTTTATTAAAACACTCTATTTTTGTAATTAAACTTATTTATTTCTTCTAAAATTAAACCGTAAATCACGCTAAAAGATAGGGACGAAACGCCCCTATCAAACGTCCTCGGACTTTAAAGTTTTACTTGTCCTCAAGTAAAATAAATCGAAAGATAAGGGATTGAGATAATTGAGAAACAAACCGAAGGTTGGTTTTACCAAGTGCGTGATTTCAAAGTTACGGTTTTACACAAAGGTTTCGGTAAGTACCTACGCAAGCAATTGAGTACAAAAACTTATTTGAGACCTCCATGATTAAGTTTAATAGGCGATATTAACGGGAGCCGATCATTTTTTTGAGAACTCGGTAGTACCTCACCAAGGAATTTCACTCTTACGCTCAATTTTTGGTGGGTCGGTGTTTTAGCACTCTTCTTTGCACTTACTCGAGATCATGTTGAATTTGCATTTTCATCCGGGTTTTTCCTCCTAAAATATGGTTAGGCAATATTAAAAATGAACCCGGAGGGGGGTTGTAATGTGGGTGGCTTCTTTAGTGGTTAGTTTAAAGAAACTTGAGCTCAAAAATACCGTTTTGTGATTGCACCATATTTTTGTTTATTTCGGCCTTGACGAATTTTACAAAATATACTTCAAAATTGCTCGGGTAGAGGTTGAGAATGCCTTTTTATTTTTATCGTATCCTTTGTTTTGATAGAGGCACAAAAACAATATTTTGAGAACTTATGGTGCTCATTTGCTAAGGCCGTGACTTATTTCGGGTAATTCGGGTGCAACTTGGTTATGTCGGTATTTGGACAAGAGGAAAAAGGGTTAAATGTTAAAAGGATATTAACAAAAAAGTGGGTTAATAGGCTCGAAGGGGTTTCCTAATGTTTAATGAAAACGAGAAACATAAATTAAGAAAAATTAGCCTAAGTGGGTTCGGTTTATCATCTATTGCCTTTTTACCAAAAATAAGTGTACTTAACCCGGTATTGGATGCAAATTCTATGAGTCGAGTGAAGTCAAAGCTCTCGAAAAATTGTGAAAGAATTAGAGTTCTCGTACGAACTCTTTTAGGCTCAAAAATACCTCACAAAGATTCGGGTTTAAATTGTGTACTATCAAGTCTTCGCTAAATTCTCAACTATCCCATTTTTATTGCCTTTTTAAAGTTCATTATGGAGATGACATGTGAGTTAGGACTCAATGCTTTTGTTTAGTACTAGCCTAAGCTTTTCATAAATTCCCTAACTTCAAAACCAAGACTAAAATCTCTTAATTGAATCATTCCTTTATGTTCCGACGCTTTTATTTTGACGACAAATAACAGAACTTTAGTTAATTTCCGAAGGAGGGATAGTGTGTCGGGAAAATTTAAAAGAGTCAATAAATTAGTTTAATTATTTTGTTGTTATTAAATTTTTATTTTTGTTTTTGATAGTGCAAACCAAACTAAGAGTGCAGGGTTGCACGTCCCTCCGCGTTATTTAAAATGACGCCTATTCCAAGGGCGTCGCAAAAAGAAAACAAAACAAAAACAAAAATAAAGAATGACAAAATAGGACTCTTAGAGTTTAGGTCCTACGCGAGGCGTGCCCAAGGGGGCGCCCCGCGTAGGAGGTGCATGTCGAGCTGTTTTTGGCCAGAAACTCAAATACGCGAGGCTCACGAAGAGGGGCGCCTCGCTTGTTTCTATCTCTGAGCCATTTATACAAGAAAAACGGTGGACACGCGGGGCGTAAAAATGGAGTACGCCCCGCGCGGCTTATTTTCTTTTGGAAAAAGTGGGATTTGTTTTTCTTTTGATTTTTTTTTATTTAAAAGAAATGACATGAGTCGGTAGGAAAACGAAATGCGGAAAATAAAAGCTGGGAAAGAAAAACTCCCTTATTCGAGCTTGGGTTGCCTCCCAAGAAGCGCTACGTTATAGTCGGTGAGCTCGACTTAGCGTTTCCCACTAGGTGTATGCTTCCATTCGCGTGAGAAATGCAAATTCTTGAATAAACAATTCGTACCTACAAAACAGATTGTTAGCTTCAAAGAAATTTAACAAAAACCAAAAACTATATTTACAGAAATTATTGAAGAGTTTCGTTTGCTCCCTTTTTGACTCCTTTGGTAGTTCAAAAAGAGTGAAATATTCCGAGGTAGAAGGAACCTTAAACTCTTCTAGCTTTGGATTTATTTCCATGGGCCCGCACACAACCGGCTTATCGATTAGGATTTCCGGCTCTACATGACTTGGGGACTCCTTTTGAGAGGGCTCAATTAACTCGACCTCTACATGTTGATCACCTGGATTGGTGTCTCGAATTGATTCGTCCGCGGTTGAATCGAGACGAGACGTCAATCTAGTGATTTGATTTCCCAAATCCCTGCAATATGCCTCATTGTTAGATAATCTCACTTGAATATCTTTAAGCATAGAGATTACCACATAGAATTGCGAGGACGATTGTTGGTGCGAACATTCGTCACCCATGAGATCGTCCCACAGATGACAACTATAATACCATGGAAAAGATTATTAGTATGAAATAAAATAAATTATTCACAAAAAGAAAGTAATATGTACAAATGCTTAGACTAACAATAAAACGTTTTTGTCTAATATTGCAAGAAATTATAAATCCCCGGCAACGGCGCCAAAAACTTGATAGCGCGGCGCCTAGTGTGAGCTTTTCTTACGACGATTAAATGTGTATTGCGGTGGATGTGCTATGAATATGGATGTGATCTTTTAAATGTTCTTTAACTCTACTAGACGCTACGACTACTTAGGGGAAAGTGTACCCCGTCGTATCAAGTAATAATCCGGTTAAGATCGGGTATCGAATCCACGGGATTTATAATTACAAGTATTAGACGACTCGGTTTCGTATGTTATTTAAGCGGTAATTACTTTGGGGTTAAGTAAGACACAACTACACACTATTCCTCACTATTGGCGACACAGATTTATGTAATGGAAAACTCCACGGAGTGATATGGGTGACGATAAGTTATAAATATAATATGCAATAACTCCGAATATATTCGGTTGACGATTTACTCTTGCAAAGACGACTACGTGTAGTTCGACCGACCCGTGAAATACTTAGACTACGTGGTTCCTAGTCAAGGCGTGTCTAATGCTGGGGACCAGAAACTAGGGCCCGTAAGTTCTGTGGCTTGTCAATTCCTACGGTTTCCGGTTTGTCACTTCCGGTAAGGCAACACCTATATGAGTCCCTAAAGATAGCCCGAATGGCGTCGGAAATCGCGTTCCCCTACACAATAGTCAATTATGAGTATCAAAACAAGCAATAAACATCAACACGTATATAGAAACGGAAATTGCAAATCATATATTATAAATATGGAAAGCGTAAATGCGGAGTACAACAAAGCCTAGTACATAGGAAGAGTGCAAGCTAGTTAGCAAGTGAAGAGGGAAGAATCGGCCCTCGGAACTAGCTAACCGGACTCAAGGCCATCTCTTAGGTCTTGGAGGTGGAACTCTCGAGCTTGGTGGACGAGGATGGAACGGAACTTTGACGAATGATGATCAAATGAACAAGCTCTCAAGGTGGTAGAGTTTTATTACATAAAAACTGAATCTAAAACTAAAACAACAAGAATTCTATCAAAAGAAGTAAAATGTAGCTATGTACAAGGTTCCAAGAGATCAATAGATAGAAGGTAGAAGGTAGAAGGTAGAAGGTGTAGAAGGTGTCTAAATGAGTGCTAGTCACTCTTATTTATACATCAAGCTAGGGGTAGAATTGTAACTTCACAAGGTACAAGTATGGAGCAACATTATTTGGTGCAGAAATCCCATGATACGCCCCGCGTAAGGTGATATACGCCCTGCGTAAGTGCCCATTCCGTCAGAAATCTCCTGCATGTGGACCAATTCTATGTCTAATTGTCTCAAATATGCCCTGCGTAGCTGAAGTACGCCCCGCGTAAATGAGTCTCTGATCTTTTTACGTTGAAGAACTACCTTTTACGCCCTGCGTAAATGGTGATACGCCCCGCGTATGGAGAGTTGACTCCGGGAGACAATGCAGTCTGACTTTCAGGATTAGGCCAATTATTTCTGACATGTGTCATATGCCCCGCGTATGCTGAGTCATTTCCACATGGTGCCTGAGGATAAGGCAATTATTTCTGACACCATGTTTTACGCCCCGCGTAAATGACGATGCGCCCCGCGTAAATAATAATATGCCCCGCGTATTTGAGTAGATTTTCACTCCTTCCTCGTACCTGAAATACAAATCTTGAGAGCCGAGTTAGCTTGACGTTTTATTTTCTAATATTAATCAAAAATAAGGAAAATTAACCGAAAGTAAGGAATTTATTTTTATTTTGATATTTTATTAAAACACTCTATTCTTCTAAAATTAAACCGTAAATCACATTAAAAAATAGGGATGAAACGCCCCTATCACCATCCTTAATAACTAAAACATAGATTTGATCCTAATCTACCCATTTAGCATACTATTGACAAACAATCATGGATAGAAATACTTCATTGATAAAACAATAAACTTATAGTCGCCATTTATGGCTGGCTAGGCCTGAAAAAAGGAACTACTCACTCATTTTCATGAGTGAACATTTTGTTCTAACTGAAATATTCCTTCCGACAAAAGTAAAAGTGCAGAGAATAAAAAGGTGGCTGAAAACGAGGTGCCGACCTTAAGCTACATGATAATGTATTTATATGCAACAAAATGAACCCTAAAATAAAGGGAAAAAGATCAACACCCTCCACTTGGCATAAGATGGATGTCGCCTTGCAATCCACGTTCTCTTCTCTCATTTGTCTTGCCTGACCCGCACGTTAATCCGTAACCCACTATTTTGATCCATTTCTGATGTTGTTTATGTTGTTATGTTCCTCATCCTAGCTGTTCAAGAGGAATCCTTCTTGAACTGTCATTTTTTGTTGTTCCCCCCAATTTTGGTTGAAAACTAGATCATTGAAGCTCTTTTCCATGAACGTTTAGCCTCGTAATCTTGTCCATATTACTCGTATTAGACTCATCTACCACTAATGTTGAAACACAATTTCCATAAGTTTTTTACTACGACAAAAATAATTAATAAGGAAACTAGATCCCCAAAAATATTTAATTTAAGAATTAAATTAAGTTTGATTTATGCTAATGAGTTTGTTGAATGATAATTATTACTTAAGCATTAAATTGAATACAAGGCAAAAAGGCCTTAGAAGAACAAAGGCCCAAAGCCTTACCTCTGGTCTGGAAATAGAAGCCCAAATTCCAAAAGTCTAGAAGCAAGAAGGAACAAGGCAGATGTTGACATGTAGTCACATTATGCCGTTCCTAAAATAACAAAAAGGACAAGCTACAGAAGTCATGTCCCCAACGACTCTCTTTTGATACCAGAAATAGAAAGATTACAGACTGCAAGTCTGCCATACCAGAAGATAGAAGAATGAGTGGCTCAAGAGATAGAAGACAATGCATTGTCAATGGTAACCTTTTAGACTGTTGGCATTGAACTCAAAGCCTTGCTCGACAACAACACTTGGACCCTAGTACCTCATCCCAAAGACCATAATGTTATTATTTATCGTTGGCTATTTCATATGAAAACCAATGTTGATGGCACCATCGAGCGTCATAAGGCTTGGCTTGTTGCACGTGGCTTCATTCAACAGTCCGGTCTTAAATACAGAGAAACATTCAACCCCATTGTCAAAGCTACAACATTTCGTATCATTTTTACTCTTGTTGCGGCTCATCGCTGGCACATTAACCGATTAGATGTTTCGAATGCCTTCCTACACAGGAATCTCACTGAAACAATCTATATAGAGCAACATCGGGGCTTTCGTGACCCGGATAAACCCAATCCTGTGTGCCTATTTAAAAAATCACTGTATGGTTGATAAGTCCAAAATATACCTAAACTTGCATGCATAAATATGTCAATTTCATGTAAAAAAATATATTAATTATATTATTTTGGAAAGATTTCATGTTGGTATTTGTTGTTTGTGTGCAAGGTGTTAATTATTTGGAAAAATCCAAATAGGAGCAAAAATAGAGTAGAATTGGGTGAGAAATCAAGCTTTAGTAAAAATCACATACGAGAATTAGAAATCACGTCTGAGAATTGAAACACATAAACAAAGGAGGAAAAGAAGAGTAGCGAATCACGACCGATATTCTTAAATCTCGACCGCAACACGCCCTAGGAACAGCCACGCGCGCCTTCCTTCCCTCTTCCCCTTGTCGCGTATGAGATTCTTGAATTTCTACAGGGACAACAAGCTATTTAAGCACATTTCACATGTTTATTTCTCCAAACGACGCATCCTTTCATTCGGATAGAGGAAACCCTTCACCGACGGACACGTCTCTTCAGCGTACCTCTTGGAGATTATAAATAGAGGAAGAATTCAGAGTTTTAAAGAGTTACATAAATTAATCAATTGTGATTAAAGTATAAATAGTTAAAGATACAAGATACAAATTTTATTGTTTACATTAGAGTTTACTCAAGTCGAGTTTATTCTTCGTAGATCGATCGAGAGGTGCTATTTCGAAGATTCAGCGAGAAGAACCAGGATTGGGGGCGACCCACGGTCTGACAAACCTACGAAGTTGAGTTAAGGATTGAGAACCCGGAACTCATACCTAGTTAAATGTCATTCAAACTTCTTCTTCTCTATTAACTTGAGATGTTTATAATTGAAACTAATAAATATCTTTTAATTCAATTCCATCTTCACTGTTGTTTTATTTTAAGTTTGATCTAGCGATACTCTTTAAGTAATTCTAACGGGTGTTTTCATGCAAAAGTATTTATAAAGAGATTTTGGTATTTTCTCATGCAAACTTCGTTGAACACTTAAGCAAATTCAGATTTATATTTGGTCATTAGGATAGGTCGATTAATTGGTTATAAACACCGAATTTGATTAAGGTTTTCAGTCTTAAGCCGAGAGGAAAGATCGATTACAGTTTAATTCCCTTAAATTGAGTAAATTGGTAATTTATTATATCTTTTCTAAACAAATCAAAGTTATAAGTTGTGTTTTTGCTTAGTATAAATTAACCTTGAAATAAGCTTTAATCTAAATATAATCTCTATAAATTGTGGTCATAACTATAACCAAAATTAGAATTAGAAACCAATTTAAACCATAAACGATTTTCTATTAACCTCGAGAAAACGAATTTAATCAGAACAGTAATTTTTATCATCAAATTTTCTCTGTGGGTTCGATATCTTTTATTACTACAAGCGAAACCGTGCACTTGCGGAATTCGTCCAACAATGGTCTTAAACAGGCTCCTCGGGAATGGTTCATATGGCTCAAGGAGTTCCTTCAGAGGATAGGTTTTCTAATGTCTTGCACTGATAACTCTCTCTTCATTCGTCACACTCCCATAGCCAAACTCTTCATCTTTTGCTACGTTGATGACATTTTAATCACACGGACTAATCCATATCTCATTCACCAAACAATCCAAGAAATTGATCGAGAGTTCCCTATTCGTAATCTTGGTCATGCCTCTTACTTTTTGGGCCTTGAGATTCTTTACACTACACATGACATTCATTTATCTCAAACAAAGTATGGTGGTGAAATTTTGAGCGAGTCAACATGAGTGATTGTTGATGCGCCCCCGGAGCTATCGCTCCAAAGGACTCACTAAGGGATAAGTGTACCCCCATCGCTACCAAGTAATAATCTGGACAAGTCCAGGTATCGAATCCACAGGATTTATACCGCAAGTACTAAACTACTAGGCTTCTAATGTAATCTAGGCTATGGGGGGTTTGAGATTTAAGGTTTGTAAGTTAAACTACTCCTAATCAGATTGAGGCTACTCCTAATTAAGTTAAACCTACTCCTAAGTGATCCTTAACAATGTAAATTAACCTGGAATGATATGGGGTGATACGATAATACCAATTTCAATCCTATTTTATCATTCAATTGTAAAACTAATCTAAGTCACTTGTGCCTAAGGCGATTAACCCTACTTATCCTTATATGGTTCCTAGCGCGTGATTCCCTTGTAAGGATGAAACTAGCTCTAAGGCTCAGAAATTTGGGCTTAATCTTCCATGAGATTGTCAATCTTATATGCTCTGACTAGGTCAGATTCAGCTCGCAATATGTGCCAAGTTAATGTTTGGATTTATGAATGAGTTAATCTAGAAAAGCAAAGCGTAATACTTAGAATAATAATAACAATAAACTGAACAAAATAAAACTTGAATTAATATTAAAGATGGAAAATATTGTCACGAAGATACAATTACCCTAGGATTCATAGAATGGATCAGAGGCAAACAGAATGTAAAAGAGAAAGAAATCCCTTTTAGGGAACCTGTCGACCAATGCAGACGTCTTCCTAGGACTTAAAGCATAGAGCCTTAAATAATCTTTGGGGAGCACGGAGATTGAATGTCCTTCAATGGCAAACGAAAGGAAGAGGAGGATTCTTCAAGGATGGAGGCTAGGGTTTCTTTACAAAGTTAAGCGATCTCTAAAAATAAAGATACAAAGTCCTATTTATAGTTGTAGTTTCGTGCCTAAACCTAATCTGACTGGTTTCCCAATGCAAGTGGAGACATGGGACGCGAAACGTGAAGACGTGGGGCCGGGAATCAGTCAAAAGACTGATTCTTGCAGGCCAGCTCGTCGAGCTGGCCTATAAGGCCAGTTTAACGGGCTGGTAATGCCCAATTCACCGAGCGACTGCCGGGGGTCCTTGAAACGTGATGTCTGCCCAAAATTGATGCCATTTTAACCTGCACACGCACATAAACTCCAAATGATGTTAGCCCAAAGGATAAATTAACCCACCAATTGTTAGATTTGAGTAAAAACTCCATTTGGTGGATCAATTAGCCAAAATAAATAGGTGATAGTTCACGTGTGTGCTATTTTGGCAATATTTTACCGGAAAACAATAAGAAAATGGCTAGAAACTACAAAAGTAAATAAAACATATACTAAAACTAATAATCACGTGCACATGCATAAAAGTGCGAGAAATTCTCGCTTATTGAATGAAAACTAATCAAAACTATCCTAAGAACCGTACCTAAAGATAGGGTTTTCGACCCCTATCAATTGTAAACCATGTTCCACCCTAATGGCTCAGACTTCGCCTCTTTCCAAGGATTATTGCACTCGTCTAACTTCGGGTGAAGATTACAAGAGCATCATTTGAGCACTTCAATACCTTACATTAACATCATCTAATATTGCCTTCAATGTTAACAAACTTTGTCAATTTTTGCATTGTCCCACGGATGAACACTAGAAGGCTGTCAAACGTGTTCGTCGGTATATTCATGGCACTCAGGATCAAGGTATACTCTTTTCTACCAACTCGATCTGTATGATTCATTTTTATTCAAATAGTGTTTGGGGCAGATGTCTAGACGATCGCCGCTCCACGGGTGCTTTCCTACCTTGGTAACAGTCTTATATCTTGGCATACTCGGAAACAACCAACGATTGTCCGATCCTCTACTGAGAGTGAATACAAAGCAGTTACTAATGCCACATCATAACTTCTCTGGATTCAATCTCTACTTCAAGAACTCTAGTTTCCCATACCACATCTGGTTCAACTATAGCATGACAATGTTGGCGTTTATATCTCACGGTTAATCTGGTCTTTCATGCACGTACAAAAACATATTGAGTTGGACTATCACTTTGTGCACGAACATGTCGCCAATGGCTTTCTCTTAGTTCATTTCATTCCCACTGATGACCAAGTTGTTGGTGTCCTCACTAAACATTATCGAACTCTAGGTTCACTACTCTTCGTCAGCGACTTTATATACGATCTCGATATCGACTTGAGGGAGGCTATTAAAGTATATAACCCTCTCTGTCAAATAGACTCCATTTTTTACACAACGTCTTCTCTCACTATCATGTAAATCTCTTATCACGTTTTGCATCATTAGAGTTGCACTAGGTTTACTCTTCTCTTAGGTCCCATTTGGTAAGATGTAATGACATTTGTAATGGAATGACCATTATATTGAAAGCCTATTATCATGTTTGGTTGCACATTATAATTTTGTTGTAATGGAATGAGAAATCCATGAGTTAAATCTTGTTCAACGAATCTTGTAATCCTCATTACATAAAAAAAAATGACTTGAATTTTCATTATATCCAAAACATCCAATCATAGTTCATACTTTCAAAACCCCATCTAACCTCCCATTTATCAAATCTCACATCTCAATCTAACCTCTCATTCTTGTCAAAAATGCAAAAAGTAGAAAAACATTTAATCTAATTTTATATTTGATTTTGACTCGACTTTTTGCATTTTTCATGTTTCTCACAGTTTTATTTTTTTTATTGATTTTAATTATGTAAATAAAATTTTATGATTACATTTAATTAGAAAAACATAAGTATTGTAATGGTAATTACATTCCATCATTTTCTTTTTTATTTATCAACCAAACATGGTATAGACATCACAAAGGGCATTTATCATTTCCTTTCTAAAGACAGGAAGAGATGTTACCTCAAGATTATGAATTTCATTTTTAGAGGCAATTGATGGTTCTACTTCATCTGCACTCTTCTCTTCTGTCTCTTTAGCCATGAAGCAAACATGTGATGTCTTAGCAGCATCAGCTTCTAAGGAGGAAGACTCATCGCTATTATTCCACATGGCTACCATAGCCTTCTTCTGAGACTTCTAGTCCTTCTTTGGTACTGGACAGTTAGACTTGCATGTTGATGGCATTCAAAACAGGTGATGGGTTTGGAAGAGTCCTTTTGAGGTTTGCTTTCACTATGTTCTCTTCTTGGTCTCTCAGACCTTCTGTATGGCTTCTGGTATTGATCACTCTTTTGAAACATTTGTTTCAACTTTCGAATGAACATTGCCATATCTTCATCGTTAGTAGTGTTGTCTTCTAAAGAATCAGCCTTAAGCACTATTGACTTCTGTTTCTTATCTTCTGACTTCTCTTTAGCTTGAAAATTCTTCATTGACATTTCATGAGTTAGAAAGGATCCAATCAGCTCATTATACGGATATCTTGTTAAGTCTTGAGCTTCTTCAATGGCTGTCTTCTTTGCCTACCAACCTTTCGGAAGGCTTCTGAGAATCTTTTTAACTTGCTCCTCCTCTGAGAAGACTTTTCCAAGTCTTTTTAGCTCATTTATGATGTTGGTGAATTAGCATTCATGTCAGAGATGCCTTCACCTTCTTTCATCTTAAAGAGTTCATAGAGTCTCATATTCTGATTGACCTTTGACTCTTTAACCTTGCTGGTACCTTCTAGCTTATCCCATATCTCCTTTGATGACTCACATCCTGAGATTTTATTGTATTATGCAACATCTAGAGCACAATGAAGCATATTGATAGCCGAAGCATTATTCTAGAGCTTCTCCAAGTCACCCTCTGACCACTTATCATTAGTTTTCAGAGTTTTAACTCCTTCAACTGTTTCATAGGGTTCATAGGGGCCTTTCACTATTGCCGCCAAACGCTCATGTTCTTAGCTTGGATGAAATTTTTCATTCTGTTTTTCCAAAATGTATATTTCGATCCAAAGAACAATGGGGGTCTGGTTATTGACAATCCTTCTGGGAGGATTTGAGTTGTCTCATTTCTCGGAAGGAAACATGTGCTATTTACTGCCATTAGGGATCTGGCTCAAGATAGTTATATCTTAATAAACAGAGTTTTAAGCTCTGATACCACTTGTTGGTCCCTTGTGAGATAGAATCTAGTTCCAAATGGGGGGGGGGGGGGGGTGAATGAAACTATTGATAAATTTAAGACTTTATAAAATTTCTCACAGAATTAGTTCAATAGCACAAGGCTACTCGGAATCAGAAGCACAAGTTATATATATTTAAGCACAGAAGCAAGCAATATAAGTATGTCAGAAGCAAAGGGTTAGAGAAATAGTTACGCAGCGATTTATACTGGTTCGGCCTCCTGCCTACATCCAGTCCCCAGAATACTTTCTTCTGGGTTTTAATCCACTAGTGAACTCTTTCCAACAGGTAGAGCACAAACCCTTACGATAGATACATATGCTCTGACATGTACCTTCCTTTACACTCAACACTCAACTATATATCTACCTCTCTTGTTGTTCACTTATAATCGAAGTAAATAGAGGAGCTTCTGAACTTTTCTAAGCTATTGATAATATGTTCTTACTCAGAACACAATGAAAGAACTAAGAGCCATTACACGAATGAATACAATAAATGTGTATAGGCTTTTGCTTTGCTTTGGAACTTCAATAATGGTTCTCTTTAAATTTCAGCGTTGATGATTGATAGGGGCATTTTGTCCCTATCTTTTAGCGTGATTTACGGTTTAATTTTAGATGAAATAAATAAGTTTAATTGCAAAAATAGAATGTTTTAATAAAATAACGAAATAAAAATAAAATCCGTACTTTCGGTTAATTATCTTTATTTTTTATTAATTTAGGAAATAAAAACGTCAAGCTAACTCGGCTCTCGAGAATTGTATTTCAAGTACGAGTAAGGAGCAAAAATCCACCGACATACGCGGGGCGTGGAACACCAAGTCAGAAATGATTGCTCAATCCGCAGGCACCACGTGGGATTTACCCACTGTCACGCGGGGCGTCCTACCTTACACGCGGGGCGTATGAGCAATGATAAGCTCAATCATAAATGTTAGACTGTATGGTCTTCCAAGTCAACTGCTGTCACGCGGGGCGTCCCAACCTACACGCGGGGCGTATATGGGAAGTTCTTCAATCTAAAATTCCAGGGACTCATATACGTAAGGCGTCCGCTAGGCCACGCGAGGCGTAAAAGACTCATTTCAGGCCATTAAAGCTCAGGAGCTCAACCACGCGGAGCGTACCCCAGTCTACGCGGGGCGTGGTTGAGACAACAAGATCTGAATTTGGTCCATATGCAGGAGATTTCTGACGGAATGGGTCAATACGCGGGGGGTCCTCTACCATACGCGGGGCGTATCATGGGAATTCTGCAGAAATAATGTATCTCCATGCTTGTATCTTGTGAATTTACAATTTTACCCCTGGCTTGATGTGTATAAATAAGGGTGATTAGCACTCATTTAGGCATTCAGATTTTACATAGCAAAACTCTATCACCTTGAGAGCTTGTTCGTTGATTCCGGCATTACGTCAAAGTTCCATTCCATCTCCGTTCACCAAGCTCGAGAGTTCCACCTCCAAGTCCTAAGAGACGGCCTTGAGTCCGGTTAGCTAGTTCCGAGGGTGGATTCTTCCCTTTTCACTTGCTAATTAGCTTGTACTCTTCCTATGTACTAGGCTTGGTCATAACGAACTTACCATAATATATATTTCATAAGCTCTACCTACGCGCCACGCGCATCAATTTCCTAGGGCACGCGGGCGCCCCCTAGGGCACGCCCCGCGTATCCTAGGGGAGTTGCGAATTGCAACTCCCCATGGCAGCTTTTCCTCTTCCACCTCTCCCATCACTCTTCCCTCTTCCCCAAAAGTCTTTCCCTTTTCTCCACTCCACCTTTTCTACCCTCCAATCACATCCCATCTTTTCCAATTCAAAACTTCCTCAACCTCCCTCCATCATCAATTTTGATTTAACCACCTCTTAATTACTCTTTAAAAAAACATAAAAATATTAAATATTAATTAAAAACCATAAAAATTACGAATATCCTTGGAAAAAACCGATTTTTTTTTCACGCGGGACGTATCCCTATGTACGCCCCATGTTCTTGCCTTTCTTCCACCTATTTTTGGCCAGGAGACGCGTTACGCGAGGCGTGCCCCAAGGCACGCCCCGCGTTCGGTGGCATTTTTTGCGTTACATAAACTCAAGAGGTGGGATACGCGTGGCGTGGCCCCATCACGCCCCGCGTACCCCTCCTAGAATTCCGAAAATCCCTTGGAATTCCACCCCTCTCCTATAAATTCTCATCCTTTTTCCCCAACTTCTTCCCTCACACTCACTCTAAACCCCCCACACTCATTCACAACTCTTCCTTCCTCCTTCACTATCCACCATGACAAGACGCAAGCATGTAGCCGACATGCGCCCCCCGCGGTCCACTCGGGCCCGCTCCTCTCATTCCCAACAACACCAATCACCACCACCACCCGAACGAGAAGAAACACCGCCACTCACCCGCCAATATTGGGCTCCTTTTCATCTCCTCACCGAAGAAGAAGCCCAATCCTACCAAACACTCTCTGCTGCCCATATCATGGAACTCCCGTACATCAACCGTAGCACTCTCGATCGCTACAACGTCGGAGGTGCTTTCGAGGATCGCCTCCGCACTCTTAATTGGCTCGATCACTATCATGCACGCCAACACATTTATCCATCGTTCGTCGTGGAGTTCTACACCACCCTTGAGTCTAATGGAGTTCCCGGTGCCGCCCTCTTCAACTTCCGCCTTCACAACCGCCCCTTTTCCATCAACACACAATGGCTCCGCAACCATTTTACTATGCAAGTGGATGCCGGCATAGCACATTGGTCCGAGGGTGTCTCCCCTCGTGATTTTTGGACCTCCATCACCGGGTCCGACGATTATGACATCTCCAATCTCTGTCCCGGTTGCATCCGTGATCCCATCCTCCAACTTCTCCACCGCTTCATCAATTTTTACTTTTCGGGGAAGTCTGAAGCCACCAAGGTCAATAAGCACGAGCTTCTGGCCCTCTATTGTTGTGCAAACGGTGTAGCTTACGACCTCTCCTACCTCGTGGCTGTCCACCTCCACCACATGCCCACCTGGAAACGTGCCAAACTCGGGTTGGGCCATCTCATCACAATCTTCGCCACCTCCGCTCTTGGTGAAGCTGCCCTTGACCGCCTTCCTAGCTTGGAGCCGCGGCCCTTGGACAAAAACTTTTTCAAATCACTCAAGCGTCCCACCTCCGGCCCGGGTGAAAGTTCGGGGGCAGCCCAACCCCAAGAGGACGAGGGATCAGACTCGGACATGGGCCTAAACTTTAGCCCACCGCCTAACCATGATTTCAACTCCATATATGCCCGGTTGGACGCCTTGGAAGGCCACCAACGTCAAGATCGCGCCCATTTTGATGCTCAATTTGCCAATCTCAACACCCGTTTTGACACCCTTGAGGCCAATCGCCTCATGGACCATTCCACCTTCATCACCCGCTTCAACTCCATTGAGGCCCAACGGCGTGAGGATCGGGCCCATCTCGATGCTCGCTTCGACGCCCTCACCAACGCCTTCTCTACCCACTTTAACGTTCATGGACATCCTCTTCCACCTCCACCCTAGTTTCCATTTGTTTTTATGTTTTTCGTTGTTATATGTCTTTCTTTTTTTTGTGTTTATGTTTTTCGTTCGTGTTTTTATGTTTTTATCTTTTATGTTTATCTTGTACTTTCCTTTACTTTAATATATATTTCCCTTTCGTATGCTTTCTCCTTGTGTTCTTTCGTTTATTTTCCATTTCCGTGTTGTTTCTTTTATATATTTATTTGAGTTACTAATGAACACGTGGGGCGTACCCCATTCTACGCCCCGCGTGTGATGCGCCGCGAGTCTAATGGTGTAATTTACGGATACGGAATGTTGGTGTGATATGTGTGAGCTACGGGACTATGGATTTGATCTTTATAAATGCTCTAAATTCACTAAACGTCACGACTACTTAGGGGCAAGTGTACCCCGTCGTATCAAGTAATAATCCGGTTAAGACCGGGTATCGAATCCACAGGATTTATAATTACAAGTATTAAACTACTCAGTTTCGTAAGTTATTTAAGCGATGATTACTTTGGGGTAAAGTAAGACACAATGACACGCTATTCCTATAATAGGCGACACAAATTTATGTAGCTAAAACTCTATGAAGTGGGATGTGTACGATAAGTTATAACTACGATAAATAACGACTCTAAATGTATACGGAAAATGGTTTATTCTTGCAAAGATGACTAAGTATAGTAAGACCGACCCGTTAAGTGCTTAGACTACGTGATTCCTAGTCAAGGCGTGTCTAATGCGGGGGAACTAGAAATTAGGGCCCGTAAGTTCCGTGGTTTGTCAATCCCTACGGTTTCCGGAACGTCACTTTCGGTAAGGCAACACCTATATAATTCCCTAAAGATAGCCCGGATGGCGGCGGTAATCGCGTGCTCCTACACAATAGTCAATTATCAACGTCAAAACAAGCAATAAACATCAACGCGTAAAGGGAAATAGAGATTATGAATCATAAATTATAAATATGGAAAGTGTATAGATGAAATACAACCACGCCTAGTACATAGGAAGAGTACAAGCTAATTAGCAAGTAAAAAGGGAGAATCCGCCCTTGGAACTAGCTAACCGGACTCAAGGCCGTCTCCTAGGTCGTGGAGGTGGAACTCTCGAGCTTGGTGATGAATGATGGAGCGGGACTTCGGTGGGACGTCGGAGCAACCGAACAAGCTTTCGAGGGGGAGAGTCTAACTACAACAAACTTGAATCTAAATTACAAGAAAGGAAAAGAGTATAGTTTAGCTCTCTAGCATATAATTGGTGTCCTTTGGAGTTGGAGAGCTACCTATTTATACACATCAAGCAAGGGTAATATGGTAATTTCACAAAGTAGAAGCATGGGGCAAAATTATTTAGTGCAGAAAACCCATGATACGCCCCGCGTGGATAGGTGTACGCCCCGCGTAGATGCCCATTTCGTCAGAAATCTCCTGCGTGTGGACCAATTCCTTGTCTATTTGTCCCAAATACGCCCTGCGTAGCTGAGGTACGCCCCGCGTATTTTCATTTCTGAAGTTTATTGTTGGAATTGGAGTGTTTTACGCCGTGCGTAAATGGGTTACGCCCCGCGTAAATGTGTCCTTGATCTTTTTGCATTAAAGAATTGTCTTATACGCCCCGCGTATAGAGTGGTACGCCCTGCGTATAGGTGGTTGACCAAGGGGGACAATGCAGTCTGACTTTCAGGATTAGGCCAATTATTGCCGACAAATGTCATACGCCCCGCGTAAAGTGTCATACGCCCCGCGTATGCTGAGTCAATTCCACATGGTGCTTGCGGATAAGGCAATCATTTCTGGCACCATGTTTCACGCCCCGCGTAAGGGTTTTTACGCCCCGCGTATGTGGTAGATTCTTGCTCATTCCTTGTACCTGAAATACAACACTTTTAAGAGCCGAGTTAGCTTGATGATTTTATTTTCTAAACTAATAAAAAATGACGGATTAAACTAAAAGTACGAGATTTATTTTTATTTCTTTATTTATTCAAAATACTTCTATTTTTACAATTAAACTTACTTATTCTATCCAAAATCATCCCGTAAATCACGCTAAAAGATAGGGGTAAAATACCCCTATCAAACCTCCTCGGACTTTAAAGTTTTACTTGTCCTCAAGTAAAAGAAATCGAAAGACAAGGGATTGAGAAAATTAAGAAACAAACCGAAGGTTGGTTTTGCTAAGTGCGGGATTTCAAAGTTACGGTTTTGTACAAAGGTTTCGGTAAGTGCCTACGCCGACAAAAACTCGTTCGAAACCTCCATGATCAAGATTTAATAGGCAATATCAACGGGGGTTGATTATCTTTTGAGAACCTGATAGTACCTCACCAAGGGATTTCACTCTTACGCTCAATGTTTTTGGTGGGTTTGTATTTTATCGCTCTTCTTTGCACTTACTCGAGACCATGTTGAATTTGCATTGTCATCCGGGTTTTTCCTCCTACATAGTGGTTAGGCAATATTAAAAATGAACCCGGAGGGGGGTTGTAATGTGGGTGGCTTTTTAGTGGTTAGTTCAAAGACACTCAAGTTCGAAAATGCCGTTTTGTGGTTGCACCTTGTTTGTTTATTTCGGCCTTAGCGATTTTTACAAAATATACTTCAAAATTGCTCGGGTAGAGCTTGAGAATGCCTTTTTGTCTTTTATTGCATCCTTTGTTTTGATAGAGGCACAAAAACAATATTTTGAAGGCTTTTGATGCTTGTTTGTTAAGGCCGTGACTTTTTTGAGTGATTTAGGCGCAAATTGATTTTGTCGGTATTTGAACAAGAGGAAAAAGGGTCAAATGTTAAAAGGGTATTAACAAAAACTTGGTTAATAGGCTCAAGTGGTTTTCCTAATGGTTAATGAAAAATGAAAAAAATGAATTAGGAAAAATTAGCCTAAGTGGGTTCGGTTTATCATCTATTGCCTTTTTTACCAAAAATAAGTGTACTTAACCCGGTATTAGATGCAAATTCTATGAGTCGAGTGAAGTCAAAGCTCTCGAAAAATTGTGAAAGAATTAGAGTTCTCGTACGAACTCTTTTAGGCTCAAAAATAGCTCACAAAGATTCGGGTTTTAAATTGTGTACTATCGAGTCTTCGCTAGAGTCTCGAACATGCCGTTTTTATTGCCTTTTTAAGGTTCATTATGGAGATGTCGATTGGGTTAAGATTCAATGTCTTAGTTTAGTACTATCCTAATCTTTGTACAAATTCCATGACTTCAAAATCAAGACTAAAATTTCTTAGTTGAAACATTCCTTTATGTTCCAATACTTTTATTTTTGGGTGACAAATAACGGAACTTTAATTAATTTCCGAAGGAGAGGTAGCGTGTCGGGAGAATTTAAGGGAAACAATAAATTAGTTTAATTATTTTGTTGTTTATTTTATTTTTATTTTTGTTTTTGGTAGTGCAAAACAAACGTTTAGTGCGGGGTTGCACGTCCCTCCGCGTGATTTAAAATGATGCCTATTCCAAGGGCATCGCAAAAAGAAATGAAAACAAAAACAAAAACAAAAATAAAGGGAAAAAGTAAGAAAAAGAAGACCCATAGGGGTTATGGGTTACGCGGGGCGTGCCCACAGGGGCGCTCCGCGTGACCAATTTATTTTGGGTAATTGGTGGGCAGAGACTCAAATACGCGGGGCGCAGGAAGAGACGCCCCGCGTGCTTGAGTTTCTGGACCTTAGAAGACACGGAAAGGCAATCATACGCGGGGCGTACGAAGAATTACGCCCTGCGTAAGCAATATCCCAGAAAAAATTTTGGAGTAGGGATACAAATACGCGAGGCGTGCGTAGGGGGACGCCCCGCGTACTATGTTGATTTGGGATTTGACTTTCCGCGACAGAGATACAAAAGAAGAGAAGAAATTCCAATAGATATATACAGAGGGTTTTGAGAGAACCAAACCGATGCTACGTTTAAAGTCGGAGTAGCTCGACTTTCCTTCATGATGTGCAAGCTTAAGGTGGTGCGAGGGATGTGGTTTCTTTTGGTTGTGGAAGGTCACTGCCGCGGTATACCTTTAGGCGGTGGCCATTGACTCGTAGGAGTGCATTGTCGGGACCTTGGATTTCAATTGCTCCGGAGGGATGCACGTTGACGATGGTATACGGTCCCGACCACCGGCTTTTCAATTTACTGGGGAATAACCGGAGGCGAGAATTGTAGAGGAGGACTTGATCCCCCTTGGTGAACTCCCGAATTTGAATATGCTTATCGTGCCACCGCTTGGTACGTTCTTTGTAGAGTTTGGCATTTTCGTATGACCCCAAGCGGAGTTCATCGAGAGTATTGAGTTGGAGGAGGCGGTGTTCTCCTGCAGCCTGCATGTCAAAATTTAAAAATTTCAGCGCCCAATAGGCTTTATGTTCTAGTTCTACGGGTAAATGACATGACTTTCCAAAGACTAAACGGTAAGGGGACATCCCGATGGGCGTTTTAAACGCCGTGCGGTAAGCCCAGAGAGCATCGTCGAGCTTCAAGCTCCAGTCTTTCCTAGAGGCGTTAACCGTTTTTTCTAAAATGCGTTTTAGTTCTCGGTTGGAAACCTCAACTTGCCCACTAGTTTGCGGGTGGTAGGGCGTGGAAACTCGGTGTGCAACCCCATATTTAAGTAGGAGTTGGTTAAATTGTCGGTTACAAAAGTGGGATCCCCCGTCGGTAATGATAGTCCGAGGAGTCCCGAACCGAGTGAAAATGTTCTTCTTTATGAATTTCCCTACCACCTTAGAGTCGTTTGAAGGTAAGGCAACGACCTCCACCCATTTGGAGACATAATCAACCGCTACAAGGATGTAAGCGTTGCCGTGCGACTTAGGGAAAGGTCCCATGAAGTCTATCCCCCATACGTCAAAGAGTTCACAAACTAAGATTCCCTGTTGGAGCATTTTATGTTTTCGGGAAATGTTTCCGCTCCTTTGACAGGCGTCACATGATTTGACAAAGTTGTGGGAATCTTTGGATAAGGTAGGCCAATACAATCCACATTGTAAGACTTTTTCCATTGTTCGACTAGGGCCAAAATGACCCCCCGGCTCTTGGGTGTGGCACATATGGAGCACATGATTAACTTCGTCTTCCGGTATACACCTACGAATAATGTTATCAGTACAACATTTGAACAGAAAGGGTTCTTCCCAAAAATAATGCTTAGCATCGTGAAAGAATTTCTTACGCTGCTCATATGTAAGGTGCGGAGGAAGAACATTACTGGCTTTGAAGTTTGCCATATCGGCATACCAAGGTAAAGATGTTACCGCGTAGATTGCCTCGTCGGGAAAGGTCTCCTTAATTTCAATTGCTTCTGAATTCTCGCCTTGCTCGCCTTGTAAGCGGGAGAGATGGTCAGCCACAACATTCTCCACTCCTTTTTTGTCTCTAATTTCGATGTCGAATTCTTGTAGGAGTAGGATCCACCGTATCAAGCGTGGTTTGGCGTCCTGATTAGTCATCAAGTACTTGAGAGCCGCGTGGTCAGTGTATACGATAATTTTGGATAACACAAGGTATGACCTAAATTTATCGAAAACAAAAACAACAGCAAGCATCTCCTTTTCCGTGATGGAATAGTTCTGTTGGGCCTCATTGAGCGTTTTGCTCGCATAGTAGATAGGGCGGAAGAGTTTATCCACCCGTTGGCCCAAACATGCACCGACAGCCAAATCACTCGCATCACACATCAATTCAAAGGGGAGGTTCCAATCGGGTTTTACCATGATAGGTGCATTAATTAACTTATCCTTAAGTGTGTTAAACGCGAGTAAACATTGGTCGGAAAAATTAAATTCTGCATCCTTTATGAGGAGCTGGGTCAAGGGAGTTGCTATTTTAGAGAAGTCTTTGATGAACCGTCTATAGAACCCCGCATGACCCAAAAAACTTCGAATTCCTTTTACGTTAATTGGTGGAGGTAGTTTTTCAATTACCTCGATCTTGGCCGGGTCGACCTCGATCCCCTCCCCGGACACTTTGTGTCCCAAAACAATACAATCTTGAACCATAAATTGACACTTTTCCCAACTAAGAGTAAGGTTAGTGTCTTCGCAACGTTGGAGGACTTTATCAAGATTGCTCAAACAAGTATTAAAGGACGACCCGAAAACAGAAAAATCGTCCATGAAGACTTCCATGAAGTCCTCAATCATTTCAGAGAATATAGCCATCATGCATCGCTGAAAGGTGGCGGGGGCGTTACAAAGCCCGAACGGCATCCGTCTATATGCAAATGTCCCATATGGACAAGTGAATGTCGTTTTCTCTTGATCCGACGGATCAACGGGAATTTGCATATAGCCGGATAAGCCATCGAGGGTGCAAAAGAATTTATGACCCGCCATTCTTTCCAACATTTGGTCGATGAACGGTAAGGGGAAATGATCTTTTCGGGTGGCTTCGTTCAATTTTCTGTAATCAATGCATACTCGCCACCCGGTTACCTTTCGTGTGGGGATTAATTCCCCTTGATCATTTTCCGTCACCGTTGTGCCTCCCTTTTTGGGGACACATTGGACCGGACTAACCCATGGACTGTCAGAGATAGGGAAGATTATACCTGCGTCGAGGAGTTTGATTACCTCGACTTTCACTACCTCCTTCATATTGGGGTTAAGCCGTCGTTGCGGCTGCACGGAGGGCTTGACTTTATCCTCCAAAAAGATGCGGTGTGTGCAAATGGTGGGGCTTATCCCTTTTATGTCGTGAATGGTCCATCCAAATGCGCCTTTGTGTTTTTGTAACACCGTGATAAGTGCTTCCTCCATTTCTGCTGTCAAAAGCGAAGAAATAACAACCGGTAAGAAATTAGGAGGTTGCAAGAACACGTATTTTAAATTAGGAGGCAAGGGTTTAAGTTCCAAAGTCGGAGGCTCCTCGAGAGAGGATTTCGGCTTTGCTCTGCCATCTCGGTTCAAACCCTCAAACCGGCCTCTTGCCAACAAACATCGTTCTATTTCGGAGGAGTACTCAAATGACTTGTTCAATGGCTCCTCATCCAAATGCTCATTATTACCTATTCCCGAAGAGGTTTCCGAAAAAGTCCTGTCACAAAATTCTTCAACAAAAAGATCAATAGAGTCTACAGAATTTAGAAAGTTACAATCCACCAAAGTATTAGATGGAAATTTCATGGAATTGTAAACGTTAAATTCTACCTCTTCGTCTTGCAACCGCAGAATGAGCTTACCTTCGTGGACATCAATAAGAGTCCTACCAGTTGCAAGAAATGGTCGTCCTAGGAGGATTGGTACCGAGTCGTCTTCCGCCATATCGAGCACTACGAAATCGGCGGGAAAAATGAACTTGTCCACTTTTACTAAGACATCCTCCACCACCCCTTTTGGTCGGGCAATGGATCTATCGGCCAGCTGGAGCGTCATATTGGTAGGCTTTGGTTCCCCCAGGCCGAGCTTCCTGAATACAGATAAAGGCATTAGATTGATGCTAGCACCTAAATCGCATAAAGCTCTTCTAAACTCAACATTTCCAATCGTGCAGGGAATAGAAAAACTACCTAAATCCTTGAGTTTAGGGGGGAGTTTGTTTGTTATGATTGTGGAGCATTCCTCCGTGAGCGCTACCGTTTCATTATAGTCCAACTTCCTCTTTTTGGCGAGGATTTATTTAAGAAACTTCGCGTATGTGGGCATTTGCTCCAATGCTTCCGCAAGGGGAATGTTAATATGAAGTTTCTTAAAGATTTCCAAAAACTTGCCATATTGGTGATCCAATTTTTCCTTTTTAAGTCGTTGTGGAAAATGGAGCTTTGGTACGTAAGCTCTAATTGGGTCACACACATTTTTATTCTTTTCCGAGGAAGTTGCGTGTTCTGGACTCGAACCGGGGTTGCTTACCACTTCCGGTTCATTACTTACCTGTGGAGCTTGGGGGGTCGCCTTCGGAACCGGTGGTTCCAAACCCTTACCACTACGGAGAGTTATTGCTTGTGCGGTCTCCCAATCTTTCGACCTCGGGTCTTGTTCGGTGTTAGTCGGGGGAGACCCATGCTGTCCCTTTTGTTGGTGACCTAATTGGGCCACTTGTTGTTCCAAATCCCTGCAAAATGCTTCGTTGTTAGCAAGACGGGATGATATTTCTTTAAGAAGATCAATTACTATTATGTCTTGCGCACAGTTAGGGGGGTGTGAATTTTTTTCTTCTTGGTTAAGATAAGATTGGCCCAACCCTTGCCCCATAATTTTACCATGGGGTTCGGATGGTGGCTTCAACATGTTTCGCCTGTTATCGTAAGATGACATGTGTTGAAATCTCCATCCGTGATTGTTAATGTGTGTGTTACGATAAGAGTTATGATGAGAATTATACCTTTGTTGCTCCCCTACATAACTTACGCTTTCGAAGTCACCGGAAAAAGGGCTACCGGCTTGACAATCCTTACCTTGGTGGCCACCACCACAATGAGAGCACATTAAGTTTTGTGCTGAG
Source organism: Euphorbia lathyris (assembly GCF_963576675.1). Classification (NCBI taxonomy): domain Eukaryota; kingdom Viridiplantae; phylum Streptophyta; class Magnoliopsida; order Malpighiales; family Euphorbiaceae; genus Euphorbia; species Euphorbia lathyris. The sequence continues at coordinate 60,821,893 of NC_088911.1, forward strand.
TTTTGGAGGCTCATTTGCACCATTAAGGCATCCAGTTTTTTGTTCATTTCGACCATAAAGGTGGTAGGAGCCTCGTCTTCTATGGCAAAGGTTTGGTGTTGCGAGGAGTCGGCAAGCCGATCTTCTTGCCATTGTATGCTTTTCTTAGCTAATTCGTGAATGAGCTCATATGCCTCGCTTGCCGACTTACGAAACAGATCCCCACCTGCGGCGGAATCAACAATTGCACGATTAGTCGGTGTTAGACCATGATAAAAAGTACTTACTAAATCGTGCTTAGGTATGTCGTGATGGGGACAGTTTCGGAGTAGCTTTCGGAACCTAGCCCAAGCTGAGTGAAGGGCCTCGTATCTAAGTTGCCGAAAGGAAGTGATATCTTTCTGTAATTTAACCGTTTTAGAGGGCGGGAAGTAGTAAGATAGGAATTCCTTTTCGAGTTCCTTCCATGATGTGATTGATCCCGCCTCTAATGAGTGCAACCATTCCAACGCTTGCCCTGTCAAGGAAAAAGGAAAAAGTTTTAGTTGGACGGCCTCTACCGGAACATTATTTTGCCGTGAAGTTTCGGCACACATAAGAAATTTATCAAGGTGTTCGTTAGGGTTTTCATGGGGTTCCCCTCCGAATTGACCAAATTGTTGGATTAATTGGATCATGCTAGGCTTTATTTCAAATGTGTCGACCGGAATGGTGGGGGCAACGATTCCATGGCGGATTTGAGGACGATGTGGAGCAAGAATCTCCAATATTGAACGCGTGTCGTTGCCTTCACCATTACGATCGTGATTCATAGGTTGTTCCGGCCCCCGTTGGTTGAGCTCGGGCTGATTAGCTCCATCGTGGAGATTTGTCATTCTTTCTCTATGTAACCTACAAAGAGTACGTTCAATTTCGAGATCAATAGGCACGAGAGAATCACTTTTAGATCGGGTGTGCATAAAGTAAATAATTAAAGATTTATTAACAGAAGAACAATGTTAGCCAATGTATATATAAACACTTTATACAAAAAGAATGCTCAAACTAACTATGAAACGTTTTTGTCTAATATTGTAGGAAATTATAAATCCCCGGCAACGGCGCCAAAAACTTGATGCGCCGCGAGTCTAATGGTGTAATTTACGGATACAGAATGTTGGTGTGATATGTGTGAGCTACGGGACTATGGATTTGATCTTTATAAATGCTCTAAATTCACTAGACGTCACGACTACTTAGGGGCAAGTGTACCCCGTCGTATCAAGTAATAATCCGGTTAAGACCGGGTATCGAATCCACGGGATTTATAATTACAAGTATTAAACTACTCGGTTTCGTAAGTTATTTAAGCGATGATTACTTTGGGGTAAAGTAAGACACAATGACACGCTATTCCTATAATAGGCGACACAAATTTATGTAGCTAAAACTCTATGAAGTGGGATGTGTACGATAAGTTATAACTACGATAAATAACGACTCTAAATGTATACGGAAAATGGTTTATTCTTGCAAAGATGACTAAGTATAGTAAGACCGACCCGTTAAGTGCTTAGACTACGTGATTCCTAGTCAAGGCGTGTCTAATGCGGGGGAACTAGAAATTAGGGCCCGTAAGTTCCGTGGTTTGTCAATCCCTACGGTTTCCGGAACGTCACTTCCGGTAAGGCAACACCTATATAATTCCCTAAAGATAGCCCGGATGGCGGCGGTAATCGCGTGCTCCTACACAATAGTCAATTATCAACGTCAAAACAAGCAATAAACATCAACGCGTAAAGGGAAATAGAGATTATGAATCATAAATTATAAATATGGAAAGTGTATAGATGAAATACAACCACGCCTAGTACATAGGAAGAGTACAAGCTAATTAGCAAGTAAAAAGGGAGAATTCGCCCTTGGAACTAGCTAACCGGACTCAAGGCCGTCTCCTAGGTCGTGGAGGTGGAGCTCTCGAGCTTGGTGATGAATGATGGAGCGGGACTTCGGTGGGACATCGGAGCAACCGAACAAGCTCTCGAGGGGGAGAGTCTAACTACAACAAACTTGAATCTAAATTACAAGAAAGGAAAAGAGTATAGTTTAGCTCTCTAGCATGTAATTGGTGTCCTTTGGAGTTGGAGAGCTACCTATTTATACACATCAAGCAAGGGTAATATGGTAATTTCACAAAGTACAAGCATGGGGCAACATTATTTAGTGCAGAAAACCCATGATACGCCCCGCGTGGATAGGTGTACGCCCCGCGTAGATGCCCATTCCATCAGAAATCTCCTGTGTGTGGACCAATTCCTTGTCTATTTGTCCCAAATACGCCCTGCGTAGCTGAGGTACGCCCCGCGTATTTTCGTTTCTGAAGTTTATTGTTGGAATTGGAGTGTTTTACGCCGTGCGTAAATGGGTTAGGCCCCGCGTAAATGTGTCCCTGATCTTTTTGCATTAAAGAATTGTCTTATATGCCCCGCGTATAGAGTGGTACGCCCTGCGTATAGGTGGTTGACCAAGGGGGACAATGCAGTCTGACTTTCAGGATTAGGCCAATTATTGCCGACAAATGTCATACGCCCCGCGTAAAGTGTCATACGCCCCGCGTATGCTGAGTCAATTCCACATGGTGCTTGCGGATAAGGCAATCATTTCTGGCACCATGTTTCACGCCCCGCGTAAGGGTTTTTACGCCCCGCGTATGTGGTAGATTCTTGCTCATTTCTTGTACCTGAAATACAACACTTTTAAGAGCCGAGTTAGCTTGACGATTTTATTTTCTAAACTAATAAAAAATGACGGATTAAACTAAAAGTACGAGATTTATTTTTATTTCTTTATTTATTCAAAATACTTCTATTTTTACAATTAAACTTACTTATTCTATCCAAAATCATCCCGTAAATCACGCTAAAAGATAGGGGTAAAATACCCCTATCAGCGTGCCTCGCCGTTTTTCCCGTATAACTGGCCCAGAGCTCGGAACACGCGGGGCGCCCCTCTTAGTGCGCCCCACGTATCTGAGTCTCTGGCCCAAACTGGCTTCAAACGCACCTCCTACGCAGGGCGTCCCCCTTGGTACGCCACGCGTAGGACCTGACCTTCGGGCCATTTCATCATTTAAACTCCATCTTTATTTTTATTTTTGTTTTTCTTTTCTTTTGCGACGTCCTTGGAATAGACGTCATTTTAATAACGCGGAGGGCCGTGCAACCCCGCACTTACCGTTTGTTTTGCACTAACAAAAATAAAAATAAAAATCAAATAAGCAACAAAATAATTAAACTAATTTATTGATTCTTAAATTTTTTTCCGACACACTACCCCCCCTCGGAAATTAATTAAAAGTTCCGTTATTTGTTCTTAAATAAAAAGACGTTAACACAAAGGATCGGTTTGATTAAGAAATTTTAGTCTTGATTCTGAAGTTATAGAATTTATGCAAAGCCTAGGTTCGTACTAAATAAAAACATCGAGTCCTAACCCACAGGTCATCTCTATAATGAAATTTAAAAAGGCAATAAAAATGGGATAGTTGAAAATTTGACGAGAGCTTGAACGTACACAATTTAACCCGAAATATTTTGTGAGGTATTTTTGAGCCTAAAAGAGTTCGTACGAGAACTCTATTTCTTTCACAATTTTTTCGAGGGCTTTAACTCCACTCGATTCATAGAATTTGCACCTAATACAGGGTTAAGTACACTTATTTTGGTAAAAATGGCAATAGACGATAAAACGAACCCACTTAGGCTAATTCTTTTCTTAACTTATTTTTCTCGTTTTCATTAACCTCTAGGAAACCCCCTCGAGCCTATTAACCGACTTTTTTTTGTTATTACCCTTTTAACATTTAACCCTTTTTCCTCTTGTTTGAATACCAACAAAATCAAATCGCACCAAAACTACCCGAAATAAGCCAAGGCCTTAATAAGTAAGCACCATAAGCTTTCGAAATCGTCTTTGTACCGCTCTCAAAACAAAAAGAAAAAGAAAAACACAATAAAGAGCAAAAGGCATTCTCAAGCTCCACCCGAGAAATTTCGAGTTATATTTTACGAACTTACTAAGGCCAAAATAAAAACACGGTGCGATCATCAAAATGGTGTTTGAACTCGAGTTTCTAAAAATTAACCACTAAAAATCCACCCACATTACAACCTCCCTCCGGGTTCATTTTTAATATTGCCTAGACCATAACATAGGAGGAAAAACCCGGATGAAAATGCAAACTCAAAGTGACTTCGAGTAAGTGCAAAGGAGAGTGCAAAAAAACACCGACCCACCGAAATTTGAGCATAAGAGTAAAATCCCTTGGTGAGGTACTATCGGGTTCTCAAAAGATAATCGACACCCATTAATATTGCCTATTAAATTTGATCATGGAGATCTCAAACAAGTTTTGGTTACTCATTTGTTTGCGTAGGTACTTACCGAACACTTTGCTTAAAACTTTAGCTTCAGTATCACGCACTTGGTAAAACCAACCGACGGTTTGTTTCTTAATGATCTCAATCCCTTGTCTTTCGATTTCTTTTACTTGAGAACAAGTAAAACTTTAAAGTCCGAGGAGGTTTGATAGGGGCATTTCGTCCCTATCTTTTAGCGTGATTTACGGTTTAATTTTAGATGAAATAAATAAGTTTAATTGCAAAAATAGAATGTTTTAATAAAATAACGAAATAAAAATAAAATCCGTACTTTCGGTTAATTATCTTTATTTTTTATTAATTTAGGAAATAAAAACGTCAAGCTAACTCGGCTCTCGAGAATTGTATTTCAGGTACGAGTAAGGAGCAAAAATCCACTGACATACGCGGGGTGTGGAACACCAAGTCAGAAATGATTGCTCAATCCGCAGGCACCACGTGGGATTTACCCACTGTCACGCAGGGCGTCCTACCTTACACGCGGGGCGTATGAGCAATGATAAGCTCAATCATAAATGTCAGACTGCATGGTCTTCCAAGTCAACTACTGTCACGCGGGGCATCCCAACCTACACGCGGGGCATATATGGGAAGTTCTTCAATCTAAAATTCAAAGGACTCATATACGCGAGGCTCCGCTAGGCCACGCGAGGCGTAAAAGACTCATTTCAGGCCATTAAATCTCAGGAGTTCAACCACGCGGAGCGTACCCCAGTCTACGCGGGGCGTGGTTGAGACAACAAGATCTGAATTTGGTCCACATGCAGGAGATTTCTGACGAAATGGGTCAATACGCGGGGCGTATCATGGGAATTCTGCAGAAATAATGTATCTCCATGCTTGTATCTTGTGAATTTACAATTTTACCCCTGGCTTGATGTGTATAAATAAGGGTGATTAGCACTCATTTAGGCATTCAGATTTTACATAGCAAAACTCTATCACCTTGAGAGCTTGTTCGTTGATTTTGGCATTCCGTCAAAGTTCCATTCCATCTCCGTTCACCAAGCTCGAGAATTCCTCCTCCAAGTCCTAAGAGACGGCCTTGAGTCCGATTAGCTAGTTCCGAGGGTGGATTCTTCCCTTTTCACTTGCTAATTAGCTTGTACTCTTCCTATGTACTAGGCTTGGTTGTACTCCATATTTACATTTCCCATATTTATAATTTATGATTCATAATCTCTTTTTTTATATATGTGTGGATGTTCGTTACTTGTTTTGATATTTGTAATTGATTATTGTGTAGGGGAACGCGATTTCCGACGCCATTCGGGCTATCTTTAGGGATTCATATAGGTGTTGCCTTACCGGAAGTGACACTCCAGAAACCGTAGGAATTGACAAGCCACGGAACTTACGGGCCCTAATTTCTAATCCCGAGCATTAGACACGCCTTGACTAGGAATCACGTAGTCTAAGTACTTCACGGGTCGGTCACACTACACGTAGTCGTCATTGCAAGAGTAAATCATTAACCGTATATATTGGGAGTCATTGTTTATCGTATTTATAACTTATCACCATCCATATCACTTCGTAGAGTTTTTGTTATATAAATTTGTCTCACCCGTAGTTAGGAGTAGTTTGTAGTTGTTTTCCAAATCAACTCAAAGTATTCACCGCTTAGATAACGTATAAAACTGAGTCGTTTAATACTTGTAGTTATAAATCCCGTGGATTCGATACCCGGTCTTAATCGGATTATTACTTGACACGACGGGGTACACTTGCCCCTAAGTAGTAGCGTCTAGTAGAGATAGAGCATTTAGGAAGATCACATCCGTAGTCATAACGAACTTACCATAATATATATTTCATAAGCTCTACCTAGGCGCCACGCGCATCAATGATCAAGTCCAAATGAAGCAAATGATGAGGCTTTATAGTGACATTTTGAGGCTGGTTATTTCAAAATTCAAAATAACCATTGGAGGGAAACGACCCTCTTTTGTCGCTTTCATCATCAGTAGCTAGTGTACACCGCCAATGGTTGTTCTTCTCTTTTCCATTATGTCTTCAAGATGCCACACTTCTGAGTCTTGACAGAGGCAGACTGACTGTCTAACCAAATGAGGGAAAGATTCCAAGTTGACCAGGGGTCCAAACCGTCCGGAGCTTCTACTTCTTTTCTTATTTGGTGATGCAATTGTTAGTGGTCCAGAGTCAACATTTGATATTGTCTCTAATGCCTTGATTTTCTTTCTTCCGGAATCAATCTCTTTGTGGTATGCTTTCAGCTTCTGGATTCTTCCAACTATTGGCCTGAAGTTGATCTTTGGGCCTTTTATGCAAGCTTAAAGCCTTTATTTATATTCTTTTCTTATTACAATTAATCAAACATACACTTAACAAACACATTAGTCCAAATAGATCAACATTTAATTTTAATGTTTCACTAAGTATAGGAATATTAACGTCTTTTGATATTTTTGTCATAATCAAAATTAGTGTGGAAATTATGTTTCAACACACGAGTGTTTTCTACATCTATCTCGGCAATAGTCTTATATCTTGGCATACTCGGAAACAACCAATGATTGTCCAATCCTCTACTCAGAGTGAATACAAAGGAATTGCTAATGCCACATCAGAACTTCTCTAGATTCAATCTCTACTTCAAGAACTCCAGTTTCCCATACCACATTCGGTTCAACTATGGTGTGACAACATTGGTGTTATATATCTTACAGTTAATATAGTCTTTCATGCACGTACAAAGCATATTGAGTTGGACTATCACTTTGTTCATGAACATGTCGCCAATGGTTTTCTCTTAGTTTGTTTCACTCCCACTGATGACCAAGTTGATGATGTCCTCACCAAGCAATTATCAAGCTCTAGCTTAACCACTCTTCGTCAGCGACTTTATATACGATCTCTATATCAGCTTGAGGGGGCAGTTAAAGTATATAACCCTCTTTGTCAAATAGACTCCCTTTTCTACACAACCTCTGCTCTCTCTTTATCATGTAAATCTCTTATCACAACCTATCTAGGGTTTATATATATACATATCATATACCCATGTAGTCATTAAGAGTATGTTTGGTAGGGCATAATGGACTTTGTAATGGAATGTTCATTACATTCTAAACTCATTACTATGTTTGGATGAAATTTATAATTTTATTGGAATGTAATGAGAATTCCATGACTTAAATTTTCTTCAATAAGTTTTGTAATCATGATTACTGAAGAAATCCATATGAATTCCCATTACATTCGACTATGTAATCCTGATTCATTCAATCTAACCTTTTCATTTACTCTATTTTTACATCACATTATTATTAATTAAGACTAATTTCCAATTATTACTATTGTTATATATAATTATGGGAGATAAGGTGAAAAAATACTCCTAATATTTACAGTCAAGAGCAATTTTACCCTTAACGTTTAAAATGGTTCAATTTTACCCCTAACATTGGCAGCCAAGAGCAATTTTACCCTTAACGCTTAAAATGGTTCAATTTTACTCATAACGTTGGAAACCAAGAGTAATTTTACCCCTAGTGTTGTCGAATTGGATCAATTTGAGAAATAATTCATCAAATTGTCTTCTCGGTCATTAATTTTGTCATCTACACTTCACATATGAGCCATTTTATCACTCATTAGTAATAGATCATAAACATATGATTAGATGTGATTTTTTTTTAAAAAAAATATGTTGTCTATTGTACGAGCTGGACAAAAAATTCAAAATATTTCGCCGATTCTATAAATATTAATCTCCAATTCTATTATTAAATCACAGAAAATATGAAATCCTTTTTTTAAACGAATTGATATGCAACTGGTGTAGGATTAAGAATAAAATATTTGTGTTTTATAATGATGTCTGAAATTGACCCAACTTGTCAACATTAGGGCAAAATTGAACGTGAATTATTAGTAACAGATCACAAATATATGATTAAACGTGATTTTTTTTTCAAAAAAAATATACTGTATTTTTTACGAGTTGGACAAAAAAAAATTCAAATGTTTCATAGAATTTAAAAATATTAATCTTTAATTCTATTATTAAATCACAAAAAATATGAAATCTTTTTTTAGAATCATCTTATGTGTAATTGATACAAAATAAGAAACAAAATATTTGTGTCTTGATCCAACTTGCCAATATTGGGGGCAAAATTGCTCTTGACTACGAACGTTAGGGGTAAAATTGCATCATTTTAGACGTTAAAGGTAAAATTGCTCATTTCTATAAATGTCAATGGTATTTTTCTACCTTATCCAATATTTATAAGAGTAAATAGAAATTTATGATTACGCATAGCAAAACAAACATGGTAATGTAATGGTAATTACATTACATCAATTGCAAAATTTTACTAACCAAACATGGTAATGTAATGGTTATTCCATTCCATTACATTACAACATTGATTACATTACAATCTTAATTACATTATATTGCATTACGTAATGGTTATTTTCAATATACGGTTTACTTTCTACAGGATCCGACTTATATTTTTTTTTGTTAAAAAAATAAAAATAAAAGAGGAGGGATGATGCGAGTAAAAAGAGCAAATTTATGAGGATGATCATTCATGGAAAAGAGCTTCAAAGTTTTAGTTTTCAACCAGAAATGGAAGAAACAGGCAGAAATTACAGTTCAAGCAAGAATCCTCACGAACAGCCTCTCAGTAGAACAGAACAGTTTAAACAACAGCATTAACGGGCCATTTGGAAGGAAAACGGATAAACGCGCGGGTCGAGCAAGCTACAGGAGAGAGAAAGAGAGAAAAACGTGGAAAGCAAGACAGCTTTCCATCTTGCGCCAAGTGTAGGGGGATTGTTTACTTGTCCTTATTTTTACCTTTTTATGACTTTTTGCCCTTGTAATTAGGGTTGATGTAAGGGGAGTATAAATAGGAGGAATATTATTGTAATAGGGATTTGGGCATTACCGCCACCACTAGTTTTTATATTCTGTTTTTATTTTCCGTTGCAAGAATGTTTTTGGGAAGAACAAGCTGTTCACTCATGACAATGAGTGAGTAGTTCTTATGCAGGCATAGCCAGCCATTTAGATGGCGACTGTAAGTATCTTTTATCAATGAATGAAGTATTTTTTATCCATGATTGAGTGTTATTAGCATGCTTAAAGAATAGATTAAGATCGAGTCTATTTGATAGTTACCGAGGATGACACGAAAGTGCTCCGACGTAATAGAAACAGCTAATCAGCATATGTTGTAGTGGACGGACACGAAAACTACCATATATTGGGATTTCTTTATGAATGCTCTCTGTTACTTAATGCTTGTTTGTATGTTAGCACAAGGACACTTGGTTAATATTACTTACTTAGTAAAACGGAAATTCCTAAAACGATGTTTTTATTTAAAATATTATTTGAAAATTTCTTTTAAATTAAAAACTTATAATTACAACGTTTTCGATACCTGAACTACCTTTTTATCGGATCACGGTTCGTATTGGGATATCAAAACGAGGTTTTTATTTTAAAACAAAACCGAATTTTATTCAACACGAAATGAAAATTAAATAAATACGCTAAGTAAATAAAATGTGACAAAATAAATAAATAACTAAATGAATAAAAACTATAGCATAAAAAAAATAAATAGAAGAAGAGAATAAATTAAATAAAATAAAGAGTCTAGTCCTCGGATAATACCTCGAATTCGGTATCTGACAGTCGAAGCCGATTGATTCCACGAACCACGATCTTCCGTTTTTTATGAAAATTTAGTAAAAATTGAACTTTAGGAAATTTGGAATTTTTGAGAAAAAAAAATATTTTTCTAAAAAAAAATCACTCTCTCTCTAAAAATGTTTAGAGTGAGAAAGTTCTCCCAAAATTCCCTCCTCCTTTTCTCCTTTCTTTTTGCATGGGGATCCGTGCCTTTTATAGGCAAACGGGTCCCCGGACCAATGGGCGACGCCCAAAAGAAATTGGGCGTCGCCCATTGGGCTTGGGCGGCCGCCCAACCTAGTGTTGGGCTACCGCCCAACCTTGTTGGGCGGCCGCCCAACAAGAGTTGGGCGGCCGCCCAACAATGTTGGGCGATCGCCCAACAATCGTTGGGCGAGCGCCCAACGCTAGGTTGGGCGCCCGCGCCCAACCTCCGTCGGGCGTTCGCCCGACGCGGTTGGGCGTCCGCCCGACGACCCTCGGGGCGTGCCTTGAGCCATTGGGCGTGCGCATCCCGCGGCCGCCGAGCGCGCGTCCCGCGCCGCCGGACGCTCACACATCGCGGCCGCCGAACGCGCGCTTCGCGCTACCGGGCACGTGCGCTCAGCGGCCCACGAGAGCGCGCCCCGTGCCACCGGACTCGGGCATTGCTCGGACGACGAGAGCGTGCCACTTACGGTGCGTCTGACGGACGCCGAGCGCACGTCCCGCGCCGCCGAGAGGGCATTCGACCATTGTCGTCCGCGTGTCGGATGCCGCTAAGCACCCGCGCCGTGCCGCTAATTTTCCTTCGCTTATTATTCTTTATATATTTTTCAAAACTTCCGGAATCAATCGCTTCAACCGTCTTGTTTTCAGGTTTTCGTCACAGGTCCTCCGACTCAGTGTCTACAGTTGCCCCTACTTTTCTATTTTGACAGTGATGTGTGTGTTTCGAAAACGTTTTTTTGCTAACGTAACACATGCAATGTAAAACATATAAGAGTAAAAGACACGTAAAGAGTAGGAGGGAGCATACCTGACCTTCGCGCTGCGCGCTCTGGTGTCGTTCTCTGATTCCTTCCATCCTCGCCTCTGAATCGTCCGTCGGTGGATGTTTTTCTCTCGAAATCTAGCGTACGTTGACTATGGGTAAGAATGGCTCGAAAGCAACCTCGGTTGTGGACCGTAGGTAAGATGGCTAAAAAGCTACCTCGGTCGTGAACCGTAGGTAAGATGGCTAAAAAGCTACCTCGGTCGTGAACCGTAGGTAAGATGGCTAAAAAGCTACCTCGGTCGTGAACCGTAGGTAAGATGGCTAAAAAGCTACCTCGGTCGTGAACCGTAGGTAAGATGGCTAAAAAGCTACCTCGGTCGTGAACCGTAGGTAAGATGGCTAAGAAGCTACCTCGGTCGTGAACCGTAGGTAAGATGGCTCAAGGGCAGCAAAGTTCTTTCTAACGATTCTGAATTCTTTTAAAACATCATTGTCTGGAGCTAGTGTCTCGGAGGTTTAATGGGAACATGTTTTGGTCTGGAATGATATAGACTAACGATTGTTTTTCTGTTGACTGTCGTCTGTACTTTGACTGGTGTCACTGTTCTATAAAAATTGGCTATTGTCTGGAGTTCATATCTTGACAGTATTGGTTGCTGTCTGAGAGAAATGCAGGCGGAAACGGACTGCAAATCGGAGGTCTGTGCACCTAGTAATTAATTATTTACTTTTTACCTTTATGTCAAATCGTACTTTTTTCACTATTTACGGGAATACCATTCCCTTTTCCTATATAAGGTGGTGGGGTTTCATTTCAACCCCACACCTTCTCTCCCCTCTTTCTCTCACTAGACTTCAATTTGGATTATTCTCGGGATGGATTTAGATGAATGGGATGGCACTAGAGGCATGTACGAGGTTTACGTAAACCTGGATAGAGTGGATACCTTTCACGACCCTACGACGCATTTGAGCAGGACACGCTGCAACGAGGTAAGTAATTTCTCACTTTTATTCGATTCAAACTCTAGGCTTTAGCATTCCTATACGAACATGATTTGCATGCTAACCTTTAGACTGCCTTAGAGGACTTTAGCTAGAAAACGTGAATTCCTTTATTTACAAGTAACACCTGTTTATCTTTGTAAGAATGCGCGCTATATGCATGTGAATAGTGGCACTACGAATTTATGCATGCTAACAGTAAAAACGACGTGAATAGTGAAAACGTGAATAGTGCACGTGAATAGTGTAAATGAATAGTAAAGACTTAGCTAATGCACGTGAATACTAAGAAACGTGAATAGTGAAAACGCGAATAGTGCACGTGGATAGTAAAAACGTGAATAGTAAAAACTTAGCTAATGCACGTGAATAGTGCACGTGAATAGTAAAAACTTAACTAATGCACGTGAATAGTAAAGCCTAATCTATGCTCCTCGTCACCGCAGACGAGGGTGGATCAAAGAATTGACTAAACCTTACGTGAATGACCCTACAGGAGAGATTTTTACAGAAAATTGGTCCTAACTGACCGGATGTCTCTAGGTTAGAAAATGAAAGAATACCTAGTCTTAACGCATTCTTATCAATTGCATGCTTTAGGAGCTGTATTTAAATTTCCTTATCTTGTTCCTTTTTAGTTCATTGAGATTTCGGGGACCACCGCCGAGGTTCATTCGTGGTATGATAGGCTAGGCGCCGCGGCGAGAGCCCGCGTGCGTGAGTTGGGCTTCGAGCCCTTTATTACAACGCTGCCCTGCACCAACGGGGTATGCGATCCTTTTGGCCTACGGGCCTTGTGTGAGCGGTGGGTTGATTCGACCCACACCTTCCACCTTTCCTTTGGGGAGATGACTATCTCGCCTCGAGATTTTTCGCTATTGACCGGATTGCGAGGGAGCAACACTCCCGTCCCTTTCCATTTTGGTATGATGCGACCGCGGGTCGACCCTGCTAGGCTTGCTGCCTTGATTGGATCGGGAGTTCGTCTATACGCCAAGTTTACTCCGGCGAAGTTTGTTTCCACCGCGAGCCTCTTGAGTAGACGAGATTTTTGCGAGACTGACGATACCGACTTGGCGGTTCGTAGCTTCTTGGTATATGCTCTGAGTGAGACGATTTTCCGCACGAAGGGCGGGAAGGTACATGCGGGCGTCATTCAGGCGCTCAGCGATTTGGATGCAGCGGCTTCCTACGATTGGGCGGGGGCAGGCTTAGCCTTTCTTTACAAGTTTTTGGATCTGACTTGCCGGAAGCACAAGGACTTCGGTGGTTATACCTTTGCTCTGCTGGTACGTGACGCCTTCTTGACTTATCCGTCTTATCTTCTTCGCATTTTTCACACTCCTAGTCCTCGTTTTTACCGGAGGTGTGGGCGTATGAGAGACGCATCCTTCCCAGCCGGTCTCGATCTCGACCGAGAGTACTGAGGCCGCCTTTCATGACTCAGTGGAGGGATTTTGACTTGAGCGCCGAGAGGAGTCAGACAGTGTCGCGGCTCCTGGATCGAATCGACTTGCTGACCCTCACACAGGTAGATTTTGCCTAATCATGCTTGGTTTTTTGTTTGAGTCTTTCTGACTTTCTCTTTGTGCATTTTTTTAGATTAAGTTCCGATGGGACGACCTTGACTTCGGCCCTGGTTATACATATGTATCGATGATCCAGGAGCAGCAGTGTGTGCTCACCGGCCCCTGCGTGCGGGCGTGGTATTTAGGGGATCGAGGCATCACCGGAGTTAGGGACGCTCACTGGACGCCGGGCGAGATCCCCGTCTCTATGTTCGCGGTGCGGACCCTGCCACTATCGGTCATTCGTCGAACCTGACCCGTCGGTATGTTGGTAGAGCGGTGTGGATTCACGCCGGGGGCCGTGAGCCTTACTTGTCTACTTTGCTGAGCGCGAGGGATGCCCCGGCGGCGGCGATGGAGGTGGATCCGGTGGCGGATGTATTTTCGAGGGAGGCTGTCGCGGCAGTCTTTGGTCAGGAGGAGGTCCCGGTAAATGATTCCATTCCCTTTTTATTTTACCCCTTTTATTTATGAGATGTTCAGAGGTTTTATGGTGTGTTTTGTTTGCAGGAGGGATCCTGGAGGAGTGCCCACTTATCTGATTTCTTCGACGGCACTCGGGCTCAGACGCCAGTGTGCGAGCAGCCCTACTATGTTGGCGAGTCCTCCAGTTCTGCCCAACCGGAGAGATCTTCCCTAGGCATGCCTATACCAGACTATGGGAGAGATCATGCTACGATCTGCTATGACGAGTCCGGGGCACCTTACGCGGGATTTGAGGCGGCCCCTCCTATCTTCTCCTCGAGGGTCCCGTTTGATCCCTCGGACGCTTCTCTGACCACGAGAGAGACTTGTACGGATTACATGGGGCTGTCTGGTTATCTCCGAGACCGCCTCAGCTTGCGCTGCACTGATCACCTGGTACGTATCATTACTGTACTTTAGTGTAGTGAAATGTATGCATGTATGTATGATTTATTTTTCTGCCTATGCTGCCTTTTATCTGTTCTTTTTTCTTTTTCTGTAGAGTGATCTGCATGCCCACGAGCGGAGACAGAGCGAGCTAGTGCGGGAAGCTGATGCCCGAGTTGGTCATGTGTATCAAGAAAGGAACGACCACTGGTCGGGGATGATGCGACGGGAGACTGAGGGTCGCCTTGCCGTCGAGGAGAGGGCGCGTGATGAGTCGATCAAACGCCTTGCTGCAGAGGAGAGAGCACGAGCTGCTGATGAGAGAGCACGAGTTTCTGATGAGAGAGCGCGAGTTTCTGATGAGAGAGCGCGTGCTGCTGAGGAGGCACTATCTGCGGAGCGGGCATCACACCTGAGAGATTTTGAGAACTATTGGGACTTTCCTCCGTATTAGGCTCGTTATGTATTGCTTTGTAGCTTTCATTATTGCTTTGTAGCTTTCATTGTTGCTTTGTAGCTTTTATTAGGGTTTCTCCGATGTATAGCTGATGTATAGGGAGTGGGGTGGATAGTAGGTAGGCTTTTTGTGAAAAATAGGACAAGAAATATATAACCCGTGATTCATATTACCATGCATTCGGTAGATTATAATGATTCCAATCATTCTCGTCAGATATATTCATGCCTCTATTTATTTACAAACAACAGAAATACTTAGTCTCTTATACATTGTTTTTGTAATTGCTCAAGTTATAACTATTGTTACCAGGACCCGCCTTTCGGTTTTCGGATCCCGGCGATTTTTCTCCTCCCCTTTTACTATCCCGAAATTTTTAAATGAGTGCCCTTTCGGGTTTTCACCCATTGGGATTTCCCTTATTGTTGCATAGGTCGCCCTTTGCGGGTTTTCAACCTATCGGGAATTTTTCTTTATTTTTTTTTTTTTTTTTTACGAAAAGTATTTCTTAAGCCTATCCAGGTTGGTAGGTTCGGAGAATTCCATGCCGTCCATTGTGGTTAACTTCACCGCTCCTTTTCTTCGTATCTTCTTTACGACGAATGGTCCTTCCCAGTTAACCTGAACTTCCCCCTCGGGTCGGTGTGCGTCACACGGATCTGTTTCAGCACCAAATCTACTTCTTTGATAGGGCTGGTCTTGACTTTTTTATTGAAAGCCCGAGCCATCCTTCTTTGATATAACTGTACATGGTAAAGGGCTTCCATCCTTTTCTCATCAACTAAAGCCAACTGCTCATATCGCCTCTTCACCCATTCCGTTTCGGGAATTTCTGCTTCCACTACGATTCTCAACGATCGCTTTTCGATCTCAATCGGCAGGACTGCTTCTGTTCCGTATACCAAGGAGAATGGCGTTGCCCCAGTCGAGGTTCTGATTGTCGTGCGATAAGCCCACAATGCGAGTGGGAGGTGCTCATGCCAGTTCCGATGTGATTCCACCGTCTTTACGAGAATCCTTTTAAGGTTCTTATTAGCTGCTTCTACTGCCCCATTAGCCTGTGGACGGTACGGAGAAGACCTGTGATGTTCAATGCCATATTCTCGGAAAAGATTCCTTACTTCCCCCTGAAACTGGACTCCGTTATCCGTGATCATATGATGAGGCACTCCGAACCTGGTGATCAAGTGTTTTTCAATGAACTTTCTCATCTGCTTGGATCCCAGTTTACTAAACGACTCTGCTTCTACCCATTTGGTGAAATAATCGATGGCGACAGCAATAAACTTATGTCCATTTGAAGCGTTAGGCCTTACTTCGCCGATGATGTCAATGCCCCAGGCAGCGAATGGCCAAATAGGTGCTAGCACATGTAGTTCCATGGCCGGACGATGACTGCAATCGCCGTGGATTTGACAATCGTGACATTTCTTTGCATACTCGTTACAATCTCTTTCCATGGTGAGCCAATAGAAGCCTTGTCTGATAATTTTCTTAGCTAGTACTGCTCCTCCCATATGGGCTCCACAAATTCCCGAATGTACTGATTCCATTGCCTCGCGAGCTTCTCCCGCATTCAAGCATCTAAGTTGTAATCCATCAACGTGCCTTTTGTAAAGCAAGTCATTGTGGATGACGAACTGACGAGCTAGCCTTCTAATCACAGCTTGATCCCTAGGTTCTGACTCTGCCGGATATGTCCCATCTTTCATGAAGTTCACGATATCGAAATACCACGGTTTTTCATCTGTCCCTAACAGCATTACGTCCTCGTAACATGGTTTGTGAGATCTTCTCAATACCAACGGCTTCGAAGCAAGGTTCCGGGGGTTGTCCCAAACTGACACCAAAGTGGTCAAAGCATCCGCCGCCTGGTTCTGTGCTCGAGGAATATGATAGAAACGACATTCCTTGAATCTTTGTGCCAACCCTTCTAGCTGATCTAGATATGGACGTAGCCTTTCTTCCCTTACTTCCCAGTTTCCTTGTGCCTATTCGATGATCAACTTGGAATCACCCCAAATTTCGACATATGATGCTCCCAGTGCTGCTAATGACTCTAAGCCATAAATGCACGCTTCATATTCGGCCATATTATTGGTAAGAGGGAACGACAACTTCTTAGCCATCGGGATCCTTTCTCCCTCTGGTGAGATAAGTAGTACTCCAACTCCAGCTCCATTCGAATTAACTGCTCCATCGAAGAACATTTTCCACGGTATGACTTCGATTGCGTTCAAGTGCTCATCTGGGAAACCATAACTTATCTCTTCTTCCTCTGCATTCAGGGGTTGGTTGGCTAGAAATTCTGCCACGGCCCTCCCTTTGATAACCTTCTTCGTCACATATTCAATGTCAAACTCGGATAAAAGCAACAACCATCTGGCTAACTTCCCCGTCAAGGATGGAGTTCGGTATAGATACTTCACGGGGTCCATCCGAGAAATAATGATCACTTTATACGATTGGAAATAGTGCCACAGTTTCTTTGTCAACCATACCACTGCCACACATGTCTTTTCGATCATGTTGTACTTGAGCTCGTACTCCAGGAATTTCTTACTCAAATAATACACCGCGTGCTCCACACCGGTGTCTCCCTCTTGAGCCAACATTGCCCCAATAGATCGCTCCTCAATCGCTACATAGAGGAGAAGCGGCTTTCCTAGTTTAGGCGGTCTCAGCACTGGCGGATTAGACAAATAGCTCCGGACGCTCTCCAAAGCTTGTTGACACTTATCATTCCAAACAGCGGGTTGGTCTTTCCTTAGCAACTTAAAGATTGGCTCGCAGATTGCGGTGTGTCTTGCTATGAACCGACTGATGTACTGAACCTCCCCCAGAAACCCTCTCACTTCCTTCTCATTTCTCGGCGCCGGCATCTCCTGTATAGCCTTCACTTTATCAGGATCCACCTCGATTCCCTTATTTCCGATTACATAGCCTAAGATTTTCCCCGACGAAACGCCGAAAAATCACTTCTTCGGGTTTAACCTTAGTTTGAATTCTGCAATTCGGGCCAAAAACTTCTCGAGCGCGGCAAAATGCCCTTCTCCTGTCTCTGATTTGACCATCATATCGTCCACATAGACTTCTACCTCCTTGTGTATCATATCATGGAATAGTGCTGTGGCCATTCTCTGGTAAGTTGCCCCGGCGTTTTTCAAACCAAACGGCATTACCCTGTAACAGTATGTCCCCCACTTAGTTGTGAACGAGGTTTTCGCTTTGTGCTTTTCGGCCATCTGAACTTGCATGTAGCCCATGAAACCGTCCACATTCGTGTGTAATACACTTGATGCTGCGCTGTCGATCAATACGTCGATATGAGGTAATGCGAACTCATCCTTGGGGCATGCCTTGTTAAGATCTCTGTAATCAACGCACATTCTCACTTTGCCGTCCTTCTTTGCGATGGGCACCACATTTGCGACCCAAGGGGGATAGTCGATTACTTCGATGAATCCTGCTTCTAACTGTTTCTTCACCTCCTCTCTGATCTTATCTGCCCATTCTGGTCTCAAACGTCGGAGCTTCTGCTTTACGGGCTTCGCTTCGAGGTAAGTTGGAATGCGGTGGGTTACGATTGATTGATCAATTCCAAGCATGTCTTCGTATGTCCAAGCGAATACAATTTCGTATTTTTTAATTATTCTCTCAAATTCTTTTCTCTCTTCAATAGTTAATGCTTGAGCAATTTGTATAAGTTTAGGATTTTCATCCGTACCAAGATTGAAAGTTGACATTTCTATTGTATTGATTTCAAATGCAGGCATGTTATATGAATGAGAATGCATGGAATGATCATGATCGACATCAAGCAAGTAAGCAAAATCAGAATTCATTTCATTGATAGCATGGGTGATTACATCATCTGACTCAAACAAAGCAGTAATACAATTTTCATCATTAGGGCCTTCGGACTTCTCGTGAATTTTGGAGGTACTAGGCTCATCTCCCGCTCCCGCAGTCACTTCGATGGTGATGACCTGCTCCTCGGCATTTAAATCCAGCATCATGATCTCCTCGACAAAGCAGCTCGCATTTCCTTTGCCCCAGTCGGCAACATCATTGAAGATTTCGAACCATGGCAGAATCTTCCCTTCCGTGCTAGTCCATGCCTCGGGGGTTCCTGAATATGCCTTCCCATGCCCCTCGCTCATAAAATACTTCCTCAAGCCTACTTTTCCTTCAGCACTCGCATTGGACGGACTCCCCTGCTCATATCCCAAACCTCTCCGGGTTTTTTGACTCTTAAAATCCGGAAATTCTGGCAACCCATGATGGTGTGCTCCTAAACCCATTCCTGGGATGAAACCTCCCCTGCTCAGATCCTCGTCAGTAAATGTGATCTCAGTCTTCTTTCGGGCCATAATTGCCCCTACTAGTGCTGCCGGCTCAGTATCGGTGGAAATAACCAAATTCTGCAACTCCTTCATCAGGTTCTCACGATGGTACTTAGAATGGCATAAAACTTCCCAGACCGTAGACTTAGCTTGCGTCTTCTTTAACTGCTCAAGAACTTGGTCATCGGGCTTAGGAGCCGACCCTTCTCCAATCTCAGTCTCTACCATTGGTGCCTTTCCCTCGGCCACACGACCTGATCTCGTCATTACCGCAATTTCCGGCTCATCATCCGATTCGTCCTAAATGTTAATAGGAACCCTTCGATTGGCATCCTCCTCGTCCGAGGAACTCTCCCAAATGTCCACGACCATTAAATCCATGACGTGAGGAACACTCGGATTCAGGAAAAAGGGATTTACCGATCCGTACAAAGCCCAACCTATCAACTCATCATAGTCACGGAGGGACACCCGACTCATCCTCCTTGCGGCCAACAGAATAGCACCTCGTTATATGCACATAAGCTACACCTTATCGCTCATTGTCTCATTACACTGCTCATAACGGTGCCTCCACCTTCTAGCATAATCCACAAAATGTTCCTCGGGGAATTGCCTAATCCTGTCCAGATCATCCAGGGATCCCGTCCATGGAATGTACATTTCATATCTCGCCACAAATGCATTTCGGAGCGGTATCCAATGACCCATCTCCTCCTCTGATAGACCCTGATGCCACAATAAGGCTTCACCCATCAAGGTTTCCGGAAAATGTTCATGCAACTCACACTGCGGAAATCCGGCGTCATACATATGATTGCGAAATATCCTCGCATGCTCCACAGGATCCTGGTATCCACCATACCTAGGCATTGCTAACACCGCATCAGGTGTTAGGTAAGACGGGGAGTCAGGGGTTTGCTCTGCCAGCATCCATACTGTATACTCCTTGATAAATCTTTTCGTCATTGCTGCCCAATCGGTCTTAACATACATCGGCAGTGACATGTACCACATTAACGGTTCACCCATCAACGAATTACAAAACAAGCTAGTGATCTCTTCTTCTTTAAAACCCAAGGGTGCCATAGCCGACAAGTAAAAATGAAGGTGTTCCATAGGATCCTTATTGCCATTATACTTGCTAACCCTCGGTAGCGGACGCTTGATAGGTCCAATCTGCATTGCGAAGCGCTCTGCGGCCCTGTCCTCGGCTCTTTGGTACTTTTCTAAGAATAAATCTGATAATTGATCCCAATCATGCTTGCAAGAGTCGAGTAACGAGTGGAACCATTCCAAAGGCTCGCCTACCAGCGAATGATGAAACCACTGAGCAATCTCATCTACTCCGAAGGATTCAATAAACATGTTGTGCATATATTCACGCAAGTGCACATTGGGATCTCTTCCTCCACTAAACAAACTCAAATCTGGCACAATAGTCCGAGACGACCCTTCTCCGGTCTCTTCAGCACTATCCTCATCATACGGTGCTCCACCATCTGAACCTTCTTCCATCGGTTCATCCTCTCGTTCCTCACCCAAGAAGGACACATACAGACCTTTTCCCACATTGTTTTTTTCGACGGAGTCCAACAACTCCTCTACATCTTCCTCAAAGGATTCCATCACTACAGTTTCTGTCAAACCAGCTCCGATCACGCTCACCCTATGATTAGGCAATGGATTGCGCCTAACGGAAGGGTTTGATGACGAAGGATCAGCTATCTTCTTCTCCTCAATCAAATCTTGGATTTCGTGTTTCAGCCTCTCGCAATTCTCAATCGTATATCCATAACTGCTGTGGAACTCACAGTACCCTCTAGCCTGAATCTGCGGAGTAGGTTGAGCTTTGTTATACGGGGTAAGGGCTTTCAACAATCCCTTTTTCTGCAGACGCTCGAAAACTTTAGCATAGGTCTGATCGAACTTGGCGAACCGCCTCTTTTCAATAGCATTAAGATCAACCACTTTCACTGCTGCGGATTCCGTACTCGCGCTAGGCCCTCCGGCACTATATCCAGACTTTGTCCACTTGGTATAAGCTTTCTTCAGCTCCCCATCACCTTCGACAGTCAAGGCACAACTATACATCTGATTGAAATCCGTAAACGGCATATACCGCAACTCATTCTTGATATACGGCAACGTGTTGCCAACCACCATTCGGATCTGATCCTGCTCGAGCCGCTTTTGTTTCATCACTGCGGCCTTAGCCCTCCATCTTTTCACAAAATCGGAAAAGGATTCCCCAGCCTGCTGCTTAGTGCTCTCTAACTCCTTCAAAGTGACCTCCAGCATAGTGTTAAAGCTATACTGAGCGATGAATGACTTCGCTAATTCTTTCCAATCCCTCTTTGTCACCATTGGTAATGTTGGTCCGTTGTAAGGTTGCAAATATAGTTCCAAGGGGGGGTTAGGAACTATTTTACCTTTTTTGAAATAATTTGGGCAGATTTCTTTTGTTTAAGAAAAGTTTATAAAACAGCGGCACTTAACACTCAGCAATACACTGGCTCAGTCAACTAGTGACTAGGACAGCTTCGTTGCTTAGGTCAGGAAATAGCACTTAGAGTCTATTCCTGAACCTGCTCGTTTGTAGCGCACAACTCAGCTTGACCTCTTTTACTTGGTCAGTTTTAGTTTGTTTTAAGCAAGCAATATGAATAAGGAGTTAAGGTTTAGAAATACTTCACTCAGCAGATTTATCCAGGTTTGGCTTCTTCTAAGCCTACGTCCTGTCCCCGGAACACCTCCGAGATTTCAAATCCTCTACTGAGCTCTTTAAAGGTAGAGCCTCAAACCTTTTACAATATCAGCAATTGAGTATGACAAGAGTACCTTCCTCTATACTTCTACTCAATCCTAATAACCTTTTACAATATCAGCAATTGAGTATGACAAGAGTACCTTCCTCTATACTTCTACTCAATCCTAATCTCTCCGCTGAGTACTTAAAACCGAGTACTCAGCCTCTCCTTTCTACTTCTAGAAATGATAAAGATTTTGTCCTAAACAACAATTGCTAGAACACCTTAGATGATTGAACAACAATCACTCTAGACTTTTACACAGATATGAAAATGTAGTGTAAGAATTTTGCTTTGCTTCTTGCTTGCAGAACTTGTAGAGATTTTGACAGCGTAATGGCTTGATCAAGTTCTGTATGTGTGAAGCTTGTGATGGCACTATTTATAGAGACGTCTGGCCGTTCGGTCATTTCAAATTTCGAAATAACCGTTGGAGGGAAACGGCTATCTGTCGTTGTCATCCTGACTTGCACAGAGCTCTTGGCCAATCACAATCGTGTATCTTCTGTCCTCGGTCAGCACAGCAGATGGTCTCTCCTTTTATGGTAAAGTCAACTGGACAGCATACTGTGTCGTCTGAACTTTGCTAAAAGAAGAAACACTTTGTCTGGAAGTTTTCCTCTGTCGGTCTGCTGTCTTGCATGCTTTGTCGAGACTACTCAGCAGCTTCATTGTGAAGTTGTTCCTGAAGGTCTTCTAGATCCTTCCGTTTGCTGAGTTGCGTTTTTGTCCAAAACGACAACGTCTTGACATACGCGGGCCGAGTTGTACTGAGTTGTTTGACTTGGGCCTTGGCTTCTGTATTGGGCTTGGGCCTTTTGATTCTTATGTCTTATAACAGTTTTAACTCAACATTGAACAAACACATTAGTAGAATAAATCAAAGCATTTAAACTTAGTGTGTTTAGAATATGTATTTTAAATTATACTTAAACAATTTTGTCAAATCAAAATTATGTGGAAAGGTGTTTCAACAAACTCCCCCATTTTGATGTTGGCAAAACTATTCAGCGAGGAACTCAGTATGAGCTCCCCCATGATAGTTGACCTAGTATAATTTAGCAAACTCCCCCGTAAGGGTTGAGCTACTGACTTAGTTTTACTCAAAACATTTAAAGGTTTAAGTGAGTAAGTCTAAGGTCAGTTTTCAGATATAGGTCAGCTATATCAACATATTCTATTTACTCAGTATTAAGCGGAAGGTTTAGTCATATAGAGCGCGCTGAGTAATTTGTTGTTCAATGAGTTCTTATCAGAATGTTTTATAAACACATAGGTCAATGTCAAACATGTTATCAGCATATCATTTAGTCAATAAATGTTACAAGTATTAGACATAGCTGATTTAATTGAAGATACATAATGACTCAGTACGTAATAACATATATCATAACTCAGGATTTGAATAAGAGATGCACATATGATATATAGATAGAAGTCAGTAATTACATAGCAAAATTTTTATAGATAAGGCAAATAGAATTAGATTACAAGTGACTCAGTCTAAAACTGGGCTAGCCTGTCTATTTCTTTTTCTTGTGTTGCGATGACTGACTTCGCTCATGCTGAGCTCTAGCTGCATGTTCTTTCTCCCTCGTTTTGTCAACTTCAGGGAGTCTGAAAGCATCAGTTAATATAGCGCGAGTCAGTTCTTGGGATAGCTCCTTAAGCTTCTCAACGCTTTCATTTACGCCATAAAAAATGGCAACTCCATCAACTGATACCTCATCGGGTACTTTGAGATCAGCAGCACTGAGCATATTTACACTGAATGCTTGAGCTTTGCCTTGCCAGATAAGAGCTTCAGTAAGGCCAGCAAAGATTTGGTGGAAGGTTTTTAAGAGAGCTGTGTCGTAATACTGACGTTGAATGTTGTTATGACGAATGTGGTTGAAAGTTTGTTGTGCGAGAGTCATCATCTCGTTCTGCTTCATTGCGTCAGTATCCATCTCTTGCTTATTCAGATTAAGCAACCTTATAGCCTCACCGATTTGCTCTACTGAGCACTGACTGTAAGACACCATTTGCTCGTTGGTCTTAAGTTGCTCAGTATGAAGCTGAGCAAAGAGCATTTTGATTTCAGATGAAGTGGCATAGTCAGTGTTCACAGCTGACAATTTCTGGACTTGTTGATGGAGAGAGTTCAGATGTTGCACGGTTGTCAGCTGGATCTCAGCCAACTTGGCAATTGAATCCTGCTTAGCTTGCTGTGCTTGGAAGGATATGACGACATTCAGCAGATCCTTGAGTCCCTTAACTTCAGTGAGAAGCTGAGTGACTTGGGAAAGCTGGGTGGTCTCAAGAATTGAAGATCCAGCAGCAGGAGAAGTGGAGTGTTGAAGGTCTCTGATTAATGCTTGCACTGAGTCAATGATCTTTTTACCGGACTCAGTGGCATTCAGATGACTTTGTGAACCTTCAGGGATATCAGTATGACCGGAAGGAGGAGGAGTGAAAGGAGTAACCTGGTCAGTGACTGAAAAAGTATGCTTAATCTGCACTTGAGTTGTAGGAATAGTTGATTGATCGGCAGAGAGTTGAGTTGGAGAAGTTGTAATGCGAATACTGTCTGTGCTGACGACAGAGGTGTGTGGAGTCAGCACTATGCTTGAGGAAATAGCATGAACAGTAGATGGCTCAACCTGACTGGTTGATGTTGCAGAAGCATTAGGATCGGCATGTTCCTGTTGAGAAGAAACAGAGGCTTGTTTTTCTAATGGCGCCGATGTAGTGGAAGTGGATTGGCGTTTGAAAAACTTAAGTTTGACGGTAGAAGGGTCCTTAGTTGCCTTTGAGACGACAAAGTCAGGAAGAGTTGGTAGGTGCACAGGAGGTTCACTGACTAGATTCTCACTGGCCTTGACCAACTTTCGCCTACTTCGAGGTGGAGTGATAGTATGATCAGGTTCTCCTGAGTGAGAAGGGGAAGATTCTTGTTGCTCAGTATGAGGCTGGTCAGCTTGCTCTTCAGCTGGATCAACAGTGTGTTGCACGGTTACTTGCTCAACTCCAGCGGCCAACTCAGTATCGGTATGCTCAACCTCAATCTCACTGGTCATTTCCTCAGAGTCCTCAGCGTCATCCTGACCGCTGGCTTCTTCTTCTTCTTCTTCTGTACTGTCACCGTCAAGTTCTTCCTCAACTTGAGAGATGAAGTGATCATCTAGTTGTACTTCATGTTCATCATGCTCAGCTTCTGTACTTTGACACTGGGTGAAGTGAGAGTCACCTGGTACAATGAAGTCTGTAGGTATGGCGTTTAGTGGAGTCAGTGTTGAAGACTTCTGCTTCTTCTGAGGTTGCTCTATAGCTTCCTCAGTTACAGGCTCACCTTGCCTGCTTCTTTTCTTAGCTGACTTACCAGCTGACTTCTGCCTCTTTGCTGGAGACTCAACGTTTTTGGAAGGAGTCTCATCAGTTTTCCTTTTGCGGGAAGCTAGGGCGTTAGTCCTTCGCCCTTTCTTTGGCTCAGCAGTTTCCTCAGCTTGGCCAGCAGCAGCAGCTTTACCTTTCTTCAAGGGTTGTCCAAACTTTAAGGCTCTCAGCGAGGAAGCTGTGATCTCAGTTCCTCGAGTCTTCTCCTCACCTTCGAGATCAACCTTATGGTCAATGAGGATTCTAGTGATGAGTGATCCAAGCCGCATCGTGCCAGTGCTTCGAAGGAAACCAGCAACAAGAAAGACTGGCATGTTGATGGGGGTGTGTGTCAGCATATGCCAGATAAAGCATTGCTCGAAATTGGTTGCTGATGTAGTGCAGTTGATCTTCGGGTAGATGAAATAGGTCAGCAAGTAATGAGCCATCTTCTGGTGCTGTCCCATTGAAGATGCTGAGATCTCGCCTGAGTGACCCT
Source organism: Euphorbia lathyris (assembly GCF_963576675.1). Taxonomy (NCBI): domain Eukaryota; kingdom Viridiplantae; phylum Streptophyta; class Magnoliopsida; order Malpighiales; family Euphorbiaceae; genus Euphorbia; species Euphorbia lathyris. Next base: position 60,847,834 of record NC_088911.1, read on the forward strand.
CAGGTTTGCAGAAAGTATGGACGTAGTCGGTCTTGTCCTGATCTCCAGACTTCCTCAGCCTCACTCCCTCAGTTTTAAGTTGGAGGAGATTTCCCAAGTACAGAAAGTTGATGAAGATCGTCTTTCCTTTTACTTTAGTGCTTAGATAGTTAGGGGAGTCATTGGCAACCATGAGATTGTGGTAAAACTCCCTTACCAGGTCAGGATACGTTTCATCTCTGACGGAGAACAGCCCAGTCCATTCGTTCTTTGCAATCCATTCGGCAAACGGTTGTTCATGTTGGATGAAATGCTCAGAAACCCATCTGGAGGGCTCAACTTTCCATTCGCGGACATTGTCAAAAACCTTGGAGTAGGTCCTGACCTTTACTGGTTTTCCCTTACCAGAGGTTTGGCCAGCTTGTCCTTTGCTCGGCGTAGGAGGATTTCCAGTGGGTTCATCGGAGCTAGTCTTTTGGTGGCCGGCACCGGAGACGTTGTAGGAAATCTTAGTCATTTTCAAGGATGAGGAAGGTTTAGAAGGATTTTGAGAGAGAAAGAGTTTCTTTGCCTTAGAATTTGATTAAGCGTAATGAATAAAAAATGGGGAATTACCCATTATTTATAGAAGAAATGAGCGGTGTGGATTTAATCAAATCCATGTGTCAGTTTTGCCTCGAGATTATGTACAGACAAAGATCCTGGCATTTATGACACATACGACGAATACGTCATCCTAGGGCTATACGCGTGCTAATGCATTCATTCTAACGGGTCTAACACTCAGCGTGTAGAATACTAAGCGTTTGATATTCTGAGTGGTCAGCATTGCATAAAGGGATGATTTTTAAGTTTAAGTTTAAACTAATTTACTCACTATGCAAGTTTACTCAGTATTTGATGTTCAGTCAGTTTCGATGAGTTACTCAGCAAACAATCTATCATTCAGCATAGTAATTCACTCAGCATTCATATTCATTTAGCACAGGAATTTACTGAAGAGGATTAAACATACAAATTGCTTCTCTCGGTATGCTGAACTGCTCACGAGCCAGTGGCTTTCTGATGATATCCGCCAGCTTCTTGCTGACTGTAGCCCTGAGCTACAAGCCTTGCTTTGTTCCTGACTACGTTTCCTTGTTCGTCCATCTTGTTCCTGAAGACCCATCTTGTTCCGATGGTCTTTTGACTCTTTGGATGAGGCACTAACTCTCATACATCATTTCTTCGAAATTGATTGAGTTCCTCTTGCATGGCATTCATCCAGAATTCGTCATCCTCAGCTTCGGCAAAGTTCTTCGGCTCAAGTACTGAGACAAAAGCTACATTGCCGAGATACTTCCTTAGTTGATTTCTTGTCATCAGCGTATTTCCAGCTGAGTCAAGAATTGCATTTTCTGAGTGCCCTCTTGGGACTCTTATCTCCTTTGGTAGACTTGTGTCTTGTTCTATCTGTGTTTCAACATTCTCTGCAGAAGTAGATAGGTCAGTGAAAGTAATTTTAGGTTCACTCTTACTCTTGGTCAGCCGTTTTATGAAGGACTCAGTAGCTGGTTCTTGATCAGCAGGTGCTGAGTTTGGTTCATCTTCTGGCAGCGGCTGGTATCTTCCTGCAGGGTTAGTTTCATCGAATTGCACATGTATAGATTCTTCTAATACTTGAGTTCTCTTATTAAAAACTCTGTATGCTTTACTGTTTGTTGAGTAGCCTAGAAAGATAGCCTCATCAGCTTTTGAATCAAATTTGGCTAAGCTATCTTTGGTATTTAAAATAAAACACCTACAGCCAAAGGCACGAAAGTATCCAATGTTGGGCTTTCGTCCTTTCCAAAGTTCATATGGGGTTTTCTTAAGTATAGGTCTAACTAAAGCCCTATTCAGAATATAGCATGCTGTGTTGACAGCTTCTCCCCAAAAATACTTTGGAAGCCTATGCTCATCCAGCATTGTCCTGGCAATCTCAACCAGAGTTCTGTTCTTCCTTTCAACAACCCCATTTTGCTGAGGCGTTCTAGGAGCAGAGAAATTGTGGTCAATGCCGCTGGCTTCACAGAATTCAACAAACTTCTGGTTCTTGAATTCTCCACCATTATCACTACGGATATGAGCTAATTTTAGGTCTTTTCCATTTTCAATTTTTCTAACCAAATTTGAAAATGTCTCAAAGGTCTCATCCTTGCTGGTCAGCAAGATAACCCACGTATACCGAGAGAAATCATCTACATTGACCAAGGAAAATCTTCTTCCACCCAGACTCAGCGGCTGGACTGGACCAAAGAGATCCAAGTGTAGTAATTCTAACGGACGTTTAGTTGAGACAATGTTTTTACTGTGAAAAGATTGTTTAGTTTGTTTTCCAGCTTGGCAAGCGTGGCATGATTGATCTTTTTGGAATTTAAGTTCAGGCAGTCCCTCAACCAATTGCTTTCTTGCTAGTTTGGCCAGGAGGTCCATGCTTACATGACCAAGTCTCCTGTGCCATAGCCAGGAATTTTCTTCCTTCGTTACTAAGCACACAGTTTTTGAAAACTTTTTCTCTAAGTCTAGCATAAAGACATTATCTATCCGAAGGGGAGTTAAAATTAACTCATTAGTTTTACCCTCGTATATTTTACATCCAGTAGCATCAAATATAACTTTTCTCCCATTGTCACATAGGTGAGCTACGCTGAGTAAGTTATATTCGAGTCCGCTGACTAGGGAGACAGATTCAACAGTAGGATTACCTCCGATGGTTCCTGAGCCTACTATCTTACCCTTTTTGTTGTCTCCAAAACTTACGCTTCCTCCTCGTTTACGTTCGAACGTGATGAATTTAGTTTCATCACCCGTCATATGCCTTGAGCATGCGCTGTCAATATACCACATTTTTGACTTCTCGGCACATCTCAGGCTTACCTGTCTTGTAATCAGTTTCCTTTAGGTACCCAATTCTTTTTGGGTCCTGACTTGTTAGGTTCAACAGGTAAAGCATCATATTTTATTTTGTGGCGACATACATTAATAGTGTGGCCACTTTTTCCACAAAAGTCACAACTGACTTTCTGTTTAGGACTCTTTACTGACTTGTCAGCACCCCAGTGCTGAGCGTGCCAGCACACCTTAGTGGTGTGTCCTAACTTCCCACAAAAGTCACACTGAACTCTTTGCTGGGGATTTCGTCTCTGCTGAGTACCTTGGTACTGAGTTCTCAGAGGAAAATTATTTTTGTTTGGAACCTTTAGTTGGTTCTGAATGGTTGTGACATCCTTCCTCAGTTTCTTGGAAACTGACTGGACTTCAACTACAGACTCATGAATGGTTTTCATATTTTCATGCAAAACTGAGTTGTCTTGAAGAAGGTATCTGAGGTCACTCAGTTTGACCTCTTCCACCTCATCACAGCGCCGGCTGAGTGTTTTAATCTTTTTGTTACACTTTTTGACAAGTGTGTAAAGATCACTCAGGGCATTACCCATTTCATTTCTGAGTTGAGAGAGTGAGATTACCTCATTGGATTGCTCTTCATTGTCTGACTTATCAGATTGATCAGCATGCTCAGAGATGCATGGCTCAGCAAGTTCGTCAGCCAAGAAGCATATCTTCGCTGACTCGGTGGCCTCAGTTTCTGTTGATGAAGATTCATCACTGTTACTCCAGGTAGCCACCATTGCCTTCTTCCCACTTTTCTTGTCTTTCCTCAGCGTGGGGCAGTTTGACTTAATATGGCCATCTTGGTGGCACTCAAAGCATGTAATGGGCTTTGAGCTGTCCTTACTGTATTTGCTGTCGCTTGAGTCAGCCTTATACTTATCAAACCTTTTGTAAGGCTTTTTGGAATATTTGTCGTTCTTCCTGAACAGCCTCTTCATCTTTCTTGTAAACATAGCCATCTCCTCATCATCAGTTGAACTCCCGTCAGTGGAGTCAGCCTTCATGACAAGTGACTTCTGCTTCTTGTCATCAGATTTTTACTTCACCTCAAAGTTCTTCATTGATATCTCATGGGTCAGCAATGAACCGATGAGTTCGTCATATTTGTAGGTGGTTAAATCCTGAGCTTCCTCAACTTCTGTCTTCTTTGCTTGCCAGTCTTTTGGAAGACTCCTGAGTATCTTTTTGACTTGTTCTTCCTCAGTGAAGATTTTCCCAAGTCTCTTGAGCTCATTAATGATGTTGGTGAACCTTGCGTTCATGTCTGAAATGCCCTCATCACTGTTCATCTCGAACAGCTCGTACAGTCTCATCTGCTGATTCACCTTGGATTCTTTTACTTTGTTTGTTCCCTCGTAGGTGACTTCCAGCTTTTTCCAGATCTCTTGTGCCGACTCACAACCTGAGATTTTGTTATATTCTGCAGCATCGAGCGCACAGTGAAGCATATTGATAGCCGAAGCATGGTTTTGAAGCTTCTTAAGATCATCCTCTGTCCATTCAACCTCAGCTTTAACAACTGACTGGCCATCAACAGCTTTCACAGGTACAAACGGGCCTTGGACTATAGATAGCCAGGCGCTCATGTTTGTAGCTTGAATGAAGTTTTTCATCCTATTCTTCCAAAAGGTATAGTTTGACCCGAAGAATAGGGGAGGCCTGGTAATGGACAGCCCCTCAGGTAATATCTGAGTTGTCTGGTTTCCAGGGAGAAACCGAGTGCTGTTTTCACCCATGGTGTGGATCAACTCAAGGTTGTTAGACCTTTAGTAATGAGCTTTGAGGCTCTGATACCACTTGTTGGTCCCTTGTAAGGTTGCAAATATAGTTCCAAGGGGGGGTTAGGAACTATTTTACCTTTTTTGAAATAATTTGGGCAGATTTTTTTTGTTTAAGAAAAGTTTATAAAACAGCGGCACTTAACACTCAGCAAGACACTGGCTCAGTCAACTAGTGACTAGGACAGCTTCGTTGCTTAGGTCAGGAAATAGCACTTAGAGTCTATTCCTGAACCTGCTCGTTTGTAGCGCACAACTCAGCTTGACCTCTTTTACTTGGTCAGTTTTAGTTTGTTTTAAGCAAACAATATGAATAAGGAGTTAAGGTTTAGAAATACTTCACTCAGCAGATTTATCTAGGTTCGGCTTCTTCTAAGCCTACGTCCTGTCCCCGGAACACCTCCGAGATTTCAAATCCTCTACTGAGCTCTTTAAAGGTAGAGCCTCAAACCTTTTACAATATCAGCAATTGAGTATGACAAGAGTACCTTCCTCTATACTACTACTCAATCCTAATAACCTTTTACAATATCAGCAATTGAGTATGACAAGAGTACCTTCCTCTATACTTCTACTCAATCCTAATCTCTCCGCTGAGTACTTAAAACCGAGTACTCAGCCTCTCCTTTCTACTTCTAGAAATGATAAAGATTTTGTCCTAAACAACAATTGCTAGAACACCTTAGATGATTGAACAACAATCACTCTAGACTTTTACACAGATATGAAAATGTAGTGTAAGAATTTTGCTTTGCTTCTTGCTTGCAGAACTTGTAGAGATTTTGACAGCGTAATGGCTTGATCAAGTTCTGTATGTGTGAAGCTTGTGATGGCACTATTTATAGAGACGTCTGGCCGTTCGGTCATTTCGAATTTCGAAATAACCGTTGGAGGGAAACGGCTATGTGTCGTTGTCATCCTGACTTGCACAGAGCTCTTGGCCAATCATAATCGTGTATCTTCTGTCCTCGGTCAGCACAGCAGATGGTCTCTCCTTTTATGGTAAGGTCAACTGGACAGCATACTGTGTCGTCTGAACTTTGCTAAAAGAAGAAACACTTTGTCTGGAAGTTTTCCTCTGCCGGTCTGCTGTCTTGCATGCTTTGTCGAGACTACTCAGCAGCTTCATTGTGAAGTTGTTCCTGAAGGTCTTCTAGATCCTTCCGTTTGCTGAGTTGCGTTTTTGTCCAAAACGACAACGTCTTGACATACACGGGCCGAGTTGTACTGAGTTGTTTGACTTGGGCCTTGGCTTCTGTATTGGGCTTGGGCCTTTTGATTCTTATGTCTTATAACAGTTTTAACTCAACATTGAACAAACACATTAGTAGAATAAATCAAAGCATTTAAACTTAGTGTGTTTAGAATATGTATTTTAAATTATACTTAAACAATTTTGTCAAATCAAAATTATGTGGAAAGGTGTTTCAACAGGTAACGCATGAAACCATGTGAGGGCAGCCCCCTCTAGGTAGGTATTAAACAGCCCTAGGACTTGATCCTCAGTCAGGATCGTGTGCTTCATCACAGCAACATACTGATTCATGTGAGCGGTGGGATCTCCGGTTCCATCGAACTTTTGCATGTCGGGGAGACGAAATTTCAGAGGCAAAGCTGTTGCCGACAAACAATTCTTCAAGTTATAGAAGTCCTGATTTCCGGAACTTCCTCCGCGCAAGTCCTGCACTTCCTATGTGATGTGTTGCTTCCACTCCTCTTCCTTAGCTTTCTCTTTCTCTAACTGTTTTCGGATATAATCCTGATAATCCTCCTCGTTCCCAAAGCGAGGGCCATCGTTCACCTCATTCTCAGCACACTTACTACCACTCTTGTTGTCCTTCAGTGCTAACTCAGCTAGCTGGGCCAAGATCGCGGCCAGCTGGTCATTGATATTGTTCCTAGAATTCTCCAATTCAGCCACTTTCTCGTCGGTCACAGACATACTGACGGAAGACTGAGTATACCCAGACGAAGATGATTCAGAAGCCACAACTATTGATTCCGAACTGTCTACTCGTAGCTGATCAAACTGTCTGACAAGCCGATTACTCTCGCGAAACCACAACCGCTTAATGATGACGTCTGCGCGAACGGTATCCATTAGTATGTATGCATGATTTTTATATGCATGATTCGTGGTGTGTGCGTTTATTTATTTATGATTATAAGATAAGAAGAACAAACGTTAGTTCTATTTACATGTATCACAACATCTCTCTTCCACCCTTATTCCTCCACACACTCGTCGGTCCAGGTCTCTTTTCTAGGATTTTGGTTTTTGGCTCACATTGCGGTCCAGGGGACGCGTGATGCCGTCGATTATTGCGGGAAATTAAATCATTCATCAGACAACACAGTTCGTTTTGACGTATCCACGTTTGGGGACTAAGAAATTGACCAAGTTGGATTGTCCTTTCAGAATAACTCGTCTTTTGTCCTTTTGCGAGACGCATTAATTCGGGTTTTGACTCCCTTTGAGCGCATCTCAGTTTTTAGACGTGGTTCGAGTTATTCTTCTAGTTCAATCGTTCGTTATTGTCGATGACTCGTTCCCTTTTGTTCGCGTGGGTTCATGTCTCGATTTTGGATTACAACGGGATCTTTTGGATCTATCGAGAGACGTAACCACATGTTTATTTAGTGATGGAATCACTTTTGGATTTTATTTTAGGGAACGGACTCATCGCGTAACGCGTTTGTTCTTAGTGTCGAGGATCCGTTTGCTCATTTTAGCTACGTGAAAAAGACGGCGAGTCTTATTTTGAGCGCACGGTAACCTTTCGGCTAGCAACAGTTCGTTGTTCTTCCCAATCCACGGGATATATCATCTTAGTGTGGTTATAGAAAATCAACGTTTCGTTGAATCGCATGCTTATTCAAAGCGAGGACATCACCGTTCTCTTTCCTTTAGGCACGAATTAAGCAAACACGTACATCGGGCCATATTTCTTGCAGTTTTGGTAACGGTCGAAATGATCGAGTCGTTAGTCAAAACCCGCAGTCTCGTCCATATGGCGCAATTATATAGTTTGGCTTAATTCGGCTTTGTGATTTTAAACGGGGTATACACTCGTTCGAGGCACGTACTCAACGACATTGGTTTATTTTCTTTAACTACTCTCGGTATTGATATATATCGTAGATTCAGAATGATTTTGGTCGTTTAGTTCATTTTTCTTTTCTTTATTTTCTTAGTCATCTGTACGGACACATCCATTTCTCTTAAGAACGACACGAGGCATAACGTAAAAGCTCGTCTTTCATTCGGAAGGGACGGGCTACTTGTGCGAAACTTTTCACGTTATGACAGGGTCGTTCAGGACAGAAATGTTCTTCGTTTTTGTTTCGTCTTGATCTCGTTTTATCCCAATTTATTTAAAGAATGTTAATAACGGCTATTGTTAATATAGTCTTTTGTATCGAAATGTAATTATCCTTAACACCGAACCGATTCATACTAATACGTGCTTACGTCATAACGCATTTCCTGAACACGTGCCTTCGTCGGGACACCGAAAGGGACAAGGCGGGTCGCACATGTTCATTCATATGAGATGACTAAGTCGTCTTTAGTTCAAATCATTTCGATGTTTTAGGGTAATTAGTATGTCGATTCATGAGTATATATTAACGCATCGTCTCATTTTCTTTACATAATTTAGGATTAGACACGTATCATGGCGGTTTAAAAACACGAACTGATTCATTTATCACATCAAAAATAGTAACGGGTAATCCTATGGAAACTTCTAAGGCTACTATATGCTGACACGGCTGACCGCGGGACCTCACAGGACCGCACAGATTCGCCCCTAACGAATGGATGGGGACCCTCTGGCGCCTTACTGTAAGGGGGAACTTACGCTAGCCTCTTTCGAGCGATGAATGGACTCTCGCTAGAGGTTTCGCGGAAATTACCCAAAGGGTTTGCAATAATGCATATGAATGCATACGAAAAGAAGTAAAACGATCCGTCCCCGTTAAGGGCTTAATACACGCCTTCCAGAATCAAATTTCTCGCTTCCCCAGCAGAGTCGCCACTTGTTAGACGAGGTGCCGCGGCCTAATCTCCCGGGCGGACCGGGGGGTGGACAACCTCATGGCGACGTAAGCGGTGATTGGCGCCGAAAGCAACCAATCGTGGAATCAAGCTGCTCGGCAGGACCGGAGCTCGGAGATATGGAAGAGTCACCACCCACGAATGGAAAAATGAACACCGATCCCTTGCGGGAGACCGGTGTGGGTTCGGGAAACTTAGGTACGAGCCGAGAAGGCTAGCTCCTTTCCGGAGAAAGGCTACTAGGCACCCCGACATCGCCCGGTTATGAACCACCGGCCTCCTACTCAGCATGTTAGGCGATAACGGACTAATCGTATACTTCTTTAAGTTTAAAATTCATTTGAAACCCTTTTCTTTCTCTTTTTAGAAACCGTTTTGAGCATATGTTATTGAAAAGCCACATCAGTAAAGAATCACCCATTTACGTTATACATACACAGAGAGGGGAAAGAAAGAAGTGACTTATTTACGACTTATTTACATGTCATGTTGTGTGTTTATTCTATGCTAACTTATTTCCCCAAAAAGAGTTTATTTACATGGTTCGCATCTTAATCGCCGTTGGAACGATTTAGGTGCGTTTCAAAACCCCGTTTGATGAAGTTCACCCGAATCGCCGTTGGAACGACTCGAGCATTTTGAAAACGTTAAGATAAAAACCTTTTAACAAGAAAACGTGGTTAAACATACAAGTCAATTTTATTTTGTACAAATCCTTTGAGAAAATGGTTCAAAACTCTATTATTCGCAAAGAAAACGATTTTAATTACAATGCTCGCTCGATCCGTCGTTGGAACGGACTAAGGTTTTAAAACGTGGTGTTTTGAGAAACAATTTGAAATATTAACAAGAATAACTCTATTTATTTACATTAGAAATCTAAAAAAACTCATTAGTTTAAATAATTCAATTGAAAACTCTCTTTTTGTGATTTATTTTCCCCACTTATTTAATGGACTCTTTACTAATTATAATTACCATAATAAACCCATTTAAACCACCATCTATACTCAAACAAAGTCCACTTGAAACATGTACCCATGATTAAGCCCAAAAGAATAAAGAAAGTAATTCTAACATATGTATATATATATTTAAATCAAAAATAGAATATGAAAATAAAAGTTAATACAAAAGGAACTATATGTATATAAAAATAATAGGTACAATATATCTATACTTTGAAAATGTGAAAATAGTAAATAAATCCTATAACTAAGAAAATAATACTTATAAAAAATGATTTCATTCGATAATCACTAAAATAACCCAAATATTCCAAAACTATACATATACATAACTAATATAGTTTTAAATACCAAAAATACCATATACTAATACATATTAATTATTTTCCAAAATACCAAATAACTAATATTTAAAACATAACCCAAATCAATGAAAAAGGAATACATATATATACTCATACTTATATTGTAAAATAGAATAAAAATAGTATACAAATATTCTAAAATAATTATATATGCTAAAGTTCTAAAATAATTTGAAAAACATATATTACATAACTATACATATATATACCAAGGATTAAAAGCTTAAAAGTTAAGAAAAAGGGACTGAAATGGCATTTTTTACGTTTTGGCAGATTTACCGACGGAAAATCCGTCGGTAAACAACATTTAGTGACAGAATAGGTAAATTACAGCAGCACTCCTAAATGTTTCCAGATTTATTCAAAAGCTTTAAATTAAATCTAATTCAATCGTTTTGGATTTTCGAACTACCAAAAATGGATCATAGTCGAAAACGGAAATTCCTAAAACGATGTTTTTATTTAAAACATTATTTGAAAATTTCTTTTAAATTAAAAACTTATAATTACAACGTTTTCGATACCCGAACTACCTTTTTATCGGATCACGGTTCGTATTGGGATATCAAAACGAGGTTTTTATTTTAAAACAAAACCGAATTTTATTCAACACGAAATGGAAATTAAATAAATACGCTCAGTAAATAAAATGTGACAAAATAAATAAATAACTAAATGAATAAAAACTATAGCATAAAAAAAATAAATAGAAGAAGAGAATAAATTAAATAAAATAAAGAGTCTAGTCCTCGGATAATACCTCGAATTCGGTATCTGACAGTCGAAGCCGATTGATTCCACGAACCACGATCTTCCGTTTTTTATGAAAATTTAGTAAAAATTGAACTTTAGGAAATTTGGAATTTTTGAGAAAAAAAAATATTTTTCTAAAAAAAAATCACTCTCTCTCTCTAAAAATGTTTAGAGTGAGAAAGTTCTCCCAAAATTCCCTCCTCCTTTTCTCCTTTCTTTTTGCATGGGGATCCGTGCCTTTTATAGGCAAACGGGTCCCCGGACCAATGGGCGACGCCCAAAAGAAATTGGGCGTCGCCCATTGGGGTTGGGCGGCCGCCCAACCTAGTGTTGGGCGATCGCCCAACGGCGTTGGCGAGCGCCCAACCTCCGTCGGGCGTTCGCCCGACGCGGTTGGGCGTCCGCCCGACGACCCTCGGGGCGTGCCTCGAGCCATCGGGCGTGCGCACCCCGCGGTCGCCGAGCGCGCGTCCCGCGCCGTCGAACGCTCACACGTCGCGGCCGCCGAACGCGCGCTTCGTGCTACTGGGCACGTGCGCTCAACGGCCCACGAGAGCGCGCCCCATGCCACCGAACTCGGGCATTGCTCGGACGTCGAGAGCGTGCCACTTGCGGTGCGTCCGACGGACGCCGAGCGCACGTCCCGCGCCGCCGAGAGGGCGTTCGACCATTGTCGTCCGCGTGTCGGATGCCGCTAAGCACCCGCGCCGTGCCGCTAATTTTCCTTCGCTTATTATTCTTTATATATTTTTCAAAACTTCCGGAATCAATCGCTTCAACCGTCTTGTTTTCAGGTTTTCGTCACAGGTCCTCCGACTCAGTGTCTACAAGAGTCCATTTAAATTAATTAATAATGGTAACATGTTTTTATAATTGATGACTGGTGATGAATTCTTGATTGGTGATCTTCCCTGTGGGGGGCGCCGTTGGGATCGGCAGGGGGAAGCTCTGATGCTAAAGTCAGTATAATGTAGAAGAATAAATTGTAAGTACGAAGTAGGGTTAAGGAGAGCGTGAATGTGTACCTCAATAGCTTGGGAGGCAAGTTATTTATAGTCATGTAGCCGTAACTCTTTGTAACTAGAAAGTCTCCATTAATGCCTCATTAATGGCGGTTACTGATCTTATTCAAGTATGACCGTTAGCTCATTAATGGTTTATTAGTTGCCTTTATTGGGAATCGGCTCAGCCGTTCAGGGGGCGAATCGACGCGAGATGGCGGGTCTCCCGAGTGTTTGACTATTGATGGTGTATGGCGGAATCCATGTGATCCGCCATCCAGGTGGCTTTCCTGATACGCCATAGCTTTCACGATCATCTTTATACGCGGCCGTTTGGTTAATTACTCTTTTGGTCCCGTAAATAATATCCGGATGTTATCAGAAGCCCCATTTAAAGTGCCGCTAAAGTCCTTTAGGGCTTTTGATCTTCCTGGCGCGCCGTCAATAGGCGTCATATTGATGGTTGCTCTGTCCCAGGCCATTCACCGAGTGACAGGTGTCGGGGACACACCGCTCGAGGTATGTGATGTCTTCTCTCTTAAGTTTCCCTCTTTCTCTTTCTTCCATTTTACTTCCCCTTTGCCAAGGCTTTTGATTTTCACCTGAATTTCTCCAGAGCTCTTTGTGTGTCAAGAACTCGAGTACCTGAAGCTTCTTCCTTCTAATCTTCAAATTTTAATGTAAGTTGGTCTTTGCATTCCTTCCATTTATCTGTCGTCTTGTTTTTATGAGTTCCTCTTCCGGTTCTACTACTGAGCTCTTCAACTTGACCACTTCCACCGATTACTCACTTAGTTTAGATTCTTCTAAGAGCACGAACTCTTCTGAGAGCACTCTGAGTTGCGATTTGTCTGAATTGCGCAGTATCGTGAGGGAGCGTAGGAATCGTTGTTTTGGGTTTATAGAAACCCAGAATTGTTTCGCCACTGCAGCCCCTGTTGCTCCGGTGGTAAATCCTAGAGCTGTTTCGGGGATGGAGACTTCTTCTTCGACCCCAACCAGGAAAAAGGGGCCTCGTGCGGAGATCACTTCATCTCGCATGAGTCCCACGGATCTTGCCAATTTGGCGGATCGTTATCCATGGATGAAGAACTATGAGATCACATTGGCGGATGCCCACCAGCGTCCCGCCTGTCCCCTTAGGGGATTCCTTTCTGTGTATAGAAGCCACGTTGAAAGGGGCTTCTGTCTTCCTCTTCCCCAAGTGATGGGTGATATCCTTGACTTTTTTGGGATCACTATCAGCTAGCTGCACCCGAACGGCTGGTTAGACGTGGCATTAGATACTTTCTTAGCCTCTAATCTCGGGGTAACCCTTACTCCTCGGGTCTTCCGGTCCCTCCATAAGCCTTCAAAGCGACAAAGAGAATCTTTCATAACCTTTGTCAAGTTTAGATGCTATTCGCCTTTTAGTGATAAGATGTCGAATGTTCATCTCTGGGATGAGAAGTTTTTCTTCGTCAAGCTGAAAGAGGGCGAATCTCTGGGATTCCCGGCGAATTGGAACTACAAACCTCAACACATGGCAGAAGATTTGATTCAATTGACTCCTCTTAAGGAAAACGTGGCGAATCTCATGAGGAGTGTCAAAACAGATTTTTGGACGTATGCCGATGCCCTAGAATTTATGATGAGCGATATTCCATTGGTCCAATGAGTGGGGACCCAGATCACTTATGTGAAGTTTACTCAACTTGACGAAGGTACCTTTATTCTTCCTTGAACTTTGATTATTTTGTTGTCCCCTTGTCAGGGAGTTGTCTGATGCCAGTCGCACCCTTGTAGAGAGGCGAAAGAAGATGAAGGAGCAGGAGGCGAAGAAGGATGCCCCAGTGGTGAATCTTAGCAAAAAAGACGGGAAGCGTCTTTTAGATGGTGTCCCGCTTCCTGTAGGCAATAGGACTAGAATGGCTTCTGTGGGGGGAGCAAAGCTACTAGCGGATGCCTCAAAGGCGAGTAAGTCCAAGATCGATTGGGTGGGCTTCAATCAAGAACAGGTACAGTTCTTCCCCCTATTCTGCTTTTTGCTTTAGGACCTAATTCCCTGTTTTTCCATCTAGGTGACCAAACCTGATTTGGGGAAATACTAGTTCGATAAGTATGGGGAAAAGGGGGCCCTTGAGAGCGAGTCAGTCATAAATGACTTGGATGAGGCGATCGGCCAACTGGGAAAAGTGAAAGAGAGTCGAGCTAAGCATTCTGGATCCGCCCATGCTAAGATGGGAAAAAGGGATCTCCTTACGGTAAGTTTCCATTTGTTTCACATTTTTGGATGAAAGAGTGATCCTGATTTTGGTGATTTTGTTTTCTAAGTGTCCCTTTTTTCTTTATCAGGCATATGCCCATATGTGTGCAATGGAGGCAGATATGCTCCAAGGTGCAGCCGACAAAGCCACTATCAAAAAGCTGGAGACTGAAGTGGCCGTGATCAGTGCCGACGCAACTGCCGCCATAGCTCTTAATGAGAGCAAGGACGCCAAAATCCAAGAGCTAGAGAAGAAGATAGCTGATGATGCCAAAGATCACCAGGTCGCATTGTCAAATGGGGAGATTTTGGCGGGTAGCCGTGCTTATTATTATGGCGAGCAGATCATGGCTTATGTTAGGCTTGCTTATTCAGAGATAGACTTCGTTGATCCCGAATACGTCGTTCCCGAGGCTGAGGATGCTATCATATATGACAGAATGGTGAACTTTCGTGACTTTATCCACGATCAAGTCCGGAAGGAGCTGAGGGGCTCAAATGAAGAAGATAAGAAACCTGTCTTCAACCTTGAGGTGGATGACCTTAGTGAAGCATCCAAGGAGGTAGTTGACAAGGTTGATGTTGTGGAGATTGATGGCGAAGTTCCTCAGGCGGGGATCGTTACCATGGAGAATGAGGCTCCTCCAAAGGATGCACCTTTAGGGAAAGGTGCAACCGAGGCTGCCATTGTAAAAACTTAGTTTATTTTGAATGTAACCAAGTACAATATGTTGGTCCCGTATAACGTGACAAGGTTAGTTCCAAAGGGGGGGGGGGGATAGGAACTATTTAAAATTTTGTCCGTTAAGGCTGAGTTCTTTTCTTTGAGAAAAGATTTACACAGCGGCGCTAAGTAGTTTTAAGACACAAGCTTAGTCAACTGGTGACTAAGACTGTTTCTTTCCTTGAGTCAGGAGATAACACTTAAGTCTATTCCTGAACTCAGCTTCTTAGTGCACTCAACTCAGCGTGAGTTCGTTACTTAGTCAGTTTTATAGCAAGCAATATATAAAGGAGTTTAAAGGTTAGAAATATGTTACTCAGCAGACATATCCTGGTTCGGCCTCTCCGCCTACGTCCAGTCCCCGGAACTCGTTCCGAGCTTTTTGAATCCTCTACTGAGCTCTTTAAAGGTAGAGCACGAAACCTTTTACAACAGAAGCTGAGTATACAAGAGTGCCTTCCTCTATTCCTCTACTCACTCCTATAACTACCGCTGAGTACTATAACCGAGTACTCAGCTTCTCCTTTCTATTCTTCTAGAAATGATAAGTGTTTGTCCTAAACAACAATTGCTAAGACACTTTAGATGAATAAAATCACTCTAGACTTTTACACAATGATTGGAATTGGTGTAAGATTTGCTTTGCTTTTCTCACAGAACTTCAAGTATGAATTTGGTCAGCGTTTCGACTTGATTGAAGATCTGCATTGAATGAAGCATTTGAAAGGCCTATTTATAGTGACACTTCAAGCACCGGTGATTTCGAATTTCGAAATAACCGTTGGAGGCTAACGGCTTCCTGTCGCTTTCACTCAGGACGTGCTCAGTGTCGTTGGCCAATGAGATTCTTGTATCTTCTGTCTACGGCAGTGCTCAGCAGCTTTTCATCAGATGAACAGAATGTTTCGACATTTATAGTAAAGTCTTCCAGACAGCTTACTGCGTCTTCTGAGCTTTACCCAAAGTAGAAATACTTTGTCTCTAAGTTGGTTCTGTTCTGCCGCTAACCTGACTACCTTGTCACTTAACTCAGCAGCTTCGTCTTGAAGCTATTTGGTCGAAGGCTTCTCGATCCTTCTTCATGCTGAGCTGGCGTTTTACTTGATACGACTGCGTTTTGTCTTCCTGGGCCGTGAGGTCTTGATCTATTGACTTGAGCTTGACTTCCTCTTATGGGCCTTTAGGCTTTTTATCTTAATGTCTTATAAATCAATTAACTCAACATTGAACAAACACATTAGTGTGAATAAATCAAAGAATTTAAAGTTAATGTGTTGGAATATTTTTTATCATTCACATAAATAATTTTGTCAAATCAAAATCATGTGGAAAGGTGTTTCAACAAACTCCCCCATTTTGATGTTGGCAAAAATATTCAGTAAGGAACTCAGTGTTGAGCTCCCCCATGATAGTTGACCTTGTTTTTCTCAAGATACTCCCCCGTAAGGGTTGAGCTACTGACTTAGTTTTACTTTAAACATTTCAAGGTTTAATCAAGTAAGTCTAAAGTCAGTTTTCAGAATTAGGTCAGCTCATAGAACATTTTCTTTTTAACTCAGTTAAGTTATGCGGAAGATTTAGATATCAGAGTACGCTGAGTATATCTTTGTTCAATGAGTTTTAGTTAAGAGGACATATAAAAGAGGTCAACGTATAGATCAACACATCAAACAATCATGAAGCAATGTAAACAAATAACACAGTTGATTTAATGAAGATACGTTAATGTTTAGCACAGAACATAAGTAAGCATCACATAAGATTAGTCAATTTGAAAAATAGATGCATGCATAGTTTTGGATTGATGGTCAGCACAACAAAATACATCAGGAAAAGAATACAAGTTTTAAAAGCTAAATCTAGCAATTCTAGTCAAGCTATTTTTTCTTGTAGTTGACTTGGGCATGCTCTTTGGCTTTTCCCTTTTGTTTCTGCTGACTGCCAGATGCTTCTCCTGTATGCTGAGTTCTATCAGCTTGTTCTTTCTCCCCCGTTTTTCCAGCATCGGGAGGAGGAGGAATGAAGGTGTCGTTGAGAGCAGCACGAGTTAATCGTACAGAGAATGCCTTAAGCTTACGCGTGCTTTCATTTAGACCATCAAAGACAGGAACACCATCATCCAAGACAGAATGGGGAACCCTGACCGAGGCGCTGGGCATACTCAGAATGTATTCTTAAGACTTCCCAACCAGGTGATAGTGTCAGTCAGCATGGCATAAGCTTGATGAAACATTTTAAGCAGAGCCGAGTCATAATACTGACGTTGAGCATTCGTGTGACGCGCATGTTTGAAGATGGATTGGGAGTATTGCAGAAGCTCATTTGTCTTGAGTTGGTCAGTTTCCATCTCTTCCTTACTCAAGTTGAGTAGACGGACAGCCTCACTAATTTGCTCAATGGAGCATTGGGAGGAGGAAGAGAGTTGAGCATTGGTTCTGGCTTGCTCAGAGTGAAGCTGGGTAAAGAGTTGATGAACTTCAGCAGAAGTTGCATACATAGAGTTCGCAGCTGACAGGTTTTGAAATTGACCCTGGAGAGAGTTCATGTGATTGACCATTGTCAGCTGGAGTTCGGCCAGCTTTACTATTGATTCCTGCTTGGGCTGTTGAGACTGGAGAGATGTCATGACACTCAGAAGATCCTTAAGACCTTTGATTTCGGTGAGAAGCTGAGTGACAGAGGAAAATTGAGTTTACTCAACATGAACTGACCTAGCAGCGTCGACATTGGTTTGATGAAGGTCCTGGAGTAAGGCTTGAGCTGAGTCAATGATTCATCGACCAGACTCAGTGGCATTCAGATAAGTGTAGGATCCATCATTGTTTGGCCCAGTTGTCGGAGTACGAGTAGAACCGGATGGTGGAGGTATTTGGTTCCGTTGGTCAATGGAAGTGCCAATGTGGTCAGCAGCTGGACTTTGATTCAGATCATCAGCAAGAACTGACTGATTGATATTCTCCACTTGAGGATGTGGAATAAGTTGATCGGCAGAATCATTTACTTGCTCAGAGTCAGGTTGAAGCTGACTAGATTGAGGAGGTGGAGGAGTTTCAGAACTGACCTGAGGAGGTGTTTCCTTTGCTATCTCAGTATGTTGAGGAGCAGGAACTTCGAGCACTTGCTCGGTATGAACTTGACATTGAGTAGCAATTGAGTCGACATGTTCCTTAGGTTGAGAAACAGAGGCTTGCTTTTTCTGTTGCTCTGGTGGAGAAGACTCAGTGGGATTGGAGAAGAATTTGAACTGCATGTCAGAGAGATCAGTGATCGGATCCCGTAGAGGTGAGTCATCCAGAAGGTCAATGACTGGGGATTTATGAGCCTTCTTCTTAAGTCTCCTCAATTTCTTAGTCTTTGGAGGAGAGGGGTCAGCTTGAATAGAGTCAATTGAGTCAGAAGGTAAAGTTACCCCTTGATTAGCATGATCCTTTGTTGTTGGCTCAGCTTGTTCTTCAACCAGCTCAGTGTTGGTTGTTTCATGTTGCTCAACATCTGCTGTCTCCTCAGCATCAAACTGACCTCCGAGATTATCCAATTCTTCTTCATCTTGGTCAGTGGGTGTTTTCTCAAGATCAATGCCTTGAGTTCTTATAAAATGAGAGTCTTCAGAGATTACAACGTCAAGTGGGGGTGCGTTAATAGGACTTAACCCAGAAGAGATCTTCTTCTTCTTTCTCAGTGGTTGCTCAGGAGTGTCCTCTTTTTCTTCTTCCACAAGCTCAGCTTGCCTTTTGAGGTTTTCTGCTGACTTAGGCCCAACCTGACCTTGTGCAACTTGAGGCTTTGTCCCTTTTGACACAAACTGAATCTTTTTCGATGGAGCATCAGCGTCTTTGGAAGAGGTTTGAACAGCTTTCCTCTTTCTGTCTTGCTTATCAGCTTGAGCTTTCCTTACTTTCTTTCCTTCTCTAGTCAGCATCCCCTCAGTTTCCTTAACAACGGCCCCTTTTCCTTTCTTGGGCACAATTGGTTGGTCGTATACCAAGCCGAACAATGCAGCTGCGGTAATTTCAGTCCCCCAAACATTAATTTCCTCAACCAAATTCACTTGATAGTCTTTGAGGATTCTGGTAATAAGGGAGCCTAACCTAAGGGTTCCAGTACTTCTTTGAAAACCACCGATTAGAAAGACTGGTATGTTGATCGGCTGGTAGGTCAGCATGTGCCAGATGAAGCATTGCTCGAAGTTCGACGCTGAGGAAGTGGAGTTGACCTTTGGAAAGAGGAAGTTGGTCAGTATATAATGGGCCATCTTTTGATTCTGACCCATGGAGGTACTCGAGATTTCCCCGGCATGACCGATAGGTTTGTAAAACTCAGTGGGATAGTCAATTTTTTCGTGGTCACCTGTTTTTCGAAGTTTAGCTCCTTCGGTTTTCAGTTTTAGCAGTTTGGCAAGGTAAGGAGGGTTGATGAAGATATCTTTCCCTTGAACCTTGGTGACCATGTAGTCCCAGTCATCATCAGCGACTCTTAGGTTAGTGTAGAACTCCTTCACTAACTCGGGATAGGTGGCTTCTCGAGTCGAGAACAGCTCAATCCAGCCGTTCTTTGAGATCCACTCACAGAAGGTTTGCTCAACTTCCACAAATCCCTTCGAGAACCAGCGGGAGTGGTCAACCTTATATTCCCTTACGCTGTTGTAAACTAGGGAGTAGGTACGTTCCATCGATTTCTTTCCCTTATCCTGCTTCTGTTTCCCTTTCGTAGAGGTAGCTTGGTCAGCGTCGGGTTTCTTGCTTGGTGTTGTGATCTTAGAATGGTCATGCTGACCTTCTCCTTGAGATTCAGTTAAGGTCTCCTCGTGTTCTTGCTCAGTTTGGTACGGTGGATTTTCATCGGAGTGGTTGTCGTTGTAACCGCCTCTGGAGAGATTCTGAGAATCCGACATGATTTTCAAAGAAATTTGAGAGGTTTTGGGAATTTTAGAAAAGTGAGGATTTGAATACCAGAAATTTCTAAGCGTAAAGAGGTACAAGTGGGAATTCGTCCATTATTTATAGAGGTGTCGAGTTGATCTGAAGCGTTGAGGTGGCGGTTTGACCTTGAGATACTCAACCGACAATGATTTTGGCATTTATGACACAATCGGCGCATGTATTTTCTAATTATTGCGCTTACGTCATCCTAGGTGGATATTTAATTCGCGTGTTTAGCATTAATTGTGCAACGGATCTTTACTCAGTGTTAAGAATTCTAAACGTTTAATGTTCTGAGTAGTCAGTTTTATGCAAAGGAATTATTCGTGTGCTTAGTAACTCAGCTTAAGATAACCGCTCAGCGTGTATATCTACTCAGCATGTAATAGTTATTGATTGAGCACAAATCACTCAGCATGGTAATCAACTCAGCATGCATATATCACATATTATACTTGGAATTTATTGAAGAGGATTAAACATACCAATGGCTTCTTTAAGTATGTTGAATTGCTCACGAGCCAGTGGCTTTGTGAAGATATCAGCAAGCTGCACATCCGTTGGGACATAGGTCAGCTTGATCTCTCCCTAGAGTACATGATCTCTGATGAAGTGATGTCTTATGCTGACGTGCTTCATCCTGCTGTGCTGGATTGGGTTCTTTGATAGGTCAACTCTTTTTGTCATATTTGACTTCAATTGTTTTAGTCTGAACGCCATAATCTTCTAGCTGTTGCTTAATCCAGAGGACTTGAGCAACACAGCTTCTAGTAGCAATGTACTCAGCTTCAGTGGTTGACATGGCTACTGACGACTGCTTCTTACTGAACCAAGACAAAAGACAGCTTCCAAGGAAGTGACATCCTCCTGAGGTGCTTTTTCGTTCAAGCTTGTCTCGTCCGTAGTCAGCGTCAGTGTATCCAATGAGTGTGAAATCATAAGTATTGGGATACCATAAACCTGCATTCACTGAGCCTTACAAATATCTAAGGATTCTTTTTAGAACTATGTGATAACAAGTAGAGAAATTCAGATCAACGTCCGTCCCTGTGGGAGCGTCGTTGGGTTCGACGGGGGGAAGCTCCGATGCCAAAGTCAGTAAGATGATTCAAGGAAACAAACTGAATTGACAAAGGTTGTGAGAATGTGTACCTTGATAACCTAGGGAATCAGGCTATATATAGCTGTGAAGTTGTAACCTTCAGGTAACTAGAAGGTCTCCATTAATGCTCCATTAATGGCGGTTACGAGTTATCTCTAACCTGGCAGTTAGCTAATTCATTACTCATTAATGATCTTTATGGCCGAGTCGGCGGCCAGTCGTTATAGTGGCGAATCAGGTGAATGAAGAGATTCGCCTCATAGGTCCGCCAGCGGATCTCTCAGAACAGATCCGTGGAGATCCGCCCGCCAGCTCCCCTTTGGGGATCACTACGCGGCGTTCCTGAGGTGAATATCCCTTTTAGTCCTCGGGTTAATATCACGATGTTATCAGAAGCCCCCCCAAAATGCCCTTAAAGTCCTTTAGGGCTTTTGATCTTCCGCGCGCCGTCATAAACACCTGCATTAATGAGCACATTGTTCAATGCCAATGGATGGATGACACGTGTAGTGGACACACTGTCCTAGGAAGGAGAAAACTTTCTTCTTCCTCTCTCGCTTTCCCTTTCTTCTTCACTTTTTCGTTTTTTCTCTTTTGCTTGAAGCTTTTTCCAGGAATTTTTTAGAGTTTCACACCAAGCTTCCGATTTCTCATGTAAGTTTATTTTCTTTTGTTTAACTTTTCTCTAGATGTTTAGAAGTTCGTCTTCATCTTCTAGATCAACTTCAGAACTTTTTAATTCAACCTCTTCTCCCGAAATAGAAGTCGACTTTAGTTGGACTACTTCGTCATCGGAGAACTCTTCTTCTTTCGAGGGCACGATTAACTCTGATTTAGCTGGGTTTAGTAACTCGGCGCGTAATCATTATCAAACTCGTTTCACTAGGAACCCGACTCCTTTTACTTCTATCTCCGGCGCCGTTCCGGCCGGTGCATCTAGGTGGTTTTCGGGGACAATGGCCTCTTCTTCAATTCCTCCTAAGAAAAAGAATCCCCGAGCGGAGTCTACTCCGTCTCGTATGAGCGTCGCGGATCTAGTGGATCTGGCGAATCGCTTCCCCTGGATCAAGAACTATGAGACTCAGCTTGCCGAATCTCATCAACGTCCTTCCTGTCTGCCTAGAGGTTTCCTTACAGTATACTGTAGTCACGTGGAGAGAGGATTCCGACTTCCTCTTCTAAAGATGATGGCGGACATCCTCTCCTACTTTGACATCACGGTTAGCCAGCTACATCCCAACTGCTGGTTGGATATCGCTTTAGCCTGCTGTTAGACGAGGTGCCGCGGCCTAATCTCCCGGGCGGACCGGGGGGTGGACAACCTCATGGCGACGTAAGCGGTGATTGGCGCCGAAAGCAACCAATCGTGGAATCAAGCTGCTCGGCAGGACCGGAGCCCGGAGATATGGAAGAGTCGCCACCCACGAATGGGAAAATGAACACCGATCCCTTGCGGGAGACCGGTGTGGGTTCGGGAAACTTAGGTACGAGCCGAGAAGGCTAGCTCCTTTCCGGAGAAAGGCTACTAGGCACCCCGACATCGCCCGGTTATGAACCACCGGCCTCCTACTCAGCATGTTAGGCGATAACGGACTAATCGTATACTTCTTTAAGTTTAAAATTCATTTGAAACCCTTTTCTTTCTTTTTTCAGAAACCGTTTTGAGCATATATTATTGGAAAGCCATACTAGTAAAGAATCACCCATTTATGTTATACATACACAGAGGAGGGGGAGAAAGAAGTGATTTATTTACAACTTCATTTACATGTCACGCTGTGTGTTTATTCTACACTAACTTATTTTCCCCAAAACGAGTTTATTTACATGGTTCGCACCTTAATCATCGTTGGAACGATTTAGGTGCGTTTTAAAACCCCGTTTGATGAAGTTTTACCCGAATCGCCGTTGGAACGACTCGAGTGTTTGAAAACGTTCGGATAAAAACCTTTTAATGAGAAAACGTGGTTAAACATACAAGTCAATTTCATGTTGTACAAATCCTTTAAGAAAATGATTCTAAAACTCTATTATTCACAAAGAAAACGATTTTAATTATAATGTTCGCTTAATCCGCCGTTGGAACGGACTAAGGTTTTAAGACGTGGTGTTTTGAGAAATGATTTGAAATGTTAACAAAAACAACTCTATTTACTTACATTAGGAAACTCTAAAAATCCATTAGTTTAAATAATTATATTGAAAGCTCTCTTTTTTGTGATTTATTTTCCTCTCTTATTTAATGGACTCTCTACCTATTATACTTGCAATAGTAAACCCATTTAAACTAAGACTCATACTCAAATAAAGCCCATTTGAAACATGGACCCATGAATGGTCCAAAGGAATAAAGAAAGTAATTCTAGCATATATATATATACATTTAAATCAAAAAATAGAATAAGAAAATAAAAGTTTATACAAAAGAAACTATATGTATATAAAAATAGTAGGTACAATATATCTATACTTTAAAAATGTGAAAATAGTAAGTAAATCCTATAACTAAGAAAATAATATTCATCCAAAAATAATTTCCTTCAATAACCACTAAAATAATCCAAATATCCCAAAACTACATATATACATATCTATTATAGTTTTAAATATCAAAAATAACATATACTAATATATATTAATTATTTCCTAAAATACCCAAGTAAATAATCTTCAAAATAGAATCTAATAGAGCCCAAATGAATAAAAAGAAAGACATATATATACATATACTTATATTGTAAAATAGAATAATAATAAAAAAGCATACAAATATTCTAAAATAATTACATATACTAAAGGTCTAAAATAATTTGAAAAACATATATTACATAACTATACATATATATATTAAGGATTAAAAGCTTAAAAGTTAAGAAACAGGGACCAAAACAGCATTTTTTACATTCCAGCAGATTTACCGACGGAAAATCCGTGTAAACAGCATTTAGTGATAGAAATGGCAAATTACAGCAGCACTCCAATATTTTTCAGATTTATTCAAAAGCTTTAAATTAAATCTGATTCAATCGTTTTGGATTTCCGAACTACCAAAAATGGATCATAGTCGAAAACGGAAGTTCCTAAAACGATGTTTTTATTTTAAAACATTATTTGAAAATTTCTTTTTAAATTAAAAACTTATAATTACAACGTTTTCGATACCCGAACTACCTTTTTATCGGATCACGGTTCGTATTGGGATATCAAAACGAGGTTTTTTATTTTAACACAAAACCGAATTTTATTCAACACGAAACGAAAATTAAATAAATACGCTAATTAAATAAAACGTGACAAAATAAATAAATAACTAAATAAATAAAAACTATAATATAAAAATAAATAGGAGAAGAAGATAAATAAAATAAAATAAAGAGAGTCTAGTCCTCGGATAATACCTTAAATTCGGTATCTGACAGTCGAAGCCGATTGATTCCACGAACCACGATCTTCCGTTTTTAATGAAAATTTAGTAAAAATTGAACTTTAGAAAATTTGGAATTTTTGAGAAGAAAAAATATTTTTCTCAAAAAAAATTTACTCTCTCTCTCTAAAAATGTTTAGAGTGAGAAAGCTCTCTCCAAAAATCCCCCCATTTTGCATTGGGATCCGTGCCCTTATATAGGGAAACGGATCCCGGAACTTTGGGCGACGCCCAAGTAAAATTGGGCGTCGCCCAAAGTCGTTGGGCGGCCGCCCAACACTAAGTTGGGCTACCGCCCAACATTGTTGGGCGATCGCCCAACAATTATTGGGCGATCGCCCAACGGTGTTGGGCGCTCGCCCAACGCTCGTTGGGCGTTTGCCCGACGCGGTTGGGCGCCCGCCCGACGACCCCCGAGGCGTGCCTCGCGCTGTCGGGCGCGCGCGCCCCACGGCCGCCGAGCGCGCGTTCCGCGCCGTCGGACGCTCACACGTTGCGGCCGCCGAATGCGCGCTCCGCGCTGCCGGGCGCGCACGCTCAGTGGCCAATGAGAGCGTGCCCCGCGCTATCAGACTCGGGCGTTGCTCGGACGTCGAGAACGTGCCACTCGTGGTTGGACGCCGAGCGCACGTCCTGTGCCGTCGAGCGAGCGTTCGACCATTGTCGACCGCGCGCCGGATGCCGCTAGGCACCCGCGCCATGCCGCTAAGCATACGCGAGCCACCTTACCGGCAACAGCGACCCGCCGTAATTTTCTTTCCTTATTATACGCTTATTATTCTTTATATTTTTTTGTTTTTCAAAACTTCCGGAATCAATCGTTTCAACCGTCTTGTTTTCAGGTTTTCGTCACAGGTCCTCCGACTCGGTGTCTACAGTTGCCCCTACTTTTCTATTTTGACAGTGATGTGTGTGTTTTGAAAACGTTTTTTGCTAACGTAACACATGCAATGTAAAACATATAAAAGTAAAAGACACGTAAAGAGTAGGAGGGAGCATACCTGAGCTCCATGTCGCAAGTTCCTTCCTCATCTTCGATCTGTCCTTGCCTCTAAATCGGCCGCGGACGGACGCTCTTTCTGGGAACCTAGTCTCTAAATCAACTGCAAGTAAAGCGGCTCAATAGCAACCCTGGTCTCTCAATCGACCGCATGTAAGAGGGCTCAAAAGCAACCCCGATCTCTAAATCGACCGCGGGTAAAAATGGCTCAAAAGCAACCTTGGTCCACGACCGCGGGTAAAATGGCTCAAAAGCAACCCTGGTCTACGACCGCGGGTAAAATGGCTCAAAAGCAACCCTGGTCTCTAAATCGACCGCAGACAAAATGGCTCAAAAGCAACCCTGGTCCACGACCGTGGGTAAAATGGCTCAAAAGCAACCCTGGTCCACGACCGCGGGTAAAATGGCTCAAAAGCAACCCTGGTCTCTAAATCGACCGCAGGCAAGATGGCTCAAAAGCAATCCTGGTCCACGACCGCGGGTAAAATGGCTCAAAAGCAACCCTGGTCTCTAAATCGACCGCAGGCAAAATGGCTCAATAGCAACCCTGGTCTCTAAATCGACCGCAGGTAAAATGGCTCTTTCTAGCGATCCTAGTCTCTAAATCAACTGCAAGTAAAGCGGCTCAATAGCAACCCTGGTCTCTCAATCGACCGCAGGTAAAAGGGCTCAAAAGCAACCCCGATCTCTAAATCGACCGCGGGTAAAAATGGCTCAAAAGCAACCCTGGTCTCTAAATCGACCGCAGGCAAAATGGCTCAAAAGCAACCCTGGTCTACGACCGCGGGTAAAATGGCTCAAAAGCAACCCTGGTCCACGACCGCGGGTAAAATGGCTCAAAAGCAACCCTGGTCTCTAAATCGACCGCAGGCAAAATGGCTCAAAAGCAACCCTGGTCCACGACCGCGGGTAAAATGGCTCAAAAGCAACCCTGGTCTCTAAATCGACCGCAGGCAAGATGGCTCAAAAGCAACCCTGGTCCACGACCGCGGGTAAAATGGCTCAAAAGCAACCCTGGTCTCTAAAACGACCGCAGGTAAAATGGCTCTTTCTAGCGATCCTAGTCTCTAAATCTACTGCAGGCGTGTAGTGATGCATATAGATGGGTGAATGTAGCCTAGTCTATGGATGCATGTAAACACCTATGCGTGTGTGTGCAGGTGACTGTGCGTGTGTTTGAATGTGCATAAGTGTGGCTTATGTGTTTTGCTTTATGCGGATGTATAGACATGTGTGTATGCAAATTATGTATATGTGGATGAGATGGTCAAATGGATTCCTTTTTTATAGGCTGGAGGATTTCGGTAGCTTTAGATCGATAAATGATGCTTCGGGCCATCCCCAAGGTGTGCAAGGACGAGGGTGAGGATAAGTTTGAAACCAAGGGTTATAAGGACGGGAATTTGGTTTTGATGAGCTTGTGTCAAGGAAAGGTATGTGGCGATGCATAGAGATGGGTGGATGTAGCCTAATCTATGGATGCATGTAAACACTTATATGTGCGTATGCAGGTGACCGTGCGTGTGTTTGAATGTGCGCACGTGTGGCCTATGTGCTTTGCTTTATATGGATGTATGGACATGTGGGAATGCAAACTATGTACATGTGGATGAGATACTCGGATGGATTGCCTTTTCATAGGCTTGGAGGATTTTCGTAGCTTCAGATCGAGAAATGATGGTTCGGGCCGTCCCCAAGGAGTGCGAGGATGAGGGCGAGGTTAAGTTTGAAACCAAGGGTTGTAAGGATGAGGATTTGGTCTTGATGAGCTCGTGTCAAAAGGGCTCTCGCTTTTAACCAGAGTTTGACGTATTCATTTTCTCCCTAATTTTTGCCTGAGCTGCCCTTTTCGGGTTTTCAACTCAACGGGATCTCTCCGATATTCTCTATCTCTCCTTTTGCATGAACTGCCCCTAGGGGTTTTCAATTCATCTTTTCTATATCTCACTGATTTTCTCTATCTCTCCTTTTGCTTGGATCGCCTCTTTTGAGGTTTTCAATCCAACCTTTTTGCTCAATTTTTCTTCTCCTTTTCTTTCTTTCTTGATTGTGAATGATACCGGATAGCACAGGGGGTTTATATCCACGGGCCATTTCTATGCTAATCATTTGACGATGAGTTCATGCCCGATGCCTTCGTTAATGGAGAAGCTTCCGCAGTGAGATGGACGTTGATCTGATTGTAGGGCCGTGCCCCCGATTAAAGTTACCGTCTTGGCGTAGGTTAGAAGTTGATGCTAGCGTATGCCCCTGCCAACTCGAGGTGAGATTTCATGTGCGACAAACTAGGGATACTGCCATTGGGAGTAGCTATGGAGGAGAGACGCTTCGGTCGAAGTTTGACCCTTGAGAGGACCACATAGGAGCAGAGGAACCAGACTTCATGGAGCATGAGAGAGAGGAATAGTCTTTTTTTTAGTTTTTCTTTTTTATAGATTTTGGATCGGTTTATGGGTGTTGGGGTGATTTCAGTTGAGATGGGGTGTCTATTGATGCGGGTGTTTTCATTACAAATGCAACCGTCTAGCTTAAATAAAGCACCTGGCAAAGATACATTGAATTGTTTACTGCTCAGTTTATTAACCACTGTCACCAAAGCATGCCCTTTCGGGTTTTCACACTTCAGTTATTTTAACTCTCTCCTTTTACCCCGGAATTTTCAAATAAGCGCCCCGTTGGGTTTTCACTTATTGGGGTGTCCTTTATTGTTGCATAGGCCGTCCTTTGCGGATTTTCAACCTATCGGGATTTTCTTTCTTTCTTTTTTTTTTAATTTTCATGAGAAGGATTCCTCGGTTCCCTCGAGATTGATTAAAGTTCTGAACTTTGTTGCCGCCTTCGGCTTCACTTGACTACGCATTTGATCTTTCTTCGTTACAGTGAGCTTTTCTCGTACATTTGATTACACATTTGTTGGACAATGTCAACCGCTCTTGCCACCTTGACGCCTCTTGGCTAATCACGTCAGCTTTTGATTTATTTTCTTTTACTTCCGATTGACTTGACTTTGCCCCAGGGCCTTTTTAGCATCATTTTTTTTTCTTTTTTCTTCTTCCTTTGTTTAACTTTGAGTCATCATAGGTCTAAACCCTTTCGTTGATCCTGGAACAAAATACTTTATCGCTGATAGGTTAGTTTCCCCCGCCTCGTTCTAAATGGCGCACTCCTGTACTTGTGTCCCCCTTTGGGGGGAGAAATCTTTGTCGGTGCCTCAGTGTAAGTATGGCTCTGAGGGCTTGTTGCTTGCTCCATATTTTCTTTTCTTTTTCTCTCTTTTGGACTTTGTTGATTGTCGCTCAATCTTCTTTCTGCCAAAAGCCGATGAGAACCCTTCGTTTGATGGGTCTACGCCCGACTTATCATCGTAGAGTCAAGGAATCGTTTCTCATGATTTATTTTGCTTTTTTTTCTTTTTTTTTTACTCTCTTAATTTTCTCTCTTCAGTGGTTAAGTACTGAGTAATAAGTATATTCTAGAGCTTACGTCCGTGCCATGATAGAAGCGGGAATATCTCAATTGAGTAGATATCAAATGTAAGTACGTATGTTTAGGATAAATTTGCAGAAACGAAATTTCGTTGAATTCAAAAGGAGGTTAATAACATCTTTGTGGAATAGAAGATAAAATAAAAGACAAGGATAAAGACTACAAGTGCACTCCTCTCTCTCATGCTATTTCAAGAAGCTTCAGATTCTCCCACTTCATAAGTGTCCTCAATCTCGGGAACTTCTTCTTTAGATTATCCTGATCCGTTGTAGACTTCGCCATTCAAGGAACAAGTCGAAGGCTTCATCTGTTGAGAAAGATCTGGATCACTTATCTTTCCAGCTTCGATGAGATCTTGGATTTCATGTTTCAACCTCATGCAAGTGTTTGTTTCGTGACCATATTTCTGGTGGAAGTGGCAGTAGCCCCCGCGTTTGACTAATTCAGTGGTTTGACCTCCCATGGCTGGTAGAGGGTGAAGTATGTCACGCATTCATAGACCCTCCAACACTTCAAACAAGGGTTGGGTGAAAGTGGAGAATTCCCTTTCCTCCCTTCTATACTGAGTGGGCGACGGAGGGCGAACAACCCTGGTAATCCCATGTCCCCAATGATGTGGATCTTGTTGTGTTTGTGAAATATGGTGTGAGACTACCTTTGGTGGAGTGAATGTTTGTGGATTAACTTGTGACGCGAGCTGGAAAATAGGTTTCTCCACAACGGCTTTCGGGATCTCCGCAACCAGTGACTCGCTTAGGACCTCCCTGACCAACCTTTTCAGCTCTATCTTGAATTCATCTGAAGCAAGGATATCGGGAAGAACTCGCTCGATTTCTGCTCTGAGATTGAAATCTCCTATCATCTCTTGGGAATTTTCAACCCCCTTATGCTTAGTATTCTCCGGATCATTAAGAGCACGTTTGAACTCATCAGAAAAGATGTATTTGGCTAAAGCCCCTTGCACACGGCTCTCAAGATTGTGGTTTGAATTGCTGGACTGGGCCATGAGTTGGGTTTCTAACAAGGAAAGAGAAAGGATCGGTGAGTGGAGCTTTTTAGGCATTATGAATTTTGATGATGCACGTGCGATGCGAATGCTAAAGCTATCTATTTGTGCCTCCTATAGATGGATGTATGATTTATGCATGATTCGTGGTCTGCGCTTTATTTCTCACAACATAAACATGATTTGACTAGAGCTAAACCCTTTTTTTCTATTTTTTTTACCAGAGCCGTCGGCAGTACTTTGATCGTTTGTGCTAACTTACCTGTTTGGAAGTGTCGATGCCCGAAACCATTTCAACTGTTATACACACATTAGTACGAACCCTACAAGTTTACCTTGCAATGCTTTATAAGATGTACAATGTTGAATGACGCTTGACACGACTGACACTTGTGAGATTGAGACGACCCTCATGATAAGTAGAATTCCCTAGGATGCTAGGTAAACGAGAGTGTACCCCGATGATATCCGTGACGTGTAGATACATTCGAGGGGTAGCGACATGAGTGGGGGGAATGACATACTTGGTACATCGACATGACTCACGATCTAAAAAAAACAACATAAGCGACTATGTATGAGGTGTATGTTAGGGATTGTCATCATCGGTTGTAATGACGTACTTTGAAGATACGGGGCGTTACACGGGCTGATGTGACGCTCATGGTATGTCCGAGACCTAAACAGACCATGATGGAGACGTGTGGGGCATGTGTCCATAGTTTACCTGGTAACAATACTGATAGTAGGGAACCGGCTTTCTAG
The DNA here is from genome assembly GCF_963576675.1 of Euphorbia lathyris. Lineage (NCBI taxonomy): Eukaryota > Viridiplantae > Streptophyta > Magnoliopsida > Malpighiales > Euphorbiaceae > Euphorbia > Euphorbia lathyris. The sequence continues at coordinate 60,878,322 of NC_088911.1, forward strand.
GAAACACAAGTTTCCTGAAACAAATCGACATAGAGGGTGTGTCCTAAACTAGAAGCAAGCGGGACGAGACCACCACATATGGGGCGTGGGTCAATGGTTAGTTTAAACCCAAGATACAAATACGTAGACGTACCAACGGAACCTCGGGGTGCTATGCAGAAAATGGTAACACACGGGGTGTGCCTCAAACAGGTTAAGGCATAAGGAAGACACGAGTGACATACGTGATGTGCGCCAGTTGCCAGCTCGGAAAGCAGCTATTACAATGATGGGTATCATTTGATGGGACAATGAACACGGAATACCTGATACTCGAGGTCCGAATAGGATGCATATGTCAACATACGAGGTATGTGCCAATTATTAACTCATACGGTATGTCTTAGAGGTAGCCAAAAGGCATGATGGGAGTCACGTTTGATGTGCCCCCATGATTGAATCATAAACAACTCACGAATGACATGATGGCTCGATTTTGGGATTTCGATCGTTGTGGGGGAAGTCCGACATGCTGGGTACGAGACATGGATAGGGTACACATACGACACACGTGTTAACTGACCAACTTGGGCATAGATGACGCGCAGAGATGACTCAAGAGGTATCTCCTACAACATTGGAGGTGTCAGCTAGACACAATACCGACACGCAGGGTGCAGTCTAAGGATTAACTCAAGCTAGAGACACAAATACCTCGATGAATTTGCGGACATCGGTGCATCTGGTAGAATGAGAGGGCCTTAACCCGATCGAGGTACCAACGAGACGGAAACAATGACTTACCTGGTATATGTCAAAGGTTAATTTGTTTCATAGCGCAAACCTGACGATGATATGTTTTATGAGAACTCCTAACGATCTTATGTGGATATTTATGACGTATTTGGTCCATCACCGATATTTGAGATACCAACAAAGACACACAGGGTAGACGTCGATAGTTCGACTGGAACCTATCACTATGAACAATTTGAGGAGCAACGAAGGTGCAAACCAAGACCTTAGAGGTAAGTGCCAAACGTTGGACTTAGACGCGGTACGAACAACTTGATACTACTGATACGAGTGAGACCCAAATAACGACACATAGGGCATATGTCTCAGACTCGTGAATAAGTCTATTCGGAGTTTGGGGGCGCATGGACCACGGTACCAATGATGTAGGGGGAGCGTGTCGAGGATTTGACGATATAAACAAACCGCTGTTTGAGGCGTACTCAAGACATGAGTGACGATTTACGGGGCATACGTCAAGAGTTTGATAGGAGCCTCACGACATGAACAACTCAGTGTGTCAAGGTATGAGCGGGACGCTCGAGATGTCCCATAGGGTACGTGCCTAAGGGTATGACTTGGACTCGACGACATGAATCACTCTATATGACAGGTACGTGCTAAAAGTTCGACTCAAACTTGACGATACAAATGACTCGACATTGGAGATGTAAGCGAGATGCGCATGATGGCATACATGATACTTGCCCCAGATTCGACTTGAACTCAATGACATGAGCGACTCGACATTTGACATGCGAATAAGACGTACCGAACCGCATATGGGGGTGTGTGTCACAAGCTTAACCCTGGCTGGATGGTATAAACGACTCAGTCCTTGATATGTGAGTAAGGTGCGAGGGATGACATACGGAACGCGCGTCAAAAGTCGGTCCAGAATTGGATAGCCTAATGACATATTCGTGGGCTACAAATATTGTCGATGACAAGGCGACATGTGGGGCACATTTTGACAAGGCCCAACGTATGACTAAAGCGCAAGCGGTGACATACGGGATATGCACCGAAAGTTGATACGTGTTCGAAGCACTAGTGTCACATGTTTTGGAATACTGACGTGTTACAATATACGGTGACACACCTGGTACACCTCCTATAGATTTGGCTGTTTTGAAGATGCGACGGGGTGTCTCAAGAAGATCAAGGATGCACGGGTTACCCTAGTACACTGACATGTCGACATACAAGGTACGACCGCGGGTACCAATGGGGTGTGACAATGACCTACTAGCCAAGAGGTTAGTACAACGGCGCATAGGTTCATTAGATGTGACGAGGGGCCCTATAAGGCGTTAGTTAAAGAGCGGATGTGACGCCATGACTTCGTGTGAAGCGTGCATCAGAGGGTCAATGTGAACCTGGGGTCCGGACAGTGGGATGACGTAAATACGAAGGGACGCTATGACGACCCACATGGCGCACCTAAAGGTATAAATGGGAAGCGTGGACAACACACCAGTCAAGGGTTTGTTTCGAAGTTCAGGGTATTGCCCATAATTCTGAAATATGGAGGTGATACGGATCTCAACAAGGCTTGCCCCAAAGACAACTATCCTTTGCCATGTATTGACATGCTTGTAGACGGAACCGCCGGTCACGCCATGTACTCCTTTACTGATGTGAAGCCTGGGCGAATTTGATGTAAGATATGAAAGCAGGTCAGCTTTAAAGAGTCAGGTTCTGGCAGACTTTGTGAATGAATTCACTGATGAAGGGATGGATCATCCCAAGCCTCCAATAGAGGAATGGACAATGTACACCGACGACGCCTCCTCGGCGGATGGAGCTGGTGTAGGCATTGTGATCAAGGGTCCCCAATACATAAAATTACGGTACGCAGCAAAATTAAATTTCCATGCAACTAATAATGCTGCTGAATACGAAGCTCTGATATTGGGATTACGCCTACTCAAAGAAATCACTCCTGAGCGGATTGTGATCTATAGTGATTCTAAGCTAATGGTCAACCAAGTAATCAAGAATTACGAGGTGAAAGATGAGGTTCTGGCCAAATACGTAGCAGAAGTCAAAAAATTGCTGGATCACCTTGAGACTAAGGAAACTAAATGGGAACTGATTCACGTACCAAGGGAGTCCAACACAGAGGCGGATCATTTGGCCAAAATGGCCTCTTGCAAGGAGAACTGGACAGATCCAGATTATCCCTTCGAAGTTAAAATAGCTCCAGCCTTCGCCTCAGAGGAAGTATCCCTACTCACAACAGTAGAAGATGATTGGAGATCGGTCATCCGCCAATATCTGCTAAATGGAACCTTACCTGAGGACAAAGAAGAGGCACGACGGATAGTTAGGAGAGCGGCTTATTTCTCCATGATCAATGACAGCCTTTACAGAAAATCCTTTAGCCATCCCTGGTTGAAGTGCATTCTGCCAGAAGAGGGACAACAAATCCTCAAGGAGTTGCATGAGGGATCATGTGGGGCTCATGAAGCATCCGCCGCCATCTTGAAGAAATCCAGGTTAGTGGGTTTTTACTGGCCCACGGCTGAATTGGATGCCCAAAAATTGGTAGAATCTTGCCACAGTTGCCAGATTCATGCGAATGAATCACATACTGCCAAACATATCCAGAGGCCCATCATAGAAGGACGTCCATTTTCCCTCTGGGGAATAGACATTGTTGGCCCATTTCCTCCGACTCGCCGACAGAGGAGGTACGTGGTAGTGGCGGTGGACCATTTCACCAAATGGGTAGAAGCCGAAGCTGTTTCCTCCATTACTGCAGAACGAATGGTGGAATTCGTCAAAGACAACATCGTGGGCAGATACGGTGTTCCACATACCATCATCATCGATAACGGAACACAGTTCAACTGTGGCGAATTCAAAGCTTTCTGTGAAGGGTTGGGCATCCTGAACAGATTCGCCTCTGTTTATTATCCCCAGTCCAACGGGATGACTGAAGTTACCAATCGGACGATCGTAAAGGGGATAAAGAAGAGATTGGGAGAGCATGATAAGAAGTGGGCGGACCAGCTGACAAGCGTTCTATGGGCTTATCGCACCACCCCAATGACGGCCACAGGGGAAACACCATTCGCCCTATCTCATGGTGTCGAAGCTAGATCCCAGTCGAAATACAGGTCCCCAGTGATAGAGTGGCCTTTTATTGTGAAGAGGACAATGGTAAACGGCTAAGGGAGCATCTAGATCAGATAGAAGATCGCAGGGACCAATCCTATGTGCGCATGGCGGCATATAAGCAGCGGATCGTAGCTTACCACGATAAAAACGCCAAGCTTGTGGATCTAAATGTGGGTGATCTTGTGCTCCGAAAGGTTGACAAAGTCCAGTCTCGAGAAGGCAAGGGCAAGTTAGGGCTCAACTAGACGGGTCCATATCAGATAGTGGACAAGATTGGATTCGCCACATTTAAAATCCAAGACATGGAGGGCAACACATTGCCACGCACATGGAACCTCCAAAATCTCCGCAAATATTTTGTCAGAAAATAAAGTGTACACACGGTCTTGAGTACTCTTTTTCCTTTAATAAGCTTTTTCCCATGTGGTTTTTCTTATTAAAGGTTTTAACGAGGCTCACCTATAAGACCTACTTGCTGTAATAAAGCATCTCTCCCATTAATAAACATCATTTGTTCTATTATCTATGTTCTTTTTAAAGTTTATTGCAGCAATATCAATATTCCAGTCTTAAAAAGAAGGGGGGCATCCAACGCTCTCCACATTTACAACGTATCGCTATCTTATAGCTACTTTCTTTTCGCCTTAAAGACATAAGAACATTAATCTTATAGGAGGATCCGTCTCTAAGCGGATCCCAATCTCCAATAGAGTTAAAATGATCCTTGGACGTAAGGTCTTTACACTCTCTTATCCTTCCCAGAGAAGGATTCACAAGTCCTACGGCCGGATCACTTCACCTCAAAGATAGGTAGCAAATTGATCCCCTGGGCAGCTTTACTTCCTCTAGAAGGAATAAAACAGCTTCTAACCTTCACAAAGGTTCACACAATGGAGTATGGCTGGCCACCTACTCCAAATCCTAGATGCCTATATATATATTTCCTTACGCAAACGTAAAGGTAAAATAACATAGCTTCCATAAAGGATTAAAACAAATTGTACTTAAAAGCGTTTTTACAATGTCACAAATAAAAACAAACTAAGTAACAATGGGAGCATCCTCCTTTGCGCTTTCCTTGCTCACGGCGCTTGCTTGGGGATCTTCCTTCTCCACATCCACAGATACGCCAGCCAGAGATACCTCCTTATCCACAGAGGATGTGGGACCAAGGGGAAGAGTCTGGTCAAGAATCGGACCTTCATCCGCCTTAGGGGGCACCTCCTCAAGCTCATCTAACGTGACAGTAGTGGACGGCTTGGTTTCCTCCATAGGCCCCTTCATCCATCTCCGAACATAATCACGGAGGTACTCCTTAGCATCTGACATTTTGTCGAATTTCGCCACATCCTCTGGTTCGGGGACGGCGAATTGCGGATCTGTGAAATTAGTCTCAGGATGTGCCAGCGAGAAGTACGCCATGAGCATTTCGCCGTAATAAAAGGCTTCCTCACCCGCCATATATTCAGCTTCTCCAAGGGCGTCCTCGTGGCTTTTGGCATCAGACACTATCTTTACCTTTAACTTCTCAATTTCTGCGTCCCTAAGAACCAAGGCGGCTGTGGCGGAAGCAAGGTTGGCATTAGCGGAAGCGAGATTTGCATTAACAGAAGCGATATACGCATTGGCTTCCGCTACCTCTTTCTCTAACTTCTCGATGGTTGCCTTATCCGCCACATTTTGGAGGAGTTCTGTTTCCATGGTACGTATGCGAGAATACAACTGTAAAAAACAAACAATTCAGTCAAAAAGCAAAAGGGAATGAAGGACCAGTATTTTCCGCAAAATGAAATCCTTGCTAAAGGAACTCACCATGAGGAGCTCCGTTTTCCCCTTTTGCGCATGAATGGAACCAGGAATCTGGTTATGGTTCCTCTGCACTTCGCCCACCTGACCCAAGGCCTCATCCAAATCGTTTAGGATGGATTCATTCTCGAAAGAACCTTGGGCTCCAAATTTGGCGGACCAGTATCCACCAATATCGGGCTTCGCCGTCTACACAAACGTTCGAGGGTCAGAACTCAAGTCCAAAACTTGATGAACAAATAAAGATCAAAGGTAACCTACCTGTGCAATCTCCCCAGCAGGCTTGGCAGACCTCAGGGCATCCGCCATAAGCTTAAGACCTCCAGTGGTGTTAGGCTTCCTCCTCTTTAGTGGTGGCTCAACCACTGTTTCTGCAGGACGTTTTCCAGTATCTGCTTGAGGATTCGCCGCTTGATCTTTCTTGCATGCTTCAGCCTCCAGAAACTTCTTACGCTTCTCTGCAAGAGCGTGATTGGCCTTAGATAAACCCCTGCTAAAGAAAACATTAAAGTAATCAAAGTTCACGAAGAAATGAAAGGTACCTTGGTCAAATTGCGTAATCTTTGAGTAAATGAATTGGTCCCCTTCCCTGCGAATCAATGGAATATCACTCATCATGAAAGCTAAGGCATCCGCCTTGATCTGCTTCATGAGCTCCGCCACCTTCTCATCACTATCCGTTAAAATTCGCATATCACCCGCCATATGTAACGGCCTGGGATTCCAAAATGAAGGAAAACCCAGTGGTTCACCATCTTTTATCTTCACGTAGAAGAATCTCTCATCCCAGCAATGAACATTGGACATTTTGTCACTAAAGGGCGAATACACTCCGAATTTGGCGAACGAAAGATAGGATTCGGACATCCGTTTTGATGGTTTGTGAAAAGCTCTAAAGATACGACCCGTATATACTACTCTTAAATTTGAGGCGAGGTAGCAGGTGTAGACACCGAGTCGGTTGAAACGATTGATTCCGGAAGTTTTGAAAAACAAAAAAAATATAAAGAATAATAAGCGTATACTAAGGAAAGAAAATTACGGCGGGTCGCTGTTGCCGGTAAGGTGGCTCGCGTATGCTTAGCGGCATGGCGCGGGTGCCTAGCGGCATCCGACGCGCGGTCGTCAATGGTCGAACGCCCGCTCGACGGCACAGGACGTGCGCTCGGCGTCCGTCGGACGCACGCGTCCAACCACGAGTGGCACGTTCTCGACGTCCGAGCAACGCCCGAGTCTGATAGCGCGGGGCACGCTCTCGTTGGCCACTGAGCGTGCGCGCCCGGCAGTGCGGAGAGCGCATTCGGCGGCCGCAACGTGTGAGCGTCCGACGGCGCGGAACGCGCGCTCGGCGGCCGCGGGGCGCGCGCGCCCGACAGCGCGAGGCATGCCTCGGGGGTCGTCGGGCAGGCGCCCAACCGCGTCGGGCAAACGCCCAACGAGCGTTGGGCGAGCGCCCAACGTTGGTTGGGCGCGGGCGCCCAACACCGTTGGGCGATCGCCCAACAAGCCTTGGGCGGCCGCCCAACGACTTTGGGCGACGCCCAATTTTACTTGGGCGTCGCCCAAAGTTCCGGGATCCGTTTCCCTATATAAGGGCACGGATCCCAATGCAAAATGGGGGGATTTTTGGAGAGAGCTTTCTCACTCTAAACATTTTTAGAGAGAGAGAGTAAATTTTTTTTGAGAAAAATATTTTTTTTTCTCAAAAATTCCAAATTTCCTAAAGTTCAATTTTTACTAAATTTTCATTAAAAACGGAAGATTGTGGTTCGTGGAATCAATCGGCTTCGACTGCCAGATACCGAATTTAAGGTATTATCCGAGGACTAGACTCTCTTTATTTTATTTTATTTATCTTCTTCTCCTATTTATTTTTATGTTATAGTTTTTATTTATTTAGTTATTTATTTATTTTGTCACGTTTTATTTAATTAGCGTATTTATTTAATTTTCGTTTCGTGTTGAATAAAATTCGGTTTTGTGTTAAAATAAAAAAACCTCGTTTTGATATCCCAATACGAACCGTGATCCGATAAAAAGGTAGTTCGGGTATCGAAAACGTTGTAATTATAAGTTTTTAATTTAAAAAGAAATTTTCAAATAATGTTTTAAAATAAAAACATCGTTTTAGGAACTTCCGTTTTCGACTATGATCCATTTTTGGTAGTTCGGAAATCCAAAACGATTGAATCAGATTTAATTTAAAGCTTTTGAATAAATCTGGAAAATATTGGAGTGCTGCTGTAATTTGCCATTTCTATCACTAAATGCTGTTTACCGACGGATTTTCCGTCGGTAAATCTCCTGGAATGTAAAAAATGCTGTTTTGGTCCATGTTTCTTAACTTTTAAGCTTTTAATCCTTAATATATATATGTATAGTTATGTAATATATGTTTTTCAAATTATTTTAGACCTTTAGTATATGTAATTATTTTAGAATATTTGTATGCTTTTTTATTATTATTCTATTTTACAATATAAGTATATGTATATATATGTCTTTCTTTTTATTCATTTGGGCTCTATTAGATTCTATTTTGAAGATTATTTACTTGGGTATTTTAGGAAATAATTAATATATATTAGTATATGTTATTTTTGATATTTAAAACTATAATAGATATGTATATATGTAGTTTTGGGATATTTGGATTATTTTAGTGGTTATTGAAGGAAATTATTTTTGGATGAATATTATTTTCTTAGTTATAGGATTTACTTACTATTTTCACATTTTTAAAGTATAGATATATTGTACCTACTATTTTTATATACATATAGTTTCTTTTGTATAAACTTTTATTTTCTTATTCTATTTTTTGATTTAAATGTATATATATATGCTAGAATTACTTTCTTTATTCCTTTGGACCATTCATGGGTCCATGTTTCAAATGGGCTTTATTTGAGTATGAGTCTTAGTTTAAATGAGTTTACTATTGCAAGTATAATAGGTAGAGAGTCCATTAAATAAGAGAGGAAAATAAATCACAAAAAGAGAGCTTTCAATATAATTATTTAAACTAATGGATTTTTAGAGTTTCCTAATGTAAGTAAATAGAGTTGTTTTTGTTAACATTTCAAATCATTTCTCAAAACACCACGTCTTAAAACCTTAGTCCGTTCCAACGGCGGATTAAGCGAACATTATAATTAAAATCGTTTTCTTTGTGAATAATAGAGTTTTAGAATCATTTTCTTAAAGGATTTGTACAACATGAAATTGACTTGTATGTTTAACCACGTTTTCTCATTAAAATGTTTTTATCCGAACGTTTTCAAACACTCGAGTCGTTCCAACGGCGATTCGGGTAAAAATTCATCAAACGGGGTTTTAAAACGCACCTAAATCGTTCCAACGATGATTAAGGTGCGAACCATGTAAATAAACTCGTTTTGGGGAAAATAAGTTAGTGTAGAATAAACACACAGCGTGACATGTAAATGAAGTTATAAATAAATCACTTCTTTCTCCCCCTCCTCTGTGTATGTATAACATAAATGGGTGATTCTTTACTAGTATGGCTTTCCAATAATATATGCTCAAAACGGTTTCTGAAAAAAGAAAGAAAAGGGTTTCAAATGAATTTTAAACTTAAAGAAGTATACGATTAGTCCGTTATCGCCTAACATGCTGAGTAGGAGGCCGGTGGTTCATAACCGGGTAATGTCGGGGTGCCTAGTAGCCTTTCTCCGAAAAGGAGCTAGCCTTCTCGGCTCGTACCTAAGTTTCCCGAACCCACACCGGTCTCCTGCAAGAGATCGGTGTTCATTTTCCCATTCGTGGGTGGCGACTCTTCCATATCTCCGAGCTCCGGTCCTGCCGAGCAGCTTGATTCCACGATTGGTTGCTTTCGGCGCCAATCACCGCTTACGTCGCCATGAGGTTGTCCACCCCCCGGTCCGCCCGGGAGATTAGGCCGCGGCACCTCGTCTAACAAGTGGCGACTCTGCTGGGGAAGCGAGAAATTTGATTCCGGAAGGCGTGTATTAAGCCCTTAACGGGGACGGATCGTTTTACTTCTTTTCGTATGCATTCATGTGCATTATTGCAAACCCTTTGGGTAATTTCCGCGAAACCTCTAGCGAGAGTCCATTCGTCGCTCGAAAGAGGCTAGCGTAAGTTCCCCCTTACAGTAAGGCGCCAGAGGGTCCCCATCCATTCGTTAGGGGCGAATCTGTGCGGTCCTGTGAGGTCCCGCGGTCAGCCGTGTCAGCATATAGTAGCCTTAGAAGTTTCCATAGGATTACCCGTTACTATTTTTGGTGTGATAAATGAATCAGTTCGTGTTTTCAAATCGCCATGATACGTGTCTAAATCCTAAAGTATGTAAAGAAAATGAAATGATGCGTTAATATATACTCTTGAGTCGACATACTAATTACCCTAAAACATCGAAACGATTTAAACTAAAGACGACTTAGTCATCTCGTATGAATGAACATGTGCGGCCCGCCTTGTCCCTTTCTGTGTCCCGACGAAGGCACATGTTCAGGAAATGCGTTACGACGTAAGCACGTATTAGTATGAATCGGTTTGGTGTTGAGGATAGTTATACTTCGATTCAAAAGACTATATTAACAGTAGCCGTTATTCACATTCTTTAAATAAATTGGGATAAAACGAGATCATAACGAAATGAAAACGAAGAACATTTTTGTTTCAAACGACCCTGTCGTAACGTGAAAAGTTTCGCACAAGTAGCCCGTCCCTTCCGAATAAAAGACGAGCTTTTACGTTATGCCCCGTGTCGTTCTTAAGAGAAATGGACGTGTTCGCAGAAGTGACTAAGAAAAGAAAAGCGAAAAATGAACTAAACGACCAAAATCATTCCAAATTTACGATATATGTCAATCCCGAGCGTAGTTAAAAAAATAAACCAATGCCGTTGAATACGTGCCTCGAACGAGTGTATACCCCGTTTAAAATCTCGAAGCCGAAATAAGCCAAACCATATAATTGCGCCATATGGACGAGACTGCGGGTTTTGACTAACGACTCGATCATTTCGACCGTTACCAAAACTGCAAGAAATATGGCCCGATGTACGTGTTTGCTTAATTCGTGCCTAAAGGGAAGAGAACTGTGATATCCTCGCTTCGAATAGGCATACGACTCAACGAAACGTTGATTTTCTATAACCACACTAAGATGATATATCCCGTGGATTGGGAAGAACAACGAACTGTTGCTAGGCGAAAGGTTACCGTGCGCTCAAAATAAGACTCGCCGTCTTTTCACGTAGCTAAAATGAGCAAACGGATCCTCAACGCTAAGAACAAACGCGTTATGCGATGAGTCCGTTCCCTAAAATAAAATCCAAAAGTGATTCCATCACTAAATAAACACGTGGTTACGTCTCTCGATAGATCTAAAAGATCCCGTTGTAATCCAAAAATCGAGACACGAACCCGCGCGAACAAAAGGGAACGAGTCATTGACAATAACGAACGATTGGACTAGAAGAGTAACTCGCACCACGTCTAAAAATTGAGATGCGCTCAAAGGGAGTCAAAACCCGAACTAATGCGTCTCACGAAAGAACGAAAGACGAGTTATTCCGAAAGGACAATCCAACTTGGTCGATTTCTTAGTCACTAAACGCTGATGCGTCGAAAACGAACTGTGTTGTATGGTGAATGATTTATTCTTCCGCAATAATCGACGGCATCACGCGTCCCCTGGACCGCAATGTGAGCCCCAAACCAAAATCCTAGGACAGAGACTTGGACCAACGAGTGTGTGGAGGAATGAGGATGGAAGAGAGATGGCGTGATAATTGTGATTGATACCTAACATTTTCTTTCTCTTGTCGCGATCTAATTACGCGTTATGTGCGATTTTCGCTAACTAGTTTGTTGGTATAGATTTATATCTTGTTGTACATCAGTCGAGTCAAATTTAAGTTATAATGCATTCTATGCTTAATAAATCATTGCAGTCATACCATATAGAGCGTTGCATGCTAACCAAATTGCGTGCAGCCATTCTAGGTTTCGTAGACTTAGGACGTGTTTATTTGGAATGTGAGAAAGAGTCGACCCCAGCGTCGCGTGTCATTCAGGAGGCATACCAGTTATGTCGTGACGTATCCCATACGTCTTTGCCTGGTCGTACCTATGTGTTGGGACGCATCCTATTCATCCTTGGCATGTCTCGTGCGTCTTCACCGTGTCGTTTGTATGCTAGCTAGGAGGCATGTCCATTATGTCGTGACGTATCCTATGCGTCTTTGCCTTAGCATACTGTGCGTATGATAGCGTACCTCATACGTTTTTCCAGCATCGTAGGCACTAGTTAGAAGGTACAACCCTTATGTCATGGCGTATCCCCTACGCCTTAGTTTTGGCATACTCCGTATGTCGTGGCATCTCCAATATGTCCTTACCCTGTCAAGAGGCATACTGCTCTCTCGTGACGTATCCCCTATGTCCTTGCTGTGTCGTGTCATCATGCGTCCACCCGTCAAGAGTCCCACCGGTCATGTGGTGACGTATTCCTTGCGTCTTTACTTGGTCGTACCCCGTAAGACGTAACGCATCCCATGCATCTTCCGTTAATCATTCAGACATCGATCAAGAGGCGTACCTGTTATGTCGTGACGTATCCCATATGTCTTTTCCCTGTTGTGCCTCGTATATGGTGACCCATTCCTTATGTCTCTACCATGTCGTTACACATCGGTCAGAAGGTGTACTATGTGGGTCATAACGCATCATGTACATCTTCGCCTCGTCCCTTACGCCAAGCGAGGGGCATGAGCTTCATACCCCGTATATCATGCTGTATCATATGCTTTTTCACCATGTTATATACATTAGACAAGAGGCATACCATTTGGGTTGCGACGTATCCCATACGTCATTGCCTCGTCCCGCCTTCCATATCGTGATGCGTCCCATGCGTCCTCATCACGTCAACTATACACTAGTCAGGACGTGTACTCGATGCGCCCCTCGCGCATTGTGTACATCCGGGAATTGTCAAGGTCGTACATCGTGATAGGCCGTATATGCGCCTTCCATATCAAGCACACTAGTCTAGAGCCATACCCCGTATGTCATAACCTGAGTTCTCGCCTTGCTAGGTGCCTAATAGAAGACATACCCCGTATATCACAATGCAGCTCGCACGTCTTTACCATGTCTCGCATACCCGTCAAGTGGCCTACCTTTAGACCCTGAGGTGTTCCCTACGTCTTTGCCATGTTACACTTCGTGCGGGATACGTCGCACATATCTTTATCGTCTTGTTTATACCATTAGAGAGTGTACCTCATGCATCGTGACGTGTCACATGCGCCTTCACCATTGTGTTTAAGTCATCCGGAGACATATCCCATGTGTCGTGATGTATCCCGCATCCCTCTATCATGGTTAGGACTTGTTTGGTGGTCATACCCCGCTTATCCTGACATTCGCATCGTGGGGCCGGTCCTGTATACTGTCCGCACGGTCAACTCAAGACATACTAGGTGTGTCGCCATGTATGTCGGTTGTTCAAAAAAAAAACAAAAAAAAATAATATCACGACGTCGGTTCCCTCGAGACTCGAATTAACTATTCATCACATGCCTCATACACGTCCTACTTATGCCTCAAGACATACCATGTATGTCGCTACGCCTTAACCAACACATCTCAAGATTATGACTGGCACCTTGATCTCAAATAGAACCATAATCTCACGGGTCGTCGTCACCTCCCTTTCGTATCTCAAGACATACCCACGGATGTCGCCACGCTATACATAATTGCCCAGGTGATTCCAAATTACGTTGTTGTATTATCCATGCCCCTCACCTCATAGGTTGCCATCATGACCTTCGTACGCTAAGACATGCCACGTGTGTCGGCGCGCCGTGCACCTATACTCCAAAGTTACGTGGTTGTAAGATCGAAACCTTAGGGTCGAGTGAAATGTTTCACACGAATCTCATTTATCTATCATCATTCGCATCTGGGGAAGGTAGTCCATACGTATCACCTCCATATTTCAGAATTATGGGCAATACCCTGAACTTCGAAACAAACCCTTGACTGGTGTGTTGTCCACGCTTCCCATTTATACCTTTAGGTGCGCCATGTGGGTCGTCATAGCGTCCCTTCGTATTTACGTCATCCGCCGAGGAGGCGTCGTCGGTGTACATTGTCCATTCCTCTATTGGAGGCTTGGGATGATCCATCCCTTCATCAGTGAATTCATTCACAAAGTCTGCCAGAACCTGACTCTTTAAAGCTGACCTGCTTTCATATCTTACATCAAATTCGCCCAGGCTTCACATCAGTAAAGGAGTACATGGCGTGACCGGCGGTTCCGTCTACAAGCATGTCAATACATGGCAAAGGATAGTTGTCTTTGGGGCAAGCCTTGTTGAGATCCGTAAATTCGATGCACATGCGGTAAGATCCGCCTGCTTTTTTCACCAAAACGACGTTCGCCAACCACTGTGTGTAAAGCACTTCCTCAATGGCGTCCGCCCGCTGGAGCTTGGTGATCTCTTCTTCTATCACCTTCTGCCTTTTCGGGCCATGATTTCTCCGCTTCTGAGCCACGGGAACTGCATCTTTATGAATGTTGAGCTTGTGAGTGATCACGTCTGGACTGATTCCTGGGAGAATTTCATCCTTCCATGCGAAGACATCTTCCGCCTCACAGAGCACTTTGGTGATTGCATTTTTAATTTCGCCTCTGAGCCCTTTAGCCACTCGCACATGCTTTTCATCCGCCATAAGGTACATTTCGGTCGCCCAAGGCCATTGTGATGCGCTCCTCTTCATCTTCCTCCTTAGATTGTGGGCGAATCATTAGTGATGCCGAATATGTCTCCTGGGCCACCTTTTGACTACCTCTGATCATTACACCTCCCTTAGCCGTGGGAATGTAAAGTATTAAGTGGCGTATGGAGATAAGGGCTGCAACTTCGGAGATAAAGGGCCGTCCGAGGATGATATTGTAAGCTAACTGACCATCCAAGACAGAAAATTCCAGATCACCCTTCCAGACCTTATCATCGTCTGTAAGCTCACAATCCAGAGTGACTTGGCCTTTTGTTTGGATAGTATGTCCCGTCACTCCCAAGATATCGACCACAGTTGGCTCTACTTGAACGGGGTCAATCATGAGTTTGGCGAAAGCTCCTCTGGTGATGACATTGCATGAACTCCCAGTATCAATCATTACTCTTTTCATCTCCCAGCCTTCCACCATCATAGTGACAACCAGTGCATCCGCATGGGGAGATATTTCAGGACCTACATCGGAAAAGGGGCGATTTAACGACGTCCTGTCCAGGGCGGCAGTCCTTGCCTTTTTTAGCATTGGCTGGTATCCAGGTCCGCCTGCTATGACATTGATGGTACCCTTTCCTTTCTTCTTTGGGTCCTCCTTGGGTCTATCACCATCTCCTTTTTTGCCTTCAGTTTGGATGAACCGATCCAATTTGCCCCTCTCTATGAGACGCTCGATCTCTCGAGCTAACTCCCAACATGCGTCAGTGTCATGGCCATTTTTCCTGTGATATTTACAATAGTTTTTAGGATTTTTACCATTATTGGTGTACTCCCCTCCCTTCGGTTCGGGGTATGAAATGCTCCATTTGTGTTGACTGTTCTCGATCCACATAAGGACTTCACTTTTAGAAGCATTGAGAGGTGTGAAAGAGGTGACAAACGTTGATTTGTTCTTAGAATCTCTTCGCCTGTTTCTAAAGGAAGAGTCCTGACGCTTGTCTCTGTCTCTATCTTGGGGACGGGATTCGCCCTTGTCCCTTTTCGGCGATGATGGTGAACCTCGGCGAATGTCATCCACCTCTATAAAATCTTTACAACGCTCCATCAACTCTGCCATGCTGGTGGGTTTCTTTCGAATGAGATCTTCCTGCAAACTCTTACAGGTGGTATTTCTTACGAAACATTCCACAGCTACGGAGATGTCCACATCAACGATTTGTATGCATAACTGGTTGAAAGTGTCCACATACTCCCGAAGGGATTCATTCGCCTTCTGCTTTAACTCAAAAAGCTTCCCAGATTTCACTACTGGAGGAATACAGCCGGCAAATTTAGTGCAAAAATCCCTGCTCAATTGATCAAAGCTGTTTATCAAACCTGGAGGTAAAGATTGAAACCACAAATAGGCTGGGCCCCCCAGCGTGGTAACAAACATTTTGCAGAGCACGGGCTCGGTGGCACGGTTGAGCCTAAGCAGTATTCGATATTTTCTAACGTGAGCTTCTGGATTGTCACTTCCTGTGTATATTGCAAGATTGGGAATTTTAAAAGCTCCGTCTGTTTCCTCCGCCTCAATCCAAGCTGCGAAAGGCGAATCCCTATTGGCGAACGGGTTATGCCTAGCATTTTCTTCATTCATACGGAGCACCAAGGCCCTAACTCTATCATCAAAATTTTCTGGATCCGCCCTAGGACGACCTCTTCGTGGCGATCTGCTTGGAGAAGAAGAAGAAGAACTTGAATCAGACGATGGATCTGATGGCGAACGCCCTCCCCCATTACCGCGTCCGCCACCTCCTCCACTACCTCCTCCTCTGCCACCTCCACCTCCGCCTCCTCCGCCAGGGGGAGCCGGCTCGTTTCCCCCTCCTAACGGGATGTGTCCAACAGTTCCCGAAGGTGGTGGTGGTGGTGGTGGTCCACTTGGATGGGGTGTCTCTCTTGGCCTTTTACTCCGTCCATGACCAGTAGATGGGGGCGATCTACCACGATGGGAGGATCTTGGTCGTCGGGGCGAAGGTGACCTGGACCGCCTGCCTTTCTCCTTTCTATGCTTTTTGTGTGTTCGCCCTTTGGATCCGCCAGGGGGAAGATTCGTCCGTGGACGCCTGGGGATATTGGGTCCGTCCAGATTTAATCCAGGTCTCGCGGATCCACCTGGTAAGGATGAATTATTTCTTTGACTTCCTTCAGCGCCATCAGGAAATAACTCACGATTGATTTGCCGTTCGCAAGTCGACGTCGTGGTGGTTATCATAGAATCCGTGTTGTGAGCTTGGAGGAATGAAGAACTTTGAGCGCCCGGTCCAAAGCTTAATAAAGGCTAAGATGATACGGCCGATGTGGACGCCATGCTCTAATGTGGAGGGAGATTCATAAATGACCGCAGGCGATTTCCTGTCTCGGTTCCAAACCGTTCTCCAATTGCTTGGGCACACATATTGATGAAAGCATCTGGAGGCATACTATTTTCGACGTGCGTTGCAGGAGAAGTAGAATCAGTGTGGCCAGCACTAGATGGTGTAACTAATGGTGTTTCAATCCCTGAGGAGGGATTTTGATCTCCATTTGTCATAGTTTTTTAGTGTGAACGAAAAACCCTTTGTTTGGTTAAGGATTCCACCTTCACCGCACCAATTGATAACAAGTAGAGAAATTCAGATCAACGTCCATCCCTGTGGGGGCGTCGTTGGGTTCGACGGGGGGAAGCTCCGATGCCAAAGTCAGTAAGATGATTCAAGGAAACAAACTGAATTGAAAAAGGTTGTGAGAATGTGTACCTTGATAACCTAGGGAATCAGGCTATATATAGCTGTGAAGTTGTAACCTTCAAGTAACTAGAAGGTCTCCATTAATGCTCCATTAATGGCGGTTACGAGTTATCTCTAACCTGGCAGTTAGCTAATTCATTACTCATTAATGATCTTTATGGCCGAGTCGGCGGCTAGCCGTTATAGTGGCGAATCAGGTGAATGAAGAGATTCGCCTCATAGGTCCGCCAGCGGATCTCTCAGAACAGATCCGTGGAGATCCGCCTGCCAGCTCCCCTTTGGGGATCACTACGCGGCGTTCCTGAGGTGAATATCCCTTTTAGTCCTCGGGTTAATATCACGATGTTATCACTATGTAATGAGATTCCTTAGGGTTAGATTGATATCTAGCACAATAACATACTGAGAACTGAATGTCCGGCCTACTAGCAGTTAAGTAGAGTAGAGAGCCAATCATACCTCGGTACAATTTGCTGTCTACTGACTTACCCTTTTCGTCAGCGCAGAGGACAGTGTCAGTGCCCATAGGGGTAGATATTGACTTGCAGTTCTCAAGTTCATACTTCTTCAATATCTCCTTAGCATACTTAGTTTGACTGATGAAAATGCCATTTTTCCCTTGTTTGATTTGAAGTCCAAGGAAGAAGTTGAGTTCTCCCATCATTGACATTTCAAACTCAGTCTGCATCTGCTTACTAAATTCCTTGCACATGGACTCATTAGTGGCACCAAAAATAATGTCATCAACATATATCTGAGCCAGTAGGGTATCTTTACCCTTCCTCTTAATGAATAAGGTTGTATCAGCTTTACCTCTGACATAATTTCTAGTCAGCAGGAAAATGGTCAGCCTCTCATACCAAGCACATGGTGCTTGCTTGAGACCATACAGAGCCTTTTTGAGTTTATAAACGTGGTTTGGGAACTTGGGATCCTCAAACCTTGGAGGCTGATTAACATAGACTTCCTCGTTTATAACTCCATTAAGGAATGCACTCTTAACATCCATTTGAAATAATTTAAAGTTCATATAACTTGCATATGCACATAAAATTCTTATAGCCTCTAGCCTTGCCACTGGGGCGAAGGTCTCACTATAGTCAATACCTTCTTGCTGACTATAGCACTGAGCTACAAGTCTTGCTTTGTTCCTGACCATGTTCCCTTGTTCATCTAGCTTGTTGTGGAAGACCCATCTTGTTCCTATGGTCTTCTGGCTTCTTGGATTTGGCACTAAGTCCCACACTTCATTTCTTCTGAACTGGTCAAGTTCTTCTTGCATTGCACTCATCTAGAACTCATCGTGCTCAGCTTCAGAGAAGTTCTTTGGTTCCTGAACTGAGACGAATGCTACGTTGCTGAGGTATCTCCTGGGTTGATTTCTTGTCATCAGGGTGT
Source organism: Euphorbia lathyris (assembly GCF_963576675.1). Classification (NCBI taxonomy): domain Eukaryota; kingdom Viridiplantae; phylum Streptophyta; class Magnoliopsida; order Malpighiales; family Euphorbiaceae; genus Euphorbia; species Euphorbia lathyris. The sequence continues at coordinate 60,896,932 of NC_088911.1, forward strand.
TTTCAGCAGCATCAAGAATGGCACTCTCTGAGTGTCCTCTTGGTATTCTGATCTCTTTTGGTAGAGTGATGTATTGAGCTGGTTGTGTTTCAACAATCTCTGCAGGTATAGATTGGTCAGTGAAAACAATTTGAGTTTCGCTTTTACCTTTGGTCAGCCCTTGAGGTAGTGACTCAGCGGCTGTTTCTTGGTCAGCAAGTGTTGAGTATGGATCATCCTCAGTCGGCTGCTTGTCTTTTCCTGCAGGGTTAGTTTCATCGAACTCAACGTGTACTAACTCTTCTAAGACCTAAGTTCGTTTATTGAAAACTCTATATGCTTTGCTGTTTGTTGAGTAGCCTAAAAAGATAGCTTCATCAGCTTTTGAATCAAACTTAGCAAGGCTGTCTTTAGTATTTAGAATAAAACATTTACAGCCGAAGGCACGAAAGTATCCAATGTTGGGTTTTCGTCCTTTCCAAAGTTCGTAGGGAGTCTTCTTTAATATGGGTCTGACTAGAGCCCTATTAAGTATGTAGCAAGTTGTGTTGACAGCTTCTCCCCAAAAGTACTTTGGAAGCCTATGCTCACTCAGCATTGTCCTAGCTATTTCAACCAAGGTTCTGTTTTTCCTCTCAACCACCCCATTCTATTGAGGCGTTTTAGGAGCAGAAAAATTATGGTCAATGCCACTGGCTTCACAAAATTCAACAAACTGTTGGTTTTTGAATTCTCCACCATTATCACTTCGGATGTGAGCCAACTTTAGGTCTTTATCATTTTCAAGTTTTCTTACTAATGTTGAAAACGTCTCAAAGGTTTCATCCTTGCTACTCAGCAAGATGATCCAAGTGTACCGAGAAAAGTCATCTACAATGACCAAGGAAAATCTCCTACCACCCAAGCTCAGTGGCTGAACTAGTCCGAAGAGATCCAAGTGTAGCAACTCGAGTGGACGCTTGGTTGAGACAATGTTTTTACTATAAAAAGATGTTTTAGTTTGTTTTCCAGCCTGACAAGCATTGCATAATTGATCCCTTTTGAACTTAAGTTCTGGCAGTCCCTCAACTAATTGCTTTCTTACTAGTTTGGCCAGGAGATCCATGCTTACATGACCAAGTCTCCTGTGCCATAGCCAGGAATTTTCTTCCTTTGACACTAAGCATACATTTTTTGAAAATTTCTTTTCCAAATTCAGCATAAAGACATTATAAATACGAGGGGTAGTTAAAATCAATTCATTTGTTTTTCCCTCGAGTATTTTACATCCAGTGTCATCAAATATAACTTTTCTCTCGTTATCACATAGCTGAGCTACGCTGAGTAAGTTATATTTAAGTCCACTGACTAGGGAGACTGACTCAATAGTAGGATTACCACCAACGGTTCCTGACCCTACTATCTTACCCTTTTTGTTGTCTCCGAAACTTACACTTCCACCTCGTTTACGCATAAGTGTGATGAACTGAGTTTCATCACCAGTCATATGCCTCGAGCATGCGCTGTCAATGTACCACATCTTTGACTTCTCAGCACACCTCAGGCTTACCTGCAATATAGCTAGTTATCTTTAGGTACCCAAGTCTTTTTGGGCCCTTGTTTGTTAGGCTCAGCAGGTAAAGCATTATAGTTAATCTTATGACGACACACTTGGACAGTGTGTCCATTTTTCCCACAGAAGTCACAGCTGACCTTCCGTTTGGGATATCTCACTGACTGGTCAGCACCCCAGTGCTGAGCATGCCAGCACACCTTTGTGGTGTGTCCTTTCTTCCCACAGAAGTCACACTGGACATTCCGCTGAGGATTCCATCTCTGCTGACTAGTACTTCGGTACTGAGTATTCAGAGAAATATTTCTTTTATTCGTAACCTTAAATTGATTCTGAATAGATATGACGTCCTTTCTCAGTTTCTTAGAATCTGATTGGACCTCAGAGACAAACTTGTGCATAGTTTCTATGTTGCTATGCAAAGTTGAGTTGTCTTGGAGAAGATATCAAAGGTCACTAAGTTTGACCTCTTCAATCTCGTCACATCGCCTGTTGAGTGCTCTAACCTTCTTGTTACACTTTTTGAGGTCACTCAGGGCATTTGTCATTTCATTTCTGAGCAGGGGTAGTGATATTACCTCAGTTGAGTGTGCCTCATCGTCAGATGCAATGGAGGGGTCAGCATGCTCAGAAACACAAGGCTCAGCAAGCTCATCAGCCATGAAACAAATCTTTGTTGACTCAGTGGCATCAGCTTCTGATGATGATTGTTGAAACACCTTTCCACATAATTTTGATTTGACAAAATTGTTTAAGTATAATTAAAAACATATTCTAAAACACACTAAGTTTAAATGCTTTGATTTATTCTACTAATGTGTTTGTTCAATGTTGAGTTAAATTGTTTATAAGACACAAAGATTAAAAGGCCCAAAGCCCAATACGAAAGTCAAAGCCCAAGTCAAACAGTTTAAAGCAACTTGGCCCGCGTATGTCAAAACGTTGTCGTTATGTACAAAACGCAGCTCAGCGGAAGAAGGATCTAGAAGACCTTCGAGGAACAACTTCGGGACGAAGCTGCTGAGTTGATTCGACAAACAGTACAAGACAGAAGCTGGCTAAGAACAACTTCCAGACAAAGTGTTTCCACTTTGGGTAAAGTTCAGAAGACACAGTATGCTGTCTAGTTGACATTACCATAAATGGAGAGACATTCTGCCGAGCTGACCAAAAGCTGACCGAGGACAGAAGATACTTAAATCTGATTGGCCGAGAGCTCTGAGCAAGTCAGGATGACAACGACAGGAAGCCGTTTCCCTCCAACGGTTATTTCGAAATTCGAAATGACCGACACCTTAGACGTCTCTATAAATAGAGCCCTTCGGTTGCTTCATTCAACACAGAACTTGATCAAGCCATTACGCTGACCAAATTTCTACGCAAAGTTCTGCAAGCAAAAGCAAAGAAATCTTACACTAAATTTCATATCTTTTGAGTAAAAGTCTAGAGTGATTATTCAATCATCTAAGGTGTCTTAGCAATCATTATTTAGGACAAACACTTATCATTTCTAGAAATTAGAAAGGAGAGGCTGAGTACTCGGTTATAGTACTCAGTGAGAGATTAGGATTGAGTAGAGGTATAGAGGAAGGTACTCTTGTTATACTCAGTTGCTAAGATTGTAAAAGGTTTGATGCTCTAGCGTTAAAGAGCTTAGTAGAGAATTCGAAATCTCAGAACGTGTTCCGGGGACAGGACGTAGGCTTGGAGGCCGAACCTGGATAAATTTGTTGAGTAACATATTTCTAACCTTTAACTCCTTTATATATTTATTGCTTGCTTAAACAAAAACTGACCAAGTAAAGAGGTCAAGCTGAGTTGTGCGCATTGAATATCTGAGCTCAGGAATAGATTCTAAGTGCTATCTCCTGACTCAAGTAAAGAAACTGACCTAGTCACTAGTTGACTAATCCAGTATCTTGCTATTCACTCAGCGCCGCTGTCCAAACCTTTTTCTCACGAAAAAGAAGTCCGCCCTATCTTAAAATTTTTTAAATAGTTCCTAACCCCCCCTTGGAACTATACTTGTAACGTTATAAGGGACCAACAAGTGGTATCAGAGCTTAAAAGCTCACTGTAAAAGGTTTAACCACCTTGAGCTGATCCCTACTATGGGCAAAAACAGCACTCGGTTTCTCCCAGGAAACCAAACAACTCAGATCTTACCTGAGGGGTTGTCCATTACTCGGCCTCCCCTATTCTTCGGGTCTAACTACACCTTCTGGAAGAATAGGATGACAAATTTCATTCAGGCTACAAATATGAGTGCCTGGCTATCCATAGTCCAAGGTCCATTTGTACCTGTCGAAGTTGTGGCTGGCCAAACAGTTGTTAAAGCTGAGGCCAAATGGACAGAGGATGATCTCAAGAAGCTACAAAATCATGCTTCGGCTATAAATATGCTTCACTGTGCGCTCGATGCTGTAGAATATAATAAAATATCAGGTTGTGAGTCGGCGCAAGAGATCTGGAAGAAGCTGGAGGTCACCTACGAAGGAACCATTAAAGTAAAGGAGTCCAAGATGAACCAGCAGATGAGACTGTACGAGCTGTTCGAAATGAACAATGATGAGGGTATATCTGATATGAATGCAAGGTTTACCAACATCATCAATGAGCTCAAGAGACTTGGGAAGATCTTCACTGAGGAAGAACAAGTCAAGAAGATACTCAGGAGCCTTCCCAAAGATTGGCAAGCAAAGAAGACCGCTGTTGAGGAAGCTCAGGACTTAACCACCTACAAATATGATGAACTCATTGGCTCGCTGCTGACCCATGAGATCTCAATGAAGAATTTCGAGGTGAAGGAAAAGTCTGAAGACAAGAAGCAAAAATCTCTTGTCATGAAAGCTGACTCCACTGATGGGAGCTCAACAGATGATGAAGAGATGGCTATGTTCACAAGGAAGATGAAAAGGCTGTTCAGGAAGAATGACAAATATTCTAAGAAGCCTTATAGAAAGTTTGATAAGTATAAAGCTGAGTCCAGCGACAGCAAATACAAGAAAGACAACTCAAAGCCCATTACATGCTTTGAATGTCATCAAACTGGCCATATCAAGTCAAGCTGCCCCACGCTGAGGAAAGATAAGAAGAACGACAAAAAGGCAATGGTGGCTATATGGAGCAACAGTGATGAGTCTTCATCAACAGAAGCTGAGGCCACCGAGTCAGCGAAGATATGCTTCATGGCTGACGAACTTGCTGAGCCGTGCGTCTCTGAGCATGCTGACCCCTCCATTGCATCTGATGATGAGGAGCAATCAAATGAGGTAATATCACTTTCCCAGCTCAGAAACGAAATGGGTAATGCCCTGAGTGATCTTTATACACTTGTCAAAAAGTGTAATAAGAAAATTAGAGCACTCAGCAGGCGATGTGACGAGGTTGAAGAGGTCAAACTAAGTGACCTCAGATTCCTTCTTCAGGACAACTCAACTTTGCATGATAATATGGAGATCATACATAAGTCTGTCTCTGAAGTCCAATCAGATTCAAAGAAACTGAGAAAGGACGTCACAAATATCCAGAACCAACTAAAGGTTCAAAACAAAAGAAATATTCCTCTGAATGCTCAGTACCGAAGTACTGGTCAGCAGAGATGGAATCCCCAGCGGAATGTCCAGTGCGACTTCTGTGGGAAGAAAGGACACACCACAAAGGTGTGCTGGCACGCTCAGCACTGGGGTGCTGACCAGTCAGTGAAAAATCCTAAACGGAAGGTCATCTGTGACTTCTGTGGAAAGAATGGCCATACTGTGCAAGTATGCCGCCATAAAATAAAATATGATGCTTTACCTGTTGAACCTAACAAGCAAGGACCCAAAAAGAATTGGGTACCTAAAAGTAACTAGTTACAATGCAGGTAAGCCTGAGGTGTGCTGAGAAGTCAAAGATGTGGTATATTGACAGCGCATGCTCGAGGCACATGACAGGTGATGAAACTCAGTTCATCACGTTTGAGCGTAAACGAGGAGGAAGCGTAAGTTTTGGAGACAACAAAAAGGGTAAGATAGTAGGGTCAGGAACCATCGGAGGTAATCCTACTATTGAGTCAGTCTCCCTAGTCAGCGGACTCAAATATAACTTACTCAGCGTAGCTCAGCTATGTGACAATGGGAGAAAATTTATATTTGATGCTACTGGATGTAAAATATACGAGGGAAAAACAAATGAGTTAATTTTAACTGCCCCTCGGATTGATAATGTCTTTATGCTAGACTTAGAGAAAAAGTTTTCAAAAACTGTATGCTTAGTTTCAAAGGAAGAAAATTCCTGGCTATGACACATGAGACTTGGTCATGTAAGCATGGACCTCCTGGCCAAATTAGCAAGAAAGCAATTGGTTGAGGGACTGCCTGAACTTAGATTTGAAAAAGATCAATTATGCCACGCCTGCCAAGCTGGAAAACAAACCAAACAATCTTTTCATAGCAAAAACATTGTCTCAACTAAGCGTCCGTTAGAATTACTACACTTGGATCTCTTCGGTCCAGTCTAGCCGCTGAGTCTGGGTGGAAGAAGATTTTCCTTGGTCATTGTAGATGACTTCTCTCGGTACACTTGGGTCATCTTGCTGAGTAGCAAGGATGAGACCTTTGAGACATTTTCAAATTTGGTTAGAAAACTTGAAAATGATAAAGACCTAAAACTAGCTCACATCCGAAGTGATAATGGTGGAGAATTAAAAAAACCAACAGTTTGTTGAATTCTGTGAAGCCAGCGGCATTGACCATAACTTTTCTGCTCCTAGAACGCCTCAACAAAATGGGGTTGTTGAAAGGAAGAACAGAACACTGGTTGAAATAGCTAGGACAATGCTGAGTGAGCATAGGCTTCCAAAGTATTTTTGGGGAGAAGCTGTTAACACAGCGTGCTATATTCTTAATAGGGCTCTTGTTAGACATATACTAAAGAAAACCCCCTACGAGCTTTGGAAAGGACGAAAGCCCAACATTGGATACTTTCGTGCTTTTGGCTGTAAATGTTTTATTTTAAACACTAAAGATAGCCTAGCTAAATTTGACTCAAAATCTGATGAAGCTATCTTTTTAGGCTACTCAACAAACAGCAAAGCATACAGAGTTTTCAATAAACGAACTCAAGTTTTAGAAAAGTCAGTACATGTTGAGTTCGACGAAACTAACCCTGCAGGAAGATATCTGCCGCTGACTGAGGATGATCCACACTCAGCACCCGCTGATCAAGATACAGCCACTGAGTCATTCCCTCAAGGGCTGACCAAAGGTAAAAGTGAACCAAATATTGTTTTCACTGACCAGTCTTCACCTGCAGAGATTGTTGAAACACAGACAGCACAAGACATCAATCTACCCAAAGAGATAAGGATTCCAAGAGGGCACTCAGAGAGTGCAATCCTTGATGCCGCTGAGAATACCCTGATGACAAGAAACCAACTCAGGAGGTACCTCAGCAATGTAGCCTTCGTCTCAGTTCAGGAACCTAAGAACTTCGCTGATGCTGAGGAAGATGAATTCTGGATGAGCGCAATGCAAGAGGAACTTGACCAATTCAGAAGAAACGATGTATGGGAGCTAGTGCCACATCCAAGGAGTCAGAAGACCATTGGAACAAGATGGGTCTTCCGTAATAAGCTGGATGAGCAAGGAAACGTAGTCAGGAACAAAGCAAGGCTTGTAGCTCAGGGCTACAGTCAGCAAGAAGGTATTGACTACGGTGAGACCTTTGCCCCAGTGGCAAGGCTAGAGGCTATTAGGATTTTATGTGCATATGCATCTTACATGAACTTTAATCTGTTTCAAATGGATGTTAAGAGTGCATTCCTTAATGGAGTTATAAACGAGGAAGTTTATATTAATCAACCTCCAGGGTTTGAGGATCCTAAATTCCCAAACCACATTTATAAACTCAAAAAGGCTCTGTACGGCCTCAAGCAAGCACCACGTGCTTGGTATGAGAGGCTGACCAGTTTCCTGCTGACTAGAAACTATGTCAGGGGTAAAGCTGATACAACCTTATTCATTAAGAGAAAGGGTAAAGATACCCTGCTGGCTCAAATATATGTTGATGATATTATTTTCGGTGCTACTAATGAGTCAATGTGCAAGGAATTTAGCAAGCAAATGCAGACTGAGTTTGAAATGTCTATGATGGGAGAACTCAACTTCTTCCTTGGACTTCAAATTAAACAAGGAAAGAATGGCATCTTCATCAGTCAAGCTAAATATGCCAAGGAGATATTGAAGAAATATGATCATGAAAATTGCAAACCAATATCCACTCCTATGGGCACTGACACTGTCCTCTGCGCTGACGAGAATGGTAAGTCAGTAGACAGCAAGTTATATTGAGGTATGATAGGCTCTCTACTTTACTTAACAGCAAGTAGACCGGACATTCAGTTCTCAGTATGCTACTGTGCTAGATATCAATCTAACCCTAAGGAATCTCATTACATAGCTGTAAAAAGAATCCTTAGATATTTGCAAAGCTCAGTGAACGCAGGTTTATGGTATCCCAACACTCATGGCTTTACACTCGTTGGATACACTGACGCTGACTATGGTCGAGACAAGCTAGAACGGAAAAGCACCTCTGGAGGATGTCATTTCTTAGGAAGCTGTCTTGTATCCTGGTTCAGCAAGAAGCAGGCATCAATAGCCTTGTCTACCACTGAAGCTGAGTACATTGCTGCTGGTCACTGTGTTGCTCAAGTCCTATGGATTAAGCAACAGCTTGAAGACTATGGTGTTCAAACAAAGACAATTGAGGTCAAATGCGACAACAAAAGTGCAATTGATCTATCAAAGAACCGAATTCAACACAGCAGGATGAAGCATGTCAGCATAAGACATCACTTCATTAGAGACCATGTACTCAAGGGTGAGATAAAGCTGACCTATGTCCCAATGGATGAGCAGCTTGCGGATATCTTCACAAAGCCACTGGCTCGTGAACAGTTCAGCATACTGAGAGAAGCCATTGGTATGTTTAATCCTCTTTAGTAAATTCCTGTTCTAAAATGAAAATGCATGTTGAGTGATTGTTATGCTGAGTACTTAACGCAATATACATATCAATACTGAGTAAATATGCACACCGAGTAGTAATCTCAAACTGAGAAATCATCCTTTCATATACTACTGACCACTCAGAATACAAAACGCTTAGTATTCTAAACACTGAGTGTTAGATCCGTTGCATTAAATGCAAAAGCACGCGAATAGCCACCTAGGATGACGTATGCACCGAATGTGTCATAAAAGCCAGGATCTTTGTCGGTTGACAATCCCAAGGCAAAACTGACACATGGATTCGATAAGATCCACACTTCATCGCTATAAATAATGGGTAAATCCCCATTCTTTATTTTCTTTACACTTACCGAATTCTTTGGCAAAGCATTCTCTCTCTCTCTCTCTAAGACTCTCAAGCTTCCCAATCCTTTTCTGAAATAATGACTAGAGTTTCCGTCAACATTTCCGGTGCCGGTCACCCTAAGACCAGCTCCGATGAACCCTCCAAGCAAACTACTGTGCCTGACACCACCAAGGTCACTACGCCGAGCAAAGGCAAAGCTGGCCAAGCTACCTCAACTAAGGGTAAGCCGACCAAAGCCAGAACCTATACCAAGGTATTTGAAGACATTAGCGAATGGAAAGTAGACTTCTCACGATGGGTTTCTGAGACCTTCGTGACATCCGAGCAACCCTTCTGCGAATGGATATCGCAAAATGGATGGACCGAGCTGTTCTCCATTAGGGATCACACCTATCCTGACCTAGTAAGGGAGTTCTACCACAATCTCCGAGTTGCTGATGATAACCAGGACTATTTGGTAATTGTGGTAAAGGAAAAGACCATTTTCATAAACCCTACTTACCTCGCTAACTTGCTGAAGTTGAAGAATGAGGGAACAAAACTGAGGCGATCTGGAGATCATAAAGGTACTGGGTACGATACCACCTTCTGTAAGCCCGCTGGCCACTCTAGAGAAGTCTCAAGTACCTCAATGGGTCAGCACCAAAAGATGGCTCACTATCTGCTGACCTACTTCATTTACCCCAAGATCAACTGCACCACCTCAGCAACGAATTTTGAGCAATGCTTCATATGGCATATGCTGACATACAAGCCGATCAATATACCAGTATTCTTGATTGCTGGGTTTATAAGGAGCACTGGAACGCTCAGGCTGGGATCACTCATCACCAGAATCCTCTTAGATCATCAAATTGATCTATCTGAGGAAACTAAGGCTAGAGGATCTGAGATAACCGTGGCTTCGCTGAGGGCTTTGAAGTTCAATCAGCCACTAAAGAAAGGAAAAGCTGCTGCTGAACAACAAGCTGAGGAAACAGCTCCAAAGCAAAGCCAAAGGACAAAGGCTCCAACTACCCGCAAGAGGAAAGCTGTTGTGACTCCTTCAAAGAAAGCTGAGCCTCAGGCCAAGAAGCCGAAGTCAGCTGCTGAACCAGGTCAGGAGAGACCTAAGTCAGTTGAGAAAAGGAGCAGTCAAGATGAGCCTGAAATTGAGGAAAGAACAAATGCTGATGAGCAACCTCAAAAGAAGCAGAAGTCTTCTACACTTACTCCTATTGATGCTATTCCTACTGACGTCGTTGTTCCTGGTGATTCTCACTACACACAGTGTCTAGGAACTGTAGCTGAGCATCAAGAAGATGAAGTGCATCTGGATGATCAATTCATTGCACAAGTAGAGGAAGAGTTAGATGGTGATAGTGAAGAAGATGAAGAACAAGCAGTAGAAGGCGGTCAGGATGACGCTGAGGACTCTGAGGAGACAGATAGTGAGATTGGAGCTGAGCCAACCAATACTGTGTTGGCTGCCGGAAATGAACAAGAACCTGACCAATCCAATGTTAATCAAGAACAAGAACAAGCTGACCAGCTTAATGCTGATCAAGAGGAAACGTCTCCCTCTCACTCAGGAGAATCTATACAAGCTGACACTCCTCCTCCAAGAAGAAGATTAATCAAGGCAAGTCAAAAGTCTGTCATTGACACTCCTCCTCCAACTGTCCCTGACTTTGTTATCGAGAAGCCGACCTAAGACCCTTCTAAACTCAAGCTGAAATTTTTCAGAAAACAACCATCTTCTACTCCATCGGCTTCCCTTGAAAAGCAAGCCTCTGTTTCTTCACCAAAGGAACACGCCGACTTGAATGCTTCTGCTAACTCTACAAGCCAAGTAGAGCCAATTCCCGTCAATGCTGTCAATCCAAGCATTGTGCTAACTCAAAACATTCCTTCCCCTGTCAGCACAGACAGTATTAGAATTACTTCTTCTCCAATCAACACTTTTACCGATCAATCAGTGTTACCTGAGACTCAAGTGCAGATTGGAAACACACTTCCAGTCACTGACCATGTCATTCCTCTGACTCCTCCTCCAACTGGTCATACTGAGGCAATGAGGCAAGTTAATGAAGGCCCTCTTAGCTACTTGCATGCCACCGAGTCTGGAAAAAGAATCATCGACTCGGTGCAAACACTAATCAAAGACCTTCATCAAACCACTCAACCTGCTGCTAGGTATTCTAATGCTGAGACAACTCAGCTCTCCCATGTAACTCAGCTTCTCAACGAAGTTAAGGGATTCAAGGACTTGCTGAGTGTCATCGTTACCTTTCAAGCACAGCAAGCTAAGCAGGATTCCATCGCAAAGCTGGCTGAGATCCAGTTGACAATAGTTCAACATCTCAACGCTCTTCAAGAACAAGTTCAGACTTTGTCAGCTGCGAACACGCGCTATGCAACTTCTGATGAAGTCAAAATGCTTTTTGCTCAGCTTCACACTGAGCAAATTAAAACCAACGAGCAAATGGTCTCCTATTCTCAGTGCTCAGTGGAGCAAATTGGTGAGGTCGTTCGATTGCTGAACTTGAACAAGCAAGAGATGGATACTGACGCTATGAAGCAAAATGAAATGCTCTCTATCACCAGACAAACCTTCAACCACATACGTCACACAAATATTCAGCGTCAATACTACGACACATCCTTACTGAAGACTTTTCATCAAGTCATTACTGGTCTGACCGATGCACTTACCTGGATAGGTAAGCTTTCATAGTAAGCATGATCAGCTCTGCTGAACTCAACATACCCGCCAAGGTATCAGATGATGGAGTTGCTATTTTTGATGGTGTCAATGAAAGTGCCAATAGACTTAAGACGCTATCCACTGAACTGACCAGAGCCGTCTTAACCGACGCCTTTAGGATTCCTCCTCCTGATGCTGACAAAACGGGGGAGAAAGAACAAGCTAGAACACAGCATGAGCATAGTCAGTCCAAGCAAAAGAAAAAGAAATAGAATTTAGGCTAGCTCAGTTATGCTAAGTTTGTAGTCTCTATGTTTATGCTTTTCTTTTGTTGTATATGCTGACTACTTCTAGTAATATCAATACTTGCATCTTTTTATCCAAAAACTGAGTTATGAGTTATTATCTATGATGCTGAGTATTAAGTTATTATGTATCTTCAATTACATCAACCATGTTTAATGCTTATAAAACTTGTTGATCGTACCTAATGCTGATAACATGTTTGACATTGACTTATATGTTTATATAATATTGTCTTATAAAACTCATTGAACAACAAATTACTCAGCGCTCTCTGAATGCTATAACTTCCGCTTAAACACTGAGTAAAATAGAATATGTTCTATGAGCTGACCTATATCTATAAACTGACCTTAGACTTACTCGATTAAACCTTCAAATGTTTAGAGTAAAACTAAGTCAGTAGCTCAACCCTTATGGGGGAGTTTGCTAAGTTATATTAGGTCAACTATTATGGGGGAGCTCAATACTGAGTTCTTCGTTGAATAGTTTTACCAACATCAAAATGGGGGAGTTGTTGAAACACCTTTCCACATAATTTTGATTTGACAAAATTGTTTAAGTATAATTAAAAACATATTCTAAAACACACTAAGTTTAAATGCTTTGATTTATTCTACTAATGTGTTTGTTCAATGTTGAGTTAAATTGTTTATAAAACACAAAGATTAAAAGGCCCAAAGCCCAATACGGAAGTCAAAGCCCAAGTCAAACAGTTTAAAGCAACTCGGACCGCGTATGTCAAAACGCTGTCGTTATGTACAAAACACAGCTCAGCGGAAGAAGGATCTAGAAGACCTTCGAGGAACAACTTCGGGACGAAGCTGCTGAGTTGATTCGACAAACAGTACAAGACAGAAGCTGGCTAAGAACAACTTCCAGACAAAGTGTTTCCACTTTGGGTAAAGTTCAGAAGACACAGTATGCTGTCTAGTTGACATTACCATAAATGGAGAGACATTCTGCCGAGCTGACCAAAAGCTGACCGAGGACAGAAGATACTCAAATCTGATTGGCCGAGAGCTCTGAGCAAGTCAGGATGACAACGACAGGAAGCCGTTTCCCTCCAACGGTTATTTCGAAATTCGAAATGACCGACACCTCAGACGTCTTTATAAATAGAGCCCTTCAGTTGCTTCATTCAACACAGAACTTGATCAAGCCATTACGCTAACCAAATTTCTACGCAAAGTTCTGCAAGCAAAAGCAAAGCAATCTTACACTAAATTTCATATCTTTTGTGTAAAAGTCTAGAGTGATTATTCAATCATCTAAGGTGTCTTAGTAATCATTGTTTAGGACAAACACTTATCATTTCTAGAAATTAGAAAGGAGAGGCTGAGTACTCGGTTATAGTACTCAGTGAGAGATTAGGATTGAGTAGAGATATAGAGGAAGGTACTCTTGTTATACTCAGTTGCTAAGATTGTAAAAGGTTTGATGCTCTACCGTTAAAGAGCTCAGTAGAGAATTCGAAATCTCGGAACGTGTTCCGGGGATAGGACGTAGGCTTGGAGGCCGAACCTGGATAAATCTGCTGAGTAACATATTTCTAACCTTTAACTCCTTTATATATTTATTGCTTGCTTAAACAAAAACTGACCAAGTAAAGAGGTCAAGCTGAGTTGTGCGCATTGAATATCTGAGCTCAGGAATAGATTCTAAGTGCTATCTCCTGACTCAAGTAAAGAAACTGACCTAGTCACTAGTTGACTAAGCCAGTATCTTGCTATTCACTCAGCGCCGCTGTCCAAACCTTTTTCTCACGAAAAAGAAGTCTGCCCTAGCTTAAAATTTTTTAAATAGTTCTTAACCCCCCCTTGGAACTATACTTGTAACGTTATAAGGGACCAACAATGATGACTCATCACTGTCACTCCAGGTTGCCACCATTGCCTTCTTGTTGTTCCTCTTTTCCTTCCTCAAGGTAGGACAGCTTGATTTGATATGGCCAGTTTGATGACATTCAAAGCATGTGATGGGCTTTGAGCCGTCCTTCTTGTACTTGCTGTCGCTGGACTCAGCTTTGTACTTGTCAAACTTCTTGTAAGGCTTCTTGGAATATTTGTCATTCTTTCTGAACAGCCTTTTCATTTTTCTAGTGAACATGGCCATTTCTTCATCGTCTGTTGAGCTCCCATCAGTGGAGTCAGCTTTCATGACAAGAGACTTTTGCTTCTTGCCCTCAGACTTCTCCTTCACCTCGAAGTTCTTCATTGAGATCTCATGGGTCAGCAGAGATCCAATGAGTTCATCATATTTGTAGGTGGTCAAGTCTTGAGCTTCCTCAACAACAGTTTTCTTGGCTTTCCAGCTTTTGGGAAGACTCCTCGGTATCTTCTTGACTTGCTCTTCCTCAGTAAAGATCTTGCCAAGTCTTTTGAGCTCGTTGATAATGTTTGTGAATCTTGAGTTCATTTCAGAGATTCCTTCATCATCATTCATTTCAAACAGCTTGTACAACCTCATGTGCTGGTTCACCTTGGACTCCTTAACTTTGTTGGTTCCTTCGTAGGTGACCTCCAGTTTCTTCCAGATTTCCTGTGCTGACTCACAACCTGAAATTTTGTTGTACTCTGCAGCATCTAACACATAGTGAAGCATGTTTATAGCCGAAGCATGGTTTTGTAGCTTCTTGAGGTCATCTTCTGTCCACTTAGTCTCAGCTTTAACAACCGTTTGGCCATCAACAGTTTCAACAGGAACAAATGGGCCTTGGACTATAGAAAGCCATGCACTCATATTTGTTGCCTGAATGAAGTTTTTCATTCTGTTCTTCTAAAAGGTGTGATTAGACCCGAAGAACAGAGGAGGCCGAGTAATGGACAGTCCCTCAGGAAGAATCTGAGTTGTCTGATTTCCTGGGAGGAAACGAGTGCTGTTCTCAGCCATTGTGGGGATCAGCTCAAGATAGTTATATCTTGCTCAGTGAGCTTTTAAGCTCTGATACCACATGTTGGTCCCGTATAACGTGACAAGGTTAGTTCCAAGGGGGGGATAGGAACTATTTAAAATTTTGTCCGTTAAGGCTGAGTTCTTTTCTTTGAGAAAAGGTTTACACAGCGACGCTAAGTAGTTTTAAGACACAAGCTTAGTCAACTGGTGACTAAGACTGTTTCTTTCCTTGAGTCAGGAGATATCACTTAAGTCTATTCCTAAACTCAGCTTCTTAGTGCACTCAACTCAGCGTGAGTTCGTTACTTAGTCAGTTTTATAGCAAGCAATATATAAAGGAGTTTAAAGGTTAGAAATATGTTACTCAGCAGACATATCCTGGTTCGGCCTCTCCGCCTACCTCAAGTCCCCAAAACTCGTTCCGAGCTTTTTGAATCCTCTATTGAGCTCTTTAAAGGTAGAGCACGAAACCTTTTACAACAGAAGCTGAGTATACAAGAGTACCTTCCTCTATTCCTCTACTCACTCCTATAACTACCGCTGAGTACTATAACCGAGTACTCAGCTTCTCCTTTCTATTCTTCTAGAAATGATAAGTGTTTGTCCTAAACAACAATTGCTAAGACACTTTAGATGAATAAAATCACTCTAGACTTTTACACAATGATTGGAATTGGTGTAAGATTTGCTTTGCTTTTCTCATAGAACTTCAAGTATGAATTTGGTCAGCGTTTCGACTTGATTGAAGATCTGCATTGAATGAAGCATTTGAAAGGCCTATTTATAGTGACACTTCAAGCACCGGTGATTTCGAATTTTGAAATAACCGTTGGAGGCTAACGGCTTCCTGTCGCTTTCACTCAGGACGTGCTCAGTGTCGTTGGCCAATGAGATTCTTGTATCTTCTGTCTACGGCAGTGCTCAGCAGCTTTTCGTCAGATGAACAGAATGTTTCGACATTTATAGTAAAGTCTTCCAGACAGCTTACTGCGTCTTCTGAGCTTTACCCAAAGTAGAAATACTTTCTCTAAGTTGGTTTTGTTCTGTCGCTGACCTGACTACCTTGTCGCTTAACTCAGCAGCTTCGTCTTGAAGCTATTTGGTCGAAGGCTTCTCGATCCTTCTTCATGCTGAGCTGGCGTTTTACTTGATACGACTGCGTTTTGTCTTCCTGGGCCGTGAGGTCTTGATCTGTTGACTTGAGTTTGACTTCCTCTTATGGGCCTTTAGGCTTTTTATCTTAATGTCTTATAAATCAATTAACTCAACATTGAACAAACACATTAGTGTGAATAAATCAAAGCATTTAAATTTAATGTGTTGGAATATTTTTTATCATTCACATAAATAATTTTGTCAAATCAAAATCATGTGGAAAGGTGTTTCAACACAATATTTGTTTTTTAAATGAATCCTTTTTTCCTGAATTTTACTTTATGCTTTATATCTTTTAGCGAGTAAGTTTCTGGGTTTAGGACTTGTTTTGATTGTTCAAGGTAGGTGGCCAGCCATACCCCGAAGTGTGGGCCTTTTTTGAAGGCTAGAAGCTTTTATTCCCTTTGAGGAAGTTAAGCTGCCCTAGGCGATCGATTTTTTCCTATCTTTGAGGTAAATCGATCCGCAACGGGTCTTTTGATTCTCTTTTGAGGAGAAAATTGAGGGTGTAAAGATCTCATATTTGAGATATTTTTAACCCGCCTTTGACGATGATCAATCATTTTCCTATCTTTGAGGTAGATTGATCTGCCATTGGGATTGTTGTTCTCCTATCTTTGAGGAGAGGGTAGATATGCCATGACGGCATTATTCTACCATGGAAATGCTTTTGTTGCCTCCCCTTTTGAATCTGGAACATTTATATTTCTGCAAAAAATACTTAAGAAAGAAATTGCAAACAAAATTCATCTTATGGAATGGCGGTTCGCCTTATTACAGTAACTTGGTCTTTTATGTGAGCCTCGTTAAAACCTTTAATAAGTAAAACCAAGGAAAAAGAGTACTCAAGACCTTTGATTACATTTTACTCTCTGGTAAAGTATTTGCGGAGGTTCTGGATATTCTACGTCCGTGGTAGTGTGTTTCCCTCCATGTCCTGTATCTTGAAAGTGGCGGGTCCAATCTTGGCAACTATTTTGTCTGGCCCCGTCTATGTGACTCCCAGTTTTCCTTTTCCCTCCATGGATTGAATTTTGTCAGCTTTCCGGAGCACCAAATCTCCTTGATTCAGATCCACGAGCTTGGCATTTCTATCATGATAGGCTGCAATCCTTTGCTTGTAAGCGGCGATTCGGACATACGCCTTCTCCCTTTTTGCCTCCAGTTGATCAAGACTTTCCCTTAACCTTTTATCGTTTTGGTCCTCACAATAGAATAGGACTCTGTCACTTGGGATCTGAATTTCTATGGGAATAACAGCTTCTATTCCATAGGTGAGGGCAAATGGCGTTTCACCTGTGGCAGTTCTAGGAGTGGTTCTGTATGCCCATATGACATTCATCAACTGATCCACCCATTTCTTGTTGTGCTCTCCCAATCTCTTCTTTATGCCTTTCACAATCATTCAGTTGATGACTTCGGTCATTCCATTTGATTGTGGGTAGTATACTGAGGCGAATCTATTTTGGATGCCTTGATTCTGGCAAAATGACCTGAACTCCTCGAAATTGAACTGCGATCCGTTATCCTTGATAATTGTGTGGGGGAATCCGAATCTTCCCACAATATTATCCCTTACGAACTCTACCATTCGCTCTGCACTTATGGTGGAGACAACTTCAGCCTCTACCCACTTTGTAAAGTGATCGACAACTACCACTACGTACTTCCTCTGTTTCCTTGTGGAAGGAAAAGGACCAACAATGTCGATACCTCATGTGGCGAACGGTCGTCCTTCGACGATGGGCTTTTGTAGATGCTTGGCCGTATGGGATTCATTTGCATGAACCTGGCAGTTGTGGCAAGACTCTACCAATTTTTGGGCATCAAGTTCCGTAGTAGGCCAATAGAATCCAGACAACCTGGATTTTTTAAGAATAGTGGCGGATGCTTTATGGGCTCCATATGTGCCTTCATGTAATTCTCTGATAATATCATGTCCCTCTTCTGTTGTGACACACTTCAACCAGGGCTGGCTAAAAGATTTTCGGTATAGGTGACCATTTATCATGGAGAAATATTCTGCTTTTCTCACCGTCCGCCTAGCTTCTTCTTTGTCTTGAGGCAAAGATCCGTCTGTGAGATATTGCTGGATCGGTGATCTCCAGTCGCCTACGGTGGATGTAAGAAGAGCTATGACTTCTGGGGCGAATGCTGGTCTGGTTTTGATTTCGAATGGGCACTCAAGATACGCCTATTGATCTTTGCTAGAAGCCAATTTAGCTAGGTGGTCCGCTTCTATATTTGATCCCCGAAGTACATGGATTAATTCCCATTTAGTTTCCTTGCTTTCCAAAAGGGTCAATAACCTTTTGGCCTCTTCCACATATTTGACCAGGGTTTCATCTTTTACATCAAAGTTTTTGATTACCTGGTTGACCATCAGTTTGGAGTCACTATAGATCACAACCCATTCCGGTGTAATCTCCTTCAACATGCGTAGTCTGAGTATCAAGGCCTCATATTCTGCAGCATTGTTTATTATGGGGAACTCTAGCTTCACAGCATAATGTAACTTGATGTAATGAGGTCCCTTGATTACTACACCTATCCCAGCACCTTCCGCTGACGAAGCCCCATCGGTGTACATCGTCCATTCCTCCAACTTTGGCTTAGCAGGATTAATACCTTCCTCGGTGAATTCGTTCACAAAGTCTGCCAAGACTTGGCTTTTAAAGGCAGATCTGCCTTCATAGCGGACGTCGAACTCGCCCAGGCGGATTGCCCATTCCATTAGTCTCCCTGAAGTTTCTGGCTTCTGTAATACCTTTCTCATAGGTATGTTGGTGCAGACGATGACTGTGTGAGCCTGAAAATAGGGTCTAAGGCGAATAGAGGTGGTGACCACGGCTAGTGCAATCTTGTCCAATCTTGAATATCGAGTTTCGGCATCCTTCAGGACTTTGCTTACATAGTAGATTGGATATTGTTGGCCACCTTCTTCCCTGATCATGACAGTGCAAACAGTTTTATCAGTGACAGAAACATACATGTATAGATCCTCACCTTCAAGGGGCCGGCTCATTAAAGGCGGTTCTGTGAGGAAATGCTTGATTCCTTCGAAGTCTAGTTTGCAATCTTCGTTCCATTCAAATGCTTTCTGCTTCTTAATCACCTCATAGAATGGCTGACATCTTCGAGCGGAGCATGAGATGAATCTACCAAGTGCTATGATCCGCCCGTTGAGGCGTTGCAGTTCTCTAACATTTTATGGTGCTTTCATATTCAGTACGACCTTGATCTTTTCTGGATTAGGGCCCACTCCCTTCTGACTGATCATATACCCCAGGAACTTCCCATAAGTTTCCCCGAAAGTACATTTCTCTGGGTTTAGCTTGATATTATGATGGCGAAGGACTCCCAAGACTTCTTTTATATCCTCATCATGCCTTTCCATTGTGGTGCTTTTGATGATCATATCATCCACATACACCGAGAAGTTATTGCCCTTCCTTCCTTCAAATATCTTGTTCATCATCCGCTGGTAGGTTGCTCCAGCATTCTTGAGCCCAAAAGGCATAACCTTAAAGCAATAGGTTGCCTGGTGGGTTACAAAGGAAGTTTTGATCCTGTCAGATGGCTCCATGGGGATCTGATGATAGCTCGATTTCACATCAGTAAAGGAATATATGGCATGTCCTGCAGTTTCGTCAACTAAGATGTCAATGCAAGGCAAGGGGTAGTTGTCCTTGGGACACGCCTTATTAAGGTCCGTGAAGTCAATACACATGCGATACGATCCGTCTGCCTTCTTAACCAGGACCACGTTCGCCAACCATTGTGTATAAATAACTTCCTCAATGGTGTCTGCTCGATCACTTGCTGTCTCTCCGGACCATGATTCCTTCTTTTCTGAGCTACAGGAACCGCATCTTTGACGATATTAAGTTTGTGAGTGATCACGTCCGGGCTGACCCCTCTGAGGATCTTGTCCTTCCATGCAAACACGTCTTTTGACTCAAGGAGGACCTTCGTGACATCATCTTTGATTTTATCTCTCAATCCTTTGGCGATCCGTACTTGCTTCCCATCCGCAATGAGGAACATTTCTGTATCTCCGAGGGAGGCTGTAACAAGCTCATCTTCTTCCTCGTCATTAGATTGTGGGCGAATTGATAAAGATGCAGAATATGTCTCTTGAGCCACTTTCTGATTCCCACTGATCATTACTCCTCCCTTGGCCGTAGGGATGTACATCGCCAAGTGGCGTATCGATATTAGAGCCACTACTTCTGAGATAAAAGGGCGTCCCAAGATGATGTTGTACGCCAATTGTCCATCCATAATGGAAAACTCGAGATCTCCAATCCATGCTTGATCCTCATCCGCCAGCTCACATTCCAAAGTCACTTGTCCCTTCGTTTGGATCGTATGGCCTGTAACTCCCAAAATGTCCACGATGGTGGTCTCTATTTGGATCAGATCAACTTTAAGTTTGCCGAAAGCTCCTCTAGTGATGACATTGCATGAGCTACCTGTATCCACCATTACTTGCTTCATCTCCCATCCCTCTACCATCATGGTGATAATGAGAGCATCTGCGTGTGGAGGAATCGCAGGACCAATGTCTGCGAACGGGCGATTAAGTGACGCTCTATCGAGGGCGGTTGTTCTGGATTTTTTAACTGAGGGCTGATATCCTGGTCCGCCAGCGATGACATTGATAAAACCTTTAGCCTTCTTTTTTGGATCATCTCTTGGCTTATCACCATCTCCCTTTTTGTCATTCTGGACGAACCTATCCAACTTTCCTTTCTCAATAAGCCTTTCAATCTCCCTGGTCAGTTCCCAGCATGCGTCTGTTTTATGGCCATTTCTCCTGTGATATTTGCAATAATTTTTGGTGTTTCTCCCCGTATTGGTATATTCCCCCCCCCCCCCCTTTTGGTTCGGGATATGAAATGCTCCGCTTGTGTTGGCTATTTTTTAGCCACATCAGCACTTCACTTTTAGAGGCGTTCAATGGTGTGAACGATGGTGTATACGCCGCTTTGTTCCTGGAACCCCTCCGTCTACTTTTGGAGGATGAATCGAGGAGTTTTCTTTCTCCTTATCTCTCCTTCGGGATTCGCCTTTCCCTCTTTTAGGAGGAGAAGCAGATTCTCTTCGGATATCATCGACTTCCATGAAATCTTTGCATCTCTCCATCAATTCTGCAGTGGTCCTAGGCTTATGCCTGATCAGATCCTCTTGCAAGCTTTTGCAGGTTAGATTCTTTATCACTACTTCAACAGTCGTGGAGACATCCGCATCCACCACTCGGATGCATAATTTGTTAAACTTATTGACATAATCTCTAAGGGACTCATCTTCCTTTTGCTTTAACTCAAAGAGCTTTCGCGATGAGACGACTAGCGGAATACTCCATGCGAACTTTGCACAAAACTCGGTACTCAGCTGACCCTAGCTATCAATTGAGCCTGGCGGGAGAGACTGGAACCAATCATACGCCGGTCCCTTCAATGTGGTTATGAACATTCGGCACAAAACTGCTTCACTAGCGCCATTAATCGCAATCAACATACGGTACTTCCTTGCATGGGCCTCAGGATTATCTTCCCCTGAGTAGCTGGGTATATTTGGGATTTTGAACTGCCTATCAGTTTCCACATCTTCGATCCGCCTTGTGAAGGGCAATTCTCTATTAGCAAAAAGATTGTGTCTTGCATTCTCTTCATTCTGCCTACGCATTTCCGCTCGGATCTGCTCAGCTATGAAATTGTGATCCATCCTCGGGCGTCTCCTACTATGGGATCTACTCCGTTGAGAGGAGGAGGAGCTAGATTGTGATGAGGGATCTGATGGTGACCGTCTCCTCTGCCTCGTCTTCTTGGTGGAGGACGTCCGCCTCCTCCTTGCTCTGGTGGTGGCTGCGGTATCTCTTGGCGAGGTGATCTAGTTCGGCGTCCGCCCCCTCCTTGCTCTGGGGGTGGTGGTGGCCTTTCTTAGCGGGGTGATCTAGCTCGGTGTCTATGGTGGGAACGAGATCTAGATCGCCCTCGCCCACGAGATCTGGTCCGCCTTCTATGCCTACGATCGATATGTCTGCCCTGCAGGTGACCAAGATCCGCAGCTTTATTGATTTGCCCTTGTCCAGCCTGCGTTCCAGTTTGCACCGGAGGGATTCGAGGTTCGCCAATAGTGATTCCTGGATTAGCCGTATTCCTTGGGGGAGCCTGATTATTCCTCCGACTTCCTTCTGGAACATCCTCAAATAGTCTTCTGTTTATTGGTAGAGCACTTCCTAGCTCTGGGTTGGTGACCACCGAATCCGTAGGTTGAGAGAGCAAGAATGTTGAGCCGTGATGAGCCCCCGGCCTGAGAAAGGCGGCTTGCCATGCTGATGTACTCGGCCTAGGTGGGTGACGGTTCAGAGGGGGGACAGACCCTGTTGTGGGTCCACCTACAACGGGATTCTCCAGATAGGCCCTCAATCGATTTTCCATAACTGTTCCATAGATGTTTCCCATTGCTCCTGCACAAATTTCCATGAAAGAATCAGACGACATTTCTCTTTCATCATGAATAATTGGTGCATTAGGATCTATATGGCCGACATTTGTCTGGGGATTATTGACTGAAATTGGTATTGATGGTGTTGTTGTTCTAGTTGAGGGATTAGACCATCCACTTGCCATTTTTGAGATTGTGAACTAAGTCCTTTTTGGATTAGAACTTCCACGCTCACCGCACCAATTGATGACTGGTAATGAATTCTTGATTGGTGATCTTCCTTGTGGGGGCGCCGTTGGGATCGGCGGAGGAAGCTTCGATGCTAAAGTCAGTATAATGTAGAAGAATAAACTGTAAGCACGAAGTAGGGTTAAGGAGAGCGTGAATGTGTACCTCAATAGCTTGGGAGGCAAGCTATTTATAGTCATGTAGCTGTAACTCTTGGTAACTAGAAAGTCTTCATTAATGCCCTATTAATGGCGGTTACTGATATTATTCAAGTATGACCATTAGCTCATTAATGGTTTATTAGTTGCCTTTATTGGGAATCGGCTCAGCCGTTCAGGGGGCAAATCGAGGCGAGATGGCTGGTCTCCCGAGTGTTTGACTATTGATGGCGTATGGCGGAATCCATGTGATCCGCCATCCAGGTGGCTTTCCTGATACGCCATAGCTTTCACGATCATCTTTATACACGGCCGTTTGGTTAATTACTCTTTTGATCCCGTAAATAATATCCGGATGTTATTAATTCTCAATTCTTCCACGGTCTGCTGAAACTCGAGTCTACTTCAACCTCCCGTAATTCTGCCCATGGTATGAAATGAATTCCATTGATGAAATTTACCCGCTTAGTGAGAGTAAAAATTGTGGTTTTTGAGATTATTTTGTTTTGGTAGGAATCGAGATTTGATTTTGGGAAAGTCGTATCATGTTAATAAAAAAATATATTCCAATGTAGGTACAACTACTGCCCTTTAATTAAAAAGTATTTGTCGCCACTACCTCCTACCAATTTGTATTTAATTATGATTAAAAGTAGGATAGGGTACCGAAAGGGAGTCATTTTCGCATTTGATCCTGGAAGAATGGGAAATCAAATCGAAAATGACTTTACTTTTGTCTTCTAGAATGGGTAAATGAAGACGTGGGAATAGAAGAAATTTATGAACCAGTTGCGTACCAGACCTAAACATCTACTCTTTTCAACCCTAACAAAAGAAAAAGATCCTTTTATTTGTGTATATATATTTGTTGAAGTAGTCAACAAATGAAAAAGTAAAAGCAGATCCAATATCTTGAGGCAGCGCATAATCATAAGGGATGGCAGCGATTAAGGTTCATGGAAGCCCAATCTCAACAGCTACACAGAGAGTCCTGGTTTGCCTTGAAGAGAAGGGTTTAGACTATGAGTTTAGCCTTGTTAATATGGGAGCTGGAGACCACAAGAAACACCCTTTCATTTCCCTCAATGTAAGTTTCATTACCCTAATCTAAGACATTCATTCATAATTAGTTATTTAATCGGTTCTATTGTGTTTGTGCAGCCATTTGGTCAAGTTCCAGCTCTCGAACATGGGGATCTCAAGCTCTTTGGTACGCTACTACACAATTGAACTTAATCATATCATATCATAGTTATTTAATCGTCATTTCTTTTTTCATATGTAGAGTCAAGAGCAATAACTCAATACATAACCCACGAGAATTTAGATAAGGGGACCAATCTATTGTGCACAGGGAAGCAGATGGCCATATTAGGTGTGTGGTTAGAGGTGGAGGCTCAGCACTTTGAGCCAATAGCATCCAAATTGAACTTTGAAATCATTTTTAAACCAATGTTTGGGATGCAGACTGACCCTGCTGCTGTTGAGGATAACCAAGCCAAACTTGCTAAGGTTCTTGATGTGTACGAGTCAAGGCTTGCTGAATCTAAGTACTTGGCCTGTGATTGCTTCACCTTAGCAGATCTACACCATCTGCCTAACTTGCAGTTGCTGCTCACTTCTCAATGCAAGAAATTGTTTGATTCTCGCCCTCATGTTGCTGCTTGGGCTGCTGATATCACTGCAAGGCCAACTTGGGCTAAGGTCCTTTCTCTGCAAAAAAACTAAAAGGGAGGGAGCATGACTCTTGTTTGTTTTATGTGCTTTTGGCATCAATCTCAGATTGATTTTTGTGGAATGAAATAAAGTTTTGTTATTTGTATTCTATATCTATACTATGATCTACTGTTCCATTTTCCTTTAAACTGCACACACTATATGGATCTGGATATTGGAAATGAATATCATGTTTTGGGATAATGCTTGAATTCGTCAGCCTGGCCATTAAATCATCATACTTCACTTCAACAATAGCTGAAATCAAATCATACTAGAAAAGACAAAAGACATGACTGACTATCTCTGCTTCTTCATTGTTGTTGTTATCCAGATGAAGCAGCACCCATCATCTTCCATTCCACGGTCTCACTTCCAACTTTTTTTTTACGTTTCATTACGCTTCATACTTCTAGTCAAATAAAACCAAAAGACACACAAATCAAAATCTCTTCAGCATAATTCCATGAAAACAACTGAAACTAACTCTACATCAACCAATACTAACTAACTAGTTGAAAAATATACCCAAATTAAATACTATTTTTGCACACTGCAACTCAAAAATAATAAGCAACAAAATCAAATCATCCAAACAAATATTCATCCATTATATTTCACAAAATCCACCACTATCACTCAACCGAACCATAAGCATAAGACAAACTAAATGGACAGGTAAGAGAAAAGGGAAATAATTCCAGCCAAACTCAAACACAACCATTTCATCTCATAATTGGAACAGTTATCATAGCACACACATGTGCTATTTTACAGCTATTGTGTAACAAACTCCTAATAGGAGAGAATCATTAAATAAGCAATAACAAGTAAATAATAAGACAACTTACTCCTAACTAATAGCTAAATAATTCTCTATGATTTCCCTTAACAGTCATGACAATACCCTCTCTTTCAGAGCATTCTTGTCCCCAAGAATGTAAGAAAGCAGTGAACCAAACTTGCCACACACAATGAAACTTCCCATGGTTGCCCATTGTTGTCACATTAAACTCCAGTACTACATGAACCACAACCAAAATAGTTTCCTTCTTTCGGTCTTGGAAATTGTCAGCTATTGTGATTGCTTCGTCCCTAACTTACTTCAGTGTAGCTCAACATTTTCAGCGAAACAGTTTGTAGTGCATTCCTCAAGAAGTCTCTTTGTATGGAAACACTTGCAGCAATAGCAACACCTATTTTATAACCTGCTTGTTCCAAGCCATCATCAGTGTTTGCACTTCCATTGGATGAGTAGCTCACTTTGAAACCTCTAGCACTTCCCTGTTTTTCATCATCGCTATCAACACGAAGAGAAAGACTCAATAGCTCTTGCATAGTTGCTCCATTGCGAGAAATTTTAAAGATTATAACACGCTTTCAGATCTTGTCAGTCAGTCTCTTCAAATGTTTGAACCGCGCCTTTCGGTCAACTGGGAAAATCTGAACTCCAACAACTATTAAATCAACCCTTGCTGCCCTTGTGGTTTTGTAATATGCACTAGTGAGCTTGTCTCTCTAACATATATATGAGTGTTATGAAAACTAGGAGCAACTTGAATCCCCACATTCTTCTTCAACTTAGATGACAAAGCAAGTAGTGCATCAGCCTCACCGATTGTTTCATTTAATGGAGCTGCATTATCCATGTTCAATCTGTTGATCCCTTCAATTATTCTTGCCTCAAGAACAACTGCTTCCTTTTCACATTGTTGATTTGCAATCGCCATCACCTACATTGTTGTCCCTGAGCTCAATTTTTGCATTCATTGCTTCTTAGTAGCTAATCAAAGAAATGTCATTGCTTATGTAAGTGCAGAGGGCGACTCAATGGCTCATCAGACTTTGTTGATTGAGTAGATGGCAGTGCAACATATTTCTCCACAGGTGGGCGATTACCATTAATTCCTCTAAGACAAAATGCAGCCTTTGATGGAACATCCAAACATTTCAAAACTTCTATCTCTGCCTTCATTATGAAAATGGGAAATCCTTCCATGTTAAGGGAAGACATGAATAATTAGCATACACTATCAACAACTAGTTCGTGCTCCTAATATAATTGAAGAACTTCTTTTCCAACTGTAATCATCGACTCTATAACAGGTGTAGCACTAAGTCCATTGTCAGTTGTTGGTGACAACATTTGCTAAAGAGCACAAAAACCCACCACACATGGAGAGGCTGGAAATCAGCACCAATTGCATCTAGAATCTTCCTAAACAAGGCCACCCTAGCAAATAGACCACTATCATAATCAATTGAGAAAACATATATTCCCTCCTGGCCTTTCTTCTTACTATAAGATGATGTCTTCTTCTCCATCTTATTATTAATTGAAAATCCATAAGACAATCCATACTTCTCCTTATCTACTATTTGTTGCTTTGTTACTTCCTTAGTTGCTATAGCATATGCTACCAGAGCTACATCAAAATTTGCCAGTTCGATAGGGTCTTATCTCCAGGTGCCTCCATGATAAATGAAGAAAGTCATATTGGCTTCATTCGCAACTTTATTCTTTAATTCCCTTACCATAAAATTAATTATGTGTTTCTTTATGCTCCTATCCTTGGCCCGGTAATACACAATAACACCATGATATAGATTATAGTAACTACCAGTTACTAATACTCTCAATGGCATTGCAGCAGCTCCTGGAGGTGAAGGAATTCTTCTATCAAATCTACTTAGAATGCTAGTTGTACATATTTCCTCCTCCAATTTATGTATCACTGCGACTTCCTTCCATTCTTCTTCCATGTTTACTATGTATAGCTTCTTTAGAGAACAACCAAGGTTTTTCTGTTGGATCACTGGAGGTGGATTAGTTTTAGGCAAGATTTTCAGTTTGTTTTGGGTGTTTTGGGTCCAAAGTGGAGTGGTGATGGGAGATCTAAAGGCCGGGTTAGGTTTCTGAGTTGCTATAGCTGCTGGGTTGATTTCGGTAGAGATTTTGGTGTAGTAATGGCTAGTTTTGGTTTTGGACCATCGCTTTGGAGTAAAGGGAGATCTAAAATTAGGATTGGGCTTAGGAGCCTCAATCACATCAGTTAGAGGGATACCCTGAAAGTTAGCTTGCTTAAAAAGATCTATGGATGGGTATGAACTTGATTCAAACTGATTTTTAGATTTCAACCTATTAATGAAATAAGAGCCGATATTTGCCGGGTTTACCTTCTCCATAGTACAAGTCTGCTTCTATTGATGCAGCTGCTCAACAATCTCTATAGTTTTCCTTGTAATTTGAAATATGCCAACTCCAATTTCTGCTCAGACTTTTCATCAAACACTTGGGGTGCAACTAAAGAAGGATCTAAAACTACTCTAAATTCTTGCATCGATTGGATCAAGCTTGAGAAGAATTTTCAGATTTGTTCATAATTTTCTTGTTGCTTATTGCGAAGCAATTCCCATTATTCATCAAATCTTTGTTGTCGCTCGCATGTCTCCTTGCGGTACGGTTCCATTTGCTATTCAAAATCTTCAATGGCCGGAGGAAAGGCTGTCTCTAATACCAATGTAACGATTAGGGATTCCTAGTAGTAGTAATTAGGGCAGAATTGGAATAGGCAAGAGAAAGATAGAAGAAAAGAGCACAAAGATAGGAAGAAGGAATCACAGAGTTTAGAGAATAGAGGAATAAGGAGAGAGAAAGTAAGATTTCATTAATTTTCATATGATAATTGATATGTTACTAAGGCCTTGTTTGGATGGAGGTATTTTAAAGTAAGGTAAGGTAAGTGAAGTGTATGAAATAACTTGTTGTGTTTGGATTGAAGGTATGGTAAGTGATGGTTTAATAATGTAATTATGTTTGGTTTGATGGTAAAGTAAAGTAAGGTAAGGTAGGTTATATACAAAATTACTTTTATATCCAAACAATGTCTTATTTTAAAATAAAATATAGAGGGTAATTTTGTAAAAGAAAAATCTGTCACTCACCTACCCTCCAATTTCGGGTGTAAAGAAAATAAGCCAAATTTCACCTCACCTACTCTCACTTACTATTACATTCAATTACACCTCAAAACAAACAAAATTACTTACCCTCACTTACTTTAAGATACCTCCATCCAAACAAGGCCTAAGGAAGAGACTAAATAGGGAAAAGCTATGCCGATGTGGCACCAGTTACCATAGCACACACATGTGCTATTTTAGAGCTATTGTGTAACAAACTCCTAATAGGAAATAACCATTAAATAAGCAATAACAAGCAAATAATAAGACATCTAACTCTTAATTAATAGCTAAATAATTCCCTATGATTTCCCTTAATAGTATTGACAGTATCACACTGTGTTTACATATTTTCTTACAGAATCTGAAGTTAAAATTTAAGAAGCACTGGGAAGATATGAAAAATACATGACATCTTAGAATAGGACATTCGATGAGTTGAGGGGGTAAAAATTACCACTTTTATGGAGTTAAAGAGGTAAATAGGATATTCGATGAGTTGAGAGGGTAAAATGACTAATTTAGACAAGTTAAGGGGTTGGGGAAGCATTAGACCTTTTTTATTTCCTAATTCCAAAGAAAAATCAAAAAACTTTTGCTTAACTACCATCAAAATATTTCTATCATCTACATTATTCTATATTAGTTCTGCACAACAATAATATAGTAATAATAATGATAATAAAACAAAAGACTTTGCTTTATTTTTTTATTTTTTAAAAAAACTTTGCTTTATTATTCTTTTTTTTATTGAAAATGCAATTTTATTAATGGGAATGAATAATTGAATCGTTACAGACTAGCTGCCATATCGAAGTAGGACATTCTTCGATAAGAATAATAGGGGAGTCGAAATTACTAGCCCAACGGACAAGCGAGTGCGCATCACTATTTCCCTCTCGGTGCACAAATGAAAAAGAGCAGTAATTAAATATGGTATTCCAGGCTGAAACGTCTTCGTACATAAATACCAAGGCAGATTCTGTGAAGCTCTGGGATTAGAGGGCCTCAATTACAACTTTTGCGTCTGATTCCACGACAATCCTGTTGAAGCTGCAATCTCTAGAGAATATCAATGCTTCCATAATTGCTAGCAATTCTGCCTCTTCCACTGTATCGCACGCCGCTATAGGAATCCCCACAGTTGCCATGACTAAGCCAGCGGAATCCCTAGCAATTAGACCTGCCCTACACGTGCGACCATTGTCCCCAAATTTAGCATCGCAATTAATTTTTACGATACCGTTCTAAGGTGGATACCACACTTTCGTAGGTCGAAGGCCTGAATTGCTAGGACTTCCAACCTGAATGATCGTTGGGATACTGTCCAAGTTGCGGAGATAGTCTACAGCTTTCTCAATTAGAGTTGTCGATTGGATCCATTTTTTCTCATGCACGAATTGGTTCCTACGGAACCATAACCACCAAATTATAATCAGAGCTTTTCGGAAGTATTCTGGATTCAGCGATTGCAGACAAGACTGAAGCCAACAGCTCCCATCCTTCGCTGCGATTTTCTCCAGCTGGATTGGTAGTGACGCCATTTTCCAAACTTCCTTAGCCGCCCTGCACTACACAAAAACGTGGATAGAGTTTTCAGTGTGGAAGTTACATACCTGACAGGCGCCATCGATCGTGATTCCGCGACGGATCAGATTTGCAAAGGACGGCATCGTTTCCTTTAGGAGCTGCTAGGCAAACAACAGGATTTTTCCGAAGTTTCAAATGAGTTTTCACTAAGTTTCTTTCAATTTCACTTAGTTTCACTCAAATCTTTTTTTTCCTTTTTCTCTCTAATGCCTTTTTCTGGTCCTGCCCTAAATTCTGGCAGTTTATTCCCTTTAAATATAGTTTAGGGATAATAACTGCCTCAATTTGAATTAAAAAAACTGTCTGAAAACTGTCCATGGTCGCCGATTAGTGACGGTGGTCCCCGGTTGAGGACCTTGTACCTGATCGGTTACCGACATGGCAGGTACGGAATTTAAATCCAGGAAATAATACCAACTTAAGGTTTTTGATGAAAAGCAAGCTTAAAGAAAGAAGAGGGGCTTCGGGTCTTAGCTCGTGTTCCCGTATAATGTGACATGAAGCCCACCTACACAAAACCGCAAGCAAGTAACATACACTCATCACTAGGGTCGGAAAAACTTAGTGCTCACAGACCCCTTATTAAAGAAAGTACTTTTCTCTCTTTTAGGAAAGATTCTACATTTCTCTTTTCAGTATTGTTCTCCTGACAACCTTACTGACTTTAGCATCAGAGTGTAACTAGAGGCCCCACCCCAACACAAATCAACCTCTGAAGACTAAGTCAGCGATTGAGCACATGGCTCAAACCCAACATTTATTGTTGTGAGCGTGGAAGGTGGATCGAAGTTGGGAAACCAATGTCGCATGGTGAGGTAATGATCCAAGATCATCCATGACCCTTCATATTTGGCAAAATTGTGATCCTCAATAGAATCAAATTTAACCGGGAAGTAATCATTCTCCAAGATGATGCCGTCCATTTTAGCTTTGGGCTTCCAACGCTCCCTAATCCTTTTGCCCAAGTATTTATACCCAACTTGTTTCCGAAGAAGTTTTATTATTAGAGAATTCTTCCATGTTTTTTTTAAGTCTAGCTTTCTCATCTTTTTCAACATAGATTGTTAGACATTCTTTATTATTCATATCATCATATGAGTAAATCTCCTTGGTATGTTCATTCATCTGAGGCTGAATTGCTTTAATTCCCACCAAGATCTCTTAGAAGAGTTGTTCAATAGGCTTTTCATGTGATTGATCCATGGCTCAAGAAAAGTTATTTTAGAGATGGTAACCATTTGGTTATCTACTCACGCCTTCCACAAAAGATTCTTCATTGTTTAGTTTTATTTTTTTACGGGGCGTTTGATATTCTATTTGGATAGGGATAAGGATAAAGATAAATGATTGAGATAAGGATAAAAATATGATAGTCGAGAATTATTATTCAATGTTTGGTATGTGGGATAGAGATATGGATAAAATAATACGTTTTACTATTTTAACCTTATTTAAACTACATAACATTAATACATTAATTTAAGGGATAAGATGGACTTTTCCATTCTATTAAATCGCATGAGCTTATCCCACCTCTTTATACCACCCCTTCTGTGAGGGACATGAGGCTTATTCCTCATCTGTCTCATTCTTCTATCTCCCAAACAAACACGAGATAACTTATCTCGTATTTTTATTCTTATCACATCTCCTATATCCTTTCTAACAAACACCATGTTAATGTTCCGATTGAGGAGATCAGTCTCCTTAAGTGATTCGCTACTGTTCTCTTTTTGGATGAGCAGAAGGGGTTTTTTTTTAAGAAAAAAATCAAGAAAGAGATTTTTTTTCTTCTTCTCAGGAATTATATTAACTTAGAGCATCTCCAACTGCCTCTTAAATTGACTCTTAAGTTAAAATTTGAGGAGGGAGAATAAAAAATCAGCTCCAACAGCCTCTTAGTAGCTCCTCAAATCACTAAGAGCTTCTCTATCCTCTCTATTAATAGAGAGTCTCTCTCCACCTCTTAATACTTCCTAACTTCATTTTTTAATAATAATTTATTATTGATAAGTCTCTTTCCTCACACTGTTGGTAATGTAACAATAAATAATAATCTTAATAATAAAATAATAAATAAAGAGTGAATATAAAGAACATTGTTGGAGATGATATATCTTAGTCACTCTTAAATCACTAAGAGTTAATTATTTATATTATTTTTAGAGAGTTTACTAAGAGCCCGTTTGTTTTACCCACTGTTTGTTGTTTGCTGTTACGGTTTGCTGTTTGCTTTTGAAAAAAGCTGCTTTTCCAAAAAGCATGGATTCTCTGCTTTTGTAAAAGGCTGCTTTTCAAGTGTGAAAGACAAACAGGAGGTCACTAACCAAACACCTAATGCTGCTTTTTCAGATTTAAAAGGCAAACGGGAGGTCACTAACCAAACACCTAAAACTCTCCATTTTGAAATGAAAAGACAAATAGGAGCATAAAAAGGAGCAACCAAACGGACCCTAAGAGTATACTGTAGATGCTCTTATCTATTAAGTTTTACTTTTAGCATCAGGTGTTGGAAACGCTCCTTTCTGATTGCACTATGTGGCACAATTTGCGATTTTGCGCCACATGGTGCAATCCTAGTGGGCGTATTAGCCAACACTTGTGTTGGAAATAATTAACCGTGTGCTGGCTGTCTGCAATTCCTATCTAGTCTAATACAGTAAGGTCGGGAACTCATCATCCTATCTCCCCAAAACAAATGGCGTCACCGCCAGATCACAAGGCCACAATAATCGACGGTAAGGCCATAGCCCAGACCATCCGATCTGAAATCGCCGACGAAGTCCGTCAACTCTCTGAGAAATACGGCAAGGTCTTATTAATCTCTCACTCGTTTTAGCTTCCTTCGCTTTCTCACACTCACTTCAAGCGCATGTAACTGTTCCTTTTCCTTTTTATCACAAAATCTTGTTTCGTTTGTATATGGAAAGTTTACTTTTGATATGTTCATAGTAAAAAATGTGGCAGCAGAATTGGCTGATGAAATTGTATATTTGAACTTCATTTACAGAGAATTTTGTTGTCTGATCTACTTTGTGGTTATTCGGTACGTGCACGGAGCTACGAATGCAAAGCTCTATCCTATGCGTAGATTTATCAATTAGACTAGCCATCTCTCCGTTTGTCTATGTCGAAGAGAAGATTAATGTGTCGTATTCATTTTCCTTTAGGCTAATACAATCAATCTTGAGGAGCAAATTTACTTTATACCTGTGCCTGAGTTAAAAATAATGCTAAGAATATAATCGAATTGATTGTGATCGAGCCTCACTGTTGCATTTTAGATCTAATTGGCGATTCTCACAAAATCCACTTGCAGAATTGCAGCTTAGAACTATGGATTTTACTCATCTATTGATCTATTTCTGTAAACTAAAGAAACTAGCTTTGAGGATGCTTGCTTCTGAAATATGATATTTAATTCAACTTTTGCTTCTGAAGTGGCTTCAGTTATTTATTTTTTCATGAAGCATGGATTCTAATACTTTGCATCCCTTCATCTGCATAGGTTCCAGGATTGGCTGTTGTTATTTTAGGCAATAGAAAGGATTCTCAAAGCTATGTAAATATGAAAAGAAAGGCATGTGCAGAAGTTGGGATAAAATCAGTTGATGTAGACCTCCCGGAACAAATATCTGAAGCTGAAGTGATCAGCAAGGTCCACGAACTAAATGCAAATCCTGATGTACATGGTTAGTTGGCTGGTCATTAATTTTGTACACACGCTTTTCTCTTTTACTGATTATTCTATCATATTTTTCTGCCCATAATATTAAGGATCCACTGCACAAACAATAGGAAAGCATAATTTCCACTTTCAAACATATGATAAATAAACTGGCACTTTAAGTTTAGCGAGTCCAGTCATACATTCTATACAACACCTTCAAAAAACTTGGAATTAAATCCTCGTACCTTTTCTGAGATCTGATAAAAATTATGCTATTTTTTTGTTACAACAGATTGTAAGAATTAATACCATGTTGCAAAGACAGTTCCAAGCAGGCTGGCTTTGCTTCTTTTATTGTAAGAAGATTAAAGTCTTTTCTTAATGTTCATATTGACAGGAATATTGGTTCAGCTTCCATTGCCAAAGCATATTAATGAAGAGGTGGTCTTGAGTGCAATTAGTATTGAAAAGGATGTGGATGGTTTTCATCCGCTGAATATCGGCAAGCTTGCAATGAAAGGCAGAGAACCTCTTTTTCTTCCCTGCACCCCTAAGGCAACGTATTTGGTCTTAAATTGATTCTATCATCTCTACTTTGAGATCAATCCAATGAAAATAAAGGGTGTGGATGAAATTAAGAGATAAATTAATATAATTTCTGAGTCAGAATTTCCTTTTCTCCACAGGGGTGTCTGGAACTTCTGTCACGAAGTGGTATAAATATAAAGGGGAAAAAGGCAGTGGTTGTAGGTCGTAGCAACATAGTTGGATTGCCAGTGTCATTGCTGCTTCTGAAAGCAGATGCAACTGTTACCATAGTTCATTCTCGTTCTGAAGATCAGGAAAGTATCATTCGTGAAGCTGACATCATTATTGCTGCAGCAGGGCAAGCAATGATGGTAACTAGAGATGAATAATAGTGCTAGTTTTGGTCTTATTATCAGTAAATATTTTCCTCTTGCATGCCTACAGTTGCAAATCATTGTTTCTTCCAAATAATGGTCCATATGTTTGTTACAAGTTGTGACGCACATAATGTCTTCCAACTCATGGCTTATTGTGAAGTGTACTACATTTGCACTGATGTTCAGAACTTACGAAATGTGGTTGATATTCTTGATTTTCAGATCAAGGGAAGCTGGATTAAACCGGGTGCTGCAGTTATTGATGTTGGAACAAATGCTATTGATGACCCGAGTAAGAAGGCAGGTTATAGGCTAGTGGGAGATGTAGATTACAAGGAAGCATGTAAAGTAGCTGGATGGATTACTCCTGTTCCAGGTGGTGTGGGTCCAATGACTGTTGCAATGCTACTCAAGAACACCTTGGATGGTGCAAAGCGTGAATTTGTGCAGTAATATCATAACTGGGCATAGCACATTCTGACCCCTCCTTTTGTTTTTTCAATCATGTTTATGCAATTTTGTTGGATATCCAATAAATTTATTTATGCTTTCGTCTTATATAGTGTCTAAATTGTCTTGCAAATTTTAATGTGAAACTGCATAACATAAAAGGTGTTTTGATGTAGGTTTGTAGCTATAGATGATTGAATGGAGTAAAGGAATAAATAAACATTACATTTCAAATATGGTTTTAGTGTAAGAGCAACAAATCTTTGTAGGATTATATTGAGATACACACGAAGACTTGCTGTACTGAAAATCTGTACAAGCATGCATTTGCCTGTTTGTATGTATATATAATACAGGAGACTGGAGAGGATTTCCCAAAAGCAAGCTGGAAATAAGGAGAGGAAGGTTTGACGTACTATACTATACTATATTGATAAATGCTTGAAACTTTGTCCAGCTGTTTGTATGCTTGTATTTTTGAGTGTTGATTATTACAATTGCATTGGATGAGATGGTGTAGAATAGTGTGGTGGAGAGTAGAACGAGGACACTCCACCTTGACACGGCTCAGTGCCCCCTGCTCTCCTCTAGCAATCCAGTACTAATATACAGGCTTGGCCTGGACTCTAGCAACATCCCGATGGTAGCCAATAAGATCCTCAATCTCCTGAAAATAGACATCAGGATGAATCAGCATTATGTCGAACTTTACCTGCTTACCGGAAAAGGGCAAACCGGTAATCGCAGTAAAATCGAATGGGATCACCATCATCTCTTCCACGGACAGGTGGAAGGTGTACATGGAGTCCATCCACCTATCGATCAAAGCCGTCAAAACCCTCTTCGATGACTTTGACTTGTCTTGGTGAAATTACATGATGAAGGGCTCATAACCAGTGACCTTTGCTCGGTTCTTCACGGCCTCTGGCATTATCTGCCACCAGGAAGCGCAAATCGAGGTGTTCCCAGCTGACTCTTTCCCGTCTCGGGCCTGAAATCACAGAAGAAGTAAGGCATCATGTACATTTAAAGCTATGCATATGTCTATGGTTTAAAAGACGGGTTTCAAAATAAAAAACAATCAAAGACAAAAAAAAATGGCATTTTCTTTCCTTTGCAGGCTATGGCCGATCAGCCACAACTTGGTGCAATCGGCCACCACCTTGATGTAGCCGATTGGCCACATTCAAGCATGAAAGTGGCTGATCGGCCACCATTGTAAAAAGTGCAGAAATCAGATTACATTTTTCATCCCAATGCGTGCTCAGGTTAACCCCAACTACCCGAAATGCATAGAAATGATTCATATAATATTCTAAGACATATTAACCTACATGCATTTTCCCTAAAACCCGAGTTTAAACCGAAATCAACAAAAGAGCAAAATTGTTCAAATTCAAATGAGCTGGAGATATTACCGGTAAGGTGTAATAGTGATGCTCCTGAGACAATACGATAGGGACGTGCTCATCCTCCACAATGTACTTCTTGGAGGCTTGCACTCCGTTGAAAGTG
Organism: Euphorbia lathyris; assembly: GCF_963576675.1. Lineage (NCBI taxonomy): Eukaryota > Viridiplantae > Streptophyta > Magnoliopsida > Malpighiales > Euphorbiaceae > Euphorbia > Euphorbia lathyris. The sequence continues at coordinate 60,933,512 of NC_088911.1, forward strand.
AAGACACCAACATGAGTAGAATCTAGCCCCAAGAGATCAAGGACGGGGATAGGATCCCTAGGAGCCTCTAAAGGTGGGAATGCAACCCCTGAAGCAGCAGAACCCGAATCTCATGGCTTGAAGGAAGCACTAAAACCAGTGTGGGGGCCTGTAGCGGATGCCATGGGTCGTCTGGAAAAGTTTTCCTCTTTCTATTCCAAATGAGTAAAGAGTAGGAGCTTGAAAGGTTTTTTTTTTTATCTTTTTTTATCTTTTTTCTGCCATTTGGGTGGCTGATCGGCTACCCGATGTGGCCGATCAACCACGTCTTATGGTCGATCGGCTACCTGAAGAATTCCTCAATTTTTATAATGATTTGATTCATCCGGGTACGCCTCGTGACCGATTAATGACATCAAATCAATTTCCAGGATGCACCAAATCAATTATATTTTCTGTAATTAGAGTAATCTTCACCCCATGAGTTTCTAATTTGTAGGATGTATCAAAATCAATTATATTTTATGTTATTGGAGTAATCTTCACTCCATGGGTTTCTAATTTGCAGGACGACATCAAATTTAATTCAATTTTCTGTGATTAGAGTAATCTTCACCCCCAATGGGTTTCTAATTTGCTGGATGCATCAAAATCAATTATATTTTCTATAATTAGAGTAATCTTCACCTTATGGGCTTTTTAATTTGCAGGATGCATCAAATCAATTATATTTTCTGTGATTAAAGTAATCTACACACTAACGGGTTTCTATTTGCAGGACGCATCAAATCAAATCAATTTTATATGATCAGAGTAATCTTCTCCCTAAAGGGTTTCTTTTTGCAGGAATTATTCTTCTATCCCGGTTATTATTCTCAATCGGGGAGGCAAAATATATTTTTTCTTTGGAAATGCTGATTGAGAAATAATGTGTGTCATCTAGGAAAGTGTACATCAAGAGGATAGTCGACCACTCAGGTTTGCTTCTCTCTTCCTTCTCATCGTGCTCTTTTCGATTAAGTGTTTTAACACCAATGTCGGAGGTCGACATCTTGGCTTCAAAAAGCGCTTAATTGGAAGGCAGTCTGTGAGCACAGACTTTTCCGACCATAGCGATGAGATTAAGTTGCATATGCTCAACATATTGCAGGTGGACCTCACATCGCGTCACGTGGGATCACGGATTAAAACCCGAGCTCATTTCTTAGAAAATCAATATTTTCAGGGGTGGCCGATCGGCCACGTAATATTTCATAATTTGCCATTGTTTTAAAAAGGGTCAAAACTGCCTTTTTAACCAGTTGGTGGCCGGTGAGCCACAAGTGGTGGCTGATTAGCCACCCGATGTAGCCAATTGGCTACATCAACGGTTTGGGAGCAATTTCCCATTCTTCCCTCAACTCAACCACTATGTGATCAACTGAGGAGATATAGAGCTTAATTGGTGTATAGAAGAAAAATGTTAGCTTTTCTGATGAGGGGGGAAGTTTTACAGAGTAAGAAAAAGCTGAGGAGAGATAGAGCATAATTGGTGTATAGAAGGAAAATGTCAGTTTTTCTGATAGGGGGGGGGGGGGGGGGTTTACAGAGTAAGAAAAAGCTATAAAAAGAAGAAGAAAGGCTAGAGAGAGAAACACAACATTTGAGATTTTTACAAAACTGGGTCAAATGGGAGGCACATTTACATATTTAATCCATTTACTCAACCCACTACATATGTAGATAGTTTTTGTGTGACTTTTCCATAATACCCCTAACCTTTTCACTTCCCCCTCTCCTTGGTTACGCGAATGGTTGGCAGCTCTTCCATTAATGATTCACAGACTTTTTATCTTCCTATCTTCCTTTAAATTGCATGAAATCTGCATCATTTCTCCAAATCACCATATATTTCTCTTCTTCCTCTCTTCATCTCTTGATTCTTCATCTTCCTAATCCTAGAAAACGAAGCCATGGTTTTTCATCTTCCTGTTCCTACTCGTTCCCTGGTTTCTTTCTTCTTGTTACCGTCAAATAAATGGCTATTCTACGTTATTTCCATCGTTTTTCCCAGTTTATCATATTGTTATTGTCGCTTTTAAAGGTGAAAGGCGCGAAAAATGTAAGTATCTACTGTTTTCTCTGCGTTTTTTCATAAAATCACTTCGCGTAGTCGATGATTTTGCGAAGATCTGCGATGAGAAAGAGCCTGAAATGTGACGATCTACTTAGCGAATCGATTATTTCATGAAGTCTGCGAGTAGAAAAGTTCATGATTTCACTCACAAACTTCGCGAAAGCATCGATTCACTAAGTAGATCGTCACGTTTCAGACCTCGCAGATTTCGCGAAAGCATCGATTCGCTAAGTAAAATCATCCTCTTCCCTGCACATTTACATTCGCATGCTTCGCTAATCCTCATTTCTCGAAGCCAAATCATCCTTTTTCCTGCCTAACACGATTAATTTTTCCTGAAGGTGGTTGAATACATAACATCCTTTCTGGAAGGCGGCGTATTGGGGGTGTAGAGGAGATGACTTTCCTTCCTGTATAGGGATTAACTTTCCTCAAGATTGGCACATTCACTTTAAAATGATTCGTTAGGAGAGATTGTGCCAATCTTGGTGTGCATCATGGAAAACGTCCATCCCAAAAAGTCTAGACTTCCATTTCTTATCCCAAAAAGCCTAGACTTCCTATAAAGAGAGAAATTTCCATCCAGATTCGTCACGTTCACTTTGAAGAGATTTGTTAGGAGTTTATTATGGCAATCTTGTTGTAAATTTTGATAATGTTATGATTTTAATGTTGTTATTGTGGCAATCTTGTTGTAAATTTTGATAATGTTATGATTTTAATGTTAAAATCCGTTGTTGTTTGGCATTTTTTTGTTATATACCACTTAGCGAATTTTGTTAAAAACACAACTAGACTTCGCATATGGTAATTAAAATCATCAACTAAACCAAACATTAGTTTCACAGGCTTCGTATATGTTAGAATCTGCGAAGTCAGACGGGAGGGAGACCGTTGCACCGTAAATATTGAGGGTATTATGGGAAAGTCACACAAAAACAGTCTAGATATATAGTAGGTTGAGTAAATAGGTTAAATATATAAATAGGCCTCCCATTTGATCCAGTTTTGTCATTTTCCCTAAATATTATTGTAAGAGTCAAAAAATTATTCAACAAAGTAAGCTTTTCTAAGTATTTCTAGAGTCTTGTTCGTAATCTGAAACTGAGTGAAAGTTCATTTCTCTGGGTTTTTGGGTAAATATTATTGTAAGAGTCAAAAAAATTATTCAACAAAGTAAGCTTTTATAAGTATTTTTGGAGTCTTATTCATAATCTGAAACCGAGTGACAGTTCATTTCTCTGGTTTATGGGTAAATATTATTGTAAGAGTCAAAAAATTATTCAACAAAGCAAGTGAGAGATTCAAATCAACCATTTGAGTCTTTAATGTTCTTTTGAGTTCAAAGTTTATAAGTATTTTTGGGTTCCGTTTGGGATTAATATTTGTAATTCGATTAATCACCGGTTAAAGGGTATTTCCAGCATAATTAAATTAAATCGATTAGAATAAATAGACATAGTACACATATTGAATTGTTATGTTGAATGTGTTAGATTTCTAGGATGTGATTAAGTCCTACGTGATCGAGTCCGACGTCGTAGAATAAATCTGAAAGATGGGTTCCAACGTTCTGCAACTAATGTTTATCTGTTTTACAGGTTTAAAATATTTATTTAGAGGTAGATAAATTCTATAGGATTTCGATATTCAATTGGGATATAATTTATAATTCCGAATTTATTTATCGCTTTTTGCAGTTAACTGAAGCTGGAATGTTTTGATTTGCACATGAAGAATGGTTTCTCTGTGAAAATTCATGGTCATGCAGAGAACAAGTCAGGCGGAGAAGAAGCACATGTGGATCGAGAAGGAAGGGTATTTATGGTTGGGTGTGGTTTGAAATTACAAAAATAGCCTTTGGCTATTTAGTCAGTTAGGACTGCCTTTGCTAATGGAATGAACCTCAAAACCCTTCTTTGCAAACTTTTATACCATATAGTTTATGTTTGAAAATGACCGAAACCATAGGATTTATTTTTGTACTTTTCCCTTATTTTAATTAGTTTAGAATAATTTTCCATTTGTAATTAAAGACGAAGCCCAATTGGAGATTAAGCCTAGAATTAGTATTGAAGCATATAGTTCATGATCCGGCCTGGTTGGAGGAAGATCTAGTTTCAGGATTTTTATAATTTTGCAATTAGTTTTTATGAGGCCTCTAAACTATCATATTCAATTTCAGCATTCCAAATGTCATTTTGTTTTGCCATGTAAGCCATAATTGAAATGAATCCCAAAATATTTCTGGTCTCAGGCGCCTCAACTTCTGCTGAATCGCCTTCATACTCGGGTTCGTCGGGATATGATGCTTTACTATCTTCCTGTCGACCCCATGCAAGTCATATAAATACCTTCCACACTTGAAACCTTGTCGAGCATCGATTGTCTAAATATGGGCCATGCCAAAGTCGGGTGCATTGGATTATCTTCATAGGGTAAAGGTTAAAGGAAATAGTTACGCCTTAACACTCATTTGGTGGTTAGAGTTGACATGGATAGTAGGACTATTTTAGCCCTAGCCTTAGGCATAGGATGAAAAGTACCAATAAAATCTCATCCAATCGAGAGTCACATAGGATGTGATTTGAAAGTGGTTCTTACCTAAATAACCGCGGCTTAGGTGTACAGGCTCAACTTTACTAAGTTAAAGTGAAATATGGATCTCAGCCCACTAATTTACATACACTAACATGAATTATTTAAAAGGGATATTAATTCATTTGGTGGGAAAATTAAAAGACCTTATGTTAATCAACTTTAATTGCATTATATGTATATATAAAATGGCTGCAACAAACACATTTTCACTACGGTCGGCCCTTAAAAAGGATAAGCTAAATGGTCGAACTTTCTCGACTGGGCTCGAAACTTGAGAATAGTTCTCAAACAAGAGATCAAAGAGTATGTTCTAGACCGGACTAAACCTAATCCATCAGCCCATACTACAACTAGTGGTACGACACTAAACTATATGTTGCATAAGAAAGACTCAATAGACGTGACATGTTTGATGCTAGCTATCATGATCCCAAAGCTGTGTGATCATGGGCCACCTAAAAGAAATGTTCCAAGAGCAAGTCTGTTAAGAAAGGTTCTTGAAAACTAAGGCATTTAACTCTTGTGAGATGGAACCTCGGACTCTAGTTAGTACCCATGTGCTCAAGATGGAAGGGTACATTGATATTCTTGATAAGCTTGAGTTGATGATCACTCACGACCCAGTCAGCTAGAGTAAACTGAGTGAAACGGTAAGCATTTACTTATATCTGTGTATAAATGTATTTTGATTGTGACTTGTTGAGCATGAAATATGATTGAATATGATGTAAATATATGACATATTTTGTGATGGGCCACATCAAGGAAATGTTCCAAGAGCAAGTCCGTTAAGAAAGGTTCTTGACAACTAAGACATTTAACTCTTGTAAAATGGAACCTCGGACTCTAGTTAGTACCCATGTGCTCAAGATGGAAGAGTACATTGATACTCTTGATAAGCTTGAGTTGACGATCACTCACAACCATGTCAGCTAGAGTAAACTGAGTGAAACGGTAAGCATTTACTTATATTTGTGTATAAATGTATTTTGATTGTGACTTGTTGAGCATGAAATATGATTGAATATGATGTAAGTATATGACATATTTTGTGATATTTGTCATAAGTTGTGATTGTTATGAAAAGTTTGAAATGAAGTAAATTATGACATTATGAGTTGAAATTTGATATGTTGAGCCTTGTGAACATTTTTAAACTGGTGTAAGAAGCTTAGAACAATGAGTGTGAGTGATCAACAAAAGATCCTAGAAAGGAAAGAAGTTTAACTCCCCAAAATCCAAAATGTAACTTTTTAGCAAATGAGGATCCAACCCCCTACCCTGCATAGTCCTCCTTTTATAGAGTCAACAGTGGCTACACACTCTAATTTTCTATATCATAATTTCAAGCAAACGAGATGTCATACCACGAAAAGAAATAGTCGTACCTAACTGGCATCTTTTGCATACGGAGATGACGTATGGTTGCATCTCTACCCACGTGGCCAACCATTTGACATGCACATCGATTGGATAAAAAGTCGAGATGGTCTGTAAACACATGATGTCACTTTAGCAGTATGGTAGAATTTTTTTCAGATTCAACTTTTATGTCCTTCTTGACGGTTGTACGATGAAGGAGAATTGATGGATGACTCAAATAAGTGTTATATGGCTTAAAAAGGGTTTCTTTTTGCTGGTATTTCTGGATTTTTTTATTGCTCATTTTTTTATCTCCTAAGCATTATCAGACTTCCGATGTGGGGGTTAGTTCACTACTTTCCTTGTGAGGTAAAATAAACCACTACTTACAACAAGTCAATTTGATCCCTTAAAGCAACAAACAACTTCATTCCACCACTATCTTTACTCTTACCATTTGAATACCATTCATAGAATCACCCAAACCACCATACATATCAACTTTAATATCTTCAACAGAAGTAACATTAATCAAACTCATCAAAACCTAAAGCTTATTCTTTACAAAAAAAATCATTCCTTTCAAAATATTTATCTCATTTTCAGATGGGTTAATACTGCTCAACTTCATTTAAGATGAAAAAAATCAAAACAAAAAATCCAAATAAAAAATTATTTGTTTATGAAAAATAAGGTATAATAGCTTTTTAAGGGACCTGGTTGATGATTTTGATAGTTTAAGGTTCTAATTGACTTTGAAACTTTAGTTTGGGGAGCCAAATTGGTGTAATACCAAAGAAACAAAACATAAAAAAAATATTAAAAAATATCTATGACGCATATATTAAAAATATCATATCATCAACTTCATTTTTCCTATAACCTTTATCAATAGAATGCCAATTAAGCATCCTAGGAAGCGTTTGTCACCTACTCCTGTAAAACAATCCTTTTGTCGCACTACATACATCATAAACCCATAATTGAAAAAACAAGCGGTCATCTATAGAGCCTATAAAACTCACGACTTTTCAAAAAAGAAGAATTAATCTTGAAAGATGAATAGTAGCATCAAAAATTTCTTGACCCTAAGAATAATTAAGAGTCCACAAAAACACATTCAAAATGACGCATAAATACAAGCTTCTCATCTGTCTTCCCCATAAAACCTTAACATAATCCACATCATAATCTTACTAAATCTTATGCTGAAGCAAACATTTTTCACATATTTATAGTAACTAATAGTTTTCAAACTACTTATGAATTAACAACCTTCAATGTCTAGGAGAACACTCTTTATTTTTCAAAAAACTCAATCCATTAATAAATAAAACGCATCAATCCCAAACTTTACTTTCTCACCACCAACTTCTATATAAATAGACTTCTCCGCTCTTTACTCAACCTTAACAATTAACGTAAAAACAATTATAAATAGAAAACATCACATAATTTAACACAATTTCAAACAGATACACAAAATATACCTTCTCTATAAAATGAATGAAAATAAAAGAAATCTATACATAACTAACAGATAATATTATCAAAATAAAAAAATAATAAATAATTAAAATATAGTTAAATGATGGATAATGTGGTGATTGCCCAAAAGTTGGTCCACACTATGAAGATCAGGAAGGGGAAGAAAGGCATCGTGGCTCTTAAGTTGGACTTGGAGAAAGCCTATAATCGCATCAACTGGAGTTTTCTGATGGAGAGTCTGGAGAGAGCGAGGATCCTTGACAATTGGAGAAGGTTAATTAAGGTTTGCATCTCTTCTCCTGTTTTTCAAGTTATGATTAATGGGGATATGTCGGAGGAATTCTCTCCGGGTCGGGGCATCCGTCGAGGGGACCCTATGATCCCCTTCCTTTTCATTATTACAATGGAGAGGTTGTCGCATCTGATCCAGGATGCTGTTGATAATGGGAGTTTCCACCCAGTGGCTATTAATAGCTTCTGCCCCTAGGTTACTCACTTATTCTTTGCAGATGATGTTCTGATCTTTCTAGAAGGTAATGAGGAGCAGTTGAGTATTATTATGGATATCCTTGACTGTTTCTGTTCGGCCTCTGGTTAGAAGCTTAATATCCATAAATCTAGGATGATGTGTTCTAAAAATATGAACCAGAGAGTATGTAAAAGATTAAGTGATCTCTCGGGTATTCCTCTAACTAACTCTTTCGGGAAGTATCTGGGTATTCCCCTCCACAGTGAGAGAGTGTCTAAGGTGTCTTTTAAAGATACTTTGGATAAAGCAAATATGAAGTGTGCCACTTGGAAAGCTAGGACTCTCTCTCTCGCTGGCCGTCTTACGTTAATCCAATCTGTTAATTGTGCAACTCCCAATCACATTATGTAGGCTTGTCATCTTCCTGAACCTGTGCTTAAAGACCTTGATAAAATTAAGGGTAAATTCCAAAAAAAACCCCTGTGGTTTGATGTTCTTTCAAAAAAACCCTTGTGGTTTGTTATTACAAAAAAAAAGGACTGTGGTTTGCGCCGTTAACCAAAAAACGGAAAATGGCTTAACGGTGTTAAAATGCTGACGTGGCACAGGGGTAAGGTTGGAAATTCGAATTTTTTTTTATTTTTTTATTTTTTCCCCTCTCTCTCTCCTCCTTCTTCTTCCTTCTTCCTCTTCCTCTTCCTTCTTCTCCTTCTTCTTCTCCTTCTTCTTCTTCTTCTTCTTCTTCCTTCTTCTTCTTCTCTCCTCCTTCTTCTTCCTTCTCCTTCTTCTTCCTTCTCCTTCTTCTTTTTCTTTTTCCTTTTTCTTCTTCTTCCTCCTTACTCTTCCTTCTTTTTTTTTCTTTTTTTTTAAGTTTTCGGAAATCTCGAAAATTTCTCAGAAATCTGGAAATGAATGAAGAGCAAAATTTTGGACGGCTGTCTGCTGAGCTCCGCCGCTGGCCTCGACTGTGGGTTATACGGTCACTTCCTCCAGTACTTAGTCGATCTCCGTCTAACTCGTCAAGGTAAACATTCCAAAATAATTAAAAAATAAACGGAAAATTAATTAAAAATGAAGAACGGAAAATCTTACAGAGGAAGGAGGATACGATTTGGCAGCTTCGATAGTGTCCAAGAAGGCGAGGAAATTGAGGACACAGCCATCATTTTTAGTAGAAAATTCAACAGCAAAATCAAGCATTCCTCTCAAACCAGATTCATGATGGAATTGGAAGAATAAGATGTGATGTGATCTGTTAAATTGAGGGAATGGATGGCGGAGATGGCGGAGGATGTTCAAAATTCGAACTTGTGGTTTGATGTTCGAAATTCCAAAAAAAGAGGAGAATTTCCGGGGAAAATCCAGAAATCTGGAAATTGTCCAGATTTTTGGAAAATTTTCGGAAATCTGGAAATTTCCAGATTTCCGGAAACTTAAAAAAAAAGAAAAAAAAGAAGGAAGAATAAGGAGGAAGAAGAAGAAAAAGGAAAAAGAAAAAGAAGAAAGAGAAGGAAGAAGAAGAAGAAGAAGAAGAAGAAGAAGAAGAAGGAGAAGGAAGAAGAAGAAGAAGAAGAAGAAGAAGAAGAAGAAGGAGAAGGAAGAGGAAGAAGGAAGAAGAAGGAGAGAGAGAGGGAAAAAAAATAAAAAAATAAAAAAAATTCGAATTTCCAACCTTACCCCTGTGCCACGTCAGCATTTTAACACCGTTAAGCCATTTTCCGTTTTTTGGTTAACGGCGCAAACCACAGTCCTTTTTTTTGTAATAACAAACCACAAGGGTTTTTTTGGAAGAACATCAAACCACAGGGTTTTTTTTTGGAATTTACCCTAAAATTAATCGTAGGTTCCTGTGGGGGGAAGCTGAGGAGGGGAGAAAGATCCATCTTGTTCCTTGGAATGAGGTTTGTCAGCCTAAAGATTTGGGAGGTCTGGGCATTAGGAAAGCCAAAGATAATAATAAAGTCTTATTAATGAAACTCCTGTGGCGGATGTGGCAGTCTCCTTCAGCTCTGTGGGTCTAACTCTTATGCGGGAAATACCGGAAGGATAAGGTGTTTGGGGGGCCTAAGGATAGAGTGGCTAATTGTTCCTTTCTATGGAAAGGCATTAGTGCAGTTTTTGCTGAATTTTGTTCTGGGATTGGGTGGAATGTGGGTAATGGTAGGTCCATCAGATTTTGGAAGGATATTTGGGTAGGCAAGAAGCCTTTATTGGAGATTTGTACTTCTTTGCCTCTGGTGGACATTCAGGACTGGAGGATTGCTGATGTGGTGGATTCTGAGGGTGAGTGGATTTGGGATAAATTTGAGTCCTACCTTAGTCTGGAATCGCTCCTTACTATTAGAGGTGTTCACATTAGTAATCAAATTGAGGACAAGGATAGTTACTGTTGGGCGCTGACTAACAATGGGGCCTATTCGTGTAAATCTGCTTTTCAGGCGTTCTATCAGGATTTGGATTCTCCGTCCCCTGGGGTGTGGAAGACGATTTGGGCCTTAAAAGTGTCGTACCGTATTAGGAGTTTCCTGTGGTTGGGGGCTAGGAATAGGTTGCTTACTAATTCGGATAGAAAAAGGAGGCACATGGTGGTTTCTGGAGCCTGTGGCAGATGCAGAGGGTTTGAGGAAACTTTGTGTCATGCTCTCAGGGATTGTGAGAGAAGTAAGGAGGTTTGGAGGAGAATTCTCCCTAGGGATGTGCTACCTTCCTTTTTAGCCCATTCTGAAAATGATTGGTTTGTTGATGGAATTAAAGGGATTCTTCTGCCTGGAAATCATGGTGTCCTTCTTTTTGTGGTGGTTTGCCATCAGATTTGGAAATGGCGGAACGAGGAGATCTTTGGAGGAGGAGTGGTGTCTCAGCCTAATGTCCTTGAATTCTTCTCTAAGAAGATTAGTACCTTGGTTGAGAGTTTTGTTGATGACCCCTTACCTAGGGATGTTCAGAGGAGGGAGGTTAATCTTTTAGGCTGGTGTAAGCCGAGGGAAGGGGTGGTTAAACTCAACACTGATGGTTCTTGTCTAAGAGATGGGAGAATTGCCGCAGGAGGGGTCCTTAGAGACGATGGTGGCAGGTGGGTTTCTGGCTTCTCTCAGAATTTGGGTATTGGATCTTCCTTTTCTGCAGAGCTTTGGGGGATTTTCTCTAGCTTGAAACTTGCTAAGGATCTTGGGGGTGAAGAAGCTTCTTGTTGAATCGGATAACCAAGAAGCGGTTAAAATGATTTCTGAGGGCAACGCTGTTTGCCGGAATAACCTGAACATTATTAAAAGCAATAAGAGGATTGGCTCCTCCTTTGAGTCTATCAAGGTTTGCTCATATTTATAGGGAGCAGAACCGTGTTGCGGACCGTCTTGCGATGGAAGGGCACTCTAGTGTGTTGGGTCTTTCTACCTTTTCTTCCCCGCCGGTCTTCATCTCTTCTTTGATCTTGGAGGATGTGGTGGGGGTCAGTTTTCCTAGGCTGATCCCGGGTTGAGCGGTTTTTTGTTTTTTTATTTTTTTATTTTTTTCTTTTCCTTTCCTACCAAAAAAAAGAAATAAAAGCGACTCAAAAGAAAGTGAATGAAACCCACTAAATTATAATTGCAACCACTTTAATATAATTTCACCAAAACTTAAAACACAATAAAACATAATTTCATATGATATAATTCAATTTCACCCAATTTAAACCAATTTATTTTATTTTGTTATAATTTCATTCGATTTCTTCAAATTTCTTCAAATTTAAATTTGTTTCATATTATCTCATCTAATGTAATATCCAACAAATAACTTTAAAAAAAACACAACTAGAAACAACAAAACAAAAATTATATGAAATTGAATAAAATAAATCAAACAAATTTACATATATCTAATTTTTGAACAATTAAAACTTCTTCCCAAACATATACTAGAAAACTTTTTCAATAACTTATTTGATGATTTGTTTTGAACAATCTTTCCACTATCATTCTTTCACGGTATCATATTTCATAGGAAATTCTTTATTTTTATCACCGTACAACTTCTTCCGCAAATCTTTCTTTGTTTTTTCACATAGTCATCCACATCAACAATATTTTTCTTCTTCCGATTCTTGTAAAAAATCAATTCAGTCAAATGCTTATCTTCATAATCAATGAAATCAGACGAAGTCGAATTATTATCTATATAAGAAGAAGTATCAAAGTCCAATTTCTTACCAACTTTCACCATTCTGAAATACAACACAAAAAACAAAAACAACGACAAAAAGAAATAATACAACACAATAGAAAATAAAAATTCTAATACCATAAACAAGGGCGAACAAAAATTCAAAGGGAAAAATTAGGAAAAACGATACTAAGTTAAAGAGAAGACAAGCAAAAGAATGAAAGTGCAATGGTTAGAATAAAATACAATGCATAAAAACAGTATTTAAAAAATAAAAATTAAAAAAGAGGCACATATGGAAAACACTAGAGTTGTGCAACTGAATGTAATCGCAAAAAGTGGCATTTCACTCAGATTCGCCAAATATAAAACTAAAAAACAATCTTGTATATTTAAACAAAGGACAAGTGCCAATTTTGACCTTATCATTTTTTAGTAAGTGCATATTTGATTTTAACGTGCAAAATAAATTTACCTATAACGTTTTCAAGCAATATCAATTTTATCCGTATCTGATGGAAAAATTGAACGGATTGGTTTGACTGTTATATCGACCTTCAAAACAAGTTTGTCGATAAACTAAAGTAGTTTCTTACATTTTGTTGGTTATTTATAACTATATTACTAACATACTAAATATTTTTGACACTTTGATAAAAAAAAAAAATTGTGATCGACTTAAATGTGGCAGATTTAGTTGTTAGAATTTAGTTTCTTATTGACTTATATCTTAAACGTAATTGATGTTTGAAATGCTCATATTGCAGTTAAATACGATGAAACCAACTTATTCAAAATTTTGATAATATAATAATAAAATTGATCTTACTTAAAAATAAAAAAAAACAACAGTAGAAATTATACTATTTCGTACGCTTAAAGTCAAATTAATGCTTCCCGATATGATCAAGTTTGGCCGAAATCCATTTAAATAAAGGAAAATTATAAAATTGGGTCAAATGGGAGAATCATGTACATATTTAACCCATTTACTCAACCTACTACATATCTAAACTATTTTTATGTGACTTTCCCAAAATACCTCAACCTTTCATCTCCCCTTCGCCTTTCTCTTCCTTGGCGCACAACAGTTTCTCTTCCCCGAGAGATTCCTAGACCTTTGATCTCCCCCCTTCGCCTTTCTCTTCCTTAGCGCACAACGGTTTCTCTTCCCCGAGAGATTCCTAGACCTTTGACCTCCATCTCTTCCTTTATATTGCGAAATCTGCACAATTTCTCTTCATCACCATGTCTTTCTCTTCTTCCTCTCTTCATCTCTTTGATTCTTCATCTTTCCATTGCTAAAAAACTAAGTCATGGTTCTTCATCTCCTATTTCTGCTCGTCTCTTGGTTTCTTTCTTCTTGTTCGGATTGAAGAAATCGTTATTCTATGTTATTTTCATCGTTTTCTGCGTTTATCATATGGTTATTTACGATTTTAATGGTGAAAGGAGAGAAAATGTAAGTATCTACTGTTTTTTTTTTCGTTTTTTTTCAGAAAATCACTTCGCGTAACCTGGCTTCGCGAAGGTCTGCGAGGAGAAAGAGCCTGAAACGGACGATTTTACTTCGCGAAAACGGATTACGCGAAGTCTGCGAAGAGAAATGTTCATGATTTTTACCTTCACAGACTTCGTGTAACCTGTTTCGCAAAGTAAAATCGTCACATTTCTCCTCGCAGACTTCGCGAAATCCTTTTTTAGCGAAGTAAAAGCATCCTCTATCTTGCACATTTCTCTTCGCAGACTTCGCGAAATCCTCATTTCGCGAAGATAAATCGTCCTTTTTCTTCCTAACACGATTAAATTTTTCTGAAGGTGGTTGAATACATAACATCCATTTTAGGAAGGCGGTGTACTGGGATGCAGAGTAGATGACTTTCCTGGATTCTCTTCTGATATAGGGAGACATTCCCATCAAGATTGGTCACGTTGACTTTGAAATGATTTGTTAGGATTTTATTGTGGCAATCATGTTGTAAATTTTGATAATGTTATGATTTTAATGTTGTTATTTTGGCATTCTTGTTGTAAATTTTGATAATGTTATGATTTTAATGTTAGAATCTCTTGTTATTATGCCTTTTTTTGTTATATACCACTTTGTAGATTTCGCAATATGCGAAGTCTGCGAAGATAAAAAATACTTAAAAACACGTCTTTTATCTTCGCAGACTTCGCATATTACAAAATCTGCGAATTAAAATCATCTATTGAACCAAACATTATCTTCGCAGGCTTTGCATATTACGAAATCTACGAAGTGAGACAGGAGTGAGAAAAACGAAAGGCTAAAAAATTTCTAGGTGTTATATATATATTAAGGGTATTTTGAAAAAATCACACAAAATTAATAAAGATATATAATAGATTGAATAAATAGATTAAATATATAAATGAATATCTCACTTAACCCAATTTTATAATTTTCCCTTTAAACAACCACTCTTGACCAGTTGAGATCTGGCACATTTAGTCCATGAACCGGCCTGAAACTTGTTAATGACCCATTAACTCACTGGTGAGAAACGACAGCGTTTACGAAGATAAGCATTTTATAGCGAGTGCAAAAATACCACCACTTGAGCGAGTAAACACGCAAGGGTTATCTAAATGCCCAAATGGCTGTTGCTACTGCTCCGTCGCTTAACCAGCGTCTCCTCTGGTTCTCAACTTCAACATTCAGGAATTCATGGTTTCTTTACAAAACGACTTCTTTCACTCCTCAAAGGACTCCTTTTCTCTCTCTCATTTCTTCCTCTTCTTATCCTCCTCCTCCTCCTCCTTCCACTTCTCAATCCTCTGAAGCCAATACGCAGACCGCTGAGTCGTCTGTCAATTTGGGTCTCTCCCTCTTCTCCAGAGGACGGGTATTCTCCATATATTCTCTCTCTCCTTTTTCTTTTTGCTTGCGAACTGACCTTCTTTGCAATAATTGGTATTTCAGGTTAAGGATGCGTTAGTCCAGTTTGAAACAGCACTTACTTTAGATCCCACACCTTTGGAGGCCCAAGCTGCACTCTATAACAAAGCCTGCTGCCATGCCTATAGGTATATCGGTTTTTGTTTCTTTTGCTTTCCTTAATAAATTGGGAATCAGGATTTAAATTTCAATTGCTGATAATTTGTTGGAAATTGAATTGTTTATCTGATTTCATGTGTTATATTCAACTGCATTGAACTGATTAATATAATGAAGAAGTAAATGAAAAATCAATAAGCTACTCTCAAACCATTTTAGGAACTCCTCAAGTCAGTAGCTTATGGGTTGCTTATCCGTATTTGTAGCCCTGAGTGCGAGATTGTGATCTACTACTCTTTTAGAATGTGTCATAGACTGCTGAAAGATGTTAGTTTGTGCCCTTAAAGTTGCTAATTTTATATTTGAACAATAGCGCATTCAAGATAAATCCATCTTTAAGAATAGCTTCATTGAGCTGATTAGCTTTGTTTTTTTATTCTTATCCTGAGGAAGAGGGGAAGGAAAGAAAGCTGCTGATTGCCTTCGTACTGCTTTGAGGGAATATAATCTTAAATTTGGAACCATTTTGAATGATCCTGACTTGGCTTCCTTCAGAGCGTTGCCTGAGTTCAAGGAATTGCAAGAAGAGGTTTATCATGCTTTCATGAATTTCTTTCATGTGTTAATCCCCCTTTTTCTCATCACTAGCCTGCCAGCTTCTCAATTTTTTATAAGCACATGCTCTTTTTATTGTAATTCTACATTTTTCTTTCGCCACTTCACCTGAAAATCAAGGTACTGGATTATGTAATCGCACACTTCTTTTGGCCGACCCATGCAAATTGAGGATTGAACTTCGTAAGCATTAACCCTCATAAACATGTTCTGTTTACAGGCTAAGCTGGGAGGGGAAGATATAGGTTACAGTTTCCGTAGAGATCTCAAACTGATTAGTGAGGTCCAAGCACCATTTCGTGGGGTTAGGAGATTTTTTTATGTGGCATTCTCAGCAGCTGCAGGAATATCACTGTTCTTCACATTTCCAAGGCTTTTACGTGCAATTAGCGGTGGGGATGGTGCCCCAGATCTACTAGCAACTGCTGGGAATGCTGCCATTAATATTGGAGGTAATCACTGGAAATTTTCTCTGTCTTGTAAAAAAAAATGAGTTTGAATTTATGTATACATTACTTTTATCCTACCTTTTGACGTACATAGTACATTACTGCACAATATACTATTATCAACAGAAGGGTATTATTAGCTTTCTTTTTAAAGTGACTAATATTTTAAATCAGTAATCTACAGGCATTGTTGTTTTTGTGGCCTTGTTTTTATGGGACAACAAGAAAGAGGAAGAACAAATTGCACAGATAACCAGAGATGAGACTCTATCAAGATTACCTTTGCGCCTTTCAACTAATCGAGTTGTTGAGCTTGTGCAACTTCGGGACACTGTTAGGCCAGTCAGTATCAAGAACTTCTTTTCTCTACTCAAATCAATCCTTGTATTAAGCATTAAAATTCGCTATTCATGCCTTACTGATTTTAACCATTTTATAACCACAGTATCCCTTTTCAAGAATTAAGTATAGCCTCCTAATCATTTTCTCAAAGTGTTTCTCATTCTTGAAAGACAAGCTTTCTTTAAAGGGTAAATTACACCCATGGCCACTGAACTTTACCCATTTTAACATTATGGCCACTGAACTTCAATTCTTAACGGTATGGCCACTGAACTTTACACTTTTTAACACCGGTGGCCACTCAATTTTAACTAACTCCTCAAAATGACTGTTAACGACCTCAAAATGAAAATATTCAAGAATTAAAGTTGTTCAGAACGACACTTACCATGAAACCATAATTTTTATTTTCCTAAAGCACATTTTTTGGAGCTTTCTCTCTCTAAAAATTTACTTTCTCTCTCCTAACCAAACAACATCTAAATGACCTGAAAACGAAAATTTTCAAGAATTAAAGTTTCTTAGAATATCATTAACTCTTCAAATTTTTATTTTGAGACCGTCAACGGTCGTTTTGAGGTGTTGAGTGGCCACCGGTGTTAAAAAGTGTAAAGTTCTGTAGCCATACTATTAATAATTGAAGTTCAGTGGCCACAATGTTAAAATGGTAAAGTTCAGTGGCCATGGGTGTAATTTACCCTTTCTTTAAATTGATGAATGCTGTGTGATCCATTATATCGGGGTA
Organism: Euphorbia lathyris; assembly: GCF_963576675.1. Taxonomy (NCBI): domain Eukaryota; kingdom Viridiplantae; phylum Streptophyta; class Magnoliopsida; order Malpighiales; family Euphorbiaceae; genus Euphorbia; species Euphorbia lathyris. Next base: position 60,950,843 of record NC_088911.1, read on the forward strand.
AATTACACCCATGGCCATTGAACTTTATCCATTTTCATGGTATGGCCACTGAACTTCAAAATGTAACATAAAAGCCATAAAAATTACTCTTTGTTACACATTTGGCCACTAAACTTCAATCAATGCTTTAAAATGGCCGTTGAAGGCCTCTAAATAAAAAATTCCAAGAATTAATGATATCTTAAGCAAATTTAACTCTTGAAAATGTTCGTTTTGAGGTTATTTTGGTGTTGTTTGGTTAGGAGAGAAAGTGGATTTTTAGAGAGAGGATGCTCCAAAAATGGTGATTTTGGAAAATAAAAAATGTGGTTTCATAGTAAATGTCATTCTGGACAACTTTTATTCTTGAATATTTTCATTTTGAGGTCGTTAAGGGTTATTTTGAAGAGTTAGTTAAGGTTTAGTAGCCACGGGTGTATTAAAGTGTGAAGTTCAGTGGCTTTTATGTTAAAATTTGAAGTGAAAATGAATAAAGTTCAGTGGCCATGGGTGTAATTTACCCAATTATATTGTTATGATCTTATTGAAATTGGTTAGAGTTCTAATATTTAAAATGGTACAAGTTTTACCAGTTGGCTGAACATGTATCTTCTATGAAATTTTGAAGCATATCATCATGATGTAACAGTCCAAATACTGTATAGTAATTGCTCTCATAATGGTTTATAATTAGGTAATTTTAGCTGGGAAAAAGGAGAATGTAACCCGGGCTTTGCAAAAGGCAGAGAGGTTCAGAACTGAGCTCCTTAGTCGAGGTGCTCTTTTAGTTCCTGTTATCTGGGGTGAAGGCAGGGAACCAGAAGTACAGAAAAAAGGCTTTGGTGCTCCGGTGAAGGCAGCTGCTGCACTTCCTTCTATTGGGGTAAGAAATTGGATTCCCTAAACCACGTTTCTTCCGTTGCTTACCATTTTATCTCAGGAATCATAATAAATGATTTGTTTCACTTTAGCTGGTCCTGTTTAATTTGAATTAAGATTTAGATTTAGTTAAGTGGTTATTCTCTTACAGTCTTGACATAAGATTTGATGGCAACATGGTAGGAAGATTTTGAAAAACGAACCCAGTCCATAGTTGCAAAATCAAAATTGAAAGCTGAAATTCGTTATAAAGCAGAAGTTGTATCACCAGCTGAATGGGAAAGGTCAGTTGCTACTAAATTGTCTTTTTTCTTTTTTCCTGTTATTTCAATTTTAAGCACAGCTCAGGAGGGTGATGTATGGTGTAATTTGTGAAAATAGATACTAGCTTGAATTATTTGTCCTGATCTGTTCATGTTTCCCACATTTCCTATGATGCGTTTGTGCTAATTTACTTGCTTCAACCTCAAGTCCTGAATAATTACACAATTCTTTCTCTGGAATCCTATACATTAGTTTGTTCTTCTTGTTAGACTTTACTGCCATGTAATCTGTTCAAGTTTCTGTGAACTCATTTTAGGTGGATAAGGGATCAACAGAAATCAGAAGGAGTAACTCCAGGGGAGGATGTGTATATAATAATGCGTCTTGATGGTCGAATTAGAAGATCGGGGAAAGTAAGTACAAGTAGATATGTATAAATTGCAGTAGTGAAACAAACCATATAATAATTGAGCAATTGCAGTTGATCTCTTTGACGAGTTACCCAGGGCAGCAGCACCATTTGATATTTTGTGTGGTCCTAGAATGCTGAGATATGAAGCTAATAAGATGGTAGGATATGTTCTGATATTTGGCAGTGAATACTAATGCAGGGAATGCCGGAGTGGCAACAAATTATGAAGGAACTGCCACCAATGGAAGCATTGTTGAGTAAGCTTGAAAGATAGTCTTCTTCACTCACTATTCAACTCATTTAATCACAAAGAAGAAAGCTTCTGGAAATGCTGAAAGCTGCTTATCTGTTTTATATATATATAAACATTACTTTGCACATATTGGAGGAAAACATGACGTTTCTACTATTTTCAATCATAATTCCTTAATTTTTCAAATTTAAACTTATTGGCCTTGTTTGGTGTAAAATTAGAGGTTTGATGATGATAGGTTTGAAAGAGTTTTTTGGGCTCGAAACCTTTTTTAATTAGTTTATTGCTCCATCTCTTTTGAATGACATATTTACTCCTAATTACTACTCTTTACTTAAACAAATGTTATTTTTTTCCTTTAAAAAAAACATTATGAATATATGTTTTAGTGGTAAATGTCAATTAATAAATCTAAATTTACTATTATATTATTGGAAATTATATTTCTATTCAAAATTATATGAATCAAAATTAATAATTAAACTAACTAATATTATTGGAAGCTTTGAGAAGAATATAAAAATATTGGACTTTTGTTTTAGTAAAATATTGAATTATAAATTAATTGGTATATATTAAAAAATGTATTATATAATATAATATATTATATAATATCCAAGTTTATTTATCAAACATTTATTGTAGATAAAAATTTCATTTTTATTAATGAAAACTTAATTAAATATATTTTTATGTATTATAAAGATCTAAGTTATAGTATGTGTATATGTTATTTTTTTAGAATGTAATTAGAAATATGAATTATTAAAAAAGAAAATAATATCCATAAAATATCATTGTCCTTATTTGTTATTTTACACATACAACTATTAGCAATTAATTAAATTTTATCAACCAAGTTATACAAACAATCAGCTAGTAAAAAAGTAAGTAGCTTACAAATATTTACTAAATAAATAGGGCCATTGTGCCATTTTCCTAACATATTTGATTATTTAATCATTTAAACTTAATGTTGCTAAACTGTTTTTGATATTGACAAGTTTAATAGTAAAACCAAAGAGCTTACAGAAAATATTTTGCTGTGAAGAAAAAAAAAACTGAACAAGCTCTAGCCTGGAAGAAGAAAGTCTTCTGAAAATGACATTTGTCTCGAAATACATTTTACTTTATCTCAATATTGTTTTCGTCATTAACAAAATTAAGACCTTGTTTATAGGAAATTAAAATCTAACCATTTGTATAATAGAGAATTTATTTGCAATGAATATTTGGTGTTGCCTGAAGCTAAAGGAAGACGAAACTAAGGTGGTGTTTGATAAATTTGAAAATTAAGTGCTAATGAATTTTAAGTGTTGAATATTAAGTATCATTTATTAAATGATGTAACTGTTTGATAAATATGAAATATAAGTAAAGGATATAAAAATATTATTTGAGAATGTTGAACGTAAACTTTAAATTAAATATTTTGTTTTATTAAAATAAATGATTTTTTTAACTCAATTGAATAATTTAAGTGATTTAAAAATTGCAGTTATCAAATACATTTAATATAAATAAGTGTTTAAATTATTAAATTGACTGATTTTTTAAGTTATCAAAACAGGGCTTAAGTAAGAAGTAGTAAAGATTTAGCCCAAAAAAATATGGGCCTTTTAAATTAAATTTTGAAAAGTTTGCGGAGAAATTCAATTCCAACAACATCTTAGTTCTTCCTCAAATCAATAAAAATCTCAATTTCATCCTTATGATTATTATTGAAGAAACTCTTCTCTCCATATTTTTTTTATTAATAATCTATTATTGAGATTTTTTATTTCTCTAATGGTAAATATAAGGATAGATTATCTCAAAAGAAAAAAATATATAAGGATAAATAATAACTTTAAAAATAAAAAGTGAATACGATAAATATTGTCTTACAAGTATACAGTTTCTATGTCCTCATTCATCATCTGCTCGAATTATCTTCAGGGCTAGTACTTTTTATATATATAAGTGTTAGTAAATTAAAAAGTACAAATACAACACGAAAAATAAGAGAAATAAAAAAATTTCACTCATACAGACTGCAGCCAGTACAAGATCCACAAAGGGAAGAAAATAGACTACAAAGAGCAATAAAACCATAAAAGGTACAAATACAACAAAAATAGAAATCATATCATTCTCATAAGTCGAATCCTATTGAAAAATCATTGTCATCCATTTTTCATCATCTAGGTTTTTTCGGACCTTCGGATCTGAGTCCTTTTTTTCAACCACGCAGATCTATAGATCTACGGACAAGATGAACATTTTCCGGTCTTGCTAAGACTGAAAAAGGAAGAAAAGAAAAAAGTATAGCTAACGGAAAAAGAAATTCGAGAATGTATATAGATTTCAAACCAACAAGAAAAAGTAAATCCGACTAAAATGAAGACTAAAGCATAAATGGGAAGTAGACTTGATTAGAAAGTTAAAACAGGGAAGGTGATGGTGGCGGTGGCGACAGCGACAGTAGCGGGAAACAGAGAAGAAAAAAGAGCAGATGAGAAGAAAATGTAGAGAGAAGGAGAATAGAGCTTTAATCATTTCCTTTCGGGGCTAGTATTTCCTTGAAGAATAATGAAAGTAATATGTGTCCCAAACATCTTCGATCTTACCTTGTTGAAAGTGTAAACAAAAACCATCGTTTTCTACAAAATATCTCCTAACATTTATAGGTAGGAGCAATTTTACTTTTAACGTCTAAAATGGTGTAATTGTACTCATAATGTTGGCAAGTTTGGTCAATTTCAGACATTATTATAAAACATAGATAATTTGTTCATTATTCTGCACTAATTGCATGTAAGTTGATTCTAAAACAATATTCATATTTTTGTGATTTAATAATTAAATTGGAAATGAATATTTTTAAATTCCGCAAAATATTTGAATTTTTTGTCATAATGGTAAAATTGTACCATTTTAAACACTAGGTATTTTTACATCTTATCAGGTAACAATAATTTTTTAAAAGAAAAAAGAACAAAAACAAGTGGAATTGTAGTTTTTTTTTTTTTGAAACGAAATTCTTTCTATTCCTAAAGATATATCCTGGATCTTTGGTTGAGGGGAATTGTGGCTTTAACTTTCAATCTAAAAAAGTACAACTAGTGTGATCTTTCAATTCAATTTTTTTATCCAACTCCTTCCCTTGTGATGCATTGTTTACTCTTCCGTTACTTTTTTATATGTGGTTTTCAGGAAATCTAAATTTCATTGTACATATTGCTTTTAGACTTCTATTGAGATGTATATTTTTCCAATTTTAATTTTATACAATTCATTCTATGATTATTAATATTATAAAAACCAATGCAAAAGAGTATGATTGTCAAAGCCCGAATGGGATGAATAAAGAGTTAAAGATTTAAGGTTTAAGATTGAATTGGAGTTCAATCAGTGCAATCGAATTTCAAAGTTCAAAGATGTCGTTTAAAGTTTTTCATGCAATATTAGTTAGACTTTTAAAATAACCAATTTACTCTTAATACCTTTCTCCTAAACCTCTACTTACTATACAAAAAAAATCTCTCTTCTTAATTTCCATGATTTAGTTAGGATTATTTACATTAGTATTATACCTTTCTTCTATCATATATAATGGTAAATTTGAGAAAATATTACCAAAAGTGAATTGTTAGTACAAAACGATATATAAAAATGAACAAATTAAAAAAACTTAAAAAAGGGGTTCCGCAGCCGCTCACAGTTGGGTATAAATACCCAAATTGCCTCGACGACCGCGCCTACTCGGTAAGACGATATGGGGCCACGCACATCCATCCTTCTCAGATCATGATAATCTTCAAGAAATGATTTAATCTTCACCGCAGTCATCATAAACGGCTGCTCTTCACCATGCAGATAAACTTTGTCCGCCATTTTCTTCCCGGCAAACATATTAGCTTCAGAGGTTTTCTTAGGGTTTGGTCTTTTATGAGCCATGGCAAGAAAAAATGAAAAGGAATGAGAAGTCAAAAGAAGCACTTACACTTAAAAGTATGAATCACTAGGAAAAGTTCCCGTAAGAAGGCGAGGCAATAGAAAAGAAAAATAAGGTAAAAATAAACCCACCACAAAACTCTCCCTTTTTATACTATTGGGGAGGCAACCAAAATGACAAGTGTTGTTATTATTTATTAGTAATGATTAAAGAAGCATTAAATGCTTCTAACGCACACCTTTAAAAATCGTGATACCACGACACTTGGCGCCCAAGAAGAAACCCTTATCAACTCGAAAGATGCCCAAGAACACAAGGAAACATGCATTGACAGTTGCATTTATGAACACTGGATGAGGGAAAAATCAACCGTCAGGAGCTCTCATAACCTTCTTATCAGCCCCCCATTTTTCAAAAATTCCAAAAAGACATCAAGATCAAATCCCCCTCCTACAACTTATCAAGAATCAGCAAGTACAATTCTTCCCTTAGCCAATAATTTCTTATCCTAAAAAATGATCAATTAGACTGGGGGGGACATCTGATACAAGGCGGATATAACTCTGTCATGTGGCGCTTGAGAGGCCTGAACGAACTCTCGGAGATAGAAAGTGTGTGGCATCTCTTTAGCAAAATCAAGCAGTACGACTGTGTATCAGGAAGCTTGGCTCAGGATCTCACTAGACCTAGTGGGGTTGAGGGATATCAGATCCCGATATTCGAACACACTTCCTCCTATCAACAGGAGACACATGTAGTGAAACTCTTAGCCTGTTGGTTGAGAGCTTACCTATGATTGCAGAGGTCATGAGTTTGAATCACATTGGAGTGGGGTGGGGTAGAGGTTTTCCTTTGTCTTTATTGTAATTTTTCATTGTTTAATGTAAGTGCATTGTGCACAGCTTTTAAAAAAACAGGAGACACATGGCCCGTCCCGCTCTCCAACTCATAACCGTCTTCTATAACTCGACATCAGTATAAATAGAGTAAGCTCAACTCAAGTTACAGAACTTCATTCTTCTATTAAGCTTACATTATAGCTTTTGTTTGGTGGTTGTGATCATCCTCTAGTCTTTTCATAGACTAATTTAGGCATCGGAGCGAATTTGTCGGAGAACGGCCCCCCTTTGACCATGCTTTCGTGCAGTTGCAGGTTGACACGTAGATTCTTAGGATTCAACCACATCATTAATAATTATAATAATATTCTTTAATACAAAAAAAAGTAAATTAAAATGCCAAAATAATAATAAATTCATAACATAAAAAAAACAAGTTTAACATGGCAATACTAAATGATAATCAATTAATTAAGAATAAGAATTAATTTAATTTTACATTTAAAGTAAAAGTAAAAACTAAAAAAGTAAGCCTAAAATATTAGGAAGATTGCAAATATAAATTAAGAAATAGAAAGTAAAAAACTCTTTTAAAAAAATATCAAAACTAGAAATTAGGAAGCATAGAAAGTAAACAAAGTTACAGAGGAATCCTTAAAGTTTAGCGTCAAAATTGTCCATTCAAAATTCAATCCACATTAAACATATCAAATTGATATGAACTGGATCGATTAAATTTTTATACAAAAATTTAATATTTTAATATTTTTTAATTATATATCATTTTTGTATATTGATAATATTTTTTTGTTTTAAAAGAATTTAAATTTAAAAAAAAGAAATAACTTTTTATAATTTTTTATTTGAATAGTTAATAACAAATTTAATGTATATATAGTAATTGTATTGAAAATGATGTTTTTTTATTAATTAGATTATAAAGTAAAGTAATAAGTAGTTTTTTTTGTTCGAAGAAAAAGTAATAAGTAGTTAATATTTTAATTTAATAAAAAAAATAGAGTATAATGATTCGAACAACATTTCACTTTATAGGTGATAAATTTTGTAAATTGTTGTATTAAAAATAATACAATAGTGGGTTCTCATTATAAATAATATAATTGTTTACTTGCTTTTTTTAAGTAGTTTACAATGATCTAAATAAACATACATTGTATAAATATATTTTTTCTCTTTTTAGTATGACAACACATTTATTTAAAAGTAAAAATTGTTTTCAAATTGATGAGACTAATATTCCAAAATTTTAAAAATAGTTTTATTTGTTTTTCTATAATTGACTAGTATTATTCTTATGTGTTGCGCGTGTTTAGTAAATTTTTTGTACAAAAATTTAATGTGTTATTTTTTAATGGGTAAATTCCAAAAAAAAAACCATGTGATTTGATGTTCTTCCAAAAAAACTCTTGTGGTTTGCGCTTATCCGAAAAACGGAAAATGGTTTAACACCGTTAAAGTGCTGACGTGGCACAGGGGTAAAACGGAAAAATCGATTTTATTTTTATTTTTTTCCCTCTTCTCTCTCCTCCTTCTTCTTCCTCCTCCTCCTCCTCCTCCTCCTTCTTCTTCTTCTTCTTCTTCTTCTTCTTCCTTCTTCTCTCCTCTTCCTTCTTCTTCTTTCTTCTTCTCTCCTCCATTCTTCTTCTTCTTCTTCTTCTTCTTCTTCTTCCTCCCTCTTCTTCTTCCTTCTTTTTTTTTCTTTTTTTTTAAGTTTCAAAAATTTTCAGATTTTTATAAATTTCCAGATTTCTGGAGAAATCTGGAAATTTTCCAGATTTCCGAGCTATCCCAAAGGCTCCTACATAAAATCAGTAACCTTTCTAGATTTCCGAGCTATCCCAAAGGCTCCTACAGATTTCCGAGCTAATGAATTCAGTTTAAGTGGATATTCAAGAACAGAAATAATCAAAAAATTGTGACCAAGACGCATCATTGTTAGCTCAAAACCTTCTATGCATCAGTTGTCACAGGTTGAACAAGGTAGACACGAAAATGCTTACTTGTCCCGTCATTAGCAATTTTAACCCAATCAAAGCTAAGGATGACATCAGATGGCTTCAAAACATTGGATTCTGGAGCTGTTGGTTCGATTCTTCTAATGCGGACTCCCTTCATATCAGGTCCCATACCCATTGAACTGCGCAAATCAGGATTTTCCATCTTTTTCCACTCAACACCAATAATTGGAAAGCCTAACATCGTGCAAAGGGATAGGATTAAAACAACAAAAGAAAATTCCAGATTTCTTCGAAAATCTGGAAATAGGAAATTAAAAAAAAAATAGAAGAAAAAAAGAAGAAGAAGAAGGATGAAGAAGAAGAAGAAGAAGAAGAAGAAGAAGAAGAAGAAGAAGAAGAAGAAGAAGAAGAAGAAGAAGAAGAAGAAGAAGAAGAAGAAGGAGAAGAGAGGAAAAAAAAAAAAAAAAAAAAAGAAATTCGAATTTCCAACCTTACCCATGTGCCACGTCAGCACTTTAACGGTGTTAAACCATTTTCCGTTTTTCGGGGTAACGGCGCAAACCACAGTCCTTTTTTTGTATTAACAAACCACAAGGGTTTTTTTGGAAGAACATCAAACCACAGGGTTTTTTTTTTTGAATTTACCATTTTTTAATTATATATCATTTGCATATAAGTATATAATTTTTTTTTGTTTTAAAATAATTTAAATTGACCAAAAATAATTATTTTAAAAATGAGTTTGTATAATTTTTGGTTTGAATAATCTATGACAAATTTAAATCTCATCCATCTTTAATGTATGTATAGTAATTGTATTGAAAATAATATATTTTAATAATTAGATTTTTTTTATCTGAATAATTAGATTATAAAGTAAAGTAATAAGTAGTAGTTATTTTATTTTATTAGATCTTGGTTAATGCAGTAAGACTTACTTTGTAAAAAACAAAGTAACCATAGCCTTTACCTGTATTATTGACCTACAATTATAATAAATTATTTATTTATTATATACATATATGTATTTTATAATTATCTATTTAGTAATTGTGTTTATCCAAATATTTTTTCACGGTCATTGATGTTAACATAATAACCAATCATTGATTTTCCATCAAAATTTATGGCTACTTTTCCCACAACATGGCTCTAACCATTTTTTTCTCTATAATTAAGCAACTAAGTATAAATATATATTTATTTTTATAAAAATAAGAAAAGTTAAATTAAATTGCAAACAAATTTAATTACAGACCTTACTCATAATTCATCAGCTCAAGATCTACTTTCTTTCGTTTCTTTTCATTAACATCAATTTCTTTGATCTAGCTTATTGATGTGATTCTTCCAACAACATCTGCAAAATTAACATTATAAGATCAATTAAAATTAACATTTATTTTGAAACTGAATGAAATCCTAAAACTATATTTGAAATATCTCACCTGTTAAAACTAAATGGCTTTCACATCTATTAATAAGCTTGTTAAAAGTAATAAGCTCAAACTTTTGTATCAATCTCATCAATTTGTGTTACTTTACTTGTTAGAAGGAATATAATCTTATGTTCATTAGGAATAAGCATGTAACTGTGTAACGCTAGCATAATTTTGGAGTTCTCAATAACATGAATTTTTCCTTCATGTAATTTGTTTCGAAATTCATCAATTTCGGCTTTATGGATGCTTTCATGAATGATTTACTTTACTTGTTAGAATGAATATATAATCTTATGTTCATTAGGAATAACCATGTAACTGTGTAACGCTAGCATAATTTTAAAGTTCTCAATAACATGAATTTTCCCTTCATGTAATTTGTTTCGAAATTCATCAATTTCGGCTTTATGGATGCTTTCATGAATGATGCTACCCTGTTTTGCAATAAAAATTATATCAATATATTTATTGTTTAAATGAATATATAAAAATGTGAAATAAATGCATCTTCATCTAGCAATATCATATCCAAACTTATTATGGAATTATTATCTTTTGTGTTTAGTGCTTCTCATAACCTAATTAGTTATTCTCCAGGTGTCTTTTGCAGAGAGGTGATTAATTTGGTTGAAGCGATGTTTCATTTGCAATATTATCATACTGCATGAAAATAAATTCATTAAAAAAACACACAAAAATACAACAAATAAAGTTAATTTGTACATTATTTAAGAGTTCTCTTCATTTTTCTCTGCTTTCACTATTATATATAATATAAATTTCTGTAACTCTTACTTTATTTTATTACTTTAATTAATAGCTAGTAATTGATAAGATTTTATTATTATTATTTATTATAAATATATAGAAGTGGTGAAGCTCTTAGCCTAGTGGTTGAGAGCTTACCTATGCCTTGGGAGGTCATGGGTTCGAATCACATCCGGGTTTGGTGGGAATTTTTTCTTTCTTCTTTGCGCATTGTGTGCAAATTTAAAAAATATATATATATAGAAATGATTTTTCAATTTTCATTCTGTTATTATTAATTAATTAAATATTTTTAGTTTTAATTTTTTACTATATTGACAAATCATCAAAAATGCATCTAAAATAATTCTCATCATTTTTCTCAGCTTCCACTATATATATATATATATATATATATAGATTTTGAATTTCCTTCACTTTATGTTTTTTCATATTTCTGTAACTCTTACTTTCTTTTAGGGAAAAGTACAAAAATAACACATGTTTTCGATCGGCACCCTTGTGGTTTAAAATTTATAAAATGGTACCTTGAGGTTCATTCCGTTAGCAAACACAAACCAAATTGACTAACGAAGTCAAAGGGAAAAGAGGTGTTGATGATCTGGCGTGTTTCCGCTGTCACTTGCATCTGGTTAATCTGGCATTGCAGGAATGAAGCAATCTTTAAGGAAGTTTCTCCTTCTATTCAGCACTCGAAGATCACCCTCTTTCGAATGATTCGAGAGTCCTTTGCCACTTCTAAAGGTTTTTGCTCTTCACGGAGAGATAATGTTATCTTATCCCATCTTCTAGCTTCTCCTAGGCCGCCTCCGGTTCCCAACATTATTCCGGTCCATTGGCTTAAACCTCCTCCGGGATGGGTTAAAGTCAATGTGGACGGCTCTGCTTTTGGCACTCCAGGCGAGGCAGGAGCATGAGGTATTTTTCGCAACTATCGTGGATTTCCCAAAGGCTGTTTTGCTTTTTCTACCCCCTCCTTCTTTTGCTTACATGGCTGAATTGAGAGCCGCTATTTTTGCAATTGAACTTGCTTGGGAGAAAAATTGGTATCAGTTTTGGATTGAGTCAAACTCAATGTACATTGTTAATCTACTTAGACATCGTTCCACGGATGTTCCTTGGAGTATTCGTCAAGAATGGTTGCATTGTCTCAGCATTTGCTCTAGGATGAACATTCTTTTTTCACACATCTTTAGGGAATGAAATAGAGTTGCTGATGCACTGGCAAAGTTTGGAGTCTCTTCCTCGGTGATCAATTGGTGGCCTTCAGCTCCTGCTTTTTGCCACAAGTTTATCAATTATGACATTTGTAGTATTTCTCACTTGCGTTTTTCTTAACTCTCCTAAACTTTTCTCCTCCCCCTTCTTTTTGTTTGTTCTCCTTCCTCTTGTTCAAACACTCATTTTTCGTTTATTAATATATTGCGGGTTTGTCAGTTCTTGGGCCACGGGTGTTCACCCCGCCCAAGTTCTGTCTCGTTCCAATTTCTATCAAAAAATATTTATTTTATAAATTAATCCCCCCTTATTATCTAATTATTACAAACAAACCATAAAATAAAAAATAAAAATCAAATAAACCATTTTCTCCATTTCTCTTTAATTTCTTATTTTTGCTCTTCTCTCTCTTCTTTGTTAATTTTTCTCTCTAAAATCAATTGAATTTCGCTTTGTTTTTCAATTTTCATCTTTTCTTAACATTATAATTCATCTTTCGTACATACTAGTTATTTGTCAAAGAAAACATATAACTTCTTTACATTGTCAGCTGTCTTATTATTTAATCTATCCTGCCTGGGGTTACTGCTGTGATTTTTAGGTACTGGGCATTGGCCATCCCAACCTACGCCATGATTACAATAATTTTAGCGCTTGGATTTTACATCGGCATCAACTTATTGTCCGTTCCTTCAGTACGGCATTCGGTAATGTGCGGTTTACTTATTGCCTGCGATGCGATTCTTAATTTTAACAAGTTCTAGAGAACTATCAGTGATTTAAGAGGTCCATATCCGGATTACAATCAGAATATGATCCTCCGCTTTCACTGCAATCATCATCTTCTTCGTGATAAAAGATGGGGTTTTGTTGATTGTGAACTTCCATGGAGCTTCGCTTCCCAATTTTATGAGATCGCTTGAAGCCTTGAACAATTAATTAATTTTAGAGGAAATGGAAATTCAATTGATTTTAGAGAGAAAAATTAATAAAGAGAGAGAAAGAAGAAGAAAAATAAAAAATTAAAGAGAGATAGAGAAAATGGTGTATTTGATTTTTATTTTAAGGTTTGTTTGTGATAATTAAATAATAAGGGAGGTTAATTTATAAAATAAATAAATACAATGACAAAACAAACTTTTTTCCCTTTGACTTTTAACACCGTTAGTCAATTTGGTCTGTGTTTGCTAACGGAATGAACCTCAATGTACCATTTTATAAATTTTTAAACCACAAAACTGCCGATCGAAAACAGATGTAACCACAAAATTTATTTTTTTCTACTTTTTCTTTTCGTTTATTACTTTTATTAATAGCTAGTAATTGATAACTTTTTATTATTATTATAAATTTTTTATTGATGAAAACTTAATTACCATAAATCAAATTCTAGAAGCATCCTTACAAATAGATTCCCACACAGAAGACGGAGAATCCTCAATGAAAACTAATGGAAAATTAAAGTCCCGAGCCCATATAGCCATCTTATGAGCCGATTCATTCCCTTCCCTATGAATAAAATTAAAAGTACAAAGTTCAAACCTGAACCGAACTGTATAACATCATCATAAAGAAAACTCAAGGATGCCAAAGGAGACCGTCTTTTTAAACGCATATCAATAACAATTTGGGCGTCTTATAAATATATATAAATGAATTTTTAATTTTCATTCTGTTATTGTTAATTAATTAAATCTTTTTAATTTTAATTTTTTACTACGTTTACAACTCATAAAAAATGTCTCTAAAACAATTCTCCTCGTTTCTCAATGCTTCCACCATTATATATATAGTATAGATTAACCATTAACTTCATATTAAAAAAAATGGATCGCTATACACCGTCCCCAAATTGCTTATTACCACCCCCATATTGATATTTTTGCCCTTTTCATATTTTTCTTTCAAAAATTGTTAATTGGTTCTCTCTTTCAATCAAAACTAAAATTATACAAATAATTGATGCGCGACAACCCGAGAACCCCGAAAATGGATGATTACGAGTCAGAAATATTAAAATCTATGTTTTTTATCAAAGAAATTATGAAAAAAATGCATGGCAATAGGCTGATCAAAACTGGAATTTTGAAAATAATTGATGCGTGACAACCCAAGAACCCCGGAAATGGATGATTATGAGTCTGAATAATTGGACGAGATACATTTTTCGTGAAAATATACGTTATTGAATAGTATCTCTATTCCGATAAAAACAACCCTAGAACCCCGAAAATGGATGATTATGAGTCGGAATAATTGGACGAGATACATTGTTGATTGGAGACTGATTTCAACTTTATTCATTTTTTAACGGCTTTTTATATGAATATCATAATTGACTATAAAATTACGACTAAATTATATCATCAAACTTAATTCTCAATATATTATTTTTTTTTAATATCTCCAAACTGGTTTTTGTCTTTCGAATCCCATTGAGCCGGATTGACCCGGCCAGATACATGATACATCCAGTTTTTACAACCTATGAGAAGCCAAGCCATTTCTTTTTGTCCCGCTCCGGAAACCAACGCCATTTACTTGGAAATTAAAATTCTTCTTTCTTTTGCAAGATTTGATAACATATATTATATATGCATACAGCCACTCAATTTTAAATGGCATAAGTTTCATTTTTGGGATCGCTAAATCTAAATTCACATTAATAATAAAATAAAATTCAGAATGAGATGTTGAATGTCCTAGAAAAGAGGTAAGGAAACACTTAGTTTGTCCTTTTTCCACATTTTTCCAAGCTCAAACTTTGTAGTATTTCCCAGCCTAAATCATCTTTATTGTTATTTTATTTGTTATGAAAATGAATGAGGTAAGGAAATACTGAATCCTTGTATTTCTCATTAAGGAAAAAAATACATAACTAACTATTACATTTATATCTTGATGTAGGTGTATTCCCCAAATATACTTAGTGAGCAAGTAAAAGAGACAAATGGCTTAATCATAGCCATTCATCATGATAAATATGATGAATGGTTGTGATCACTTAAGGAGATACTTGTGTGTGGGTGATCCTATGATAGCTGGATGAAGCTTCTTCTAGAATCCTCTATTGTGTTGATATTACTACGTTGCCCTTAGATCTTTGTGTAAAGACTAAAAAGGACCCCTTGAGTAATTATTAACTCTTGGGAACTACTTGTACTTCACTCCATTCTATCTCTTTCCGAGATTCTTCTTTGGAACACCAAAGGTCTCCTCTCCCTCTTCTTTCTTCGTCTTCCATCAATATGCAAACCCTAGAAAATGTTCTCTGGTTTTCTTCTTACTGTAATAGCCTCCCTCAAACTAGACTTGATAGGGATTCTTCAAGCCAAGTTTGTCCAGAAGAAAACGGAGCTGTGGTGAGTGTTGAGCCTTCGTGAATAAATCTGCGAGTTGTAATGCAGAGGAGATCGGCATGAGGCGGATGAGGCCGGCTTGAACACGTTCACGGATCACATGGCAATCTATATCGATATGCTTTGTGCGTTCGTGGAAAACTGGGTTTTGTGCGATATGCATGGCGGATGTGTTATCACAGAAGAGGAGAGATGTCGTGGTTGGAGGAAGATGAAGATCTTTGAGAAGATTCCGGAGCCAGTGTATCTCGCAAGAAGTAGACGCCATGGCTCTATATTCAGCTTCAGAGGACGAACGGGAAACAATATTCTGTTTCTTTGATCTCCATGAGATGAGAGAGGTGCCGAGGAAAACGGCGTAGCCAGTGATTGACTTACGAGTTTCCGGGCAAGTGGCCCAATCGGAGTCGGTAAAGGCCTAAAGTTGGAGATCGTTGTATGCAGAGAAGAAAAGACCCAAACCGACTGTCCCCTTAAGGTATCTCAGAATTCTGTGAACTCTATTTCGGTCATCAGTGTTTGGTTGATTAAGATGATGTGAAAGTTGGTTTACAATATATGAAATGTCTGGCCTTGTGTGTGAGAGGTATAATAGTTTGCCTATTATTTTCCTGTAAGATGTGATATCTGGGATGGTAGTTGTGTTTGGGGGTGGTTTGTGATTTGGTAAGGCTGGTGATGATGTTGGCTTACAGTCAAGAAACTCCATTTCTTGTAAAAGCTCTAACACGTATTTTCTTTGTGACATGTGCATGCCGTGTTTGTTGCGAGCAAACTCGAAACCAAGGAAGTAATGGAGATTGCCGAGATCCTTGATGCTAAATGATGTGTCTAGATGTTGTTTTGCAAAATTGATTGTTTGCATGTGGCTCCTTGTCAAAATAACATCATCGACATAGATAAGCAAAATGGTACTATGTTCACCTTCATGCTTGGTGAAAAGGGATGGATCAGCAGAGGACTGAGTGAACCCCATGTGCCGGACGGTGGCTGTGAGCTTGGCATTCCATTGTCGGCCCGCCTGCCGAAGACCATAAAGAGACTTGTTGAGCTTGCAAACTTGTTGCGGATTGGTTGATTTCATTCCTGGAGGTAGCTGCATGTACACGTCTTCATTGAGATCTCCGTGTAAGTAAGCATTGTCTATGTCCAATTGGTGTATATGCCATTCTTTTGCGATTGCAATTGCTAATACTGTTCTAATGGTGGTGAACTTTGCTACAGGTGCAAAGGTAGCATTGAAGTCCACTCCTTCTTGCTGAGAATACCCTTTGGCCACTAGGCGAGCTTTAAAATGGGCAATGCTCCCATCGGCGTTGTGTTTGATCTTGTACACCCAACGACACCCGATGGGCTTCTTTCCTCCAGGTAATGTTGTTATATCCCATGTGTGATTTGCTTCTAATGCTTTAAGTTCTCTTTGCATAGCTTGCTGCCAGTTCTCGTCTGCTTTGGCTTCTGTGTAACTCGCAGGTTCTTTGTGACATGTAAGATTAAGGGAGAAAACACGCTTGGCAGGGGATAACCTTTCATAAGAGAGGTGCTTTGAGAGACCATGCGGTGAATGAGTGAGACAAGGCAAGGCGGAGCCTTTGACTAAGGCCAGGTGGTAATCCTTTAAATATGATGGTGGTTGCCTAATTCGTTGGGGCCTGCCTGTTGCATTCTGTGTTTGCTCGGTTATGACATGTGTGTTGATGTCTGTTGTGATATCTGCTGTGCCTTGATTTTCAATTGCATGTGTGACATCTACTTGTTGCACTATATCTTGAAATGCATGATCCTCTTCGGTGTCAATATCATCGTCTTGCATGGGTGTCATGTGCAGGATGTCTAATTCTTCCTCACTGTAGTGTGATGTGATTGCTGTTTGATTGTTGAAAGGAAACTGTTGCTCAAAAAACTTGACATTCCTGGAAAAGAAAACAACATTAGTTGTTAGATTTAATAACTTGAAGCCTTTGGAGCCATGTATGTAGCCTAGGAAGATGCACTTAATTGCTCTGTCTGTGAATTTGGTCTTGTGCCGGTCAAGTGAC
This sequence comes from Euphorbia lathyris, assembly GCF_963576675.1. Lineage (NCBI taxonomy): Eukaryota > Viridiplantae > Streptophyta > Magnoliopsida > Malpighiales > Euphorbiaceae > Euphorbia > Euphorbia lathyris. Next base: position 60,968,211 of record NC_088911.1, read on the forward strand.
GAGGCGTAAGCCAAACAACCAAAGACTTTGAGATCTTCTAGGCTGCCTGGTTCACCGTATATGCGTTCATAAGGTGTCTGTCCTTGAATTGGTGTAGAGGGTAACCTATTTATAAGATAAACAGCATGACTGACTGCCTCTGTCCAGTATTCTTTGGGTAAACCACTTTGTAACATGAGCGCTCTTGTAGTGTTCATGATATCAAGGTGTTTTCTTTCGACCCTTCCGTTCTGTTGTGGTGTCTCTGGGCAAGAAGTTTGATGGATAATACCGTTTGTGGCATAGAATTCCTTCATGATGAACTCTGGTCCGTTATCCGTTCTGATTGTTTTCACATTTGTGTCAAATTGGGTACTGATATATTTGCAAAATAGCTGTAGGGCAGTGCTTGCTTCATCCTTGTTTTGCATTAATGTAATCCATGTGTACCTGCTATAGTCATCAAGTATGGTCAAGAAGTAATGTTTGTTGGTGTGTGACTCTTTTACTGGACCCCAAATGTCTGCGTGAATTAAGTCAAAACATTTCTTTGCTATGCTATGACTTAAGGAAAATGGTCGTTTTTTCTGTTTTGCTCTTTGACAAATGTCACATGGCATTGATTTGAAGGAATCAAAATCATTACAAGAGAGGTTAAGGCCTTTTAATCGCTCATAAGAGGGATGGCCGAAACGTAAATGCCACATATCGGCTTTGATTGAAAAAACAGAATGAAAACTAGGCACTGGGTATTCCAAGTAATAGAGACCTTCACGCTCTCTAGCCAAGCCAATCTTCTTCCAACTTGTTGTGTCCTGTATTGTACATACTGAACCCGTTATTACTATGCATAATTTCCCTGTATCCAACAGTTTGCTGGTTGAGATCAGGTTATAATCAAAAGCAGGTATGCATAAACATTGTGCAGAATGAGCTGTGGGCTAAGAATCACTGTGCCTATGTATTTAGCTCTGACCCTTTCCCCATTTGGCAAATTTACCCAACATTGGTCTATTTCTGTGTATGAACTGTATGATCTAGTATCACAAATGATGTGATCTGTGGCTCCGGTGTCTATTATCCAACATGATGAAAGAGAGTTAGGATTTAGGGTTTTACCAGATCCTTCTCCTTTAAAGAAGGTGTTGACACTGCTTCCTGAGGCCGGAGCTTTTCCGGAAAGCTTCTGTGGCAATAGGGAAACAAGTGTGTTATATTGCTCTTTGGTGAGGGAGAATGATTCTGTGTTTGCCTGCTTGTTATCCTCCTCTCCTGAGTCCGCACAATCCCTGTTCTGGTTTACTGCAGCATTTGCTTTCGGTTGATTTGTTCTGAAATGACCTCCCTTGTTTCTATTGCCATAGTTCGGTGGGTACCCATGCTTCTTGAAGCATATCTCCTCTGTATGACCTGTATTGCCACAGTATGTGCATAGTGATGAGTTTTTGCTATTTGTTTTTCTATTATTATACCTTGAGTTGCCTGGCTTGTTGTGTTGTCTGTTCTGAGCATTAGTGAGGCCTGCGAACATACTGCTTTCATCCCCTTCGTTGTTCTTGACAGGTACAAGGCCTATTTGGCGTTCATGTTGGGTTGCCAGGGCAAAGGCCTTGTTGAGAGAAGGCAAAGGTTCGATCAATAAGATCTGCGAACAGATCGTGGAGTAAGAGTCGTTCAGGCCTTGAAGAAAGGTGATGACTTGATCCGCATCCTGTTGATCACGAAGTGTTTTGAAAGCATCGCAGCTACACGCCTGTCTGCAAGTGCACTTGGGCATTGGCCTAAGATTCATGAGCTCATCATACAGAATCTTCAAGCAGGTATAGTAATCGGAAACACTTCCATTTCCTTGTTTGAGATTATGGATTTCTCTACGTAGCTCCAGGATTCTGATTGAATCCGTTTGTGCAAAACGTTCTCGCAGATCTGCCCAGACTTGATCTGCTTTATCGAGCCACATGATGCTCCGGGCAATGCATGGAGACAACGCGTGATGAATCCAGGACATCACCATGTTATTACATCTCTCCCACTGATTATACATTGGGTCATTGAGTGCCGGAGCTTGGATGGTGCCATCAACAAAAGAAAACTTGTTTTTCGACATCAAGGCCACCTTAACAGCTCTCGACCACTGGTGGTAGTTTGGTCCGGTGAGGACCTGTGATACCAATGCCAAAGAGGGGGTCTCATTTTGCGGCAGATGATAGGGACTGCTAGAGGTTATCAAAGGTGCAGCCATGGTGGTTTAAAGGTGGAACCTTTAACACAATAATTGCTCTGATACCATATGAAAATGAATGAGGTAAGGAAATACTAAATCCTTGTATTTCTCATTAAGGAAAAAAATACATAACTAACTATTACATTTATATCTTGATGTAGGTGTATTCCCCAAGTATACTTAGTGAGCAAGTAAAAGAGACAAATGGCTTAATCATAGCCATTCATCATGATAAATATGATGAATGGTTGTGATCACTTAAGGAGATACTTGTGTGTGGGTGATCCTATGATAGCTGGATGAAGCTTCTTCTAGAATCCTCTATTGTGTTGATATTACTACGTTGCCCTTAGATCTTTGTGTAAAGACTAAAAAGGACCCCTTGAGTAATTATTAACTCTTGGGAACTACTTGTACTTCACTCCATTCTATCTCTTTCCGAGATTCTTCTTTGGAACACCAAAGGTCTCCTCTCCCTCTTCTTTCTTCGTCTTCCATCAATATGCAAACCCTAGAAAATGTTCTCTGGTTTTCTTCTTACTGTAATATTTGTTAACAATTGAATATAATGTTGTAACGGTAAAAAAATAGTTTTAAAATTCACATTATGGAAATTAATTACACATTAACTAATAGCATCCCTTCTAATATGAATTTTAAGGATCTTATTTTTTCCTTGTCCACAGGGTGTCCACATGTGCTTGCTTAACGTTTTATAAGTTTTGGGGAAAAAAAACTTTGACTTGCATCTGTATAGGCTATGTTTATTTTTGAAGCCCTATTTCCACTTTACCATTTTATTTTCAATAGGTCCTCCAATAATGACGTTGATTACCCCCAAAATGCTCAGACCGAAGGTTGGGAAGCCCTTTGTTAATAGACACTTTTAATGGCTTTTAGAGAAAGCAGCCTAGCAATCCTTTTTCACCCATCTTATCCAGCTCGGGGGCTAAAGGCCTACAATCTTCATTGTCATGCCTCTCACTCTTGTGAAACTCGCAACATGTTTTGTTTCTTCGTTGTCTAGAATGCTTGAGCTTTTCGGAAAGACCAATCATTTCATGGAGGTTTGAGCTCCAATGACGCCTTGTGGTGGGTGCGTCTTCCTCTAGGAGAGTGATCTTCGACCAGGTAGTTGAAATTTTGCATGTTTTTGTATTATGGTATAGAAATTATGAAGAGGTGTGTGAACTCAATGGCCATCTGATTGAAGCTCGAAATTGATCTCGTAAGGAGCTATTCGTACTAATAATTTGTTGCTTCCTTCAAAATGGTGAGGTATAGTTCACACATGACGACATATGCGGTCGTGGTTGTTTCCAACGATCTTTGCAAATTTTTGTCCTGAACGATAAGATTTTTCAACCTGTTATACTTCTTGAATAAATAGTACTTGAATCCATGAGGCATTGGTTCCTCTAGGACACGTGCACAAATGGGGGAACTTGTGTTTGTAACCTCTAGGATATGAGCATCAATGCATGGATCCATCATGACGCTCTTGAGTCTACGATTCGTTTGGCTTTTGAAAGGAGTCTTCTTGTGATGAGATCTGGGTTCCACCGATGCTTTGTGACAAATACGTCTTTTTTGAGAGGCGAACCTCCTTAGATGATTCTTTGTAGCTACTTTTGTTGGATAGTGTCGTGGGCGATTTGAATTATCGTTTGTGAATACTAAGCTTTTGATCCTTGGTCATTTCTTAGGGTATGTATGTTTCGATGTGTGTGAGACCTACTTGTGCTTGGAACAACCATGGATAATATAGTGTCTGGTAGAATACATGATAGATCTATGGTGGCTCGAGTGGTTGATGGTTGCCTCTGCTGCCTTAATCTAAGCTTGAATTCACTATATCTCAGCGAAGTGTTCTCCCATTAGCTCGTTGATGATTATGTGGACTATTTTCACATTATATATGAGTTGTTTAGGGATGCCAATGAGAAACTTTCTTCTCTTTGGATCCAATGAGTCCATCCTCTCATTCACACGTTGATCCAACTTAAGAGTTATGACCGGAAAGGGGAGAAGTCTTCCGCTAGCATTTAGCAACATCTTTGGCTCTTCTAGAGATTTTGGATTTAGATGAGGGTCCTTTTTGGGGAGCTTTTGTATTTTTTTTTTTTTTTAGAAGTCATGGGTGCGAGGTAAGGTCTACTCACCGTACCATATGGGGAAACTTAAGGAGAACCTATTGGGATGTGATTCGAAGCAGAAGTACCATGTAATAAGACAGAAAGAGATGTAAAAGAGGGGCTAGGATCCGGCGATCCTATTTTGATGCTTAAGTTAACAGAGTTTTGTGGATGAAAACGAGAATAGTGAAATTCAACAGGTTAATAGATGAGATACCTTGAGGACGAGCATTATTTTCTATTTACAAGGTTCTAGGAGTATTTCTGAAATATAGTGGGTTTTTATACTCTAGCTGACGCTATATACACGTGTAAGGAAGACAATGAGAGTACATCGCTTGCTGGGACCACTTTGATTTGGCATTTGCTAAATGTAAGTTGTAATAGTCGTGATGACAAGTTTAGAAAATCAACGTATCTATTTCATTGGTCCACGTGTACAAACGGTTACATTTTAATGGAGACGTAGTTCACATGGTGTGTTTGATTATTTACATATTATCAATTAACATGATCCATTCTTGATGAAGTTTTAAGGACGTTATCTTTTGTCTTGTCCACAAGTAGAAACCACATAGAAAGGATTATTTAATGAGATAATGTCAGCTAATTAAGCATTAATATTAATGTTAATCTGTCTATGCTTAAATTAATAAATATATTGGTAGGTTTTGAATGGTTCATCGTTTTGCATGAGTTGAACTTGATTATATTAAAACAAAGCAAAGACCTTTCTTAGAAGGGAAAATTACAAAACTTTGTTAAATGGGAGGCTCATTTACATATTTAACCCATTTACTCATTCTACTACATATCTAGACTGATTTTATGTGACTTTCCCATAATACCCTCAATATTTACGCGCGTCTGTCTCCATCCCGTCTGACTTCGCATATTCGACCATATGCGAAGCCTGCGAAGCTAATGTTTGGATTTACTTAATGAATTTAGTTCGCATATGCGAAGCCTGCGAAGCTGAAGTTTATTTTGCTTGATGAATTTAGTTCGCATATGCGAATGCTGGATATGTTTTGAAGCTAATTCGCGAAGTGGTATATAACAAAAAATGGCAAACAACAACGGATTCTAACATTAAAATCATAACATTATCAAAATTTACAACAAGTTTGCCACAATAACAACATTCAAATCATAACATTATCAAAATTTACAACAAGATTGCCACAATGAACTCTACTAACTAATCATTTCAAAGTGAACCTAACTAATCCGGTACCAATCTTGAAACGGATGAGTAATCTTGGTGTGCACCATGTGACACATCCATCCCAAAATGTCTGGACTTCCATTTCTCATCCCAGAAGGTCTGGACTTCCAGACCTTTTGGGATGGATGTGTCCCACGGTGCACACCAAGATTACTCATCCGATTTAAAATTGGTACCAGATTAGTTAGGTTCACTTTGAAGATTGGCACCATGGGATGGACGTGTCCCATGGTGCACCCCAAGATTGACACAACCTCTCCTAAACAACCACTTTAGGAGTGAATGTGTCAATCTTGGGGAAGTTCATCCCTATACAGGAAGGAAAATCATCTCCCCTGCAGCCCAGTACGCCACCTTCCAGAAATGGATGTTACGTATTCAACCATCTACAGAAAAAATTAATCGTGTTAGTCAGGGAAAAAGACGATTTTGGCTTCGCGAAATGAAGATTAGCGAAGCATGCGAATGTAAATGTGCAGGGAAATAGGTGATTGTACTTCACATATCGATGCTTTCGCGAGGTCTGAAACGTGACTATCTACGTCGCATATCGATGCTTTCGCGAAGTCTGCGAGGTCTGAAACGTGAGGATCTATTCGCAGACTTCGCGAACTAATCGATTCGCGAGGTAGATCCATACGTTTCAGACGCTTTCTCTTCGCAGATCTTCACGAAATCATCGATTCACGAAGTAGATCGTCACTTTCCCAGACTCATTCTCTTCGCAAAGCTTCGCGAAACCATCGATTGCGAAGTGAATTCATGAAAAAACGCAGAAAAAAAAACAGATACTTACATTTTTCGCTCCTTTCACCCCCAAAAGCGACAATAACAATATGATAACATGGGAAGAACAAAAGAAATAACGTAGAAAAACTATTTCTTTGATGGTAACAAGAAGAAAGAAACCAAGAAACGAACAGGAAGATGAAAAACCATGGCTTCGTTTTCTAGGGTTGGGAAGTTGCAGAATCAAGAGATGAAGAGAGGAAAAAGAGAAATTCATTATGATTTTGACTAAATGGTGCAGATTTCGTGCAATTTAAAGGAAGAAAGGAAGATCAAAAATCTTGAAATCATTAATGCAGGAGCAACTTTTCGCATAACCAAGGAGATAGGGGGAGCGGCGGTTCGCGAGTGGTGGAAGTGGGAAGGTTAGGAGTATGATGGAAAAGTCACACAAAATCAGTCTAGATATGTAGTAGGATGAGTAAATGGACCTCCCATTTGACCTAGTTTTGTAATTTTCCCTTCTTAGAAATGTCTATTAATCTTTCTCCCAAAGTTGGGTTAGTTAGGTTACATTTCAACTAATACCATTCTTAAATTAATTAACCCATTATTCTTCATGTTCAAGTTGGATGATACCTTCCTAACTAATCAATTCATCTAGTTTTTGTGTCTGCTCAAAGAGGCTTCCTTATCCATCTTATTACACAACTGCCACCCGTTCTTTTTCATCTCACGTTTATTTTAAAACTACTTGTTGAGCCGCTCTAGTTGAAGGGCGCTATAAAAAAATAAAAAGCAAGAAACAGAAGCAACAACAATGGCTAATTCCTACGCCTTCTGCTTCTTTTCTTTGGTCTCTGCTATCATAATTTCCTCATCCACAGTGGATGCAACCGGACACCAGAAACTGATGCAGTGGTTCCCAATGAGATCCCACTGCCAAGGCACGGTTTCAGAATGCATGGGAGAAGATGAATTCGGCATGGAATCCGAGATCAGCCGGAGGATACTGGCAACTGCTGATTATTTAAGCTACGGGGCACTGCAGAGAGACACCATACCTTGTTCTCAGAGAGGTGCTTCCTACTACAACTGCAAGCCAGGGGCACAGGCCAACCCCTATTCACGCGGTTGCAGCACCATTACTCGCTGCAGGAGTTAAGCTTGTTTCCTTATATATTATAATAATATATGATTCTTATTCGTAAGGGCTTCGATTCTCTCTGGTTTCTAGGTAATAAGATATTCCATTATCAAAATTCTTATGCAGATTGCCAGCAATCAAACATAATTGAAACTGGAGGTTTTTCTTACAACTAGAAAACTACTTTTCTTGTCATTGAAACAACGTTCTTTCAACCTCCCAACAGTTTCATATTATGCTTTTGGATGAATTACTAAATTTCATCACTTTAACTTTCCAACCTTTTCAATGTATGAAAAATTTAAAACGCAAAAATGAAGATACAAGTAGATTATAACAAGGGAATGCAAATAATGGAAATTTCTCCAGCACTATAAAGGATAGAAAGCCAATCCAATGATAATTCACATGATATAGACTATTTACGTCAAAGTATATGAAGAAACAAGCATCATCCTAGTAGGTTTCTCAGACTAATTAAAAGGGACACGAATAACAAAAAAACCATCTCTAGAAGGTAAATATAGGTTTTGACATCTCAAAACATGATTTGTTGAAGTGGTCTGCCAAAGGAAAGGGCAGCAGCAGGTTGACTAATCCATAGTATTTTCCTCTTCCTTGTCTTCACTTGGCTTTTGCTTGGATGGGGCCAAAGGAGATGGAGAGCCCTCCACTCCCATCTCTGTCCTCAATTCATTTATGCTCTGCTCCAACTCATTTATGCGACTTCCCATCTCATCAAGTACTTTCAAGTCAAGGAAACAATGAATCTTACATATTAAAGAAGCACCCATGTTTAATTATGCATTCATAAAGCAACTAACGCCACTTCTTTTTTTCTCTTTATGCATCTTTACAACTTAAAGAATCCCAATTGTTTCAACTTCACATAAATCTGATTCAATGCCATAATGTCTAACAAATAGGGTGGCACAATTAATCTTAATTGAAGGATTCTCAAACTGCATTTTAAGTGAATCAAACTTCATGATGTGCATCAAACCAATATAGTGAAAAACTTAAGCAGAACTCAAGTATCAGAAGTTTATCAATTTCCACAGCACAAAAAAGTAAAGCATGCTTTTTTGGTATTTCCAATTACTACGGACAAGAGAATTTAGGAGCAGGAAGGATATTCTTTGAAACAATGTTTTCTGACATTGTCTGGAACCTACTTTGCTGCAAAATAAAGTTTTAGTCAGGAACAGTAGCAGTAGACAAAAACAAGAGGTCCAAGTAATAACTCACCATCTGCTGAAGAAGATTTTGCACCTGAAAATGGATGCAACAAAGTCACTACAATTGCTTTCATTGAGAATAAAACTATCAGCACACTCAAGCAAATTGAATACAAGTTGGCAATATATGATCCAATCGGGAAAATGCAATTGCAACCTTTAATGTTTTCGATAATGCAATTTTGCTCTTTTTCAAGTGAATACGACAAAATTTACTGATAAATTTCGATTCAATTGGTAATTTCCAACTGATTCATCCATAGAATTTCTTGAAAAATGACAGAATAGAGGAGGAAGGGTAAAACCAATGAAGGTTATATCGTATAATTACAATTCTACAAACACGTTTGAATATTTCCGACCCTTGTCCCATATCCCATTTAAAGGATAACAAAACAAGACAATTAACAATAGGTCAACTCCTACCAGTTACCAACCGAAAACCCTATACCAAATTTGCAGGAGGATCATGTAATGTAGTAATAGAAATCATTCAGGTAATTCAAGGAACTTACAAAAACAGTCATGTCAGCGGTGCTTTGCTTGGGGTCTTCTGAATCATGTCCATCCTACAAATACCAAAAATAAATTATAAATAACAAACCCCCTTCCTCCGGATAAACACTTACAAAGCAAATAAACAAAAGATCGAAAGCTGGAGTTTAACTTCAATTGTCAATAAAATTATACATCAATGTCAATAAGAAAAAGGGAAAAAGAAAATAAACTATGTCAGAAAATTTAAAATTCCACCCAAAAAGAAAAGAATCAATCGACCATGATTTGTAAAATATTAGCTGATCACTGAGAAACAAACACATCACAAAAGCAAATATATAGCTTAAACCTTAACAAAAATCAGAATAGCATACTGCTGCAGACGCAAAATTGGTATTACAAAGGAACCCTAGTGGTTTGAATGCATAAAATTTCGCAAACATAAATGTAACAGAAGTTGATGATAACATTTCGGGTAAAATTAGCAGAGATCCTTACCATTGCTAGGTAATCGACGATCTCCGATTTCGCGTGGTTAATGATGCAGTGCAGGCGAAAGAGTCCAGTGGGAAGTGAGAGAATCGGTCCACCGAGCGGGCTTGTCCTAACTTCTTCTTACACACAAGCAGAGCATATTTACTGATATGCCATTAATTTGAATTTCAAATTTTCATTTCTGTCGCTTTTCCTCATTGTTTGTCCGTGTACTGCACTCTTTATTTAAAGGCTTAATGCATACTCAGCCCCTAAAGTTACCTATTTTATTCATTTAACTCCATTAATTTAAGGGACATCCATTTAACCTCTTAACTCAATAAAAACACTGTTATTAACCATCATAATCTTACGTAGCATTGACTTGGTCAATGGTTGGGTTTCACGGATTGAAGGCGCGTGAAGCCTATTCTTCCCTATCCTAACGATAAAAAAAAAGGAAAAACCCATATTTAATACACAATTAATAAAGCGTATTTTTATGAAGATTGAGAGTTTTGAGATCTATCTCTTCTCTTTTATATCTTTCCCTCTCTTTTAGATCTATCTTCTCTTTTTCAGATCTGTCTTCTCTCTCTCAGATCTGTTGTCATGGTGAAGAATTTTTATGAAGATTGAGAGTTTTGAGATCTATCTCTTCTCTTTTAGATCTTTCTCTCTCTTTTAGATCTATCTTCTCTTTTTCAGATCTGGCTTCTCTCTCTCAGATCTGTTGTCATGGTGAAGAATTTTTATGAAGATGGAGAATTTTGAGATCTATCTTCTCTCTCTCAGATCTATTTCTCTCTTTTAGATCTTTTTTCTCTCTTTTAGATCTATCCTCTCTCTCTCAGATCTATTTCTCTCTTTTATATCTTTTTCTCTCTTTTAGATATTTTTCTCTCTTTTAGATCTATCTCCTCTCTCTCTCTCTCTCTCGGCTAGGGTTCATGGTAAAGCGTGTTAGGGATAGATCTAGGGAGAGGGGGGCTGTGGCCGGCGAGGGGGGGTCGGATCTGGAGGGGATTTGCGGCAAGGAAGGGGGCGGTGGCCTGGTGGTTTGGGGCGAGAAGGGTGAGGCAAGTTTTGTTGGCGGCGAGCGTGCACCTGGTGTAGATCGGGGCGGGGCGCTTGGCGGGGTGGAGGCAGGGGAATCCAGGGGCGTCGGTAGGGATCTCGTGGGCATGGATGGTGCGTCGGCAGGGTTCTCGCGGGCGCCGCCCGTGCGGCTGGGGACGGATCTTTGCGATCCACAGGCGGCAGATTCGACAAGGTTGTCGCGGCTGGGTGCGGATCAATGGGAGATACGGGCGGCTGGGTTTTCTGATGCCGGGGGTAAGGCTCCCCCAATCTCGAGGGGAGAAGTGGGGCCGGGGGTGCCTGGCGCAGGGCTATGCGCCGATAGTGCCGGGCACTGCCCAGGCGCTGCCGGCTCCTCGGTCGGGCAGTGGGCTGGGGCTGTCGGCGCAGTGCCTTGCGTGGGATCCTCTTCTCCGGGCTGTGAGGGGCAGGCAGGGGCTACGACGGGGAGGCAGGCTGCCTCGGGTCTGGATGTTTCTAATAATTCGGGAAGGGTGGGTGTTGTAGGAGTAGCTCATGGGAAGACGGTCTCCCCCAGACCTAGGGTTCAGATGAGCGAGATTGGTAAAAACTCTTGGAAGGACACGGTCATGGGGGTGGCTGAGGAAGAGCCGGTTTTAGAGGAAGTTTTAATGGTGGGAGATTCTGATGATATGTTCTCGGATTCTGATGAGGAAGATAATGGCCAGGAGGATCCTCTCTGTCCGGTCATTAGACTTTCCGCTGCAGAGAAGCGTGAGCTTAGAGAGAAGTGGAAGGTGTCTTTGATTGTTACTGTCCTGGGTAAGCGAATTAGTTTTAACTATTTTGCCCAAAGAATACAAGCGCAGTGGGCAAGGAAAGGTAAAGTCAGTATTACTGACCTGGAAAATGACTACTATGTCATTAAATTTACTAGGGTTGAGGATTATAATTCGGTTATCAAGGGAGGCCCATATATCATTTCCAATCATGTTTTGGCCTTAAGGCCTTGGGTTCCTAATTTTAATCCTCACGACTGTTCGGTTAACAGGATCTTGACTTGGGTAAGATTCCCGGGCCTTCCCATTGAGTACTACAGTGAAAACTTTCTGAGTAAAATAGGAGGTTTGGTTGGTAAGGTCCACCATGTGGACAAGACTACAATTGGGGCCATTAGGGGTAAGTTTGCTAGGGTATGTATAGATGTTGATCTGGCTAAACCTTTACTTTCTAAGTTCTGTGTTCAGGATAAAGTGTTCTTTATTGAGTATGAAGGTTTACATAACATCTGTTATGATTGTGGCATGTATGGTCATTCTCAGGAGGGTTGCCCTAAAAGGGAGAGGGTTGTTATAGAGAGGGTTGAGAGTAGTGTGCGGATTACTGGAGGGAACCAGGGGTATGAAGGGAACTTTGGTCCCTGGATGGTGGCAAAGAGGCCCGCTAGACGTAGGAATCAACCTGCAGTGGTTCACAATCGTCCTCCTGATATCAACACAAATTCTAAGTCCCTTTCTCCTAAAGCTACTGTTATTCCAAATGTCAAGGAGAAGCCTGTCCTCAAAGCTAGAAAGGAGGCTGGGGTTTCTTCAGTAGCCTTGCCTGGGTCCAGATTTGGGGCCCTGATGATTGAGGAAGTTCAAGAGTCAGACCAAGATGAGAATCATATGGATGAGAGTATTCCAGGATTAGAGTCTGTAGATCCAGTCGAGAAGGTGGTTGAATCTGTGAACCCACTTTTTGTCTCTAAGGATGAAGCCCAGGGGGGGACCCTGACCCTTGCAGCTAGAAGGATGAAGAATTCAAATGAGGTTAGTATTCCTGTTCCTGGTATTGATCCTGGGATTGGGAAATCTATGGGAGTTAACAAAACTAATATGAAAAAGCTTAAAGGAAAACAAAAAAGTGGCCTTAACACTTTGGCGTTTCCAGATAAGAGGGGGCCCGGGGGTACCTCAGTAAGGCTCTCAGGAGCCCCTAGTAAATACCTAGCTTAGGGTAGGGGTGTGGTCAGTTGTCCTCCTTTCTATGGATTTGTTATTTTGGAATGTTAGGGGTGCGGCTAGCAAGGCTACCCGTATCCATATTAATGATCTTATTAAGCAGTTTAATCCATCTTGTTTTGCTCTTTTGGAAACTAAGATTAGTGGTGAGAAAGCAGATGAGGTGGTTAAGAAGTTTAAGAACTGGCACTGTGTTAGATCGGAGGCAACTGGCCGGGCTGGGGGGATTTGGCTTTTTTGGAGGCCAGATCGGATTCATTTTGATATTCTTAGCATGGATAAGCAGTTCATTCATTGTAAAGTGAGTATTTCCGGCAATACTTCCTTTTTTATTACCCTTGTGTATGCTGACCCTATCTTGTCTAATCGAAAACGGCTCTGGGAGGTTCTCTATTCTATGAGTGTCAGCATTTCGGAGCCCTGGTTTGTGGCGGGTGACTTCAATGATATCGCCTTTATGAGTGATCAGAGAGGGGGATCCAATCATTATGTTAATCGCTGTCTGCATCACAAGAATAGTATGGATTTATGTGGGCTTTCCGATCTGGGGGCTTCTGGTCATAAATTCACTTGGAAGCGTAATAATACTTTTGTTCGATTGGACAAAGTCTACGCTAATGTTTTAGCTCTAACTTCCTTCCCCGAGTGCTCTGTGTTGAACCTCCCGTTCCGTCATTCGGATCATTGTCCTATTTTGTTTAGACTTTTGAGAGGTAAGCACCCTAGGGGTAAGAGACCGTTCCGGTATCAGTTGGCTTGGGAGTCCCATCCTAAGTTTAAAGAGTTCATTCATGAGAGTTGGAGACCTCATTCGTATGTACTGCAAGCTGCTGAAGGGTTCAGGAATAAGGTGCAGGGGTGGAATAGGAATGTGTTTGGGCATATTATCAGAAGGAAGAACAAGTTATTAAAGAGGATGGAGGGCATTCAACGCAGGTTGGAGGGGAGGTTTGATCATAGCCTTGAGGGCCTCCTCAGAACCCTTCAGAAGGAGCTGGAGGCTGTGCTTAGGCAGGAGGAGTTCCTTTGGTTCCAGAAGTCTCGGAAGTCCTGGATTAGAGATGGGGATCGTAATACCAAATACTTCCATCTCTCTACCCTGATCAGAAGGCAGAGGAATAGAATTGAGGCCATTAAGGATTCTAATGGTGATTGGGTTTATGAAGATGAGGTTATTCGGAACTTAGCCCTGGATTTCTACAGAGAGCTGTTCAAAGAGGAACCTGTTCTTTTGGAGAGGGCTCACTCTATTGCTACATTTCCTTTAATCAGTGAGGATTGTAGTCAGGAGGCCTTTCAACCTATTTCCCGAAAAGAGATTGACCAAGCTATCTTCAGCATTGGGGCTTCTAAAGCTCCTGGGATTGATGGTCTTCCGGCGGGCTTTTACCATAAGCATTGGGATGTAGTGAAGGAAGGCATCTATAATTTTGTCTTGGGGGTGTTCAGTGGTTCGAAGGATATTGAGCTGGTTAATAGAACCCTCCTGGTTCTGATTCCTAAGATTGATAAGCCTTCTTCCTTTTTGCATATGAGACCTATCAGTCTTTGTAATGTTCTTTACAAAACTGTTACAAAGATTGTGGCTAATAGAATCCGTGGCATTCTTCCTGCGATCATTTGTCAGAATCAGGGTAGCTTTGTGCCTGGTAGACAAATGATGGATAATGTGGTGATCGCCCAAGAGATGGTCCACACGATGAAGATTAGGAAGGGGAGGAAAGGCATTGTGGCTCTGAAGCTGGATTTAGAGAAGGCCTATGATCGAATTAATTGGGATTTCTTGATGGAGAGCCTTGAGAGAGCTAGAATCCCGGACAGTTGGAGAAGTTTAATTAAGGTATGTATTTCTTCTCCTGTGTTTCAAGTTATGGTCAATGGGGATATGTCGGAGGAATTTTCCCCGGGCAGAGGAATCCGTCAGGGGGATCCTATGAGCCCTTTCCTTTTTGTTATTGCTATGGAGAGGCTCTCTCACCTGATTCAGGATGCGATTGATAATGGGAGTTTCCACCCTGTGGCGATCAACAGCTTCTGTCCCCAGGTGACTCACTTATTCTTTGCAGATGATGTCCTTATCTTTCTTGAGGGTAATGAGGAGCAGTTGAGAGTCATTATGGATATTCTGGATTGTTTTTGTTCGGCCTCTGGGCAGAAGCTTAATATCCAGAAATCTAGGATGATGTGCTCTAAGAATATGAATCAGAGAGTCTGTAAGAGATTAAGTGATCTCTCAGGTATTCCTCTTACTGATTCTCTTGGGAAGTATCTGGGCGTTCCCCTCCATAGTGAGCGTGTGTCTAAAGGCTCCTTCAAAGAGACTTTGGATAAAGCTAATTCGAAGTGTGCCATTTGGAAAGCCAAGACTCTGTCTCTCGCTGGCCGCCTCACGTTAATTCAATCTGTTAATTGTGCTGCTCCCAATCACATCATGCAGGCTTGTAAGCTTCCGGATCCTGTGCTTAATGATCTTGACAAGATTAACCGTAGGTTCCTGTGGGGGGAAGCTGCGGAGGGCAGGAAGATCCATCTTGTGCCTTGGAGTGAGGTTTGCCAGCCTAAAGATTCTGGGGGTCTGGGTATTAGGAAAGCAAAGGACAATAATAAAGTTTTATTAATGAAACTCCTTTGGCGTATGTGGCAAAACCCTTCCTCTCTTTGGGTTCGCCTCCTTTGTGGTAAGTATCGGAAAGACAAAATCTTCGGGGGCCCGAAAGAGAGAGTTGCTAATTGTTCCTTCCTCTGGAAAGGACTTAGTGCTGTGTTTGATGAGTTCTGCTTGGGAGTTGGCCTGGAGGTGGGGAATGGTAAGTCCATTAGTTTCTGGTTTGATAACTGGATTGGGGATAAACCGTTAATTGAGGTGTGTTCTTCCCCCCCGCCTAGTGATATACGCAACTGGAGGATTGCCGATATGGTTGACTCGGAAGGGGACTGGATCTGGTCAAAGTTTGATACTTTCTTTAGCCTTGAGACTCTCCTTAGAATGCGGGGAGTGAAGGTGAGTAATCAAGAGGAAGACTTGGATAGGCACTGTTGGGCGCTGACTAACAATGGAGTTTATTCTTGCAAATCGGCCTTTGAAGCTTTCTCTCTCTTTAGATCTGATCCTCCCTCGGATGTGTGGAAGTCGATTTGGACCCTTAAAGTTCCTTTCCGTATTAGGAGTTTCCTGTGGCTGGGCGTTAAGGACAGGCTTCTTACTAATTCGGATAGGCACAGAAGGCACTTGGCTGATTCTGGAGCTTGCAGTAGATGCAGAGGCCATGTTGAGACTTTGTGCCATGCTCTTAGAGATTGCTCTAATAGTAAAGAGGTTTGGAGGAAAATTCTCCCACACCATATTTTCTCTTCCTTCATGGCACATTCTGAGGTCGACTGGTTCTCTGATGGTGTTAGAGGAAAGTTGCTTCCATACATGGAGCATGGTGACATTTTCTTTGCTATTATCTGTCACCAAGTTTGGAAATGGAGAAACGAGGAGATTTTTGGAGATAAAACTGTTTTTATGACAAACTTAGCTGATTTCTTCTCGAAAAAACTTTTCTCTATTATCGATAGTTTCAAAGGAGAGTCCCTTGCCAGAGCCTCTCAGTGTTGTGATGTCCATCTCGTGGGATGGAGCAGGCCAAGAGAGGGGGTTGTGAAGCTGAATACTGATGGTTCCTGCCTCAGTAACGGTAAGATTGCGGCTGGAGGTGTGCTTAGAGATGTAGGGGGCGTCTGGCTTTCTGGGTTCTCCCAGAATTTAGGGTTGGGTTCTTCCTTTTCTGCGGAGCTCTGGGCTATTCTTACTGGAATCAATCTTGCTAAAAGGCTGGGTGTTAAGAGGCTCTCTGTGGAGTCTGATAATTTGGAAGCAATCAAAATGATTTCTGAGAATCATTCTATGGGTCTTAACAGTCGCAACCTCATCAAAGCTATTATAAGGCTTTGCTCCTCCTTTGAGTTCGTAGAGTTCAGACACATTTTTAGAGAGCAGAATCGTGTTGCTGATCGCTTGGCGGCGGCGGGCCATGAAGGGACGTTAGGCGTTACTACCCTTCCTGTTTCCCCTAGTTTCATCTCTCATCTTCTCTTAGAAGATAGGATTGGGGTTAGCTTCCCTAGGCTAATTCCTGGGTAGTTTGTTGTTTTTCGTTTTTCTTTTCCTTTTCTACCAAAAAAAAAAAAAATACACAATTAATCAACAGTTAAATCCCTAAAATTCCATTTCATTGTGCTCATCTTCTTCTTCGACTCTTCTTTTCCTCTTCTTCAACTGTGCTCATCTTCTTCACATCGGAACTCCATTTCACTTCAGCAGCTCTTCTTCACAACGGCTTGTCTGCTCTATCGGCTCTTCGTCTTCAGCATTTCTTTTCTTCTTCACGGATTCCATTGTTCTGGTTTTTTTGTGTTCTGTAATCGAACTCAAGTTCGATTTTCATTCGGTCACCTGTTATTGAAAGCGGAATCTGTTCATTCGGTCATTGGGCTTAGTGAAATCGAAATCTTCTTTTGTTATCGTATCGAAATCGAAATCTGTTAAACCAGTCACTAGTTCGTTCAATTCTAACACCGGCCCGTTCATCTTGGATATCCGACACCGATGGAAAGAGACCATGTGTGTTTTTGTGGTGAAGTTGCATACATGAGAGTGTGTCGGAAATCTCCAAATCATGGTAGACGTTTTTTTGGATGTCCTAATTTATGGCAGTGAACTGTTTTGTGGTTATTTCAGGTGGTATGATCAAACCTTTAATTTCCAGACTAAGAACATGAGACGTTTCAAAAGGTTCAAAGAAAAAGAAGAGAGTAATTTAGGAAACAACTCAGTGAAGATGGATGAGAGTGGAGAGTGTACACAATGGCTTAAATTGATAGGGATTTTGTTGTTGAGATTTGTTTTAGGATTGTTGTTTAGTTCTTGAAATGGTTAGATAATGAAATGATTTTGATTATGTAATGAATTGGTGGAATGAAGTTGTAATGCATTGTTGTTGATTATGTAATGGCAATTGTTGGAATGAATTTGTAACAATTGATTATGATGTTATGGTGTAAAGGCAATTGTTGTTAGTGATTATGTACTGATACAAAACAAACCATATATATGCATTTAGCCATATGAAAAGATCCAAAAACCAGACCAGAAAATTTCCTACAAGCCAATTCAAAAAACACCAAGCACTAAGCCATAAATGGTCTAAAAACAGACTAGAAATATGCATTAAACCATCTGAAATTGTGTCAATACATAATTGTCCAGAAGTAAGGCATATTCCTACTATCCAAAAAGCACAAAGCTATAAATTGTCCAAAAACCAGTCACAAAATATGCACCAAGCCAGAAATATGCCATAATGTCCAAAAAGAGGCATATTCCTAAAAACAAGCATTCCAAAAAACAAGCATTTCAATTAAGATAGTACAAAACACAGACATAAAACTTAAGGCATCCATCGAACAACATTAGGTTGAGAAGCTGATTTAGCATTTGCTTGTTGAGAAGCATTTGCTTGTGGTTGAGTAGAAGTTGCAGTTGGTTGAGAAGTTGTTGCTTGTGGTTGAGTAGCAGTTGCAGCTGGTTGAGAAGCAGTTGTGTGTGGTTTGAGCCCTCTATTCCTTCTGTATACATGTTTTTCCCTGAAATGCATTGTTTCTTTCCATTTCAGTTTTGGTGCTTCAAAACCAAGGTCCCCTGTCACTTCAACAGAGTTTTTCAACTTCTTTGCACCCGTAGAGATGACAGTTTGTTGACCTCTCAAGTGCTACATGAATATGGAAATGGAATCCCAAGTCATTCAAACAACCAAAACTGAAAACAACTTAAAACAGAACATATTAAAGCAATTACCTGAGCACATGTCCAGCCACTTCTTTCTGAAATGAAGACACCAACTCCTGAAACTTTTTGTTTTTTGGGAGACTGCTTTTTGTTAGAGTGTTTTACTGTCTTCTCTGCTATGTTCTTGGGATTCTTTGGTAGCCTCTGTTTCCTGCGTGGTTGTGGTCTCTACAAAGCAATATCTAAATTAGTAACCATGGATAGTGTAACATCCCCAAAACCCTAACACATGAGTCTTCCCACATTCATATATGTTTTCATGATTGAATACATACATTTTAGATTCATCTCATTGTCAGTAGAAGTTTTGTATGCATAATGCAATTATCGTGCGATTAGTAGGCGATTAGTGTGTCGTTAAGATGTAACGATTGGTTAATTGAGTTAGGACTTAAATAAATGAATGAATAAATTTATATGTCCTAAATTGATTAACTTACACTTTAGGAGGGCTGAATTTGAGGTTTGTGAGCAAACATGAGGTGTCACCCCAATATTAAGACACAATACACCTCTTCATTTTACAAAGGATGTGCACAACTCAATCCTTATGATATTCAGCCACAATTTCGACCAAAGCTTCAGAAAACCTTCCTTTTTCATGTCCTAACACCCTCCAAATAAAAATCTTCCAATTTCTTCCATTTTCAAGCCAAACAAGTCAAGTTAGGAAGCATACTAGGTGATAGACACAAGTTGAAGGTTAGTATGTTGTTTTAGCTTGTTTTCTATGAGTTGGAGATTCTGAAATACCTAGGTATGATTATAGGATTTGTTGTGGATGAGTTGTGATTGATTTTGTTGAGTTTTTGTGTTGTTTAAAGTGGTTATAGGCTGTCCAAATGAAAGATATGTATCAAGTTCCCTAAACAGAAATCAAGGGTACTGCTTTCAGTCATTTTGGAGCATGTTTTTCATATTGATATTGTTCGAATTTGAAGATACATAAAGAATCAACTATGTTCCTATATGTGTTATGAAACCCTCTGTAAAATATGGGACTTTAATTCCATATATAGAGGAAGAAAACCTAGATGGATCATGACTGCCTCGAAATGGAATGTCATGTGAGGCAGCCATGTTGATGTAGCATTTTGAGGACCTTAGAATCATAATTTAGGAAAGTTTATTTATACAAAAGTGTTCCTAACTACTTGAAGTATATGTCTGTAAAAGTATTTGACAATCCATTGTGTTTAGTGTGAGCTAGGTTGAGTGAATTATGGTAGATGCAAATCTGGATAGTCTGTTTCTTGGCTGGAAATAGGACATAATCATTTTGCATGCCATATATTGTGTAAAAGTGATATTAATGTGAATTTTGGATATGTTATACCCATATATGTCTAGTTTCAGTAGGTTCAAGAAACAGGACATTTGGATTCATATAGAGAAAGTTATGGTAGAATATGTGCAAGTAGGTCATGTGATGATCTAAGACAAAAGGATTAGATTGCATGAACTTTGTGGAGTTAGTGTCTTATAAATCATAGAGCATTCATTAGTGTATATTGTATTAAGTTTATGTTAAGGCTAATGGTATAAATGTTATGTGACATTAGGAGGACAAGGTGCAATTGAACGCACACCCGATCGTGTTGAATAGATCGAACCAAGTGCGACGGTAAGCATATTGCTTATATATGTGTATGAATGTATTGTTCCTTTTGACTTGTTGAGTGTGAGATGTGGTTGAATCTGATGTGAATAATGTTTGAGTGTTTGTGATACGTTATTATTGATAAGAAAGTGATATGATTGAGTATGTTGCAGTGTTATGAGTAAATACGGCATGTTGAGCCTTATGCACATACTGGAACTGAATAATGGTTGGATTATAAATGAATATGAGCTTGCTTAGATGGATATGTGAAATGGTCCAAGTTGAGAGTGCTATCCGAATACTGTGAGCCGGAAGCACATGTGTTGAGATATATGAGTACGTGAGTTGAGTGTAACTCCTCCGTAGCACAGATGATTGTATTCCGAATTTAGTGAGCCAGAATACAGATTGGGCCCAATGACCATTTTATATATATTGTTTAAGTACAGCAAGGCCTTTCTAAAATAAGTATTATTATAATAAGTGAAACAAATGAATAAATTCCAACTTGGTACTAATGATATATTTTGCTTTGTGCTCTTTACATTACTTTTGTATATACATATATGCGTAATATGTTTATTGAGTAGGCAGCTCACCCCTTGCCAACAGATTTTACAGGTTAGGTGGAGTTCTTCTTGCTTAAGGTCGCACCAGCAGTGTCAGTCCATTCTCATCTAGGAATTTTGGAGTCTTGTGATGTACTTTTGTTTTGTAAATCCTCTATGCAGGATAATGACTTAAACGTGTATTGTAAATTGTAAATGCTTTCTCTTGTGTATAATATGTAAAGTTTATATGAGATTGAAGTTTATATGATTGAGAATTGAAAGCATGTCTATAACTGATATTGTGTGAGATATCATGTGATCCAAGTGAGGGGGTTACAGATAGTGTATTTAAAAAATGAAAACGTGTAACAAACCTCTATGACAGGTTTTGTTCCACTAGTACTTGCCCTCGATGATTGAATTGGACCACCCTGCACACATATTTACATCAGCCAACATGTTAACCATTATGCCTTTGTAATTGCACTAGTACAGGTACACTAACCTTTTGAAGAACTTTACAACCTTTCTTGTTATGCCCTTGCTGTTTGCATTGGGAACACCTCATTATTGACCCTTTCTTAGACATTTTCCCTACTTTTTTCACCTCATCCTTATCTTTCCTTCTGTTCTTTTTCGGTCTGTCTGGCATAATCCTAATAGGTGGAGGTTCAACTTCAAGATTTGAACTCTCTGGCCACATCTTCATATTGAGGACAGGTTGTATGTAATGAGAATAGGTAAGCTTGTATTTCTGAATACCATACCAGCTGCTTACATAGTCCATAGGATCTTTTTCTGCTTGAAGAATTGCAGCATATGCATGAGGGCATGGAATGCCCTTTAACTCCCAAGACCTACATGAACATGATTTCTTTCTCAGATCAACCACATGCCTATAATCACCATCAATAACTTCATAACCTGCATCATCATTCCATTCGATTCTGCATCTCATTGCAGCACTACTGTTCACATTTAAAGTCTTCATGCCCATTGGAGATATCACAGAATTCCATTTCTCTGCAAAATCCCTCATATGAATGTGTCTAAGCATACATTGAACCCTAATTTCTTCTAACATGGTGATTATAGTCTTATGCCTAGCTGCTAAGATCCGACTATTAAAGGTTTCTGAAATGTTATTGTCAATGGCATCACAGCAAGTACCATTAGGGAAATAAACTCTACACCATCTATCCTTATTGCAATTCAACAAATCCTCAACACATTTTTTCCCTCCTATCAAATTCAACTCATTCAGATTATCTCTCAATTGAGCTTCAAAACTGGATTTGCAAATTTTCCAAAAACATATTCTTTTGTCAACCCCTCTCCATGTCTTGGCCCATGATGCCAATATGTGTCTCGCGCACATCCTGTGTTCCACCACTGGCAATACTTCTTTTATTGCAGCATCTAAGCCCTATGGAATACAAAAAAATGCAAGCAAACAGCAAACTTAAGATAGTGTACACTAGAAAGGCAAGCAAACAGCCAACTTACTTAAGCAACATAATTAAGCAACATAATACCCAAACTTAAGCAACATCATTTCCATGGTTTATACCCAACATACTTAAGCAACATAATACCCAAACTTAAGCAACATTATATACCAAACAGCAAACATATAATACCCAAACTTCTTAAGCAACATTATATACTAAACAGCAACATTATATACCCAAACTTAAGCAACATTATATACCAAACAGCAAACATATAATACCCAAACTTCTTAAGCAACATTATATACTAAATAGCAACATTATATACCAAACAGCAAACATATAATACCCAAACTTCTTAAGCAACATTATATACTAAACCGCAACATTATATACCAAACAACAAACATATAATACCCAAACTTAAGCAACATTATATACCAAACAGCAAACATATAATACCCAAACTTCCTAAGCAATATTATATACCAAACATCAAACATATAATACCCAAACTTCCTAAGCAACATTATAAAAGATAACCAAATACCAAACATAAGATAACCAACTAAGTGAGCAAAATAAACATATATGTACCTTCTGCATGTCACGGACAAGTATATAGCCTTGCCCTTCATCTAGATCCAAATCTGCCTTAACCAAATTAAGGAACCACTTCCAAGAGTGCTTAGATTCCACATCAACAACTGCCTAGGCAATAGGATACATTTGGGAATTTCCATCCTTGGTAGTCACAGTAAGTAACTCTCCTTTGCTAACTTCTTTCAAAAAAACACCCATCCATACCCATGAACTTCCTGCACCCGAGCTTAAAACCCTCTTTCATCGCCTTCAAACAGACATAGAAGCCTCTAAATATGTGTCTAATGGGTATATCAACTGTATCAACAAGCACAACACATGTTGATCTCGGTTTTGACCTCAATATCTCATCCCTATAGTCATAAATCTTCTTGAACTCCTCTTTGTAGTCACCCACCAGCTCGTCTAAAACCTTCATTTTGGCTCTTCTACACACTGACTTCCCGACATAAACTTCATACTTCTCTTTAACCATTTCTTGCAGTCTCCAAATCCTTATGCTGGGATTATCAACTATCTTGTCCCTCAAATACTTAGCAATGAATTTAGAGTCACACTGCATGTTCCTGTTTGTCTTGAAGCAGTTGTGTGTTGGGTTGTAAGTCCTCACTATAAAATCATGAGTTGTTGTATCTAAACTACCAAACAATTTCCATTTACATCTTTTGCATCTAGCCCAAACCCTGTGGAAATCATTGGGCTTAGTCCTCAAACTTGCTCCCCTCTTAACTAAATACTTTGCTAGTGCTTCTCTAAACTCATAAACATCCTTAAAAACCATCCCAATCTCAAAAACTGGCATCTCTGTGTTAGGATCATAGTGAACTCTTCTCCCTCTTCTCCTCTATGGACCATCTTCATTTTCACTCTCGGAATCAAAGCTATCTACGTCTGACGAGCCAATATATTCCTCATCACCTCCCAACAAACCTTCCCTATTTTGCCTAGGGACATAATCCCTCCCATCATCTCCTTTGTCAGTTCCTAGAGGACCTAGTCTAACTTCTGCTGGAGGTTCAGGCCTTTTCCTTTTAGATTTGTCCCTCATCTCAACTAAGATCTTGGCCCTGACCTATGTTAGTTCTTCATCGAAATCACTCCCATTAGAATCCTCATTTGGCTCAATGTAGTTTTCATCTGAATCTGAATCTGAACATCCTTCAAAGCTTGAATCTGAGTCATCTAGGTCTTCTCGGTTTGAATCTGAATTGTCCTCCTTCCCTGCTTCTACATTGCTCTGTTTTGCTTTTATTTCCTCATTTAAGTCCTCAGTAGAGATAGGTGTTGTGTTAATACACATGTTTGCCACACTATCAATCCCACCCATCTCACTTTGCTCCTGGGTCCCACCCTCTTTTGCATCGTCAGTTTTATCCACAAATATCTCGATTTCATCACTTACCCCCTTACAATTAACCAATTTCATCAACTCTGAGTCATTACTCACAACAACTAACTCCCCAGACAACACATTCTTAATGTAGATAGAACCACATTTCTCATAACCCAAATATCTCACACTCCACAGTATTTCAAGCCTACTAAATTATCTTCATCTACATCTTCATCAGAAATACTCCCACCTACGTATTTCAGACAACTTCCTTCTTTCACAACCCTCCCACCATGATGCAATCTTATAATAAGATATCACATCTGAAAAGTACACAAAGGAACATCTATATAGTAAGATTCTCATTTCTGAAAAAGCAATACAGTAACAGCTATACAATAAAGTAATTGTATTGCACATGCTATTATTCCACAACTACACAAATTCCAACTCAGAAAGTGAATAAAAAAACCCTAAATTATATCAGCCAACCAACTAATAAAGTGAATGGAACACATTATATCAGCAAACAACAAGCATGCATAGATAATGTATCAAAAACAGAAAAGGAAACCAACCTCAATGTCATCAGTTCTGCACGGGCTGAGTTGATACCGAAATCCGCGATGAACCCTAATTCGTTTTCTACAGAAGCCAATCGAGAGAAACAACTTGAGGAGATTAAGAACTTTGTGAATGAAAGTCAGATAAATCGACTGAGTAGAGAGGAGATCAATGAATTGAAGAGTTTGTTGGTGGGAAATGAAGAGACTTTCGATTTCTTGATGGTTCATTCGTCTTTTCACCCTAATTTCATGAGGATATTTTAGACTTTTCATAGGCATTGCTGGTGTGGCAAAATCGATTGCCATGTGTCGAGCGCGTGTGGTTTACACATCTGAGATCAACTCATCCTTTCGAAAAATGGGGCAAATAATAGTGTTTTCATTGAGTTAAGCGGGTTAAATGGATGTCCCTTGAGTTGAGGGGGTTAAATGAATAAAATGGACAACTTTAAGATGCTGGATATGCATTAAGCCTAATTTAAATTTTGAACTTTAAAATTTATTGGATAAGAAAATAAAGTTAGAATGCACCAATATGAGAATAATTTTCATCATATGATCATATTCAGTTCTAAATAATAATTATTTAGCTTAAAGCTAAATTAGATCTCAGATTGTACTTTAAAATCACCAATTAGGCTTTCAATTTATACTTTAAAAGCTAACGAGGTCCCTAACTTTCTAAAATAGATGATCCGTCAATTGGATCCCTCTCATAATTGAAAGAAAATTTGGATCGACTATTTTATATTTTTAATTCGATTTATATTAGTATTTTATAATATTTTAGGTTATGATCATTGGTTTAGTAAAAAAAATCAAGTTAAACCGAACCAAAATTAATGTGTATCGGACTAAACCCAAAAGAATGTTTTATTCACTTTCCAAAGCTCATTTCACTATGAAGGCCTTATAGACGCCCATAGCCCGCCCCACCAAAAACCATCACACTGACAAGACCAGGGATAAGGTGATATTTTCACATTACTAGAAGTCTGTAAATAGGTCATTTTTACTTTATCTACTTTCGTTATGTTAGATATCACATTTCTTTACTCCGATTGGTCGTTAATTTTAGCATCAAAGTGTACCCATAGGATCCTCCATGGCAGAGGTCAACGAACAGCTAGAGAAATCAACTTAGAAGTTGGACCAGACCCAACTTTTAGTGCGGTGAGCATAGAAACGCAATGCTCTTTCCCCTAAGAAAACAATCTCTATTGAACTGTCTGAGTCGAGTTCCACTGACTCTATGGAGACTGATTCTAGCTCGCACAACAACTCCTTCGAGCAAGCAGAATCGGAAGCTCACAGTGAACACCCTGAGGAACCCGAAGCTCCAACCTCCTTAGCACAACCAAAGAAAACGCCTCGGGCTCGGCTAGGGAAAGGGCCGCATCGCTCCAAACCTGAAGTCGTCGACACTGAGATGACTTTTGACTCGGTGGCACACCAACAGAGGTATAATTCCTTAAAATCTAAATCTTTTGTTGAAGGTCGTTGTTTGCATGAGGCCACTTTGGTTGCTTTGAATATTAAATTTGATGTGCATGATTTGATGGATACCATTGGCTGGAAGCCATTTTTGCAAATGAATTATCCTGTTTACAATTGTTTGGTGCATGAGTTCTTTAGCACGTT
Organism: Euphorbia lathyris; assembly: GCF_963576675.1. Classification (NCBI taxonomy): domain Eukaryota; kingdom Viridiplantae; phylum Streptophyta; class Magnoliopsida; order Malpighiales; family Euphorbiaceae; genus Euphorbia; species Euphorbia lathyris. The sequence continues at coordinate 60,994,485 of NC_088911.1, forward strand.
TACTTTGGATAAAAAGAAAATGAAAAATCACAAGCCTCATGCATTCAATTCCAGTTGTGTGACCAAATGCATAACCTGTCTGTAGTTGAATTTAATATGGCATTGGCATTATTTGACAAAGAATTTTGCTCTACTGGTGCATATTCTAACATGTTTTGTGATTACCCCGCTGAGTTCAATGTTGTGGATGTTTATTCTGAGTTCACTGGTTTAGCCAATCGCATTTTTAGCCCTTCAAAGTCTAAGGCAAACCTAATGTTGAGCGAGCCTTTGCGTTTCATGCACAGGTTTTTGGCTATTAACTATTCAGCTAGGAATGATGATACCACTATTGTGTCAAAATAGGAATTGTTCTTTTTATGGTGTATGGTAACTGAACAACAAGTTAATTTAGGCTATTGGTTAGCACTAAAATTTTCTGAAATGGTCAAAAGGGTAGCTAAATTTCACCTAGGACATGTCATCACGTGCTTAGCAGTTAACTTATGTAATCTTGATGTTGATGAATGTCCTTTGCACATTGCTTGTCGTATGCTTCCTTTTGACTTAGCCTTGTTAAGAGCCATGAAGCTAATCCGAAACGAGGAAGGAGGTTCTGTTTCTTTTATCCCTGCAGGTGATTTACCCTCACACACATGTCCTATACCCAGAAAATTTGCAACCCCTGCAGCACCTACTCAATGACAGGGCGAAACTTCAGCTCCCAACCAGGACACGGACGACCCTATGGAGCGCTTGACTTCCTTGGCTGCCGTTGTTGGCATAATGGCTGAAACTGTTCAGAAAATCTACCAGAACCAGGCAGCCTATTTCAAGGAGGTTGGATTCACACCTCCATTCCCCTTCGCTCCTTGATTCCATCGGCTCACTCCTCCACGGGGCAGTTACTCTTACCCTTTTCTTTTCTTTTTTTATTCTACTGTTGTCCTTAGAATTCTTCATAATTTAGGTTTTTACATTGAGACGATGCATAATAGTAGTGGGGGAGGGAGACAGGGTCGACTCTAGGGGGAGGCCGCCTAGGCGGCCGCCTAGGGCCTCCGACTTACGGGGGCCTCCGATCGAAATTTTTTTAAAATTTGATAATTATTAAAGATATTATGGTTAAAAGGTATATAGATTTAAATATATAATAGAAAATATTGCTAGGCTAAATGGTAAAGACATAGTGGAGATGTTTATAATGGTGGGGGTTCAATTCTCTGGATTAGCAATGTATAAATTATTACTTTGTTATTGTAGTTATTTTTAAATTTTTTATTTTTTAATAAATTACAAGATGAAATTCACTTATAAATTGTAATTTGGTGCAAAATGTTATGTAGACTCTGATTTATCAATTCCCTGGATTATCATATTTTTGTTCACATTTTCTCTTATTTTTTTCTTTCTTTCTTTGACAACACCAATGTATAAATTATTACTTTGTTATTGTAGTTATTTTTAAATTTTTTATTTTTTAATAAATTACAAGATGAAATTCACTTATAAATTATAATTTGGTGCAAAATGTTATTTAGACTCTGATTTATCAATTCCCTGGATTAGCATTTTTTTGTTCACATTTTCTTTTATTTTTTTCTTTCTTTCTTTGACAACACCAATGTATAAATTATTACTTTGTTATTGTAGTTATTTTTAAATTTTTTATTTTTTAATAAATTACAAGATGAATTTCACTTATAAATTGTAATTTGGTGCAAAATGTTATTTAGACTCTGATTTATTTAAAATTTTAATATTTGACCGCTAATTTATTATTTGATCACATTTAGACCATAAACTATTTAAATTGATGAAATTTCACTCAATTTTGATGATTCTTTGGATCAACATTTATTAGTTCATTTTTTCTCTTTTTTTTTCTTTCTTTTGACAACACCTATACTGATTTTTTCTGAACTTTTTTTCATATTTGAAAACAATGTATAAACTATTATTTTGTTATTGTAGTGATTTTTAAATTTTTTATTTTTTTAATTACAAGACGAAATGCACTTATAAATTACAATTTGTAATTTAGTATAAAATGTTATTTAGACTTTGATTTATTTAAAATTTTAATATTTGGCCACTAATTTATCATTTAGTCACATTTGGACCATATACTATTCAAATTGATGAAATTCTACTTAATTTTGATGAAGTCTTGATAAAATTGTTTCCTTATGATATGTGATGATATTTTAACATACGGGCTTGATATGCCGTACGTTTTAAAGTTGATTTACCCAAATAATTAATGAGATTAAAACAAGAAAACAAATCTCTAAACTAAAATATATCAAGTCTAGTTATCAAAATATCATCATATGTCAATAATTCTATTAAGTTTTCATCCAAATTGGGTTGAAATTTCACCAATTGGGATAGTTCAGTGGCCAAATGATAAAATTTTGGATAGATCAAAATGACAAGATTCCTTGGATAAATCGATGTCCAAATAGTGATTTAAGCCTGTAATTCATAATAAATACGCGACTCAACCAATTTTTAATCTCGAAGATAAATTTTTCTCTTTCTTTCCATAGAATCTTGCGATTAGGTTCGAGTTCAGTCGTCCAAGATTAATTTTCAGAAATTAATACTTTGTTGTCAGCTTGCTTCTCGCATGACTGGTGAGAAGAAACTTTATTTTAAATATATAAAAAAACTCGATTTTACATGTACAAAAGCAAGAAAAATAATAATTTCTTAGCTTTATGTTATTATTATATGACTTGAATTGTAGTTAATAATTTATTGATTTTACTATTTAATATTTATTATTTCTGAAATAGTATTAGATTTAGATATGAAAAAAAATGCACAATACGTCTAGGGCCTCCAAAATGCTGGAGACGGCCCTGGAGGGAGACTTGAGTCTTAAGGGAAGTTTTGTTGGTGTGTTGGGAGCTTTACTCTCGTATATATCATATTGTGCTGAGGAACTTTTGCTTTTTTTTATTTTTGCCTGTAAATATATTTTGACCAAGTGTGAGGTGCCCACCAATTTTTGATTATGAATGCGGTTAAGAACTAAGTGTGAGGTGGGAACTCAAATGCATGTTCCTAAGTGTCATTGTTGTCTCTAAATCTACACTTGAAATTGTTGACAAACGAAACTAGTCTAGTACTAAGGCCCGCTTGTTTTATGGAAATTCACAGCCTTTGATTTGAAAAGATCTGGAGAAGAGTAGATGACCCGTCATGCTTTGCTAAATTGTTTAATTAATTAGTTATGAAGTCTTTCGGCCTGGAATAGAAAAAACTTTTTGAAACTTACACCACCACCATTTTATCCCAAATTTTTGGAAAGCTTTTGAGCCAAACAAGAAAAGAGCGGAAACATTACATTTCGCTCTGGTTTTTTTTTATGAGTGTTATCCAACTCTAGTTTGAAACTCTAGAACTTATCATGTTATGCATTTCGAGACCACATTGATGTATTCAAGCATTAAACATGATAAGGGCAGTAGGTTTTTTTCTTTCAGTCATTTTAAATAAACTTTGAACCCCTAGTCTTGCCCAAGACTAACTAGAAAAATGACAGTACTGTTGGTCCCTTATAACGTGACAAGTTAGTTCCAAGGGAGGGATAGGAACTATTTAAAAATTTGTCCGTTTAGGCTGACTTCTTTTCCTTATAAAAAGGGTTACACAGCGCGCTGAGTGAATTTAAGACACTAGCTTAGTCAACTGGTGACTAAGTCAGTTTCTTTTCTTGAGTCAGGAGATAGCACTTGAGTCTATTCCTGAACTCAGATACTCAATGCACAACTCGGCGTGACTTCTTTACTTAGTCAGTTTTCAAGCAAGCAATATATATCAAAGGAGTTAAAGGGTTAGAAAGATATTACTCAGCAGATTTATCCAGGTTCGGCCTCTCCGCCTACGTCCTGTCCCCGGAACACGTTTCGAGCTTTTTGAATTCTCTACTGAGCTCTTTAAAGGTAGAGCACCAAACCTTTTACAAATAGAAGCTGAATATGACAAGAGTACCTTCCTCTATACCTCTACTCACTCCTATATCTACGCTGAGTACTATAACCGAGTACTCAGCCTCTCCTTTCTATTCTTCTAGAAATGATAAAGTGTTTGTCCTAAACAACGATTGCTAAGACACTTTAGATGATTGGAAATCACTCTAGACTTTTACACAATAATATGGAAATTGGTGTAAGGTATTTGCTTTGCTTTTCTCACAGAATCTTCGAGTATGAATTTGGTCAGCGTTTCGACAACTTGAAGTTCTGTATCGATTGAAGCAAATGGATGGCCTTTATATAGTGACACTTGAGGCACCTGGTCATTTCGAATTTCGAAATAACCGTTGGAGGGAAACGGCTTCCTGTCGTTGTCACTCTGGGCGTGCTCAGCGTCGTTGGCCAATAGGATTCACGCATCTTCTGTCTTCATCAGTCTTTGGCAGAATGTTTCGACATTTAAGAAAAAGTCCACGAGACAGCTTTCTGCACCTTCTGAACTTTTCCCAAAGTAGAAATACTTTGTCTAGAAGTTGAACATTGTTTGCCGCTATCCAGACTGCTTTGTCATCCAACTCAGCAGCTTCTTCTTGAAGCTTTTGCCACGAAGGCTTCTCGATCCTTCTCTTGCTGAGTCGTCGTTTTAGTTGATACGGCTTCGTTTTGAATCTCTTGGGCCGAATGGTATTGATGTGTTGACTTGGGATTGACTTCCACTTTATGGGCCTTTGGGCTTTTTAAACTCAATGTCTTATACACAATTAAACTCAACATTGAAAAAACACATTAGTGTAAATAAATCAAAGCATTATAAATTTAATGTGTTAGAATATTTTTATCATTACTTAAATAATTTTGTCAAATCAAAATCATATGGAAAGGTGTTTCAACAAACTCCCCCATTTTGATGTTGGCAAAAATATTCAGTCGAAGAACTCAGTGTTGAGCTCCCCCATGATAGTTGACCTTATTTTATCAAATAACTCCCCCGTAAGGGTTGAGCTACTGACTTAGTTTTACTCTAAACATTTTAAGGTTTAATTGAGTAAGTCTAAGGTCAGTTTTCAGAGATAGGTCAGCTCATGGAACATATTCTATTTAACTCAGTTTTACACGGAAGGTTTAAATATCAGAGAGCGCTGAGTATGCTTTGTTTAATGAGTTTTAGATAAGTGGACATATAAGAAGTGGTCAACATGCATGATCAACACAGCAGACATATCATTAATTAATATAGACAGTAAAGCATAGTTGATTTAATGAAGATGCGTTTTAACAAATTATATCAAACACTTAAGTAGGCATCGCACAAGAATAGTCAATATGAAAGATATAGAGATGCATATAATTTGTTTTGAATTTAAAGTTAGCACAATACAAAAAGAAACAGATTGAAGGGTTCAAAAGCTATCCTAGACAACACAAGTTAAGCTACTTTTGTTTGCCCTTGCCCTTGTGTTGTTGTTGACTACCTGAGGCTTGCTGAGTTCTTGGGGCTTGTTCTTTCTCCCCCGTTTTTCCATCATCAGGTTTGGGAATGAAGGTGGCTTCAATTGCAGCTTGAGTGAGGCGCTGAGAAAATGCCTTTAGCTTTTTCGTGCTTTCATTCATTCCGTCGAAAATTGGAACACCATCATCCACAATGGATCGAGGAATTCCGATTGATGCAGCACTCAGCATACTTAAGACAACGGCTTGAGACTTGCCAATCCAGTGCATGGTTTCAGTGAGCATGGCAAAGGATTGATGAAACAGTTTTAGCAAGGAGGAGTCATAATATTCACGCTGATCGTTGATTTTGCGCACATTGCTAAAAGTTGAGCGAGAATACTTGAGAATCTCGTTAGTCTTAAGCTCGTCAGTTGCCATCTCTTATCTGTTTAAGTTGAGCAGACGCACAGCTTCGCTAATTTGCTCGATGGAGCATTGAGATGAGTTGGAAAGCTGTTGATTGGTTTTCTCTTGCACGCTGTGAAGCTGGCTAAAGAGATTATGTACTTCGGCAGAAGTGGCATATGTTGTGTTTGCAGCTGACAGTTGATTAAACTCTCTTTGCAGTGAGTTGATATGGTTGACCATGGTCAGCTGAAGTTTGGCCAGCTTCAATATAGAGTCATGCCTGGGCTGTTGAGATTGTAATGTAGTCATGACACTCAAAAGATCCTTCATACCTTTGATCTCCGTAAGAAGCTGAGTGACAGACGAAAATGGAGTTGACTCAACAGAGGTAGATTCAGCGACATTGGCACTTTGTTGATGGAGGTCCTAGATGAGAGCTTGAGCTGAGCCAACAATTCTTCGACCAGACTCAGAGGCAATTAGGTAGCTAAAGGATCCATCCTGTGTTGGCCCAGATGCCGGAGGTGGAGTAGAACCGGATAAGGGCAGTGTTTGGTTTTGCTCGTTGTTGGAAGGCCCAGCATTGACAGCAGTTGGCCTGGTATTAGTTTTATCAGTGGAAACTGACTGAATCTGCTCATTTAGATGGGGAAGTTGAAGATCAGCAGAAGGAGTTGCTTGCTCAGTGTCAGGCTGAAGCTGACTGGGTGAGGGAAGGTTTGGAAGTTCAGTGACCACCTGAGCAGAATCATCGAGCACTCGCTCGGTATTGCTTTGGTCGGCATGTTCCTTTTGAGAAACAGAGGCTTGATTTTCTTCAGACACAGGTGTGTTGGAGAAGTATTTGAGTTGGACATCTGTTAGGTCGGGAATCTCATTCCTCAGTGGCGAATCACCCATGATGTCAATGACGGGTGGTTTGAAGGCTTTCTTCTTCCTCAATCTCTTAAGCTTCGGAGGAGTAGGGTCACACGGAATGGACTCAATGGAGTCAGTGGGTGAGGCATCCCTTTGAACAGCAGGAGCATTTTCTTGGTGCTCAGTTTCTTCTTCATCATCAATCAACTCAGTGTTGATTGGTTCAAGATGCTCATCATCTGCTGCTTCCTCAGTGTCATCCTGACCACTTTCTTCTTCTTCAGACTCATCATCCAGTTCTTCTTCTTCAAACTGGTCATCTAACTCTTCCTCATCAAACTGACCACCAAATTGGTTTTGGTCTTGTTCTTCCTCAGCCTGTTGCTCAGCGTTAATTCCTTGACTCTGTGCATAGTGTGAGTTAGGAGGAACGACGATATCTGTCGGCATGGCCTCAATAGGTCTTAACTCAAAATTGAGCTTCTTATTCTTCTTCTTTAATGGTTGCTCTTCAATGTCCTCTCTTTCCTCAGTCTCGGGCACAGCTTGCCTAGATCGTTTCAAAGCTGACTTGGATCCACCCAGACTTTGCTGAGTTAGCAGGTTTGTTCCTTTACACACAACTTTAATCCTCTTTGGGGTAGAGGCAGCTCCTTTAGAGGTGCTTTGCACAGCTTTCCTCTTTCTTTGTGTTCTGCCCTTTTTAGGCACTGCCCCCTCAGCGGTCTGCTCAGCTTCTCCTTTTCCTTCCTTCGGCACAATTGGTAGGTCATACGCGAAACCAAATAGGATAGCAGCAGTAATTTTGGTTCCATGAACTTGGATTTCCGACACTGTGTCCACTTTGTGATCCTGGAGGATTCGCGTGATAAAGGAGCCCAGTCTAAGGGTTCCGGTACTGCGTAGAAACCCACCGATGATGAAAACAGGCATATTAATCGGCGTGTAGGTCAGCATATGCCATATGAAGCACTGCTCAAAGTTGGTTGCTGAGTTGGTGCAGTTAATTTTGGGGTAGAGGAAATTTGTCAGTATGTAATGGGCCATCTTTTGATGCTGACCCATGGAAGTGCTAGAAATTTCACCTACATGATCCTTAGGTTTGCAGAAGGTCTTAATGTAGTTGGTTTTGTCATGATCACCAGACTTACGAAGTATAGCCCCTTCGTTTTTCAGCTTGAACAGTGAGGCTAGATAGGCTGGGTTGATGGAGATATTCTTTCCTCTAACATTAGTTGCTAGGTAGTTCCTATTGTCGGTGGCGACTTTCAGATTTGAGTAAAATTCACGTACCAACTCAGGGTAAGTGGGATCCCGAACTGAGAACAGCTCGGTCCAGCCATTGTTCTTGATCCACTCACAGAAAGGCTGCTCGGCATCCACAAATCCTTGTGAGAACCACCTCGAGTGGTCAATCTTCCACCCCCTCACACTCTCAAAGACCTGAGTGTAGTTGCGTTGTACTACTTGCTTACCCTTATCCTTTTGCTGTTGTTTCCCTTTGGAAGAAGTAGCTTGGAAAGCTTTAGCTTTCTTGCTCGGCGTAGTAGCTCCAGCGGGATTGCGCTGAGTAGGAGACGTGGGATTGTCATCGGAGCGGTTATGGGAAAGACCGGAACCGGAGATGTTTAGAGAAACTCTTGTCATATTCTTAGAGAAGTTTTGGGAGTTTTGGGAATTTTTGTGAGAGAGAGTATAAATGCCAAAGATTTCTAAGCATAAAGAAATAAAAGTGGGAATTCATCCACTATTTATAGCGATGTTGAGTTAATCCAAGGCGTTGGGTTGTTCGTTTTACCTCGAGATTCTCAAACGACAAAGATTCTGGCATTTATGACATATACGGCGTGTGTGTTTTCTAATTATAGCCTATACGTCATCCTAGGTGGCTATTCAATTCGCGTGCTTTGCATTAAAGTTTGCAACGGCTCTTTACTCAGTGTTAAGAATTTCAAGCGTTTAAAATTCTGAGTAGTCATTGTTATGCAAAGGAGTAGATATTATGCGTAGAAGCTCAGCTTGAGGTAAATACTCAGCATATATATTTATCTACTTAGCATGAAATAACACAAATCATTCAGCATGGATATCATATGGGTTGACTGCTTTATTCTTTACCATTACAGTGAAGCAAGCATACTTGGGGTAACGAAAGTCCTTTGTCACTTATTTTTGATAGTTTGTGATCTTCATAACGCTAAGGGGACTCGGAAAAAATTAGTAAGTGCGTTTCATTTGAAAAGGGAGATATTGACTAAAACTTTGACATGGTTAGGGACAAGCATTTGCCAAGTGTGAGGTAATTTGATAAGCACCTAAAATGGCAAGCCTACTAGGCCCCTTTTGATGTTTATTCTCCATTATATGCGTCGTTTTGGGACCTTTTTACTTGTTTTCTTGTATAAGCACTTGCAGGGATTAAATTGGAGAAAATAAGACTTGGAGGACTATTTTGAACCTTTTTGCTCAAAGTTGTTGCCCCTGGCTTAGTCTTGCCCAAGACTAAGGGAGGTCGACTTATTCGAAATCGCCAAGTCAGCAGAATTGGAAACTAACTTATCTCTCCAGTCTCAGAACGTATTTTGAACGAAAGAAATCCCTGAAATCAAGGAAAAAGAAGAAGCTCAGAAGAGTTAGGATTTTTTATCAACATTATAAAAGGATCCATTGGTTGTTTTTGAGGGTTATGTTTTGATATACATTTTTGTTTCCTCAGCAGAATTTTATCAGTTTTTAGGACCTACTCTGTTTTTACATTTATCATTTCTGTCTTTGAAAGCTATCATATTCAATTTCATGACTATGCGTAGCTAACTCTCCCTAATCGATTGAGTGATTAATCAAAGGCGAGCATTATTTTCCATTGTGAGATTTTTGTTCTTTAAATTTAGAAATCCAAATTTATGTGAGTTGTTTACATGTTTATCAGTCTATAAAATCAGACATCAGTGAAAGTTCAGGTTATGGTTCGGTCGGACTCTAGCTTTTTCATTCATTGAACAACGTTAGGAAATAGGATTTGTAATCATCCGAATATCCTAACTACGATTAAGCGCATGAACATATGATTTGGTTTAAATCGGGATCGCTAAGAATTCGATTAACCTAGATTGGGTCTCTCTAATTCTTAACGCATTCGATAGATTAAATTCTAAGAGCTAAGCTAGAACTGTTTAATCGAATAGGGGCTTATCTTTAGGAGTACTTGGATTTGCTTTACAATTAAGGAAGGATTAGGTCGGGAATGAATAAGGAACGACTATAACCAATCCAGGTCATATTAATTAGGATAATATCTCACATTCAATGATCAAAAGGAAATAATTGTTCAGCCTGCGGATCTCCCTTAATCGAAATTCCATCATATAAGAATCATCAACATAATCTCGATTTAATTCTACAATTTATTTAGTAAACTATCAATCAATCATTTCCCCCAATTTACATCCAATTGACTTAGTTATATACGGTATCAATTAGTATTAATCCTTCTGGTACGATCTTTACTTACCCTTTCTATAAACCAGTGGCTGGGTCTGTAATAAGTATTTATCAGGTGGATTCAACACCCATATTGAAGAAGTTGGAGGTACCACTAGTGATAGGTTGTGGAAAACTATTTGGGGGTGGCCTGGACCCCAAAGAATTCGCAGCTTCCTCTGGCTCACCGCCAAGGGGAAACTTCTCACGAATTCAGAATTGAAACACAGGCATCTTCTAGAGGCTGATTATTGACAAATCTGCAAGCTTCATTCGGAATCCACTCTTCATATCCTCCGTGAATGTCCTTTTGCTAGATCGCTTTGGCTTTCCATCCTCAACCTGTCGGAGTTCTCTAAATTTATAAACATCCTTGAGACATTGTGGATTGAAGACTGCTTATCTGATGGGAGCTTGGGCGACAGCTTGGGGGGGGGGGAATATCTAGTTCGAGGTAACTTGCTTGATGCTTGGAAGAACGAGAACTGCTCTCTTTTTTAGCATTCTAATCGGACTCCTTTAGACGCCTCCTCAAGCATTAGAGTTATTGTGAAGGGCATCATGGATAGCAATGATAAGAGAAATGCTAACTACACCAGGCAGAACCATGTGCAACGTACCATCGGCTGGTCTCCGCCCCCGCCTGGCTGGTCCAAACTGAATTCTGATGGGGCTGTGAAGGGAGAACACTTCCGTGCCTCTGTTGGTGGTATCATTCGAGACAGCAACGACCGGTGGGTCTAAGGATTTGCCAAAAAACTGGGTTTTTGCTCGGTCCTTAAGGCGGAATTATGGGGTTTGTATGAGGAGCTTAAATTGGCATGGACCCTCGGCCATCGCCAGGTTATTGCGAAAGTGGACAGTCAACTTTGTGTGGAGCTGGTCACCCATCTCAGGGGCAATGAATGATTATAACTCCCTCATCCATGCAATTGGCGAGCTTATCAACGGAAATTGGGACGTGTCTGTATGCCATATCTATAGGGAGGGGAACAGGTGTGCCAACTAGTTGGCAACCTACGCTGATAGTTTACATTCGGGTCTTCATATGTTGGACAATTGCCCAATTGCCTTGTTAGATTTCCTTGAACAAGATTTTGTGGGGTTTTCGTTCCCCAGGCTTTGCGCCTTGTAGCTTCTGCTACCTTTTCTCATAAAAAAAAAAAATTACAATTTAGGGAACTGTAATAATAATTAAGTAACAATTGAATTGATATATTTATTTATAAAGAAAAACTGTAATAGCAATTAAGTAATAATTTATCGTATACAATCGGATAAGTAATGAGATGTAATAATGCCACTAGCAATAGCCAGCAGCAAAGACAAAAAACTATAGAATGTTTTCTTTAAGAGACAAAACCCTTTGAAATATTTGATATATGGTACGAAATAAGATGCAAGTTCTAGAACAATGACACACTAAATATTTAAATTCTACCAGACAGAAAGACTCATCGTTTTTATTCTAAAAAAATCTAGAGCAAAATATTAAAAAAACAAAAATGTCCAATTTGAGAACTCAAGATATACAGTTTAAGGGTTTGCAACTAAAGTTCTGCAAATTATATAATTTATAAACTCAGTCATTCCATCAAAAAAAAAAAAAAAAGAACTAAACTAATAAATTAACTCTCAAATCACCTTTAGCTGCAAACTACATAAACCACAGATTTGTGTTTATAAATTTTACACATTTTTTTTTAATTTACCTATAAATATATGTAGAAAAACAAAATGAGATGAACAACTGCAACAACTTGGCGCCTTGTTTTATATTTTGATTAATTGATGTCATTATATATTGATTTTACAGTTGAAAAGTAGTATGAAAAAGGAAAAATGGGACGGATTCATCTGTCCTTGTTTGAGATTTGATCCTCCGCACAAGGACTTTTAGACGGAGCTAACCACAGACCCAAGAGGATGATAAGATGGAGACACATCAACAAAGCAGATGAATAAACATTGGAAGGATATACATTCCAGCACAACTCCACACCAAAAAACACTATCAACCTGCACATACATTACCACCAATCACCACAACAAAAATATCTTCCAATTCCTATCACAAATGTAACCAAAAAACAATAACCTACCGAACCAACGTCGGGAATGGTGTTATCCACAACAGATAAGGCAAGCTATAAAAGTACCTGCAGTGATATAAGAAACTAAAAAATAAGATGAACAGGGGAAATACAAACTATAGTTGAACATACTCGCACTAGCAAAGATGAGACAGCACAAACAAAGCATGAAAATAGAGGAAGGCATGAATAAGCAAAAACAAGTGTTGCAATGAAAAAACATACCATGAATAGAACTGGTAATGCAGTGAGCGAGCACATACAATGCCGATGAAGTTTCCACAGAACATAGTTGTCACAATATCTGAATCCATCTGACCAAGATTCAGTATAGAAGCAGATACAAGAAACAAGAGTGGGATTGAAGGAAGACAGGGGCACAAAGGACTTCCTGTCACCCTCTTAAAAACATAAATAACCACAACTCACAGTCTGCCTTGAGAATCTTCAAGGATGACCCACTACATTCTGATACACCAAACCCGTGCTTACTGGATACAACTCTAGAATACAAAAACTTAAAAACTCCTCCTTCATGCCTGCAAGAAACCAAAATTTTATTATCATTTTTGTTCTCGGAAGTAATCTAGAGTTTACATCTCAGCTCCATATATAATTAACAACTAATCAATATGCATGCAGCTATGAAGCACCGACTCTTCCCGGGGGTTGGAGTGGCGGCGTCAGACTCGCCGAACATGGGGACACGCTGGGGACACGGCCGGATTCGCACCCGGCACGGCAAAACCGTGTCCCTGAGTTTTTTTTTTTTATATAAATCAGACACAGCAGGGACACGGCATGGACATGGCTGGACACTGCATGAACACAAACCTAATTTCCCCTTTGTCTGAATCGCCAATCCTCTTCTTCCTCTTCTTACTCTGTGCGCAATCTCTTCCTCCTAGTTCGATTTCTTCTCTTCTCTTCCTCTGCGATTCACAGTCTCTTCCTCCTGCTCTTCATCTCTGGTGCGATTCCTCTGGGTCTTCATCTCTAGTGCGATTCATAGTAATCTCTCTCCTATTTTCTTCCCAATTATTCTCTAGTGCAATTCTTCCTTGGGTTATGCTTAGCAGGTTATGTAATAATAATTGGGTTATGTAGAAATAATTGGGTTATTATGTAGGTTATGCTTATGTAGAAATAATTGTAATATATATTTAAATGTTATTTATGTTATTTATATATCTTTATATGTAATACGTGTCTCATACTTTTTTAAAATGTCGTTTGCCGCATCCGTACCCGTGTCTGCACCCGAGTCGGTGCTTCATAGGCATGCAGCAAGTATTAGCAACTATCTCGGAGTAACATGTCAAGTGACAGTAAGTATGTTTGGTTGTAAAACTCCCCAAACCAAACAAAGACAATGATGCTATGCATATAGGAGCACCACAGGTACCACGAAAAGAGAAACATGAATTATAAATATCAAAATAAATTCATAGATGTAATAACAAGAGGGACCTGCTTTCAGTGATACATAAACTAGGTAGACATAATGTTGTTTCTAAAGGGCCTAGGATAGTAATTGGTGGCTATAACAAACTGCACACCATTCAGAGAGCCCCAGAGAGAGAAAATCTACTACGACCCTAGTCCAATGGACCTTAGCAATGAAAAAATGATAATCGTACAACTTTATTCTTTAAACCAGTCGTTTTCCAATGATTGAGGTATGCATCTCATTGTTCATTGGTTGGGTACATTGAAACCCGGTCCACCATAGAACTTCTCACACCAGAGAAGTGTTCCCAAAAGAAATGGGGAAAAAAGCACTATAATAGCACCATACTTTGTCTTTATAGCTCACAAAAAATTCTTGTTAGACACTGGAAGATGCAACTAATCCACAAATTGTCAGCTCTTTTCGTTAAATTCCTGGCAATAATGGCAAGAGAATAAGTTACATACCTGCACCATCTATAATGAGCAAAAATTGCAAGCAGTCCAAGGTGACCAAGCAGTAATGAGACTGCAAATTTCTTTGATACAAAAATGGGTTCAGGAACAAATTTGAAGTTGACAGACCTGATTATAAGAAAATACTAAAATAAATTGCATTCTTTTAATGTTAGCCATAAAATCTTTAAAGAAAATTGCAAGTACCAAATTGATAAAGAAAATTAAACAGTAGTACATGTGCAAAGCACCACCCACCCCTAAGTTAAAAATTAGCAACAAGGCATTCTGGCCAATTAAATTAAGGAGAATTTAGCATTTGACGGCTTCAACAAACTATAAAGCAACAAGGTATTCTGGCCATCCTAGAATTAAATAAAGGGTTAATACACATATTTGCCCTTGTGTTTTCTCGGAAAAACAGATTTGCCCTTAAATCAAATAAACCCACAAAACTATCCCTGAATTTTCCATAAACCTACAATTATACCCTAATCTGACGGAGTTGCTAAACAGCGATGACATCAAACCTTCTTATCTTCAGAAAAACTTCAGAAAAGAACAACCAATCACAAACAGAAAAAAATATGCACATTCAATTTCGATTAAAAGCAAGTTAGAAGAACAGATTGGTCAAAATTCATTTTCATAAAAGCTCAATCAACCTAATAAAATGGCGTCTAAACCTCCTAATTAATCCAAAAGCAATAGCAATAGAAAACAATAAGAAACCAAATGAATTTTGATTGTCGTAATCCAATTTTTTTGGAGACAAGAAGGTTTGATGTCATCGCCGTTTAGCAGCTCCGTCAGATTAGGGTATAATTGCAGGTTTATGGAAAATTCAAGGATAGTTTTGTGGGTTTATTTGATTTAAGGGTAAAGCTGTTTTTCCGTGAAAACACAGGGGCAAATATGTGTATTAACCCTTAAATAAAGGAGAATTTAATATTGACGGCTTCAAAGAACTATATGATCAATGCCTGGCACTCTTAGTTCACCACTGCTTCCAGAGAGAAGATCTGTCACTTTCTGAATAATGGAGTGAGATCAATAACAGTTGCCCCCACCCAAGATCTTTTCTCCACAATGTTGACGATACAAAACAATAATATGCACATCAAACCACTCTTTTATCCTATAAGATGAACTTCAACGGAAGTTGCATAGTAGGAACTAAGAAGACATTTGGACTTTTTATGTAGCTAAGACTTTCTTATAATCAAATTCATGAATTCCCATCCAAGATCTCTTGACAGCATTTTATTGATCTCATTCCTAGTAACTAACTGAGAGGCAAGATCTATGAGCGCACACAATAAACCGAAAAATGGCCTCGAGTTGCCACATGCATTATGTGAATAGGTCAATAGGAATATGCATACACTCAGATAGCGTAATATCTCTAAGCACATTCAGATATTTCAGTTTATTTTAAAATAATAACTCATTCTGACGTTCACTTGTGACTAAACGCCAGATCAATGCATGTATAGAAAAGATCCAAGAATCTTTTGCAGCATAGAGTCAAATAATAAGTACCAAAAGTGGATGAACACACGCCCAAGATTGAATGCACTCGATACATATTCAATTGGATAGGCGATCAGAAATGGTAACCCCAGTAGAATCTGCAGAGTTGTTCATCAAACACGTGAAATAATGAGCTATTGTTAAGATAATGCTCCCTTCAGAACTTCAGTATCAGTGTTACTCCAACTCACCTACAACATACAAGAAAGCATTGACAATATTGCTATTGGGCTTCAGAGACTAAAAAATTCTCTTTGAGTATTTCTATCAGAAAAATCAGAATCTTGTTCATGCTGAACATGTGCTTCTACACTTATACACATAAGCAGTCTTAGGAGTACAAAAAGTGATAGGCACCTGCACTAAGGCTGCACTAGCTAAAGCTGTTATCAACCCTGTAATATTCATAGCCTGTAAAAAGAAATTTTTGCAAGGTCAAGCTATAATGGGTTAAATGATTCGAACACTCATCCAAGGAGCTGACTCTATGGACTTTAAGGGTTGGATGTTGATTTACCTTTAGCATAAGAAGCAATAGAGGTGGAGCATAAAGAAGGACATTCATCTTTATTGAGACAGCTGCACTATACAAATGAAGTAGAAAGTTTTATCAAACTTATCTAATATCAAATTCAGAACCAAGAAACTAAGTGTTACCTGAAAAAAATTAGTCCCAGATGCCAATGTTGGTAAAGAAGTAAGGCCAATGAAGCATGGAGAAAAGTCATTGCAAAACAGTCATTAAAAAGACGCAGCACAAAGATTGAGTGGACTCTTTTTGAGAGACAAAGTAAGATAAGAGCCCACCATGGAAGCTGCAAAATATTTTGAGAAGAAAAATATCCTGTCAAGGCCAAAACCGAAGATTGGAAAAGCATGCCACCAAGTTATAGCGTAAATCTAACAAATAATTTAAAATTTTAAGGAGTAGGAATATTTCTGTTGATTCAACATGTCCAGAAATTATTTTGTCTAAGCTAGAATACTAGAATGCTGTGGATTGAAGGTTGGATCATTAGTCATTCATTTGCTAAAATCTTGAGAAAACTAATCTGTCAACCCAGACATCAACATTCCTTTGAAGAGGATTTTCTATGATTATCCACTCAACTTTAACTAAGAGTCTAAATTAATAGCATAGTTATTAAAGGCGCATGGCGCACCAAGGCACTAGGGATCCTGGAGCCTTGGCGCATGGCATACGGCGATGGAGCGCGCCATAGCGAGACAAGGCACACTTACAACAACAAAAATTATAAAATTATAAAACATAAAAATGCAATGAATACTAAACCATGACAATATTAAGCACAAATAAGTTTTAAAATGCAAAATAAACTAAGTCCTAAGTTCTACTCCTCATCAAAACTCTCCAAATTAATCACTCATGTTGAATTTGAATTCCCTTGGCTGCTTTGTTTCTGTTTGAATTCGTTTTCTGTGTTTTGTTCTACTAAACTTATTTCTCTTATAATAAGATTTTGTCGTTGCCTTGCCTCTTCTAATTAATTCAAATGTATAATCTCTCTCTTCCTTTTTAATATATTTTTTTTTCCTCATTTTGGACCCTTCTGAACACTTGTTTCATATATGTAACTGTAAAAAAAACATAAAACTGCCCCTACCTCACCAAGGCGCGCCTTAGTGTGCCTTTGGCAACTGCCCCTAGGCGCAAAATGGCGCACCAGGCGCGTGCCATGGCGGTTGCGCCATGCCATGGGAGTGTAATGGCGCTAAGGCCTGCGCCTGGTGCGCCATAGGCGCGCCTTTAATAACTATGATTAATAGACAATATGAATCTTTCATATCAATTTTTTGATCATCTTTTATACTAGCATCAAGTGGTTAGCTTTCTCATATCACACTAAGTTGACGTCCCAAATCCAGTCAAAGGTGGCCTTTAATCTCTCAAGGAACATGAAAAATAAAGAGGTGGCATTATGTGGCAGGTCTAGTATGAGAGAGTTTCTCACCGAAAATTGAACCCTATTGAATATTGACCAAGCCATTGAGTTATTCTTTCATTTTAAATTCAGAAATTTAAGTATAAAAAAATTATTATGCTACAATTTACAAATAGACTAAAGATTAAAAGGTCATACCACATCAGTCTTCACATAGATGACTAAGATAATAGCCAGATTAGTGACATATAGCATGCCAAACAAAATCTGCAACCACAGAGTTAGAAATCATAAGGATATCATGTTAGCATATATGGTAAATGGTTGAGAAAATTAGTTATTAGACATACATAAATCTGTGTTTGCGCATGCGAACTTGAAAACGCAATGAATAAAATGATATTTTTTCAACATGCAACTATTATACAAAAATAGTAAACCATGAAAATGAAACGGGAGTGGTCTAGAGCATTTATAGTCAAGGATGCATGGGCAAGAGCTATTACTAGTGATCAGTCCCTAAAACCTCAATTTTACACTGTGAAATACAAGAGAATATTTATAGAAAACGTAGTGTCCAACAAAATCTACAACATTTATCCCTTCAGCGGTAAGAAGCGACAGAGGAAAGAAAACAGTAAAAAGTATCATATTGCCAGATAAACCAATAAAGTAAGGGAGATTCTGGATAACCTGAGCAGGATAAACCTCTCCTCCTGTGACATACTGAATGGCAGAGTAAACATAAAGAAACCCAGCTGGGTACACCAACGGCCCTGTATCACCTTTCAGATTGCTGTAGTCCCTTTGTCCCTTAAGATACCCGGTTACCTGTTTGTCGATTAAGTCGATTCATATTATCCCGTTCATCAAGATATAAGCTATGCATAAAGTAAAAATAGCTAATGGTGCGTCAACTACTGAAAATCAGTGGAAAAAAAAATCAATTACACACAAATTGCTACTTTTTTTTTTGGTACACAAAAATTAACAGTAATCACAACTCACTTGTGACATATAAGCGTCCCAATCAATCTTCGTATCTGAAAATCAACCGTATACTTATCACAAAAGGTAAAAGGTCTTTGATTCGCGTCGAAACAAAGATATTGAACAATGAAGAAGTAGAGGGGTTGAACTTACAAGGAACGAAAGCGATAATAAGAGCGACGAGGAGAGCATCGATGAAAATTAAAGCCAAAGGGAATGCTGCTTTAGGATTTTTGAACATATCGGTGACAGAAGCCTGAGGACTTGGCGGTTGTTTCGCCTTCCTCCTTGATTTAAGGGCCATAGTTTTGGCTCCTTGTGCTTCGTTACGATTGCAGTAGTGCAATTGCCGGCGCCGAGAACAAATGTTTAAAGAAAAAAATTTCAAAAAACAAAAATCAATTGCGATTGTTACTTGGATCTGGGTTTTGTTTTGTTTCAGGGATAATTCCAAATATAATCCTTGTAGTTTGGCAGATTTATAGATGTATGCACGTGTTTTTTTTATTCCAAATGTTTAGAGAACCTTGTTGTTAGGGTAAATTACATACGTGGTGTACAACATTTACCCCAAATCACACTTTGGTGTACAACCAAAATTTTATCACACTAAATTGTACGAACTTCAGGTGACCTCCCACTAAAGTGTACAACCGGTTTTTTGTGACCGGTCAACGCTGGTCAACTATGTCACATCAGCATTTTTCAGTTGTAGAATTAAAAAAAGTGGAACTCACTCTTTATGGAATTACTAATATAGGCTTAAGCCTTATAAAATTACTAAAATACCCTCTATCTTCTTCCTTCAACCAAACAGCACACAATCTCTTCCCCCCTTCACCAAACAGCCATAGCAGCAGTTGCAGCACCTCCGCTAATGGTTTCCACGGCGGCAATCATCTGCCGCCGCCGCAGCTTCTTTCTCCTAAACCTATTACAAGATCCGAATCCACTAACCCCTACCTGACTACCTTCGTTCAAGCAGATACAGAATTGTATCATCGAGTAAGCTCTTCAACCTATTCATACAGCAGATAGCAACTACTTCATCCTTTTCAATTTTCAGATCTTCTATCTTAATTCAATCCCATTTCTGTGCTATGGCGTTGAACTCGAATGGGACGTTCAATTTGTCGGCCAATTTCTTCAGTCGACGCCCTGTTTCTTCCACTCTTTCTGCAGGCCTGAAACCTGTTTAAGGAAAGTCTATGCCTATAATTCGAATTTTAGGAGGTCCTCCTAGCCTTGTTGATAGGCGGTAAATTAGGCAAGGCCATTGAAAACCATAAGAAATCCTAAAATCTTTCATCAAAATCTTTTTGTCTCCTCTAAAAAAAAACCCAAATTAAAACATATACATTAAAATTAAACCATAAAACCATAAAGATAATCAAAGATGCCTCCTTTATGAAGAAATGAGATCTGGTTCAAGAAAAGTAGGTAGTGGGAAAGAAGTCGGAGATGAAGGAAATGAAGTCAGAGAAGATGGTGGTTTCTCTTTTTTGGGTTTGGTGAAATTGTAAGAGAAATAAATAGAAGGAAGAAACGGTGCAAAGAAGAAAGAGTAGGAGGAGTAGCAGTAAGGACGATTTGGAAAAATTAGAGAGAGGGGAAGGGAAAGATATAGAGATTGAAAGCTTTTAGAAAGAGAAGAGTTAGAGAGAGAAATGAAGTGGGTTCTATTTTCAATTTGGAAGGGATGAGGGTATTTTAGTAATTCCATATTAGGGGTGTGGATTTTTATTTTTAAAGTGATCAAAATGCTGAGGTGGCGCGTTGACCGGTCATTTTTACCGGTTGTACACCTTAGTGGGAGGTCACTGGAAGGTTGTACAGTTTAGTGTGATAAAATTTTGGTTGTACACCAAAATATGATTTCGGGCAAAGATTATACACCACATATGTAATTTACCCATTGTTGTTACCAAAATCAAACTTTTATATTCACACTGGTACCATGTGAATCTAAACTCATCCATGTGACATTTACGAAGTCTGGACCATCACTCAAAAAAAAAGAAACATGTCATCACATTAAGCTGCTCAATATGATCTCGTCTTGAAAGTCTTGGCTTGGAAAGTATCAAAAGACCCGTCAAGGATCCACCTGTTACAACAATCACGTCTGATCCTATAAATCACAGATCTACTGGGCTTAAAGGATATCAAGCCTCGATATTTGTGTACATATTCACATATCAACAGGTGAAATGTAGCACGTCTTGTTCCTAAGCTTATAATCGTATTCTACAACTCGATCACGGTATAAATAGAGTAAGCACAACGTAATGTACACTACAACATCCCTTCATTAAGCTTACATTATAATTTTGATTTACTGTTGTGTTCATCCTCAAGTCTTTCCTCAAAACTGATTTAGGCATCAAAATGGGTTAGCCGAATTCGACCCCCCTTTGACCTTGTTTCCCTAATTGCGTGTACACAAGTGGACTTATAGGATTCAACAACACAAAATTGGTGCGATGAACATGGAACAAACATAGTAATGACTCGCTTGAATAGCCCATTCAAATTACATCCTCTAGTATACTCCCTTTGTCTGGAGTCTAGAGAGCGGCGGAAGAAGAAACACACTGACAACTTGATAAGCCCAAAATATACCTAAATAGCATACATAATTATGTCAATTTCGTGTGAAAAATATGTTAATTATATTCTTTTGGAAGGATTTTATGTTGGTATTTGTTACTATTGTGCAAGGTGCTAAATTACTTGGAAAAATCCAAATAGGAGCTAAAACGGAGCAAAAACGAGTAAGAAATCAAGTTTTCAGTGAAAGACGCGTATGAGATTCAGAGGCCGCGCTAGAGATTCAGCAATCAAACTAAAGAAGCTTTACAAAGTCTCTGTCGCGACCGAGATTCTGGAAATCTCAATCGCGACACGCGTGCTGAAGCACCAGAAACGCAAAATTCAACCAGCTCTCCTTCCTCCTAAAGCTGCGACATAGATTCTCATAATCTCTATAGAAACAGCAAGATGTTAAGACACATTTTACATGTTTTAAATTCCAAACGACGCATCCTTTCATCCGGATAGAGACAACTCTTCACCAACGGATACGTTCCTTCAACAGACCTCTTGAACAATTATAAATAGAGGAGACATTTCAACATTCAAAGAGTTAGAGATTTTTAGTTTTAATTTTGTTAAAAGCATACTTGTTATACAAGTTGTTCAAACAGTTAGATACAAGATACAGATTTATAATTTATGTTAGAGTTTTGTTCGAAGACGAGTTTATGCTCTGTAGTTTGATCGAATAGGTGCTATTTCGAGGATTCAGCGAGAGGAACCAGTTTAGGAGGCGCCCTAAGGTCTGACAAGCCTACGAAGTTGAGGAAAGGATTGACAACCCGGAACTCAATTAGTTAAAATGCTATCCAAGCTTCTTCTTCTATGTTAACTTGTGACGTTTCAAATCAAATTAATGAAATATCTTTTCAATACAATTCTATCTTTACTGTTGTTATTTTGAGTTTGATCTAAGTAATATTCTTAAGTAATTTAACTGGTGTTTTCATAAAAACATTTATAAACAAATCTGATATTTTCCATGAAAACTTTATTAAACACTTAAGTAAATTCGGGTTTATATTTGATCATTGTGGGAGTATCGAATAGTCGGTTTAGATTTCGAATTTGATTAAGGTTTTCAGTCTTAGGCCGAGTAGGAAAGATTGATTACAGTTTAATGCCTATTAAATTGAATTAATTGATAAATTATTACATCTTAATAAACATATCAAAGTTATAAGTTGTGTTCTTGCTTAGTATAAATAAGCCTTGGATATTAACTTTAATCTAAACATAATTTCTATAAGTTGTAATCTAAACTATTGGTAAAATTAGAATCAGAATCCATACCTTTTAAACCATTTAACAATTTTTCTATTAACCTCGAGGAAATGAATTTAATCAAAATTATAAGTTTTTATTTATCAAAACGTTCCATGTGGGATCGAAATCTTTTTATTACTACAAGCGAAACCGTGCACTTGTGAAAATCGCTCAACAAGTTTTTGGCGCCATTGCCGGGAAACGCTAATTTGATTTAAAAAAAATTTATTTTTAGTATTTTATTCAAATCTTGGTTTATAGATACTTATACTTATATTTATATTATATATTATTTTTACTTACAAATTTTATTTTTCAATTTTTTTGAAGGTAATTTCAGTTCGTGCGTGTAATTTATGTTCATACGCAGTACTAGAAGTCCGGGCATTCAACCGGAATCACTTGATCCAGAAATTGAGAGGACACTAAAGAAAAATAAAAATAATAAAAAGAAAAAGAATAAAGAGACACAAAATCAAGAGCCACAAGTAGTAGAAACGGCTAGACTTATGGATTACGCTACACTAGGGGTTAATGGAGTTACCAATAGTGTAGTTAGACCCCAAATTAATGCACATCAGTTTGAGATAAAACCAGCATTATTGAATATGCTACAAAACAGTGTTACATTTTATGGATTGCCTAACGAAAATCCAAATGCCCATTTGACTAACTTTCTTGAGATTTGTGACACCTTTAAAATTACAGACGTTGCTGTCGAAGCAGTCAAACTTCACCTTTTTCCTTTCACATTAAAGGACATGGCTAAGGTTTGGTTGAATTTTTTGCCGATCGGAACAATCCAAACTTGGAACCAATTAGCCTAAACATTTTTATCCAAATATTTTCCCCTAGCCAAAACAGTAAAAATCATAAAAGAAATTACATCATTTACACAACATGAAAATAAAACCTTATATGAAGCAGGGAAACGCTTCAAAGAACTTCAACATTTATGCCCACACCATCATTTACCCGATGAACTTTTAATGCAAACCTTTTACAATAGTATAAATCCTACCACAAAGGGTTCATTAGATGCTATGTCGGGAGGTTTATTTATGAAGAAGACATTTGTCGAAGCAAAAGAACTTTTAGAGGAAATGGCTATTAATAGTAGCATGTGGCCAGCAGAACGTGCACAGACACTGGTTACTCCAAAACCATCGTCCTTGACTTCGTCATCTATTAAAGGTATAATTAATCTTGACCCTATAACGATGTTACAAGCATAATTTTCTGCACTTTCGCATAAAATTGATAAGCCTATGACACCGTGTGATGTTAATGGAAACCCCATCCAAGATGAAATGGATTGTAGTTGTGCGGATGAGGTAGAACAGGTAAATTTTGTCAAAGGACAGAATCGAATCAATAACTCGTGTTCTAACACCTATAATCCCGGATGGAGAAATAATCCAAATTTTAATTGGAAAAAGAATAATAATACTAATGCCACTCAAGATAGAACTAATAATTATCAACGTCAATCAAGAGATTCTATTAGCACATTATCTTCTAAAATTGATAAGTTTATAAATGCTATTAGTAGTAAGATGAATAACCATGATGAAAATTTTAAACGTATTGAAAACAAGTTTGGTCAATTATTTAAGAACCACTCATCTAGCATCCATAATTTGGAAGTACAAATTGGACAAATTGCCAAGTCAATTCCATCCCGCAAGGAGGGTAGCCTTCCTAGCCATACGGAAGAAAATCCTAAAGAGCAAGTTAAGGCTATAACTCTTAGATCGGGAAAACATTATTTAGGTCCGGAAATGCCCGGAAATGTTACTAACATTTTACAGGAAAAAGATTTGACGACAAAGTCCAAAGAAGTGAATGAAAATTCAAAGAGTTCGCCCAAAGAAGCAAATGCAAGTGCATTTCAACCAAAACCCCCTTTTCCACAAAAAGTCCGAAATAAGGACTATGACAAACAACTTTTAACATTTCTAGATAAACTTAAGAATTTGCATATTAATTTAACGTTTATGGATGCAATAACTCAAATTCCTAACTATGTTAAGTTTTTGAAAGATTTGATTTCTAAGAAAATAAGTTGGGAAGGTATTTCATCTATAGCATTAACTGAAGATTGCAGTTCAATTGTGTCGAGTCATGTGCCGACTAAGTTGAAAGACCTAGGATGTTTTACGATTCTTTGTAAATTGGGAGATATTGAATTCCCAAGTTGTCTTTGTGACTTAGGTGCAAGCATTAACTTAATGCCATTGTCAATATTTAAAAAGTTAGGTCTAAAAGAAGACACTAAACGCACTAATATGGTTTTGCAATTAGCGGATCAAACCACTAAGAAGCCATATGGTATAGTAGAAGATGTGTTAGTAAAAGTCAATAAATTTATTTTCCCTACCGACTTTCTGATACTCGACTTTGCATATGACGTTAATTGTCCATTAATTTTTGGTAGATCATTTATGAATACGGGACGTGCATTAATTGATATATTTGAAGGAAAAGTAATTTTGAGAATAGGTGAAGATGAAATTGAGTTTAATATGAATAGAGCTATGAAATATCCTATGGAAGAGTTTGTTTGTATGAAGCTTGATTTGGTTCATGAATGTGTTAGTGATATTGCTAAAGAGGAAAATGTTATAGAACTAATAATTGAAGAAGAAATGGAAGATAAGGCTCCAGAGCCTTTGATTCGTGATGATGGACCAATACTACCCTCAGTTTTAAAACCACCAAAATTAGAGTCAAAAGAATTGCCCAGCCATTTGAGATACGCTTTTCTAGGTGAAGGCGATATTGTACCTATTATTATCTCTAACAAATTAACTAATGAACAAGAGATGAGTTTAAAAGAAATTGTTAGAAATAGGATATGAAGTATAGGTTGGCAAATTTCAGACCTTAAGGGAATTAATCCGAGCATTGTGATGCATAGGATACACTTAGAATAAGGAAAACCTCCTAAAGCGGATAGGCAAAGAAGCCTAAAATTGAACATGAAAGAAGTAGCTAAAAATGAAATCACAAAAGTTTTGGATAACAGGATTATCTATCCAATTTCGGATAGTGAGTGAGTTAGTCTGATCCATTGTGTACCAAAGAAATGAGGTATGACCGTAGTTAGAAATGATGAAGGAGAGTTAATACCTACACGAACCACCACAGGTTGGAGGGTTTGTATAGATTATATGAACCTAAATACGGCAACTAGGAAAGATCATTTTCATATTCCTTTCATTGATCAAATGATTGAAAGGATAGCCGGACATGCATTTTATTGTTTCCTATATGGGTATTCCGGATTTTTCCAAATCTATATTTACCCGGATGATCACAACTTCAGGTCTATCACGACCTGGCTCTAAAAATGGCGGAGGATACTAAAGCCTTAGAGCCACAACAACAAAAGCTCTTAGGGCAATCTCTCGATGATTGGCCGAAAACCTTGGATCTATCCATGACGTCAATGCTATGCTATAAAAGCATGTCATCCAAATGGTGGAAGTCAAAGAGAAGTTGGAGATAGAAGAAGAAACTATCAGATATATGAACAAATCACAGAATACAACCTGCTCCACCGGACACCACATCTTCCGAAGTTGTCGTCATCATTGATACGAACCGTCTATAAATCGACAAAGGGGTTTGGTGCCCAGGCAATGGGAAAAGAAGACTCCCTAATAAGGTGCCATAAATCTAGAACTCCCCATGTGTGAAATGCAAGGAATGTGAATGAGCAACCTCCCATGAGATCGACCCGTGTAAGAGAATAAAAGTGACCCTCCTAAAATAGGAGGACCTCGGACTCCAATCACAGAAGTGTTGGTTCCTTGTGAGGTTATATTAATTACAAATGGGAGGTGAATGAAACTATTGGTTAATTTTAACCTTTATTAAATTTTTCTCTTACCGTTTAGTGGCAAGCACAGAGGCAAGCTTCGGAATCAGAGGCAAGTTCGGTCTACTGAGTTAATTAATCTACTGAGCTTGATTCTGCTTCTGACGTATGTGCTCAGAGGACAGCTTGTTCAATAGAGCTTCTGAATATTCTCAAGATAGATGATAGTTTAACGTGCACATGATATCCAGAGCTTATATGTGAGATAAATAAATCAGAGCAAGCAATATATTTAGAAGAAATAAAGGTAGAGTTAAGAAATAAGTTACTCAACAGATTTATATTGGTTCGACCTCGTGCATATGTCCAGTCCTTAGAATTCCTTCTTATGGGCTTTAATGCACTGGGTAGAGCACAAACCTTTTACAATTGACAGAGTTTCCCTAAAGTACCTTCCTTTACAACAACATCTGGTTTTCTATCTCTCTTGTTATTCGCTTATAACTGAAGCAATAACAGAGCTCCTGATTTACAATAGAAAATGGTTTTGATATAGAAATCAATTGAACCACTCTATCTATTGAATTTACACAAATATAAAAATGAATGTGTATAACAATTTGCTCTAGTTTTTCACTTGAAGAGTTTATCTCCTTTTCGTGTGAAGATTGGGTGTGAAAATGAACTCTTGAGTTGGCTTTTATAGTGTAGCATTTGGAGAAGACCGTTTGAAATTCAAAATAGATGTTGGAGGGAAAAGTCTCTTTTGTCTTCTGTCTTCTAATGTGCTTCTGACCACTATGCCAATTTATCTATAAGGAGAAAGTTGTCGTTTATGAAATCAGGCTTCTATCAATCGTTGAGCCATGCGTCAATGATCACCTTCTGACTTCTAGCGTTGCAGACTTCTAGTTTGAATCTTTCCTTAAATGGTTGATAAAGAGAGACTTTTCATGACAAAGTCTTCGATCTTCTGTTCTTTTTACTTTTTTTGGAACGCCTTGAGTTGACTAGTTGTCAACGGGCTTTTGGTTCCTGTTTTGGCTTCTCGGTTCTGGGCCAGAATTAAGCCTTGAGCCTTTAATTCTTTTAAGTTGTCTTCAATTTTTGCTTAAGTTAAAATAAACACTTAACAAACACATTAGCATAAAAACAACTTAATTCAATTCTGAAATCGAATATCTTGGGGATCTAATTCCTTGATAGTTATTTTTGTCATAATCAAAAACTCTATGAAAATTGTTTTCAACAATCTCCCCTATTTTTTAAGGCGACAAAAAAATTCAAAGAATGAATAGATTTCACTTACTCCCTCGGAATTGATGAACTTACTCTGCTTCTTGATACTCCCCCATAAGGGTTGAATTACTGAATTTTGCTAATATTGAAAACACTTTGAAGGGTTAAAACGTTCAATAGCAAAAATTGGTTCAGAGCTAAAAAAAATAATGAATTAGTATTAAAAGCATACATACATCAGATATGGAAGTTATTATTAGAGCTTGATGTAAGTTGATGTTTAAACATTTTCTGAATTAGTCTAAGTTAATTATCAGAGCATGGCAGCAAAGTTATAACATATTTCAGAAAGATAGTATATTTAAACAAGAGTAAGTGTTGCATTAGTTCAGAAGTGGAAAAATTGTATTTAACATAATATTGTATTAAATATCGGCAGTGAACAACAGAAGCAAACATATAATATTAAGCTAAACAGCTTACTTGCCTATTACAAAATCCTAGAACCTACTTAGACTATTTCGTAGGTGGTCTAAGTTTAACTTTTAGTGGGTTCTGGTTTTTGGGTTTGCTTGGAAAGGGTGCGTCTAGTTGTTTGTTCTTCTCTGATTATTTCTCTCCTTTTTTGCTAGTAGAGGAAAAAAGTTTGTTTGAGAAGCCTGGAACATATCTTGCGTTCAACTGCTCAGTGTAATGCTGAAGATGCTCTATGCTCTTATTCAGACCAATATAGATTTCCTTGCCCATATGTTGGCCTTTAGGAGAGAAGGATACATTCCGACTCATCTCACTGAGAATAAGCTAAAGTGCCTTAGCATCTTAGATGGAAGTATCAGCAAGAGCAAAAGTATACTTTTGATGGATATTGAGAAGAGCATGGTCTAGAGACCGATGTTTAATGGAAATTGATTAGACGTTCTGGTGCAAGGTCTGATGTTCACCATAGATAGCGGTGAATTTCTTATCTAGAGTCTTCGTAGCAACTCTATTGATATTAATAAGGCGAAGAGCATCTGACAAAGATCCAACAATATCTTGAGATTGAGATTGGACAAGATGGCCATTCATTTTGCCAAGTTCAGAGGCAATCTTCCGAAACTCGGAGGAGAGATGGTTTGAGACTTATTGAGCAGTGGCAGATCTAGAAGGGATAAAGTGTATTGTATGCTCAAGTGTTGACATATGTTGAATCATGTTAAGTTGAATAGAGGCCATTCTGTCAGCATATGTGTGAATGCCTTGTTAAGAGACCAGAGCCACTATTGTGTGAAGCAGGCTTTTGATACTGGTCAACTCATTCAGGAGAAGAGTGGTTTCACCTATTCAATGGGCCCTAATCTGAGGAATGGGTGAAGTTAATGTCAGATGGGGTTGAGGAACATATGATGCCTTGACAATTTCTACCATCTTGGTGGCAGCTTCCTCAAGAACTTTCATAAAATCTGCTTGAGAGAGGGCCTAAGATGTTGAAGCACATTGATTCTTAATTTGCTCAAAGATGTCAGCCCCTTTGTTTTTCAGGGCAGATGAAGTTTGAGCGAGTGAAATGATATCATCGCCAGAAAGAGTTGGATTCTGCTGAAAGGGAGTTGCTGGGAAAGTTAAGCGAGCCAAATAGGACGTTTCTGAGTCGATGATGGGGCCTTCAGCATGAATGGGCTTTTTGGCTATATTGTCCATAATTGTGTTATAAAGAGAGTGAATGTTCTCAATCGTAGATTGAGTCAATAGTTGGTCAGAAGCTCCGACATGCAGTTTGGTAAAAGTGTCTCCAAAGGGATTTGCCTTAATAGGTGAATTTATGGCACTAGAGGAAGAAGTGTCTTTGAGCGGAGATTGCTCATCACTAGTAAGATCCACAATTTTGGATTTCTTCTTTACAAGAGGAGTGACATCTTCCATGATCGGAGCATCCTGACATTCCAAGTTCCACTGGAAAGGGTGCTCCTTTTTACTTAGGCGATAGAAAGGAATGTATCATTAAGCGGAGCAATAGATGAATCTTTTGAGGGCTATGAGTCGATCGTTCAGTCTTTGTACCTCTAGCAGCATTTTAGGGCGATTATTTGTAAGATGGCACTGATAATCTCTAGGTTTGGCTCAATTCTCCTTTCTGACACTTTGTAGCCTAGGAATTTGTGGAATCTTATATCGAAAAGGCATTTCTCTGGGTTCAGTTTCAAGTTATATTTGTTGAAAATATCGAATGCTTGGGCGAGGCAGCAGGAATGATCTTCCTCATTGGCATTGAGCATTATCATATCGTTGATGTAAACTTAGACCGTGTTGCTTATAAGGTCAGCGAACATTTTATCAATGAGCCGCTGATAGGTTGCTCCGAAATTCTTTAGACCGAACGACATTACATTGTAGCAATAGGTTCCCTTATGGGTGATGAATGAAGTTTTCTCTGCATCGTTCAGATCCATAAGGATTTGCTAAAAACTAGCTATTGCATCAAATTGAGATAGAATTTATGACCAGCTGTCTGATCAATCAGCTGATCGATGTTAAGTAGAGGATATAATCTTTCGGACACGCTTTACTGACATTAATGAAATCTACACACATTTTATAGTTTCCATTACTCTTCTTTATAAATACAACATTAGAGAGCCAATCAGGGTAATGCACTTCCCTAATAAACTTAACAGTTAAGAGCTTGTTAATTCCAGCCTTGATTGTTTCCTGCTTGTATTGAGAGTGCAGTCGCTTCTTCTGTTTTACTAGTGTGTGTGAGGAGTCGATGTCCAGCTAGTCTGTTGCATGATCGAGAGATACCCCAATGATGTCTGTCGTGGTCTAGATAAAGACCTTCTCATTGTCCGAGAGGACCGCTTAAATTGATTATGACTGCTCCAGGGAGAGCCGACTCCCCATCTTGATGATGCAACCTTCAATAACTGAGAAGTCAATTACTGGCTCGGTAGGTTAAGGATTGTACCCCCAACGGTCTTTTGAAGCTTCATTAACCACTAATGCTATCTGTGGGTGAGTGGCCTGCCAATGGACCTCTTTGGCGAGTTGCCGGTCTCCGGTGATGACCAGGTTGCCTTTTGCACTTAGGAGAGTGAAAGTGAGGGCAGAGATGTTGATGGTGGTAGCGGCGCACGAGGTGAGGGGCCTTCCCATGATTGTGTTGTATACTAGTAGGATATCCACCACCTCCCAATTACCCATGAGCTCTACTTTTTTGCTTCCTTCTATGAAAATGATGAGCATGGAGATAAGGCCAAGGACCGACACCTCAATATCGAACACTCCAACCAGAGGGAAGGTTCCTTCCTAGAGTCTCTTTTTGCTGCACTTCATTATCTCCAACACTTTTCGAGTGAGGAGGCTGACTAGGCTGCCAATGTCCACCAAGATTATGAAGACGTTGAAGTTTCTAATGGCCAGAGTGACCACCAATGCTTCTGGGTGTAGGGTTGGGAGAGGGGGTTGGACGACCAATGACCCCCTCATTGGTCTATTCATCTTTTTGCTGGAAGAGCTTTCTGTGGAGTAGGATGGCCCTCCTTCATTGATTACCAATATCTACCCGTGGTACCTGGGCCTTTTCACATCTTCCTGCCTCCATGGGGGATCGCTCTGCCTTTGATGATTGTCCAGCTAGCGGGCAGCCATTGGCGGGGAGTTGTGCATGTGGTTCCTTATCGGAGTAGTGGACCTCACGAACCGCTAGGTGGCCTACTTTTGCTGTCTCTCTAGAATCCATCTGCTCTTCCTCTTGCCTCGGGCGGTAGGGAAGATGACCATCATCTTTTCGCGACTTGGAGGAGTCCTTCGGCTCTGCTACCTATTTAGCTTTCTCTTCCTTTTTAGCCTCCCCCTTGCTTCTGGCTTTCTCGGACTCTTCATAACTTGTAGATCGGTCGGTATTATCATAATGCACAAAGGTTTTCACCATGGCCATCAGTTCCTTAAAAGTATGATGAAGCTTGCAGTAACATTTTTTCCTCAGGGGCTCGTAGGTTGTCTCGTTTGCTAGCGCATCATAGGGCACTTCTAGTTTCAGGCACTTGACTTGTGAGGCAAGATGATTAAAATGGACCAGGAAATTTTGGAGAGGTTCAGTTGGTCTTTGTCGCAGGTTATTCAGGTCAGACCTAATCCTCCTCACTTTTGCAGTGGCTGCAAAACGAGCCAAAAATAAGTCCTTAAGTAAACCAAAAGAGTCGATAGATTTGGTGGCCAGACCCATGTACCACTTCTACGCACTTCCTAACAAGCTTGTAGGAAAAACCTTGCACATGATATCATCATCTTTAGAGTAGAGGTTGATGGTGATCATGAAAGAAGCAACGTGATCGTTGGGATCTTTAGTGCCGGAATAGTAGGTCAGCTTGGGAGTCTTCCATTCTCTGGGAAAATGGGTGTCTATGATTCTATAGACTAGCAGAGTTTTTCTCGAGGTGATGTTTCCACCCATCACTCTATCGAGAGCTCTTTTGTCAAGAAATCTTTGCTTATCCTTCCAAGCCTATTCTTCATAAAATATCTTAGAAGAAAGTTGCCTAGGGCGGATGAAAGGAATGCGGAAAGGCTATCCTAGTTCACAGGTGTAGTTGCGTGTACTTCAATTCATTGATATTCAGTTTGTGTTCAGTGTACCGCAGCTTGTCTAGCCTATATGAAGCAAGCCTACTCTTCTTCATGTGAAATATTTATTGGAACCTGGATTCCAGCATGTCCTCGACATCCAGGGGGCCAAGAGGCACTGGGATCAGGATTGTCGCTGATTGGATGGCGGGTTGCATCTCTGCCAGAAGGGATTGAGTAGGTCAGGCTATTACTAGAGCTGCTTTAGTGGCTGGTGTTGGTGCCCTAACGGATACCACTAGTTGAGTCGGGGTGGAGGGTTGTTGTTACATAGACATTTGACCCCTCAAGAATTTCCGAATCTTCCAATTTTCCTCCTGAAGGACTTGCTGTTGGTTAATAATCTTCAATTGTGCTGCCATCTAAACGGCTTGAGTGGTTTGGAAGCTCTTTATCATGTTGATAAGCTATCTGAAGGGCTTAGTGGATTCTTTGTCAGAGTCGACTTCTGTTAGCAGGGGGCTCAAATTTTGTGGTTGTATTGTTGAGCTTTGTTTAACTTTGGTAGAGGGGGAGCTGTGCTGGCAATCAATGGATTCAACATCTCCTTGATCGACATCAGGGTTGCTTTTGAATCAGCCATTAATGCGTTTAACAAAGCAGCAGTGGAAGGCATGAATTTAAATAATGAGAAATGAGTCGTGTGCTACTCCACGTTTACCGCACCAAATAATGGAGTTACGAGATTTACGGTTGTCGTTTTCTTATCGTTCTCCTCCTGCACCGGGAACGGTCTCTATATACACTATGACGATCAAGTTAGTATAGAGATATGTGATGAGCAAAGAGTTCTAAAGAGAGAAATCGGCCATTACTGCGTTTAACAAAGCAACAGTGGGAGGGATGAATTTCAAGAATGAGAAATGAGTTGTGTGCTACTCCACGCTCACTGCACCAAATAATAGAGTTGTGAGATTTCTGGTTGTCGTTCTCCTCCTGCGTCGGGAACGGTCTCTGTGTACACTTCGACGATCAAGTTAATATAGAGATATATGATGAACAAAGAGTTCTAAAGAGAGGAATCATCCATTACTGCGTTTAACAATGCAACAGTGGGATAGATGAATTTCAAGAATGAGAAATGAGTCGTGTGCTTCTCCACGCTCACTGCACCGAATAATAGAATTATGAGATTTCCGACTATCGTGCTCCTCATGCACCGGGAACAGTCCCTATGTACAATCTGACAATCAAGTTAGTATTGAGATATGTGATAAGCAAATAGTTATAGAGAAAGGAATCGACCATTACTGCGTTTAACAAAGCAGCAGTGGGAAGGATGAATTTCAAGAATGAGAAATGAGTCGTGTGCTACTCTACGCTCATTGCACCAAATAATAGAGTTATGAGATTTACGACTGTCGTTTTCCTATCATTCTCCTCATGCGCAGGGAACGGTCCCTATGTACACTTCGACGATCAAGTTAGTATAGAGATATGTGATGAGCAAAGAGCTCTAGAGAGAGGAATCTAATATCCTTTACCAATAGTGCATTCCTCCCATTTATAGGGGTGGAGTAGTAGAATCAGTGACTAAAGTGTCCTTACGCATTTAGCTAAATGGGTCTGACCTTAGTTGGGCGATTTACCCGTTTTATTGATTCCTACGGATTGGATCAAAAACAATTCTTGAATTAGGTATTCAACTCCAGGGATGAATCGAAAAAGAAATCTTTATTGGTTCTACCTTTTTTTTATGAAGAGAATAAATCTTTTTATCGAAGGATCAGCAAAAAAAAAGGGTCCGGATCTCCCTTTGGATAGTCTTGGATATTGGACCATCAGGCTTACTCTGCATCCATATCCCTCATCAAAAAAAAAATATTTGTAAAACTTTTTTTTTAATTATTGTTCCTACTTAGAATTAATACACATATTTGTTTCTGTCCCCAAGTCACTCACTTATTCTTTGCAGCTGATGTCCTAATCTTTCTGGAAGGTAATGAGGAGCAGTTGAGTGTTATTATGGATATTCTTGATTGTTTCTGTTCGGCCTCTGGGCAGAAGCTTAATGTCCAGAAGTCTAGGATGATGTGCTCTAAAAATATGAACCAGAGAGTCTGTAAAAGGTTAAGTGATCTATCGGGTATTCCTCTGACTGGCTCTCTAGGGAAGTATCTGGGTATTCCCCTCCACAGTGAGAGAGTGTCTAAGGTGTCTTTTAAAGATACTTTGGATAAAGCTAACATGAAGTGTGCCATGTGGAAAGCCAAGTCTCTCTCTCGCTAGCCGCCTTACATTAATTCAATCTGTTAATTGTGCAACTCCCAATCACATTATGCAGGCTTATCTTCTCCCGGATCCTGTGCTTAAAGATCTTGATAAAATTAACCGTAGGTTCCTGTGGGGGGAAGCTGAGGAGGGGAGAAAGATCCATCTTGTGCCTTGGAGTGAGGTTTGTCAGCCTAAAGATTCAAGAGGTCTGGGCATTAGGAAAGCTAAAGATAATAATAAAGTCTTATTAATGAAACTTTTGTGGCGAATGTGGCAGTGTCCTACAGCTCTATGGGTCCAGCTCTTATGTGGGAAGTACCGAAAGGATAAGGTGTTGGGGGGGCCTAAGGAGAGAATGGTTAATTGTTCCTTTCTTTGGAAAGGCATTAGTGCAGTGTTTGCTGAATTTTGTTATGGGATTGGGTGGAATGTGGGTAATGGTAGGTCCATCAGTTTCTGGAAGGATATTTGGGTAGGTAAGAAGCCTTTATTGGAGGTTTGTACTTCCTTGCCTCCGTTGGACGTTCAGGACTGGAGGATTGCTGATGTTGTGGATTCTGAGGGTGAGTGGATTTGGGATAAATTTGATTCATACCTCAGTCTGGAATCGCTCCTTTCTATTAGAGGGGTTCACATTAGTAATCAAATTGAGGATCAGGATAGTTACTGTTGGGCGTTGACAAACAATGGGGCCTATTCGTGTAAATCTGCTTTTCAGACTTTCTATCAGGGTTTGGATTCTTCTTCCCTAGGGGTGTGGAAGACGATTTGGGGCTTGAAAGTACCATACCGCATTAGGAGCTTCCTATAGGAATAGGTTGCTTACTAACTCGGATAGAAAAAGGAGGCACCTGGTGGATTCTGGAGCCTGTGGCAGATGCAAAGGGTTTGAGGAGACGTTGTGCCATGCTCTCAGGGATTGTGAGAAAAGTTTAGAGGTTTGGAGAAGAATTCTCCCTATGGATGTGCTTTCTTCCTTTTTAGCCCATTCTGAAAATAATTGGTTTGTTGATGGTATTAATGGGATTCTTCTGCCTAGGAATTAAGGTGTTCTTCTTTTTGTGGTGGTGTGCCATCAGATTTGGAGGTGGCGGAACGAGGAGATCTTTGGAGGAGGAGTGGTTTCTATGCCAAATGTCCTTGATTTCTTTTCTAAGAAGATTAGTACCTGGGTTGAGAGTTTTGGTGAGGACCCCTTAGCTAGGGTGGTTCAGAGGAAGGAGGTCAATCTTTTAGGCTGGTGTAGGCCGAGTGAAGGTGTGGTTAAGCTCAACACGGATGGTTCTTGTCTGAGAGATGGGAGAATTGCTGCAGGAGGGGTCCTTAGAGACGATGGAGGCAGGTGGGTTTCTGGCTTCTCTCAGAATTTGGGTATTGGTTCTTCCTTTTCTGCAGAGCTTTGGGGGATTCTCTCTGGCCTGAAGCTGGCTAAGGAGCTAGGGGTGAAGAAGCTTCTGGTTGAGTCAGATAACCAAGAAGCGGTTAAAATGATTTCTGATGGCAAGTCTATTTGCAGGAATAGCTTGAATATTATTAAAGGCATTAAAAGGATTGGGTCCTCCTTTGAGTCTATTAAGTTTGTTCATATTTATAGGGAGCAGAACCGCGCCGCGGACCGTCTTGCAATGGAAGGGCACTCTGGTTTGTTGGGTCTTTCTACCTTTTCTTCTCCACCGGACTTCATTTCTTCTTTGATCTTGGAGGATGTGGTGGGGATCAGTTTTCCTAGGCTGATCCTGGGTTGAGTTGTTTTGTTTGTTTGTTTTTTTCTTTCCTTTCCTACCAAAAAAAAAAATAAAGATGATATATATGATGTCATTAATAGGTGGTGTTAAATTCTATAGTTGAAATGCAATTCAATTCACAAAGAGTTTTTTTTTGGGTAAATTTCAAAAAAAAACCCATGTGGTTTGATATTGTTCCAAAAAAACCATTGTGGTTTGTTATTACAAAAAAAAGGACTGTGGTTTGCGCCGTTACCCGAAAAACGGAAAATGGCTTAACAGTGTTAAAATGCTGACGTGGCATAGGGGTAAAGTTGGAAATTCGATTTTTTTTTCCTCTCTCTCTCCTCCTTCTTCCTTCTTCCTCCTTCTTCTACTTCTCCTCCTCTTCTTCCTTCTTCTTCTTCTTCCTCATTCTCCTTCTCTTCTTCTTCTTCTTCTTCTTCTTCTTCTTCTTCTTCTTCCTTCTTCTTTTTTTAAGTTTCGGAAATCTGGGGATTTTCCAGAAATCTGGAAAATTTCCAGAAATCTGGAAATTTCCAGATTTCTGGAAAATCCAGAAATCCGGAAATCCGGAAATTTTCCAGATTTCCGGAAAATCAAGAACAAGACTTCTTTATTTTAATATTCCCTCCCACTCACCCATAAGAATTTTCATTACATGTAATCTAATATTATAATACACTAATCATCTATGCAAATAACCCTAATCATACTATGAGAGATAACCATCCTTTGCACCCATTTCCTCCTTGATTTTGGTATAATTGATGTCAAACTTCCTTAAAAGCTAAACAATTTCAGTCACTATATCAGCCACAAAATAACAATTTTCAAATAATACCAGGCACTCATTTCCTCCTTGATTTTGGTATAATTTATCATTCACTGCAATTATCTAAACTTTCCCAGGGGGATTAAAAAAAGCATGGACAATCTCATGCTGCAAATTGATTTCGTTAGTTGCCCTAACATTTTAACATGTACACAGAACAAAGAACACAAAAGCAAAGAACTTGACAATGTAAGGCTATTGGGACTATAGGAAAATCCTTCAAAATTTCCTACTGATGCAAAAATAGCCGAATCAAAATAGCCCAAATCATATTTCAGCTTCATTATTCCACATAACATAAAATTTAGCATGTTTCAATACCCATGCCTGCATTCATAGAGAAAGAGGAAAACAAAAAGCTGCGAAAGAGGGAAAGGTAGAGAAGAAGCACCTAAAATTCAAAATCGAAGAAGTCCCTTAGCCGATGATGATACAAGAAATCTGGAAAATTTCCAGATTTCTGGAAAATTCCAGATTTCTTCGAGTAAGGGAATTTTTTTCTAAAAAAAAGAAAGAAAAAAAGAAGAAGAAGAAGGAGGAAGAAGAAAAAGGAAGAAGGAAGAAGAAGAAGAAGAAGGGAGAAGGAAGAAGATGAAGGAGGAGAGAGAAGAGGGGAAAAAATAAAATAAAAAAATCGATTTTCCTGTTTTACCCATGTGCCACGTCAGCACTTTAACGGTGTTAAGCCAATTTCCGTTTTTCGGGTAACGGCGCAAACCACAGTCCTTTTTTTTGTAATAACAAACCACAAGGGTTTTTTTGGAACAACATCAAACCACAGGGTTTTTTTTGAAATTTACCCTTTTTTTTACACTAATTTACAAAGAGTTGATGTCCTTAAATAATGGCCTAATACTTCTCCAGCCCCCTTAACTTGTCCAAATTGGTCATTTTACCCCCTCAACTCATCGAATATCCTATTTACCTCCTTAACTCCATAAAAGTGGTATTTCTCACTCCCTCAACTTGTCCATTTCTCCCCCCAACTCATAGAATGTTCTATTTACCCCCCTTAACTCCATAAAAGTGATATTTTTCACCCCTTACAATCCGTTATCGAAGCCTAAATTGATAAAAAAATTTAAACGTTAAACCTATATTTATGCTATTTTGTAAGTGGAACCTAAATTGATACTTCCCCAAAAATCATAGGCCTATTTTGGTACATTATCCCTACATATAATGTATTTAACTTATTTATATTAATGTGCTTGTTATTTGTATTTTTTATTCGTTCTTTCTCTTTTCAACTTTTTTTACTACTATAAAGGGATAAGAAATACCATTTTTATGGAGTTAAGAGGGTAAATAGGATCATAAGTGGTGAGAAATACCACTTTTATGGAGTTAAGGGGGTAAATAAGATATTCGATGAGTTGAGAAGGGGTAAAATGACAAATTTGGACACGCGAGAAATACCATTTTTATGGAGTTAAGGGGGTAAATAGAACATTCGATGAGTTGAAATGGTAAAATGACCAATTTGAATAAGTTAAGGGGACTGGAGAAGCATTAAGCCCTAAATAATTAAAGAATGTAAGGTGACATGAACCCAAAACAAATTTAGTGATTTATGATTTTTTTTAGTTGGATCAAGGTTATCGACTTTTAACAAAATTTATCTATTGGTAATTTTATATATTTATATATAAAAAAATCTTTTTAAGATATCAAGTTTACCCGCAACGGAACACATTGAGATACCGCGCAACGGAACACATTGAGATACGACATATATTTTTAATTGTCATAATTGTCGCAATTCACATAATACGTAGTAAAATTACATATGGTTCGAAAATACGATACAAAAACAATACTAACCTGATTAGTTTTACACGATTATGACAAGAAATTTTCTGGATTAGATTAGAATTGACTTATCAGACAATAACTCAATAATTGACACAGCACGAATATCATAATTATCACCCGATAATTGACACAATGCGGACACCATAATTGCCAGATATCATCTTTGTCATCGGCCTACGAGATTCTTTCACGTTCTAGCTCATTAATGCCGGAAACATAACAAGTTTTGGGGAATTCTTTCAATTTCCACTAATTCAAACTGATGCAGCCATTACTATAGCAGGTATCAGCACGCAACCATCTTTGACAAAGCAATAAAGTGCTAAACATGTCATGACATTACACGATCCCCTAAAGAATCCATCTCATACATTTCATCACGCAATATAAAATATGAATCTCATGAGAGGAAATCAGTTCACATTGAAGAAAAATCAACATTTATTCGAAACTAAACCACAAACTCAACGTATTATTTAGTCTATGGCGCTGAACATTGGCATAAGCAAATATAAAGAGAAAAAATTGATACTGATTTAGTACAGTGAATAATTCTCACTAACCCCAGGTCGAATGCTTTTGTAGATGGACATAGCAATTGGAAGAAGACCCATGAGTGCAATCTGAAACTGTTCAGAGCTACTAGTTCGAACCGTAATCTGCCCGCTCATCTTGTTGTTCAATCCTGCACGAACTGCTACCTTATAGCTTCGCCCCACTGAAATCTGGGACTGAAGATTAGCCCCCAATGCCAAGTCTCCTCTCCACTTCACCAAAGACAAGCCTAGAGAGGACTGATCCTGGCCAATTGGATAATCAGCTTCCTTTAGCCTCACTTCCAGATTTGCTCCACATGCTGAATCACCCTGAGAACGTACAATCCCAGTGCTCCCAACCAATGTTAGGCGCTTCCCAAGAGCAAACTGATCCTCAAGTTTGAAACCTGTAGCCACATTTTCGCCCAAAAACGTAACAGACATCCCAGCAGCTGTCTTGTTCATCCTCAAGTTTTTGAATTTTGTCTCCCCTCTAAAGACATAAGCAAGTTGCTTTCCTACATTTTGAATATCAAACCCTACCATACTAGATGCATTCTCCCCATGCTTTGCAGAGACTGAAGAATCCAAATGGACGCTGAACTCTTTCTTATCCTTTGTTAGTTGGACAGCAACAGCTACCGGAAATTGATCAACAACAGCTAGACTATGTTCAAGATTCACACCATCATACCCACAATCATGGTCCCAACCATGGGTGTCCAGAACTGGCCTTGCCAGAAACTGTGAAGTTGGTTCCAGGAACCGGTACCTGTAAGCTGGATTATCCCCGTCAAATGAAGGTGGCAGGACCATATCAGGTAACGGAACTGGCACAGCAGCTGGAGCTCCATTTTCAGGATCACCATCTTCACCATTGTAACCATATTCATCTACTGCAACCTTTCCTCTCTTCTTCATCTCTCTTATTCTCCTAAGCTCCTCTCTCCATTGCTTTTTCTGGAGAAGCTTCACCCGATAATCATACTCCACCATATATGCTTCCTTCTGTTCCTTGCTAAGTTTAGCAAACTGAGCTTTCCTCAGAGGCTTGAACGGAGGGAGCTGATCATACTCATCCTCTTCATCTTCCTGATCAGAATCAGACAAGTCAGCCAGATCAACATCAGAATCCACATTGTCACCCCCTTGGTCAGTGGAGAGCTTAGGGTGTGGACGGGACTGCAACAACCAAGACAAAAGGTATGGAAGGGGAGGCGACCGTGACCGGAGACCGAAAAGTTTTCGGTGGTCAAATGGATCTTGAGGTTTTGAGAGGGAACTTGCTTCAGATAAAATCTTCATAGAGAAGCACAACAGCAGTAACTGAGGCCTCCAAGTTTGGCCATTAGGGAGCACCTTTTCTCCTTCCCTGTTTTTACGACAAGAAGGGTGATTCTCTACTAGTGATACAGGATTCATCAAACTCGGGTTCATCAATCGCAAATCACCAACAGCTTGACCAATGGATTGTTGAACAACATGGGAACGTTGAGCAACAAACACCTCATAACTCAGAGGGGAACCAGAAGGTCCATCTGGTGGTGCTGAAGCAGCATGGGTTAGAGTAACTACAGCATTTCGCCAGACTGAAGAACCAAGAGAACTAGTGATAGATTTCAGCAATGGCAGGTCATTAAGATCCCTGGTCTGAGTGTCAAGCCGATCAACATAGAGGACAATATCTGGAGGGCATTTCTTCATGAACTTCTTCACTGATGATAGAACTTTGCGGTTTAACCCTTGTTCTGAACCAGAAGACTTGAGACCTGGACAGTCAATTACCCTGATCTTAATTCCGGCTACCATGCCAGTTATTTCTCTAACAGAAGTTGTTGCAGGTTCAAACGCATGGATTGGAGACTTCTCTTCACCAAAAACTGAGTTTATTGTAGCACTCTTTCCCACCCCTGTTTTCCCAAGAACCAATATGTTCAAGGATAAATCCATATCATCTTTCCCCTTCTCTTCAAGCTCCTGAGCAGTTTTCTTTGCAGCATCAAGGCTGAATAGTTGACTGGTTTGCCTCCCAGCAACAAGAGCCAAACGATATAAAACCTGTGTTACCATAGACTCTTCTGGTGAATGGCCAAGTCTATGAACAAGCCTCAAAAA
This sequence comes from Euphorbia lathyris, assembly GCF_963576675.1. Taxonomy (NCBI): domain Eukaryota; kingdom Viridiplantae; phylum Streptophyta; class Magnoliopsida; order Malpighiales; family Euphorbiaceae; genus Euphorbia; species Euphorbia lathyris. Next base: position 61,035,816 of record NC_088911.1, read on the forward strand.
TTTCACCCTTAATTGCTGCAACTTTTCCAGTTTCTTCTTATCTTCTTCACTCAATTTGGTATCTGACTCTGCGAGACTTGAAGAATTAAAAAGACTGGGACGAGTTTGGCGTGCTGCAGGTTTTACAGGTCGAAGTCCAGATCCCAGACCTGCGGGTCTATCAACAGAGAAGAGCCTTGATCCATCTTGAGAGGTCACAGTGACAGTGCCACCGTCTGAGCCAGCACCAGTTGCTGCTTTCAAGAGAGCTGCCAAGGCAGCAGAATCAAACAGCTGCCTCCCCTCTCCTTCCTCATCAGTGTCTATTTCTTCATCTGAGTCTGTAACAATTTGACCATCAATTCTCTCTGAATGATCATGGGAAAGTTCAGCACCTGAGGAATCAACAGCTGATCCTCGCTCTAACTCCTCCAAGAACTGTTTGGCAGCTTCTGAGCTTCCAAAAAGCATACCTTCATTCTCTTCGTCAGTTGATGATCCTTCATTCTCACCTCCTTCACCTGGATGATTGCTATCTTCATTTTCAGCTTCTAGTTCAACCTCCATGTTGGAGATAGCCCTTAATTCAGCAGATTCAGGTACATCACCTGAAACTTCATCTGCAACAGAGGTTTGTGCAATTTGTGCAGCAGAATCAATTATCATAGCACCATCTCTGTCCTCTCCATCTGCCAGCTCATTGGATACAGCAGTCAATTCATCACTAGTTGTCCCCTCTGCAAAGCGTATCTGCTCCATTTGTTTATCAGTCTCAGGCTCTACTTCTCTTTCTAGACTCTCATTAACATCAGTAGCTCCTATTCTTTCAGTCTTCTCTATGCCAATTGCTGCAATATCTTGGCTATCTTTAATGACTGGGACATCACTCACATCTGAATCCTCACCCCCTACAAAACCAGAATCACCATGCTTTCTTCCATTACAGTCCACTGCTATAACTTGAACATTTTCTTCATATTCAACATCCAGATTAGCTGCTTTGTCTACATCACTGCTAATATTACTAAAACCATTACCTTTATCTAGAGGCACAACATCATCAAGTGGAGCCTCCTCTTTAACTACAGAATCCTTAATCTCCTCTGCATCCCCAACAACCACCACCCCTGACCCTATAGCAGTACCAGGTACAGCCTCAATAACAGAATCACCTCCAGCTGTAAAATTCACACCATCAATTTCAACAATTTCATCCTTCCCCTGTTCTAAAGCAACAGTGTGTAATTTGTCATTCACATTGCCCAAAATTTTACTCTCTTCCACCTCATTGTCACTATAAACCTCAGTTTTCTCCCCCTCCAACTGAGTCCCTTCCACATCCTGGCCCACAGTTTCCATCACAGCCAAACTCATACCCACTTCCTCGCCCATTTTCACTAAAACATCCTCCTCAGTTCCATTTTTCACCACTAAACCCTCATCCTCATCCGTAACAATTACACCCTCCTCGGAAACTGGGGTTTCCGAGGGTTTGGCATATTTTTCATCATCATCTTCATGCGGCGATGATTTCAAGACCGGCTCTGGTCTTTTCAGAGGCGGAAATTCCAAAGGGTCAAAAATAGTGAAACCGGAAGCAGGTTGTTCCGGTGTTTCCACATCGGGAACGCCCGCGAGTGGCTTATCCATGTTGGTTTGGAAGTCCTCGTCGCCAGTCACAAAATCCCCATGTCCACTCCCGGTAATAGCATTACTAGTATTAAGATTATTACTATTATCACTAGTATTATTATCACTAATCAGAAGTGAATTATGAATAGCAGAATCATGTGAAGAAGGTGAAGAGGATGAGGAAGAAGAAGAGGAAGGAGAACCTGATGAGTTAGAAAGAGGCGATGTCATTTCAGGTGCAGAGGGGTTGAACTCCATGACGGGAAGAAGAGAAAGAAAGGTTTGGTGCTAAGAGGTTGGGAAGAGAGGAAAGGAAGCGGAGGGATAAGGCAAGCAGCATATGTTATTGTTGGGCATTCGGGACTGGGACTCTTATCTACAATGAATGATGGGCTTTCTCTTGGCCCTTTCTCTTTCTTTCACTATTCCGTTTTTCATGGGACTTGCATTTCGGGTGAGTATCGGTTCGGTTCGGTTACTAGTCAATCCGAATTTTTGGTTAACCAAACTGAATAGAAGTTTGTGCTATTTTCATAACCAAATCGAACCAAATACGATTGGTAACCAAACTTTATCGAAAATTTTCGGTTTGGTTCGATTACCGACCGAATAACTGAAAACTCATAATATTTAATTTTTTGTATATTTTTGTTTAATTGGTTTTCAAATAATGCATTTGTATAAAAGTTACAATTAAAGAAATTAAAGACTAATGAACCAAAATTTATATATATAAAGATAAAAGTATATTTTTTAGGGGTTGGATTTTACATTTTATAAGTTATTTATATATGTAAAAATAAAATTATATTTTTTTATATTTATATAATAAGTTCGGTTCGGTTCGGTTATCGATTATACCAATATATTTTTCAGTAACCAAACCGAACCAGAATGTTAAAATAACAGAACCAAACTAAAATTTTGGTTCGGTTACCGGTTATTTTGCTCACCCCTACTTGCATTACCTAAAAAGTTAAAACACATACCACGGGGATGGCTTTTAATTCGTTGGATTTTCCATTCCCAAAATATCTTGATGAGAAATTCTATACCTCATTCCATTCAAATTGACATCGGACGAATTTAAACTCATCACATGACACTTAAAAGACTTGAACCAATACATGAGAAAAAGTAAGTGTTGTATCTTCCATCATATTCAGCTTATGTGTGATCACTCTCGGACTCGCTCTTGTCAATACTTCATTTTTCCAAGCGAAAACACTTTCATATTCAACCAAGGCTTTGGTAATGTCTTCCTTTATCTCGGGTTTCAGTCCTTTGGTGATTCTCACCTTTTTTCCTTCAGCAATCATGAACACTTCAGTGTCACCTAATGCCACAGTGATTGGCTCCTCATCCTCTCCTTCCCTGGTTTGGGGACGCATGGATAATGAGGCTAAATAAGTTTCCTAGGCTATCTTTTGATTTCCTTTTATCACGACTCTCCTTTTGTTGGAGGTGTACATTGATAGGTAGCGAATGAAAATCAAAGCCGATGTCTCAAAGAGGAATGATCTTCCTAGGATCACATTGTACGCCAAATGTCGATCCGTTATGGAGAATTCCAGGTCTCATGTCCATGTCTGATCATCGTTAGTGAATTCGCACTCCAATGTTACTTGGCCCTTGGTTTGAATTGTATGTCCTATTACTTATAGGATATCTACAATCATTGTCCACTCGTATCTAATCTACTTTCAGCTTGGCGAAAGCTTCTCTGGTGATTATGTTGCATGAGCTGCCTGTGTCAACCATGACCCTTTTATCTCCCATCCTTAAATCGTCATTGCTATTACTAGTGCATCCGCATGGGGATGGATCACTAGACCGACCTCTGCAAAATAGCGGTTGAGGAATGTTTTATCTAGGGCCGATATTTTTACTTTTTTCACGGGTGGCTGGTACCCTGGTCCTCCTGTTATGACGTTGATGGCGCCTTTGGACTTCTTTCTAGGCTCTGATCTTTGCCTGTCGTTCTCTTGTGTCCTTGTTATCCTGAACAAATTGTCTAGCTTGCCTCTCTCAATCAGCTTTTCTATCTCATTTGCCAGCTCCCAACAGGCTTTAGTGTCATGGCCATTCCTTTGATGGAACCTGCAATATGCCTTGGTGTTTCTTCCAACATTTACATGCTCCCCCTAGTTTCGGGATATGTAATATCCCGTTTGTACTGACTCTTCTCAAGCCACATGAGGATCTCTTTTTTAGGGGTGTTCAAAGCAGTGTATGTTGGTCTCGCCCTTGTATCCCTCTTATTTCTGGGGTCTCTAGGATTTTCTTTCCCATTAGATTTGCCTTTCTCCTTCTTCAGCGAGGTGCTTCTATCTCTTTTAATATCATCTATTTCCATATATCTTTTGCATATTTCCATTAGCTCCACAAGGCTTTTAGACCGACGTGTTCCCAGCTTTTCATGTAACCTCTCATATCGTGTATTTTTTATCACCGCTTCTATAGCCATGTTGATGTCAACCCGTGTGATTTCTATACACAATTTATTGAACTTCTCAATATAATCTGTCAAGGGTTCCCCTTCCTTTTGCATGAGATTGTACAATCTTCAACAAGCTACGATAGAAGGAATACTTCCTACAAATTTCACACAGACCTCTCGACTTAGTTGTTCTTATTGGTCCCTTGTGTTATGAGAATAAGTTCATAATGGGGGGTTAAAGGAACTATTTAATGTTTTAAGTATTAAAGCTGACTTGTTCTTCCTTGTGAAATATATTTTCTCTCACAAATTAATAGCACAACGATACTGAGTGAGGTCAAAGGCAGCTTTAGTTGGTCAGCAACTAAAGTTATTTCTGATGTTGATTCAGGAGATAGCACTTAGAAGTCTATCCCTGAACACAACACTAGATCAAGCAACTTAGCAAGTTTAAGTTAAACGTTTTTCTTAGCAAATATAAAAGCAAGCAGATATAGGAGATAAGGGATAGAAGATACTACTCAGCAGTTCATCCTAGTTTGGCCTCCTGCCTACATCCAGTCCCTAGAATTCCTTTTTCGAGCTTTAATCTACTACTGAGCTCTTTTAGATAGAGCACAAACCCTTTACAATAGTCAGTGAGCAGTTATAGAGTATCGTCCTCTATATACCTATACTCAACACTATCCAACTCTGATTGCTAAATACCGAGCAACTCAGAGTCTCCTAACTAGATTTAGTGATTGATAATATTTTGTTCTAAAACAAAGAACATTTGAATGATATAATCTATTGTTTACACAGAAGAATAAGAGTTTGTGTAAATATTGCTTTGTTTTGCTTTCAGCTGGAACTTCAAGTATGAATTTGCTCAGAGCTTTCGCGTATGAAGATCAAGTCTGAATGAAGCAAATGGCAGGCCTTTTATAGTGATACTTCAATGCATCAGTCATTCCGAATTTCGAAATAACCGTTGAAGGGAAACGACTCTGATGTCCCTTTCATCCTCAGCGCCTAGTGCCACGACCAATTGTAACAAAGTCTTCTATATCTTTCTATCTCTTATTGACCATCGCTTCAGTTACTTTACTCAGTATGCTTCAAATTGTCTCTCTACTTTTGGCAAAGATTCCAAGACAGCGCAGTGACAACTCGTCTGTTGCGTCTGAATCTTTCCTCAATTAGTTATCCTTTGTCTGCAAGTTAGGAAGTCAGCTTGTGCCTTGTCTGCTTCCTCCTTTGGTCTTCGAAGTCAGCAGCTTTGTTGAGAAGGCATCGGCTCTTCTTCTGGATTCTTCCTTCTGCTGGGCTGAGTTGATCCAAAAGCCTTAATCCATTTGACTTTCTTCTTTGCTTTCTTGGGCCTTGACTTAGCTTATGGACTTGAGCTTTAATTTTAATTTCTTTTGCACTTATAACTTAATTCATCCAAAAACACTCAACAAACACATTAGTAATAATAAATCAAAGCTTTAAATTTAATGTGTTGAGAATTTTATCTTTAGGATTTTAATTCTAATTTAAATAGATTTGTCAAATCAAAATTAGTGTGGAAATTGTGTTTCAACAAACTCTCCCATTTTGATGTTGGCAAAAAATATTAAATTTAGAACACAGCATAAAGCTCCCTCATAATTGCTGACCTTACTTTGCTTCTGAGTTATCCCCCATAAGGGTTGACCCACTGACTTAACTTTGCTTTAGACAGTTTAAGGTACAATAGCAAAGTTGAGTTATTGGTCAGAAGCATGTCAGGTTAAGAACATATTTATTTTACTCAGTCCTGATACTTGTATAAAGATATGGATTCATTGTTGTCCTATTAGTCAGAAGTGTTCAAGTATCGGAGCCGTGAGAATGATTCTGAGTTGTCAGGGTTACTGCGTTAAAATACTCAAAGAGTCATACTTGGAATATTTTTGATATGTTCTTAGGTTGAGTGTTGAGTAATTAGTAAAATAGCTTTTAAATGTATAGAAGTTAGGCAAGATAAGTGATTTAGACAAAAGCAATGAGATTTAAGGAGCACAATCAACACAGTATAGAAAGAACCATTCATTCGATAAAAAACTCAGTAGATACAAGTAAGCACGTCAGCAAGCAAACAGTTAAACAAAAAAAAGAGATTTAGAAGTTCGAATGAGTTGTCTAGCTATCTAAGAATTCTATCTATTTATTGAAGTTGACTTGGATAGTGTTGGATTTTTTAGGTCCTTGTTGTCGTTGCTTGGGTTATTGTTGTTTATTAGAGTCTACTGGAGGTTTAGAGCCGGATGAGGAAGAAGTATGTTGTTTGAGTTGTTTAGGCCTGTGTTATTCCTTGGCTTTATCTTTCTCCCTCTTTTTGTCAGCATCAGTGTTGGGTTTAGAGGTTGAGGGAAAAGGTTGTCCATAGCCATCTACACCGCAAGATTGAAGTTGGGTAGTATAATCCTTAAGCTTGGTGGTGCTGGTTGAAAGTCCATTGAAGAGGCAACGACTAGTTTGAATCTGAGCCGGAGGCACAACACCAGTAGCACTCATGCATCTGATCAATAATTGGAAGGATTTGGAGTGCCAAGACATTGAGTCAGCGAGGACAGAGGTGTATTGCTAGTGAATGCCCAGTAGAGCACTATCCAAAACCCGATTCTACTGGGATAAGTTGTGGACGTGCCGATACGTTTCCTTAGTGTGATGAAAAATGCAGAGGTCTTTTGGTCAACTGTCTCCATAGAAGTTCGGTTGATGTTGAGGAGCCAGATGGCTTCAGAGATCTGAACTACAACAGACGCAGTTGAAGAAGTGATGGTCTGTTGGACCTTAGAGAACTCAGTACTCATATGTTGGAAGTGTGAGTCAAGGTGTTCAGATGTAACAGCAAATTGAGTAGCGGTAGGAATAGCCCGAATCTTGGTCTCAATAAGATCCATATGTTGGATCATCATGAGCTGGAGTGCCGCCATTCAATTAGCAAACGCAGAGTAGCGTTGTTGAGAGATCAGTGCAATAATGGAGTTTAGAAGGCTTTTAATGCTGGTGAGTTCATTCAGCAGCTGCATCGTCTCGCTGAGAGGGGTGTGCTTAACAAAAGGAGTGCTTGAAGAGGAGGCAATGGCATGAGACTTATCCATATTAGTTACAAGGTCTAGTGCAGCTTGAAGCAGCTTCTTGCCTTCTTCAGTAGCTTTGATGAATGAGGGAGAAAGAGCTTGCTATTGATCAAAATTGGTAGTAGTCTGACCAGGACCCATGGTAGTCTCAACTGCCGTTCCCACATCCTGTTCTGTTGATGGATTCTCGTTTAGTGCATTGTCAGAAACAGGAGCAGCTGAGTGGAGTGTTGCTTACTCAGTTAGTGGAGATTTAGGAGCAGAGGCAATTGAGTCAGGTTTTCCCAAATTAGGTTCAGATGCGGCTTGTTCCTGTTGGGTAGGAATAGAGGCTTGATTTTCCTTGACTGAGTCATCAGTCAGAGGGACTTCATGTTCAAAGAGAGGAAAATAGATGTTGATGGAGGCAGGATCAAGATCTAAATCATCCTCAGAGTTTGCTCCATTAGCAAAGCTGACCTTGAGCTTTTCGCTCTTTTTCTTGAACCGTTTGTGCTTCTCAGTACGGTTAGACTTAGGTTTTTGAGAAGGCACAGTTACGGATGTTGGGGAATGAGGAGGAGTGATGGTGGTCTGGGTTGGTTCCTCTTGAGTATGAGTGGGTGAGACATGTGTTCCTGTGATGGCTCAGATGTAGGTGGAACTGTGAAGATAGTAGGAGCGGCATCAGAGGGGGCAGTAGAGGAGAGAGGTGTAACCTCATTAGCTGTGGTTTGCTGTTTAAGGAAATGAGCATCCTCATGGATTGCGATGGCTAGTGGAGACGCAGTCAGAGGCTTGAGCTTAATTGTTGTCTTCTTCTTCAGAGGTTGTTCTTTCTCTGGAAGCTCGGAGCCAGTTCGCTTGCTTTGCTCCTCAATTGTCTTAGGTTCAGAGCTGCTTTGAGACACTTTGATCTTTCTGGTCACATCCTTCTTAGGGGATTTGGACGGTTGAGGAGATTTAGTCTTATCATCCTTTCTTTTTCTGCTCTTGCTGGGCTTAGCAGTCTCAGCTACTTCGTCTTTCTTTGCACCTTTGCCATTATCAGGTTCTTGCACTCTGGTGTGTGCCAGGGTTTTGAGACACTTAGCGGTGATCTCTTGTCCTTCAATGACTTCCTCATCATCTAGTTCAATCTCATAGTGCTGAATGATAACAGTGATGAGTGAGCCAAGACGCAACTTAACTGTGCATCGCTGAAACGCACCAACCAGGAAGACAAGAAGGTTGAGTGGTCAACGTGAGTTCGACTAATTTTAGTTAAAAATTGGAATCCACAATACATTCAACTAATATAAAAATACAATATTACCATTTAATTAGAAATACAATACTATCCTTAAAATTTTCTCTTATAAATTCTAATTCTCTCTCATAATTTCACATTTTCCTTACATTTTACCAAATTCTGAAAAAATTAAGCAGCAATTGGGGCTTTCAAAAGCTTCATCATGAAACTGAATTTCACATTTCGTGCCTTAGCATTGCACTATGATGTGAATAACTCGGGCGCCTTGAAACTTTATAAGAGTGAGGGATTCAAATGTGTAAAGATACCAGAAGGAGCAAAGTGTCCGCATTCTAAAACGTCTCCACAAGTAAAGGTGAAATTAGAAGGAGAAATGAGTAACCATTGCTATGATACACATGTTTATATACGTAACCAACCATTTATCACTATTTTGTATTTATGTTGTCTATAATACTTTGTATCTTTCTTCTAAGAAATACTTGCAACTGCTAATTTGTTTATAAGATGATTAATCTCACTTCCTATCTGTTTTTGTCCATTAAATAAAATTAATTAATACTACCCCCTCCATTATCTATTAGTAGTTATGAACAACATATTATCTTATTGAAGCATGAAACACAAAGGATTATGAAATCCGTTAACTACTAGATTTTGGGAGGGAAAAGATTTAAAGGTGGTATTACATTTTTAATTAAAGGACATTATTGTATTTTTTTTATGTTAGTTGAGTGAAAATTTTAATTAAAATTGGTCAAACTCATGTTGACCAGTCATTGACCAGTAAAATGTACTAAATTATTCGATCATCATTACTTTAAGTATATTTTTGGGATAAAATAAAATCTAGGTACCAAAATATGAATTGGGATAAAGTTCAAATACTATAGATGTAATCTACTCCCAATTTGAGCATTGGAAATTGTATACCTTGTTACTCACCAATTTACCATAAAAAATCACACCATCATTAATTTAACCCTCAAAATAAACATGAGTATTTACTCACATAATGTTAGAGGCTAGAGTTGTTTCTTCTTATTTTTCTAAAGCGATTATATTTCATTTTTAAAAGATGTTGATGACTTTTTAATATCTTTTATCAATTGTTCAAAGAATTTGGCAGCTCATATGTTAGCTAGAGTTGTCAATTTTAGGTATGTTCAAGGGGATTAGATTTGTCCACCTCTAATTGTAATAGATGTTCTTACAGTCATGGCTGCTAAGATGTCGGCTTCTTAGGATTGTAACCTCTGAGGAATCCAGTTAAAAAATATTATCTTAATATGACTTGAGGAGGACAAGAGAATTTAGCTCACTCGTTGAGTCCCTTCTCTTTTTTCTGATTACCTAGTAGTGGCAAAGGAAAAGGCTCTTGGAAAAACCTACATCATAGTGCATTCTCTTTTGCAATTTGCCAATAAAGCACATTATTTGTAAAAAAAGAAAAACAATTCAATGGTAAACAAAAAAAAAAAATTAAAATAAAAAATAATATCACATTTTAAAAACAAAAAATTATTTCCACATTTTCAAATTAAAAAGAATAAAAAAATTAGATAATGACTCTATTTGGCAAATAAAATTTAGTTGTTAGTTGATTACATTAGTTTAACTGATTACCTTTTTGTTTAGATGATTTGACTAACTGTTTGTGTAAACCTGTTTGGTAAAATTTAACTAATTACTAATAGTAGTTTGTGTAAAATGATAATAACGACATTGATATTTTTATGGCTATTATTTTCTTTTTAATAATTCATATATTTTTTTAAAGAATAATTCATATTCGTAATGTGATTTGAACCCATGACCTCTAGGATCATAGGTAAGCTCTCAACCAACAGGCTAAGAGCTTCACCACCAACATGCTATAACTTAGGTATTTATTAATGCATAAAAACATATGTACACAATTAAAATTATTCTTAAGTTTTTACTAATACAAGAAAATTAAAGACAAAATAGTAAACACATGTCTATTCATACAAGTAAAACAAATGTTTTAAGATGCACGTTGATATCGTTTACTCCTCAACAAACTAGTAGTAATATTAATATAGACTTTGTCATTTCATTAGTACTCATAACTTGAACTTCTTGTGTGAAACTACATTCAACATCCGAAAATATTTATGCAGGAATAAAAGTGAGATTTTCATCTACGATCCTAAATGGTGGATCAAGAATTTTGCTTAATTTTTTGTAGTTATGTAGTGCAAATGCAACACAAATGATTATATTTTGATCTTGCAATGAGTATTTATGCATCTTTTCTAATATTTTCCATCGCACCTTCAAAATGCCAAATCCTTTCAATACAACTCCTTGAGGGAGAATGAGCACGATTGAAATTTTATTGAGACCATCTTGAATTTGCACTACAAAAATCTAGTTGATGATACCTTATTTTGTGGTAGGGCATCAAATATCCTTCACTTTCATGATACCCTTTATCTACTAAGTAAAATTTACCTAAACATGTAAATATAAATCCACTTTACTAATATCTAATGGTTGTTAAAGTAAAATGAATAAGCTTAATGAACAATGCTAGTTACATTAGGAGGAGATTTTGGAAATCCATCGACAATATTCATAAATTTAATTGTTAATTTTAATCCATATAATTTTGAATAGAAATATGATATAAAAAACATAATAATAAATTTAGAATTATTAATTAATAGGGAAAAGTATAAGAATAAACTTTGTGGTTTGGGTCATTTTCAAAAATAGACTATGTGGTTTAAAAGTTGGTAAAAATATGCCTTAAGATTCATTCTGTTAGCAAACACATGTCAAATTGACTAATGGTGTTAAAAAAATCAAAAGGAAAAGAGTTAATTTTATCATTATATTTATTTATTTTATAAATTAACCCCCTTATTATCTAATTATCACAAACAAACACCAAAACAAAAAACAAAAATCAAATGCACAATCTTCTCCATTTTTCTTTAATTTCTTTTTTTTTCTTCTTCTTTCACTCTTCACTCTCCTTTCACCTCTTTGTTAATGGAGAAAATTAACAGGTTCCAAAAAAAAATATTCTGGGCAAATGACTACTACTAGTTACATCCATCAAGTTTGCAATGTAGGATGCTTTTTGATATTAAACTTGCCAAATGCATTTCAAAGTTAATAAAGACTGGACTGTTGTAGAAAAAACATAGTTTGTTTGAAATTGAGCTTGGCAATGTTGAAAATAACAAAGAAGCATATCCTCTGCAACTGCAAATCAATTAAACTTATCAACATCAACCCACAATTTATTTCCGTTAAGAACCTCTCGACGCTTCCTCCAGATTTGACCCATATTACCAATGATCTCACTCCCATCTTCTCCAAACAACCGTTTTCCCCATACACCCCCAAATTGAAGAGTCTAGCTCCGCTCTTAAATACCAAAGTTGTTGAACCCGTGTTAAATTCCTTGAATAACTGGAAAATAGCTCACGTCTTCTTCATGTGGGCATCAACCCAATATGTATATGGCTATAAGCACAACATATATACTTACAATGTCATGGCCTCCATCCTATCACGTGCTCGACAAAATGCCTGAAAGCCTTATTCTTTATATCTTGAATTCTCGTTGTTCAGTCACTTTTGGTTTCTTGATTAGGTGTTTGGGTAGTGTAGGATTGGTTGATGAAGCTAATTTGTTGTTTGACCAGGTGAAAATGATGGGCAATTGTGCGCCCAATAGTTATAATTATAATTATAATTGTTTGTTAGAAGCTATTTGTATGTCCAAGCCTACTTCTTTTGGTTTGCTCGAGATGAAACTGAAACAAATGCGTGATCAAGGGTGGGAATTCAGTAAGTACACGTTGACACATGTGCTACAGGCTTATTGTAACGAGGGAAAGTTTGATGAAGCTTTAGGTATTTTTAATCAGATTCATAACGTGGTTGGATTGATGCGCACATATTCTCTATCCTGGTCATGTCTTTTAGCATGTGGGGAGAGAGAAGAGAGAGAAAATTAATAAAAAGATGAGAGAGAAGAGAGAGAGAAAGAAGAAGAAAAATAAGAAATTAAAAAAAATGGAGAAGATGATGTATTTGATTTTTATTTTTAATTTTGGGTTTGTTTGTGATAATTAGATAATAAGGGGGTAATTTATAAAATAAATAAATATAAGGATAAAATTAACACCTTTTCCTCTACTTTTGACTTTTTTTTTTAACATTGTTAGTCAATTTGGTCTGTGTTTGCTAACAGAATGAAACTCAATGTACATTTTTGCCAATTTTTAAACCAGATAGTCTATGTTTGAAAATGGTCCAAACCACAAGGTTTATTTTCGTACTATCTCCTAATTAATATTTACAACTAAAATGTAGCTAGACGAACATATTAGTTTATTTTTGGTAAAAGAATAAAACAACATTTATTTGAATAAAGAACGGTAAGTAGAAATAAAAAATAAACTAAAAGATAATGACATTACACTAATATTTTCAAAATTAGAGATTTGAATTTAAAAAATTATTTCAAATATCTTTTTCATTAAATAACACTTTTAAAGATTTGATTTGTTAATTCCAATTATTAAATTAGAATAAAGTACAAATATTTTTATTTATTTAAAAAATACTATTAAATTTAAAAACATTTAATAAAAAACAGTAATGTCTATTATTTAAAAATAACATTTCTAGATATCAACTGAATTTTTCTCTCTCTCTCTTTTTTCTCTCTGTTAGGGTTTTATGGTGAAAAGGGTTAGGGATAGATCTAGGGAAAGGGGGCGACGGCTGGCGGTGAGGGGGTGGTGTCGGCGGCGGTGTCGGCATCGGCAGGGGCGGATCTGGTTAGGAGTGCCGGCAGGGCTAGGGCGGGCGGCCGGGAGGAGTGGGGCGCACGGGGAGAAGGGGGCGCGAGGATGTGGGGCGCGAGGGGGAGATGGGTGCTCGGGAGGTGCAGGGCGGCGCGACAATGAGGCTGGGGGTTAAGGGGCGTAAGGGTGTGATGGAGGAATTGGGTGCATCGGGTGTCCAGGCCGTGCGGCTTGGGATTGACGCTCGGGCAGCTGGGGCGGGCATGGTGGCCGATGCTGGGGGCAAGGCGCCACCGCTGGTGGGAGGTGCCGCTGGGCACTGCGAGCCGAGGGCAGGCACTGATGAGCACTACAAGATGAGCGCCGGCGGTGCTACTGGGCACTGCGATCTGAGCGTCGGCGGCACTGCGGCCAGTGGGCAGGCGCTGCTGGGCACTGCGAGTGGAGCGCCGGCGGCGCTGCTGGGCACTACAAGTTGAACGCCGACGCTGGTGCTGGTGTGGGTAGGGTTGCTTTTGTGCAGGATGGGGATGCGGTTGTGGAGCAGGTTGTCTCGGGTCAGATCCAAGATAGTAAAAGGGTCTCGAGTAGGTTTGGTGATGTTTGTGGGAATCAGTTTCAGGGGAGCTCAGTTTCCCCTAAGTCGATGGTTGGTATGAATAGTTATCTTAAACCTGTTGGAGAGTCGGTAAATAAATTCAGTGCTATTCCTGGATTAGGGAAAAATTCATGGAAAGATACGGTTATGGGGGTGGTCGAGGAGGAGCCTTGTATGGAGGAAATGTTGATGGAAGGGGAGTCGGATGAAGTTTATTCTGAGTCTGATGAAGAGGATGGTGAACAAGATGATCCTCTTTGTCCTGTGATTCGTCTCTCCTCAGCGGAGAAGCGGGAGCTCAAGGATAAGTGGAGGATTTCTCTAATAGTTACGGTGCTTAGGAAGAGAATTAACTTTAACTATTTCGCTCAGAGGATCCAAGCTCAGTGGGCTAAGAAAGGAAAAGTCAGTATTACTGACTTAGAAAATGACTACTATGTCATTAAATTTACTCGAGTTGGCGATTATAATGTTGTGATCAATAGGGTCCTATATTATTTCGAATCATGTTCTGGCCTTACGGCCTTGGGTTCCCAATTTTAATCCTCATGATTGCTCGGTTAGCAGGATCTTGACATGGGTTAGGTTCCCGGGCCTACCTATCGAATATTATAATGAAGGTTTTCTTAATAAAATAGGAGGTCTGGTTGGGAAGGTTCACCATATGGACAAAACTACAATTGGGGCTATTAGAGGCAAGTTTGCAAGGGTTTGTATTGATATTGATCTTGCTAAACATCTGTTGTCAAAATTCTGTGTTCATAACAAGGTGTAATTTGTTGAATATGAAGGGTTACATAATATCTGTTTTGATTGTGGAATGTATGGTCATATTCAGGAGGGTTGCCCCAAAAGGGAGAAGGTGTTAGAGGATGTAGGTGAGGGAGTTATCGGAGGAGCTGAAGGGATCCAAGGTGATGGGGGGAATTTTGGCCCCTGGATGGTGGCTAAAAGGTCTGCTAGACGAAGGACACGTCCTCCGGTGGTTCAAAATCGTCCCCCTGATATTAACATTAATATGAAGTCTACCCTGCCAAAGCCTATTGCTAATCCTATCTTCAAGGAGAAGCCTGTCCCTAAAATTAGGGGGGACTTTGGGGCTGCTCCAGGCATCACTTCAGGTTCCAGATTTAGGGCTTTGACTATTGAGGAAGTCCATGAGTCTGACCAGGATGACGAGTATATTGAGCAAAGCATGCCAGGCTTAGAATCTATTGAACCATCAAATAAAGTAGCTGAAAATGTCAACCCCCTTTTCGTCTCAAAAGGTGAAGCACAGGTGGGGTCCCAGGCTTTGGCTTCTCAAGGGAAAAAGAAGATAAATGAGGTTAGTATTCCTAATAATTATGGTGATCCTGGTGTTGGGAAGCCTATGGGTGTTAACAAAACTAGTATGAAAAAGCTCAAGGGGAAGCAAAAAAGTGTCCATAATACTATGGTTTTGTCTGAGAATAGAGGGCCTGCGGGTACCTCGGCAAGGCTCTCAGGAGCCCCTAAAAAAATACCTGGTTTAGGGTTGTGGGTGCGGTCAGCTGTCCTCCTGTCTATGGATTTGTTGTTTTGGAATGTTAGAGGTGCGGCTAGCAAGGCTACCCGTATCCATGTTAATGATTTAATTAAACAGTTTAATCCTTCTTGCTTTGCTTTAATGGAAACTAAAATTAGTGGAGTTAAGGCAGATGAGGTGGTTAAAAAGTTTAGGAACTGGAACTGTGTTAGATCAGAGGCTACTGGCCGGGCTGGTGGGATTTGGCTTTTCTGGAAACCAGATCGTGTTCATTTTGATATAATTAGTATGGATAAACAGTTTATTCATAGTAAAGTGAGTGTTTCTAGTAATAAACCCTTTTTTATTACCCTGGTGTATGCTGATCTTGTCCTGGCTAATCGGAAACGGCTCTGGGAGGTTCTTTACTCTATGAGTGTTAACATTTTCGAGTCTTGGTTTGTAGCTGGTGACTTTAATGATATTGCTTTTATGAGTGATCAGAGAGGGGGTTCTCATCACTATGTTAACCGTTGCCTTAATCATAAGAATAGTATGGATTTATGTGGGCTTTCTGATCTGGGTGCCTCTGGTCATAAGTCCACTTGGAAGCGCAATAGTACCTTCATCCGTTTGGACAAAGTTTATGCTAATGTTTTAGCTCAATCTAGATTTCCGGAAGGGTCTGTGTTAAATCTCCCGTTCCGTCATTCGGATCACTGTCCTATCCTTTTCAGGCTGATGAGAGGCAATCGGCCTAGGGGGGAGAGACTGTTCCGGTATTAGGTGGCTTAGGAATCTCACTCTAAGTTTAAGGATTTCGTCCAATATAATTGGAAACCTCACTCAAATGTCCTTCAAGCTGCTGAGGGTTTCAGAAAGAATGTGCTGGGGTGGAATAAAAACGTCTTTGGGCATATTCTTAGGAGGAAGAACAAGTTATTGAATATAATTGAGGGCATTCAGCGTAGGTTAGAGGAGAGGTTCGATCACAGTTTGGATGGTTTTCTCAGAACCCTTCAGAAGGAGTTGGAAGCTGTGCTTCGGCAGGAAGAGCTTCTTTGGTTTCAAAAGTCTAGAAAGGCCTGGATCAAAGATGGGGATCGGAATACCAGGTATTTTCATCTCTCTACCGTCATTAGAGAGATTCGGCAGTTGGCACTAGACTTCTATAAGGACCTTTTTAAAGAGGAACCTGTTGATCTAGATAAGGCGCATTTTGTTGCTACCTTTCCCATGGTGGGAGAGGATAGAATTCTGGAAGCCTTCCACCCTATCTCCCTGAAAGAAATTGATCAAGCCATTTTTAGTATTGGGGCTACGAAAGCTCCTAGGGTTGATGGTCTGCCTGTTGGTTTTTACCATAAACACTGGGAGGTTGTGAAGGAAGGCATTTACAACTTCATCAAAGGTGTGTTTAATGGTTCTCAGGATATCGGGCAGGTTAACAAAACCCTTCTTGTTCTGATTCCTAAAGTTGAGAAGCCTTCTTCTTTCTTACATATGAGGCCTATCAGTCTTTGTAATGTTCTCTATAAGACTATTACAAAGATTGTGGCTAATAGAATTCGTTGCATTCTTCCTGAGATCATTTGTCAGAATCAAGGGAGCTTTGTGCCTGGTAGACAAATGATGGATAATGTGGTGATTGCCCAAGAGACGGTCCACTCTATGAAGATTAAAAAGGGGAAGAGAGGTATTGTGGCTCTTAAGTTAGATCTGGAGAAAGCCTACGATCGCATTAACTGGAGTTTCCTGATGGAGAGTCTGGAGAGAGCAAGAATCCCGGATAATTGGAGGAGTTTAATAAAGGTTTGTATCTCTTCTCCGATTTTTCAAGTTTTGATCAATGGGGATACGTCGGAGGATTTCTCTCCTGGCCGGGGTATCCGTCAAGGGGATCCTATGAGCCCTTTCCTTTTTGTTATTGTAATGGAAAGGTTGTCTCACCTGATCCAAGATGCTGTTGATAATAGGAATTTCCACCCGGTGGCCATCAATAAGTTTTGTCCCCAGGTTACTCACTTGTTCTTTGCAGATGATGTTCTAATCTTCCTGGAAGGGAATGAGGAGCAGTTAAGTATCATTATGGATATTCTTGAGTGTTTCTGCTCGGCCTCTGGTCAAAAGCTCAATGTCCAGAAGTCCAGGATGATGTGTTCTGAGAATATGAATCAGAGAGCCTGCAAAAGGTTGAGTGATCTGTCCGGAATTCCTCTTACTTTCTCTCTTGGTAAGTATCTAGGTATTCCCCTCCATAGTGAGAGAGTGTCCTTTAAATATGCTTTGGATAAAGCTAATATGAAGTGTGCCACTTGGAAAGCTATGACTCTCTCCCTCGCTGGCCGGCTTACGTTAATCCAATCTGTCAATTGTGCGACTCCCAATCACATTATGCAGGCTTGTCATCTTCCTGAGCCAGTTCTAAAGGATATTGATAAATTTAATCGTAGATTCCTGTGGGGAGAAGCTGAGGAGGGGAGGAAGGTCCACCTCGTTCCTTGGAATGAGGTTTGTCAACCTAAGGACATGGGAGGTCTGGGCATTAGGAAAGCCAATGATAATAATAAAGTCTTACTAATGAAGCTTCTGTGGCGAATGTGGCAGCTTCCTTCAGCTCTTTGGGTTCAACTTTTATGCGGGAAGTATCGAAAGGATAAAGTGTTTGGGGGTCCTAAGGATAGAGTGGTTAATTGTTCTTTTCTTTGGAAAGGAATCAGTGCGGTTTTTGCTGAGTTTTGTACAAGGATTGGGTGGAATGTGGGAAATGGTAGATCCATCAGCTTCTGGAAGGATATATGGATTGGGAATAAGCCTTTATTGGAAGTTTGTGCTTCGCTGCCTCCTTTGGATATTCATAACTGGAGGATTGCAGATGTGGTGGATTTTGAAGGTGAGTGGATTTGGTCAAAATTTGAGTCCTACCTCAGTATGGATTTGCTCCTTAGAATTAGAGGGGTTCAGATTAGTAGTAAAATTGATGACAAGGATAGTTACTGTTGGTCTCTAACGAACAATGGGGCTTATTCTTGTAAATCAGCTTATCAGAAGCCCTATCAAGATTTGGATTCATTGTCCCCTGGGGTGTGGAAGACGATTTGGGCTTTAAAAGTTCCGTACCGTATTAGAAGTTTTCTGTGGCTAGGGGTTAAAAATAGGTTGCTTACTAATTCGGATAGGAAAAGGAGGCATCTGATGGAGTCTGAAGCTTGTGGCAGATGCAGAGGCAATGAAGAGACTTTGTGCCATGCTCTCAGGGACTGTGAGAGAAGTAAAGAGGTTTGGAAGAGAGTTCTCCCTATGAATGTTCTTCCTTCTTTTTTAGCCCACTCTGAGAATGATTGGTTTGTGGATGAGGTTAATGGTAAGCTTCTGGCTGAGTTAAATCAGGGTGTTCTTTTATTCGCGGTGGTTTGCCATCAGATTTGGAGGTGGAGAATGAGGAGGTTTTTGGAGGAGAGAAGGTGATTTTGCCGAATGTCTTAAAGTTCTTTTCCAAAAAAATTAGCTCCCTGGTTGATAGCTTTGTTGAGGACCCCTTGGCTAGGGCTGTTCAGAGAAAGGAGGTCCATCTTTTAGGCTGGTGTAGGCCGAGAGAAGGTGTGGTTAAGCTTAACACCGATGGTTCTTGTCTGAGGGATGGGAGAATTGCTGCTGGAGGGGTTCTGAGAGATGATGGTGGTAGGTGGGTTTCTGGTTTCTCTCAGAATTTGGGTATTGACTCGTCCTTTTTTGCAGAGCTTTGGGGGATATTTTCTGGTTTGAAGCTTGCTAAAAATCTTGGGATCAAGAAGATTCTTGTTGAGTCAGATAACCTTGAGTCGGTTAATATGATCTCTGATAACAATGTTATTTGCCTAAATAGCCAGAACTTAATTAAAGGCATTAGAAGACTTGGCGACTCCTTTGAGTCTATTAGTTTTGCTCATATTTATAGGGAGCAAAATCGTGTTGCGGACCGTCTTGCGGTTGAAGGTCATTCAAGAATGTTGGGGCTTTCTGTTTTTGCTTCTTCTCCGGTCTTCATCTCTTCTTTGATATTGGAGGATGTGGTGAGGGTCAGTTTTCCTAGACTGATCCCGGGTTGAGCGATCTTTTGTTTGTTTTTCTTTTCCTTTCCTAAAAAAAACATTTAATAAAATGATTGTAATAAAATAAATTTTTTATAATTCAAAAAAGAAAGAGAACTAGAACAAATCCCCCACGTCAAAAAATAAAATCCAAAAAATACAAAGGCATAATAATCACAAAAACAAAAAAAGAAAAACGCTTAATACATCATTTGCCTCCTAAACTTGTCCAAAAATTTTGATTGCCCCTCTAAACTTTCAAAGTGTTCCGATAGTCCCCTGAACGTGTAAAAAATATTAACTTGCGTAAAACGTAATCAATTGATCACTCAGTCGTAAAAAAATAAGTTAAATGCGGAAGATGTATTCCACGAGTCTTATAAAAAGTAAAACGACTAAAATCGGAATATACGATTCTAATATTAGAGAAGACAAGTTGTATAATTGAGCAAACAATAACTTCCTTTTTAATCTATTTTTTAATTATGCAATAACATTCTAAGATACGTGGAATACATTTTCCGCATTTAACTTACTTTTTTACGACCGAATGATCAATTGATTACGTTTTACGCAAGTTTAAGGGGCTATATGAATATTTTTTGCAAGCTTAATGGACTATCGGAATACTTTGAAAGTTCAGGGGGCCAATCAAGCTTTTTGGATAAGTTCAGGGGGCAAATGACGTATTAAGCCAAAGGAAAATGAAAAAGGAGGATTGTCCGTCTGTCTGTCCATCTCCAGTCATACATATTTCACCCAGCCCCAGCCCCAGCCTGAGCCTGAACCAAACCGAACCAAACAGTCTCTTCCCAATCTCCAACACTGCCACACCTTAATTACTACAATTTAATTTAATATCATATAAAAACATATTCCTGGTGAATTAAAGCCCGCAATCCCTTTCTCTCTATATCTCATTTCTCTCGACCAAACTTGCCGTTTTCTCTTCTTGGATCAGAGACACAGCACCTTCCGGACACCCGCATCATGGTTGAAACCAGGCGCAGTTCTTCCTCCAAGCGTCCTCTCGCCACCTCTCCTCCTCCTTCCTCCAAAAGATCTAAGGTCTCCATCTCTTTCTTTTCTTCTTCTTTCTTCTCTTATGGTCTGTGATTTCTTTTTTATGTAACTCTAGGCAGCGCCGCCGGCGGAGGCTTCATCATCCACCAACGATGCAACTGTGGTTACGCCGGTTGAAACACTGAGCCCGGTTAAGGAATCTGCCTCTGCACCGCCTGACCCTGAGCTGCAATCCTCTGATCCGGATATAATAGTCGCTTCGAAGCTTGTCTCCGCTGATACAGACAAATCTCCCGATGCTGAAGGCGAGGTCTTGGTCACGCCGCAGCTTTTAGGTGCGATCTTCTTCTATTTCTTTATTTTCTTTTATTGTTTTCCGTGCTTTACAACTTCAAACTATTGTTTCCCTTGGTTTTCTCGGTAGTTTGATTTGTTTTTTTTTTTCTCTCACTCAATTGGCGATGGGTTTTAGGTGAAACTACCATGAGCGGCGAGATATCGAAGGCCGTCGGTGTCATGCTTAACCGGGCCAAGAAACGGGCAGCAAAAAACGGACAAGCAAAATCAGTTCCAATAAAATCCGCGAAACCCAACGACAAGGTTGCATGGGCCAAGTTGCTTTCTCAGTCCAACCAGGTGCGTGGGTTTTACTCTTAAACTCTGTCCGCCCTCTTTCTTTCTGCACAACTGCGATGTGGTTGTAGTTGTACAAAGAAGGTTTAATTGAACCCTTTCAAATATGCTACATATATGATAAAGTTTTCCTATTTCTAATAGCAAATAGGAGAAGTTGGTTCTATCTGGTTTAGCTGTTTGGTTTTCTTCAATGTTACGAATTCTCCTCTCTGTGACATATAAGAGTGAAGTCTGGTCATGAAAACGGGTTTAGGAGATACTAGGAAAAATGTGTTTGGCTTTGATATTTCCTGTTATATCTTGTGTTCTTGCTACACGGAACAGGGCTTTTGCGGAGGAAGGTTGATGAAACAATGATGAAACATCTTTTTGCAATTTTGTTAGTGAATTTTCTAATTAGTTGGGAATGCTAGTGCTTAACGGCAGTCGGAGTAAAATAACAAGAGTGGACCTTTATTTTGCTGTTTCCCTGATTTATGCAAAGACATTGTTTCTCATGCTTCCTTTATTGTCGGAATCAGTGATTTTAGTTGTTGGAAGTTATGCGCCTAGGCATTCTTATGCTAGCTGAGATGATTAGACTTCTTTTCTCATTGAGATCACTAGAAGTCCTTTGCAAGTTGATGTCTTTCAATTGTGATTTCGCATGAAATTTCATGCAGGTTAAGAGTGCCTGCCTTGCTTGAGATATGTGTTCTGAATGTTGTTGCTGTTTGGAGAATTGCTAGGACGTAGCTTGGTCTTTGTTTTACCAGGCATTTTAAGTGCTGTAAGGACAAGTGAGACTGTTGATGTCTGGAACATGTAGCTGTTCCATTAATTGGTGGAAGCGTGGTTGGTTGAAGCTAGTCTTTTGAGGCTTCAAGGTGCTGTTTTGTGAGGGGCTTGAACATAGTCAAATTGTTGTCACCTAGGGATGATTGGATAGAAAGGTTTAAAATGAAACGAATGAATTTACCTCAGGGTTTCTTTACTCTTCAGTTATCCAGTTGATCTCTTTTGTTTAATAAGGTTAGTGATTAGCATGTGGCTTATCCTTTTAGAATGATGAGTGTTAATGATATATTGTCATCTGTATTGAGAGCAATTCACTTTTGCTGTATGTCATCTACAGTTCATTCCGTTGAGCTAGAAATGCTATTATGCCTGCTCATATGTACATAGTTGGTGCCCCTGGCTAATCTTATGCTGTATTTGTTGACTAATAGGAGAAAAAATTGATAGAATAAGAACCTGGAATGAAATGAATTGTTAGCTTAAGTTTTTCTGCACTCCAAAAATTTTTCGAGTTAAAATTTGTCCTGCTAGACCCTTTCCTGCTTGACTGTGTCCTTTCAGGAAAACACAGTTTTCCCTTCAGGATTGCAGAATTTGAAGACTAGTGATTGGTTCGGGAGATTAATTTACTGATACATTTCTGATGGTTTTATCTGCTTAATTTATTTCAGTATCCTCACAAGGAAATTCATGGAAATCTTTTCACTGTTGGTCAAAGCCGTACTTGCGACTTAGTGCTTAATGATCCTTCCAGTAGTGGCATATTGTGTAAACTGAAGCAGTTAGAGGTATTACTCATTTCACTATTTTTTATTATAACTCGTAATAGTATCTTTTTTCTTTTGAAGATTAATGTCCTTATAATCGCTCCTGTATAGAACGGAGGAACCTTACTGGAAGTGACTGGGGGTAAAGGATTAGTACAGGTTAATGGGAAATCTTTAACAAAACCTGGCATGATAGTCATAAATGGAGGTGATGAAGTGGTTTTCAGTTCTTCCGGAAGACATGCATACGTATCCTTTCTTTCTTGTGTTATACTTTGAATCTTTTCTGCTTAGCATGGAAGAAAAAAATTAGTGAAGTTTCTTGATGCCTGGTGCTTTATTAGTAAAGCTGAAATATGAAAAAGGGAAAATTTTGAGGTGACATTTGGTTGCATAGCGCTATGTAATTGACTTAAACATTGATCATCTTTTTTAAAGGTCATTGAATTCCTTGATGATAATATTAGATTTTTCAACAACTCACCAATGATAGCGCAAGTGCTCCAGGTGTACCTTCACTAAATATCCTAGAAGCCCGAGGTCCTTCATTAAAAGGAATTCAGATTGAGGCTAGATCTGGAGATCATTCAGCTTTTGCAGGCGCATCTATATTAGCTTCTTTATCTGATTTTCAAAAAGATTTGTCTCTTCTATCACCTCTTGGAAAAGCTGGTGATGATATGCAGCAAGATGCTGAAATATCAGCTCTACCTTCTGGATGTGGAGCACCAGCTGATGATTGCATTCCAGAAATTGAGATGAAGGATAGCACAAATAACTGCGAGTTGGCAGGCACTTCGTCAAGGGAGAAATCTATTATTCCTACCAGTGCAGCTGGTCAAAACCCCACTCTTGAAGGTCTTGGTTTGGATGCTTCTACGGATATAGGAAATAAAAAGAATGCTGGTTCAACGTATGAATTAAGGCCGTTAATCCGAATACTTGCAGGTTCTTTTGAATTTGATTTAAATCTTTCCAAAATATTTGATTCACAAAGGGAGTTAAGGAAAATTCTCAAAGATCTTGATGCTCCAACAGTTATGATGTCAACCAGAAGACAAGCTTATAAAGATAGCTTACAACAAGGAATTCTGGATCCTGAAAACATTGAGGTTTCATTTGACAATTTCCCATATTATCTAAGGTGCAATATTTGCTTTAAGCTGTTAAAATTGGTGCATTTCATCCTTTCTATCTGTAAAATTATGTGCTTTAATTAACTTTTTATGTCTAAATAATAAGTTCTGCTTTTGCCACCAACATCAAGTAATTCATTGCTCTTTGTTTTTCTTTCCTTGTAAGGTGCATGAGTTAAATTACCATTTATGAATATTTGTAGCATATTCTGCATGGGCATTCAAGTTGCTGATTTTGAGCTGTTCCATTTCTGACATTGACTTTGCTTGTAGTGATACAACAAAGAAAGTTTTGATAGGTGCTGTATTCATTCACTTGAAGTGTAGTAAAAAATTCCCGAAGTTTCCCTCTGATCTTCCTACAGTGTCCCCCCGCATTATATTGACTGGTCCTGCAGGTAGTCTATATGAATTTGCTTGTTATTTTTACTTATTAATTCATTTTCGTTTGTTTTTATTGATTGGGATCTCATTGTAATGGATATTAATTTTGCAGGATCGGAAATATATCAAGAAACTTTGGTGAAGGCACTTGCCAAAGACGTTGGGGCTAGACTGCTGGTCATTGATTCTCTTCTGTTACCCGGTGTAAGCATCTTTGAAGTTTGTGAAGTCTATTATTATTATTTTTTTGTGTCCGTGATTTTGTGTCTAGTATTTTAATCCTGAAAGACTGGCAGCCTATATTTCTTCCTTGAACAACAGAATTTGCATGCTTCTAATCGGTGTTTCTAATATTTTTTAGGGACCAGCACCTAAAGAAGTTGATACTCTGAAAGAAAGTTCAAAGCCTGAAAGAGCATCTATCTTTGCTAAACGGGCTGTGCAGGCAGCATTACATCACAAGAAACCAACTTCTAGTGTTGAGGCTGAGATTACTGGAGGCTCTACAGTAAGCTCCCAGGGTATGCCAAAGCAGGAAACTTCTACTGCATCATCCAAAAGCTATACTTTTAAAGCAGGTATTTGAAACTAAATAAAGCTGAATGCCTGCACACACATGCATGCAGAGATACAAAACTATGTTTTGGGTCAGTGACGTAACCTTCATTTCAGCTAATCCTTAAATTGGTGCCTCCATTTATAATTATGCAGGTGATAGAGTAAAGTATGTGGGCTTGCCTCCTCTGCAGCATCCCCTAAAGTACATTTAACTCCTGACTTTTTTTTCTTAATATTTAAATTTAATCGTTGCTTTAGGTTTACTAATTAATGGCCGGAGCTTCCTCATCTACTGATAGAGTATGTGTGAGAAATGGAGAAATTCTGGATCAGACTTCAGCAACAGATCCTATTTAAAGCTTTTTACTTTAGGAGAAACAAGGGGAAGGGCAAGGGCAAAGAGGGGAACTGACCTATTTTCTGTTAGCCAGCTGTGCTGCTGGTTATTCTTAAGGGTAAAAGTTAGCTATGGTCTAGTGCTAGCTGGACACTAAGGGAGAGGCTCTTCTCTTTATAATTGGATATTTCTGTTAGTAAGGGTAGCTAATTTTGTGTATACAGCTGCTTGTAGCAGGTCTCTATCATGGATAGAGACGGGATTGAGGGATTGAAGTTCATTCAATCAGTTTTCCTATCTTAAATACTACTACTTCTCTATTCTTCTTGTTCTCTGCTTCTTTATTATATGTGTTTTTTCTTACCATTGTGGGCCGTATGTGTAGAGTGGATTCTTTCATGTGGCTCGGCTGAAGTTTCTTCATTTTCTTTTTCTAAAGAAAATTGCTTTCAACTAAATAACATGATTGTGGACATTCGCTTTTAGATGATAAATTGATGCAAAAGCACAACTTCTAGAAAAATTTATTTATATCTTTTCTGGTTCTAATCTTTCCACAAATTCTTCCATAAAAAAGGGGACCATCAGTTGGCTTTCGAGGCAAGGTAGTCCTTGCATTTGAAGAAAATGGATCCTCAAAGATTGGGGTTCGATTTGATAGATCTATTCCAGAAGGCACCGACCTTGGTGGTCTCTGTGAAGAAGACCATGGTTTCTTTTGTGCTGGTGATTTTCTTGAACTATTTGCTGATTGTGTCATTGATTAATTAGAAATTGTTGTTTATTGTTCGAAATAATGTTGCAATTTTTGTCTGTACGTCAGCTAATTCACTTCGCTTGGATGGTCCTGGAGGTGAAGATGCGGATAGGCTTGCTGTTAATGAACTCTTCGAGGTACTTGCTGTTTCTTCTCTGCTGCCTTACCTTCATAATTTCAGATGCTGAACTGGATCTTCTAATGTGCACAGGTTGCTCTAAAAGAAAGCAGACAAGGACCCTTGATATTATTTGTGAAAGAGATAGAAAAATCTATGGTAGGGAATCAAGATGCATACACTGCCTTAAGGAGTAAACTTGAGAACTTACCTGATAGAGTTGTCGTGATTGGCTCGCATACGCAAATGGACAATCGCAAGGAGAAGGTAAGATGCTGATGGCAAAATTGTGTTGTCCTGTTCTGTTCTTTAACTGATATGTGTTTGTACTGTGACTAACACTACTGGTGACGTTTTATGATTTTCAGTCTCAACCTGGTGGCCTTCTATTTACAAAGTTTGGAAGCAACCATACTGCTTTACTTGATCTTGCTTTTCCGGTATGCTGGACATTGAAATATTGCACATTTTGGTACTTCTTTATGACAACAAACATAAATAATGTTAGCCACTTCATTGGTGGATTCATTAGCTGTATCACTTGTTCTTCTTGTTATTTAGATTCTATTTTACTGGTTTTCTGTTACTTTATGATGCGAGTCTTTCTTCACCTCCAGGACAACTTCAGTCGACTGCATGATAGGAGCAAGGAAACTCCAAAAACTATGAAACAACTTGCTCGACTTTTTCCAAACAAAGTGACAATACAACTACCTCAGGTGCTGAGCCTAACAGCGTTCTGTTTACGGATCAACTTGCTCTGTTTGTCTTTATTACCCCTAAATTCCTTTTGACTTATATGTCCTAGAATCCTGGCAGGACGAAGCTATTCTATTGGAATGGAAGCAGCAGTTGGAGCGTGATATTGAAACTATGAAAGCACAGGCCAACATTGTTAGCATTCGTTCGGTTAGTACAATGATTTGAATGAAATTATCAGTTAGATAAATTTTTATATACGCTTTCCTGTAAGCCATAATGGTTTCTATGGGCAATACTCTCTCATACATGCATAATGGCAAACTTCCTGATAGTTAGAAGCTGCTTTATCCATAGGTTTTAGTCAATTTTATGTAGATTCGAGGAAGGAATGCGCAAGAATCTCACTCCCTCTGTGCATGTACCTACTTCCACACTTGCATGCACACACACACACACAGCGTGCTAAATAATTGAGTTACCTTTTGTCTCGACAAAAGGTTATTGAGCTATGAAGTTAGGAATAGATTTGTGCTATCTGCATTTCAGAATCTTGTATCATGATCTACTTGTTCGTCTTTGCCAATGTTTGAATTGCATTATAATTTTATTCGAACTATTTGAAGTCTTTATGATTAGGACTTTTGACATTGGAAAGGTATCTGATGTGGCTCTTTTCGTCCAAGATGGTGATTTGTGAGACCCTGAAATTCCATTACATTTTTAATATGGGACTACCCACCAAATATTTGCTTCTGCATTGTTTTCAAAATTTGAGTGTAGCATCTTACATAGCAGGTCCAATGGCTACATGTTTCCCTTTGTTGATGAAAAATTAGAGTTAAAAGATCTCTTGGTCAGTAAGGTGAAGCCTTCTAAAATAAGTGCTAAAGGCTATATCTACGTTCAGAATAATAAGTGGCTGAAAGGGACTTCTGCTGGTTGGAAGTATAATTTCCACAGTTTGCATAATCTAATGTTCACCAAATTTTCCTGAACAAATAACATAAATGGGGTTAAAAAACAATTGTCTTTTCTTAACTACTGCTAACTGCCATCAAGCATGTAACAGAACTGCCACCAGTGACCACTGAACTCATAGAGTAAGAGTAAGAGGAGAGGAAGATCCTCAATCACATCTACTCTAACCAACCAGAATATTCCATCAAGTTTAAACTATTTTTGCAAATCTATTAGAGTTAACTGTAGTACATGCCCCCCTTAACTTACCTAGGCGGTAGAGATTGTTATGGCATAGAGACTGTCAGTGGCGACATGGTGGGATTGAGAGCTGGATCATTTTGCTTAGAGCCTCTTTTTGGAAAATTAAGCAACAATGTAGTGAAAATTCATTATCCACTTAAAAAGATATTGAAAAATTGGCAGTTTCAAATTATTTTGTGTGGTTGCTGCATCAATACTTCATTTGTGATTTTGACCAGGCAAGGAATAACAGTTCTGGCTGTAGTGTTGTGGATGTTAGCATCGCCGCGATGCTGCATTTTATATATAGAATCAAATTGGAAGATGCTTAATTTTGATTGTGTGGATATTGAAAATTTCCATTTCTAGGGATATTGTCATGGATGTTCACATCACCAGAAGTGATATGTGATGCTACATTTGTATGTAGAATTGAATTGGAAATGGGTCAAATTAGAAGATGCTTAATTTTGATTGTGTTGATATTGAAGTTCTCCATTTTTAGATATCTGAATAAGTAGAAAATTGCGGAATTGCTTGCAGCCTTTTTACTCTTATATTGCAATTTGTAGTTTTTTTGTAAGTAGCAAGTGGACATGCACACATACATACAAACAAACAAGGCTTAATACATTAGTAGCCCCTGGTTTTGGCTCAAAAAGCTGAATGGCCCCTGAACTTAAAAAGCGTCTTGTTAGCCTCTTGAGCTTGCTTGAAGTGATATAATTAACTGCCTAAGTCCACGTGGCAGAACATGATTGAATTTGGACAGATTGAAATGTAAACTTCTTTAAGCAAGTTCAGGGGCCAATAGACCATTGTAAGCAAGTTCTGTGGGTCAATAGATCACTTTAAACATATTAAGGTGATCAATAGGTTACTTTAAGCAAGTTTATGGGGCTAACGAGACACTCTGTAAGTTCAGGGGTTCCTGCTGTATTAAACCAACAAAACAAACTAACTAGACTGTTTTGTGCTTGGTATCTAAAACTTCTTGTCTTTAGGTTCTCACACGAGTTGGTTTGCATTGCCCTGACCTGGAGAGTCTGTGTATCAAAGATCAAGCCCTTACAACTGAAAGTCAGTGCTTATGACCTCAAGATCTTGTGCTACTTCATATAGTTTTCATTGAAGTGATATATACTGGTTATAGCTGGATTGCACATTGAGAATAATATTTTCTTCAACAGGTGTCGAAAAAATAGTAGGTTGGGCTTTAAGTCATCACTTTATGCATAGTTCTGAAGCTTTTGTCAAGGATCCCAATCTCGTGATATCGACAGAGAGGTTTTTCTCTCTCAAAACTGGCATGGTCTTAACTAATTACAATACAATATTTGTGGCTAACATTTTTTATTAATGGTCTATCTTGCAGCATTAATTATGGATTGGACATTCTGCAGGGAATACAAAGTGAAAGCAAGAGCTTGAAGAAATCACTGAAGGTAAAGTTCATCTTGGCATCTGGAATATTATTAGTCACGTTACAGTTAGGTATTTGCTTTTTATTGACCTCAAATTTAACTTCAACTATACCCAGGATGTCATCACTGAAAATGAATTTGAGAAGAAACTTTTGGCTGATGTCATTCCTCCAAGTGACATTGGAGTCACGTTTGATGATATTGGAGCCTTAGAAAACGTGAAGGATACCTTGAAGGAACTGGTGATGCTCCCTCTTCAGAGGCCTGATCTGTTTTGCAAAGGACAGCTGACTAAGGTTAGGCTAAAGTGAATGCTGTTTAGTCCCTTTCTTCCTACTTCTTTCCCATGTCTGTGCTGTGTCTGTTGTATACTTATACAATCTTTCTCCTTTCACAGCCTTGTAAGGGAATATTGCTCTTTGGGCCTCCTGGTACTGGGAAAACAATGCTCGCAAAAGCAGTTGCAACTGAGGCTGGTGCTAACTTTATAAACATTTCTATGTCAAGTATTACCTCAAAGGTGTGTGAAAGGTATTGCATCGTCTGTTATAGGGTTTCAGTCTAATTTATGACATTATCTGCATTGATTTTGCAGTGGTTTGGTGAAGGGGAAAAGTATGTTAAGGCAGTGTTCTCTTTAGCTAGTAAAATTGCTCCAAGTGTTGTCTTTGTTGATGAGGTTTGTTCTATTGTTTTTCTGGTTCCATTTGTTATATATCCTGCATCTTCTCATTGTTTCGGGGACATGAACAAATGCGTTGTGTTCCCCCCTTCCCAATCCCCATCTTTTTTCCTTTTTTCCTTGCTTTTCGTGATTGTATTCTTTTTTTATTTATTGTTTTAGGTGGATAGTATGTTGGGAAGACGTGAAAATCCTGGAGAACATGAGGCTATGCGTAAAATGAAAAATGAGTTCATGGTGAACTGGGATGGGCTACGTACCAAGGATAAAGAACGAGTGTTAGTACTTGCTGCCACAAATAGGCCTTTTGACCTTGATGAGGCTGTTATTAGGAGGCTTCCAAGGAGGTTTTTCTTCTTCGTATTCTTGCTCCTTTGATCCTAGGCAAATCTAATTTAACTATAAATATCTTAATTTCTTGGGCAACTGTTTTATGTAGATTGATGGTCAACCTGCCAGATGCACCTAACAGAGAAAAAATTTTGAGGGTTATATTGGCCAAGGAGGAATTGACTTCTGATGTTGATTTGGAAGCAGTGGCAAACATGACAGATGGTTATTCTGGAAGTGATCTGAAGGTTAGGTCGTCTCTTCCTCCCTTACTGCCATATTCTCCCTCCGCTTTTTATTATATGCTGTTTAAGGTTTTTCATCCAGACCAATGCAATATTAAATAGACTATTAAAATGACTAATTTACTCTCAATACTTCTCTCCTAAATTCCTACTTTCTATGCAAAATTTCTCTTAATTTTTATGGCTTAGTTGGGATTATTTGCATTAGTAATGCCATGGATGAGGGTACATTTGAGAAAAAACTGTCAAAAGTGCATGGTAATACGAAATGGCATATAAAAAATGAACAAATTTAAAAACCTAAAACGGAATATTATAAAAAAAGGAGGGAATGTGTTTTTATTTCTATTGTTTATTGGTATCCTCTGATTTGATCCCTTTTTATCTTTCTCATTTTCAGAATCTCTGTGTGACTGCTGCACATTGTCCCATCCGGGAAATATTGGAGAAAGAAAAGAAGGTTAGCTAATGACTAGCTCATTTGTTTAAGTTTATAGTTTGTGTTGTAAATATTCCATGTTGGGCTTAAGGGTCAGTTGGCTGTGAACTTCCACAGCTGCGCACATATTCCAAGGAGTCAGTGAGAGAGAGCTTCCATGTTGGTTCCTTGGGTCTTGTGCGAAATCTGTCCATTAAACACAAAAAAAAAACCGTTGTGGCTTTGTGTTTTTGCAATATGTGTGAGGATTGTGATTTGTTGCCTTGGCAAACAAACCATGTGTTGAAAAATAACAAGCCAATCTACATTTTTGAAAAAAAGAAGAAAATAAATTGCTTTGATAAAATCAGTTTACTTGTATAAATTAATGGTGTTACAGGAAAGAAGTTTGGCATTGGCAGAGAAGAGACCGTTGCCAGCATTGTATAACAGTAGCAACGTGCGTCCTCTTAAGATGGAGGATTTTAGATACGCCCATGAGCAGGTATACTAGTCAGAAAAATAATATGGTTGGTTTAGTGTGATGATATAATAGTAAGTGATGTGGGAATTGCATTGCAGGTGTGTGCAAGTGTGTCATCAGAGTCAGCAAATATGAATGAGCTTTTACTTTGGAATGATTTATACGGTGAAGGTGGATCAAGAAAGAAGAAATCCTTAAGTTACTTCATGTAGAGGAATGAATAATCTGTAAATAGAGGTTTATCATTCAATAGGTGGGCCATAGATTAGGTTCTGTCCCTTCCCGTTTCCATTTGTATTATACATACATACATAGGTGTTTTTTTTGCTCTCTATAGACAGACAGTTATGGGTAACCCATTCATGCCCCTTTCTCTTCATTTTAATTTATCTTCTCTTCTTTGCTTCTGTATATGCTAATTTTGATTAATCAAAATAAGCTCTTGTTATTGTTATTGTTCATTAATTTCAGGTTGTATGTTATTCACATGTTTTAATAACTCTTCACAAGTACAGTATTCATAACTTACTTTCCTTGCCAAAAGTAATTTTATCTCTTGACGCTATAATATGACAATCTGGGTTGAGACATTTTTAACACCTGCTTTATTTTTAGTTATGAATTTTGTTATTTTACCTCAGTTGTGTCCGTTTGTGTCATCTCATTAGATAAAAGACGTGTATATATTTGTTCGGATTTTTTTTTTATCACATATTGAATGGAAAACATCAAATTTTTTTTTAAATAGTTTTGTCTGAGGCTAAAAGTATTTTATCTTCTAATTTATTTTGAAATTGTAAAAATGATGAATTAACTGATATATGATTGAGGTAAGAACCAATGTTATTAGAACTAGACCGGGCATTAAATTGGATTGATAGTTGGGTCGCGGGCCATTTGGTCGGATCGGATGACCAAATGATGTAATAAATAAATAAATAATATTTTTATATATTAAATATATATAATTTCAAATTATTTTGATAAATTATATATATTCAAAATAAATTATAAATAACTTTGGTTTGTTATTTTTTTTTTGTCAACTTGAGACTTAAATATATAATGGATAAATGAAGTTTTAAATAACTTATGTATTCTATGCCATTAGATCTTTTTAATGTTATATTATAAACTCAAAATGGATAAATGATGAACTAGAAATTGATTTTTTTTTGGGGGACAATGAACTAGAAATTGATACTTAAAGTGAACCACTTAAAATCTTGATCATTCTAATTTACATAAAATGATAAGTTTATATATATATATATATATATATAAAACAAATAAGAATATGTGGTTATAATATAAGTTAAATTTACATAAAATGATACGTTTATATATATATATATATATATATATATATATATATATAACAAATAAGAATATGTGGTACTAAAGGAGTTCTCAAATTAAATACCACGTATAGGAGTATAGACTTTCAGATTCATCTGGAACTTCCATGAAACATTCCCCATTAAGGAAAATCCCCATACGGTTTAGGCGAAGGGGTCATCCAATGATAACATTATAAGGTAAAACCGAATCAATCACCAATAATTCAGCTGTAGTTTTCATTTGACTGTGCCATCACCTATATGGCAAGTTTCATTTGTGTATTATCCAACAATGGTACAGAATGCCCCAAGATGCCAACCAATGGCGACAAGTAGGAATAAGCTTTTTCAGACTAAGGTGTAGTGCCTCGTAGGATTTGCGAGTTATAATGTTGGTCTAACTCCCATCGTCAATGAAAACTCTTTTGACCTTGAAATCCTCAAGCAAAATTTCAATGACCAAGGCTTCATTATGCGCCTGTCGAGAAAAACTCCCGAAAGAGAATTCAGATTTTGATTCGGTAGTTTGCTCCTGGTCCTTATGAACTATCATTCTCTTGGTTGAACGATCTTCTTTGGATCCCCAGCAATGACATTAATAACCCCATGGAAGCTCTCTCAGCATGCTGGTTATCTTTTGGTTCCCTAGTATTGATGGCATTTTTAAGGAACTTATCCAATTTTCTGGCTTTTGCCGTTTTATGCACTAGATACAATAGGAATGATAGGTGCATCATGGACCTCTAACATCCATCGAAATGGATCAGTTCTCCTTCTTATTCTTTCTTCATCATTCTTCTCATAGATACTTAATGGGACATGGTCAGCTCGTGCATTAATTTCGGGAACACCTTAATGATGAGGTTGTTTCCACCATATAGGTACATCATCATCATCATCATCATCATCATCATCATCATCGGGGGTATAAGGACCTCAATTATCTTCTTTATCAAAAGTTTCTGTAGAATAAAAAAAATGACTTCTCGGTTATATCATCTAAACTGGGGTTGGATTCCGCCATACAGGTACATCATCATCATCATCATCATCGAGGTTATAAGGACCCCAAATATCTTCTTTATTAAAAGTTTCTGTGGAATAGAAAAAATGAATTCTCTGTTATATCATTTAAACCGGGGTTGGATTTGAGGTTGGAATTTGTGATCTTTTCTTTGCTTGTCCGATGAACGTTAACTTCGACAATGGGATCACAACTTGATTGAACTGACACGAGGTTTGGACGTGTAATGTCTTCCAGGAGGTTACTCGTCACGACATTCTCTTCCTTCATAACTCGCTGTAGTTGTGCATCTATTGTTCGCGGTTCAAAAGTAACATATAGTGAGATCACATTGTTCAGAATCATTTAGCAATACTCTATGATGTAGATAACATCACTGGAATCAACAATAGGTACTACTAAGCTAAGAAATTTTGTTTGGACCGTATGTTGTTTGCATGATCATATATAGGTCAAATGAGGTTGAATTAACGCAAGCAGAAGTGTAGACCTTCTCTTGTAACCTCTTAAAGTGATTTTTGTTGAAACTCGAAACAACTTCGATTCACCATCCACGTATGTCATGACTTTTCCCTATGTTTTCATTGTTAATTCCACGTGATCACACACAAAAGATGACCGGTTGACATACTACGAAATGATTGAGAAACAAACACATTGTTAAAAGGCTTAATACATCATTTGCCCCCTGAACTTGTCCAAAATGGTTGATTGGCCCCCTGAACTTTCAAAGTGTCTCGATAGCCCCCTGAACTTGTATAAAATGTTTACTTAGCCCCCTGAACTTGCGTAAAACGTAATCAATTGATCACTCGGTTGCAAAAAAGTAAGTTAAATGTGGAAGATGTATTCCACGTGTCTTAAAATGTTATTACATAATTTAAAAATAGAGTAAAAATGAAGTTATTACTTGCTCAACTATGAACCTTGTATTCTCTAATATTACAACCGTAATACCCCGATCTTGATTGTTTTACTTTTTTTAAGACGCGTGCAATACATTTTCCGTATTTAACTTACTTTTTTGCAATCGAGTGATCAATTGATTACGTTTTACGCAAGTTCAGGGGGCTAACTGAACATTTTATGTAAGTTCAGGGGGCTATCGAGACACTTTGAAAGTTCAGGGGGCCAATCAACCATTTTGGACAAGTTCAGGGAGCAAATGATGTATTAAGCCAAAATTATCATATCATTTTCGCAATTCAAATATCTGCGAAAATAATTTGCTTCACAGTACTGCGCAGTTATATTATGTATGTAAAATCAATAAAATACTTATATTTTGAATTGATATATAAAATTGAAATTAGATTGCATAAAAGATGAGAAGTGAAATATAAATAATGTTAACTAATAATATATATACTAAAAATATTTAGAAAAAGTAAATAATGAAAGTATCTAATTGGTACTATATATTATAATGCATCTAAAAATATATCGAGCTTTTCAATTGAGTTAGAATTGTAATTCAATTAACCAACAATTCAGTTCAATCGAACCAAACCATTGGTCACGACTCACGAGTATCTCCGTTCTTCTATTGTAAGTCTCAATTATGCAGTAGTTGCAACCAAATTCAACATTAAACAGAGGCTTAGCTATGGAGGTTATGACCCATTCTTCAACGTTCCTTCTCCCCAAGATCTCCGGCGACCACCTCCCTTCACTTTCTTACGCCCTTGTTCTCCTTAACCAACGGCTCCCTACCTTCGCTCCTCTTATCTGGAAGCACGGTACTTCTTCTCTCTTCTTTCCCGCTTCTTCCTTTTAATTTCATTCTTTTAAATGCGCAATATTTTCATTATTGCCTTTCTTGACATATGCTTCTTTTTTTCTGTGTAGAACAGCACAACTACGCATCTGTGCAGATGGCGGCGCCAATCGTGTGTACGATGAGATGCCTCTTTTATTTCCTCGCGAAGACGCTCTTGATGTTCGACACAGGTCCTGTTGCAATTATAAATTCTTTTTTCCTCTGTCTGTGTATATGTATTGATTTCAAGTTTGGTAGGGAAAGCTCTTTGTTGATTTTCAGATGTTAATTTTTAGAATTTCAAATTGCATCATGTTTCATTTAGGATTTCATTTTTCATGTACCTCTCTGGGATAACACGAGATTTAACTTTGGCCACTGATTGCATTGCGAAAGGGTATTTCTAAGAGGGTTGGTTGGAAAGAAAGGTGTCTGCTCCCTTCAACAAATAAAAATTTGTATTAGGTTGGAGCCTTGGTAACATTTTGAGGCTTTGCTCCACATTCTTCGCACATCAAAGAGTGCATCTAGTCCCCTTCAATTCAAATTTTTGACAAATAAATTTCTTCTAGTATAGATAAGAAAATTTCTTCCAGAGAAGAGAATACATTTAACTCTTTTTAATTGGGATCTTGTGGAGGAAAGAAGCAGTAGCGCCTTGAAAATAAAGATTTTTCTCTCTTAGCTCGGAACAATAGCTGGTTTCATATTGACATTTAGTATACAATCATTTGTAGACCTAGAAGATGCAAGATGTCTAATTTTCTTTTCAAGTTTCTCTCCTATAGAAGTTTATACTTTTTATTATGTCATCTTTTTACAGAAGAAAACTATTGCAGAACTAATGCATTTTTGAATTATTCTGGGCATTAATTCATACATTAAAATGTGTACTTATATCTGTCCCAATAGTCTTACTTGCAGTCATGCCTTCTGCAGACTTTTATTAATGTGACGAGGCATCACTATCTCCTAAGTTATTGGGTGATTAAATATTTTCTTCTCGGAGGCATAGCTTCTCAAATTTGCATCTATAACTACTTGCATTCTTCATTTCTTCAGCATGGCATTTCATGACTTCTGCTGCTAGTGTCAGATCAATGCAAATATCACGGTGTCAGATCAATGCAAGTGTTTATAGCAGTATTGAGATGTGAATATGCTATATATGATTCTTGACAACATAGCTCATAAGTCACTTATCTTTACTCTCATCACTTGGTGTCAAGATTGTATCAACTACAATTGCAGGTACAAGCCAGATGTAATCAAGGGAGACATGGATTCAATCAGAAGAGAAGTGTTGGACTTCTATGTCAGCCTGGTAAGCTGGCTATATGAACCATCTATCTCATAGTGTGGACAATGTTTTCTTTTATGCTTCTGGAGGTATTATTCATTTATGGACTGAAATCTTGTAGCTTGAATGGCTAAATCCACATGGACATGCATATAGCACTTTTGTACTTGGTAATTCATGTTTAAATCTCTTTTCCATTTGTATGTTTTACTTTCTCATTAGGAATGGTTTCGTTTTTCTTTTCTTGTATTAGATGACTGATTGGTTAAATGTCAGTTAGACTTTCTCAGATGTCTTTTCTTGTTTGCTGAAAAGCAGGGAACAAAGGTGGTTGATGAATCTCATGATCAGGATACAACTGATCTACACAAGTGCGTTGTATATATCCGTGACTCCACTCCAGACATAGATAAGTCTAAAGTAAGTTGGACATTTTCATAACTGAAGTTCATCTTCTTCTTTGTGTTCAAGTGTGAACTCCATTCCTAATATACTAATGTGACTGATCCTTTTTACTATGCAGCTCTGCATTCTCGTTGCTGGAGCACTTGGGGGGCGATTTGACCATGAGGCTGGAAATATTAATGTTCTGTGTCGGTTCTCAAGCATTAGAATAATTCTCATCTCTGATGATTGCCTTATCTACCTCCTTCCATCTAGTCACTATCATGAAATTTATATACAATCTTCGTATGAGGGCCCACATTGCGGACTGGTTCCCATTGGTATGCCATCGGGGAGTACCACGACCAAAGGGCTGAAGTGGGATCTTAGTGAGTATATTGCAGCATTGGTTTCCAGCATCAGTATAATTTATGTTTCTGACTTGAGGATGTATTTGTTTCAGATGGCACAGAGATGAGGTTTGGTGGTCTAATAAGCACATCAAACATAGTAAAAGAAGAAAAGGTAACAGTGCAATCTAGTTCGGATCTTCTTTGGACTATTTCCATTAGGAAGAAGGAATAAGAGTGGAATTTGAAGCAAAATATACTTGCTAACCCATATACTATACCATACCCAAATGTCTTTTTGTACTTCTTCCTTTATTATGTGCATATATAATTTACTCTTTCTTCTTCTTGCCAACTGTAATGTTGAAGATTGCAGTAATTATTTTACATATATGTTGTTATATTAATGCCAGTATGAAAATGGAGAAACGAGGAGATTTTTGGAGATAAAACTGTTTTTATGACAAACTTAGCTGATTTCTTCTCGAAAAACCTTTTCTCTATTATCGATAGTTTCAAAGGAGAGTCCCTTGCCAGAGCCTCTCAGTGTTGTGATGTCCATCTCGTGGGATGGAGCAGGCCAAGAGAGGGGGTTGTGAAGTTGAATACTGATGGTTCCTGCCTCAGTAACGGTAAGATTGCGGCTGGAGGTGTGCTTAGAGATGCAGGGGGCGCCTGGCTTTCTGGGTTCTCTCAGAATTTAGGGTTAGGGTTATTCCTTTTCTGCGGAGCTCTGGGCTATTCTTACTGGAATCAATCTTGCTAAAAGGCTGGGTGTTAAGAGGCTCTCTGTGGAGTCTGATAATTTGGAAGCAATCAAAATGATTTCTGAGAATCATTCTATGGGTCTTAACAGTCGCAACCTCATCAAAGCTATTAAAAGACTTTGCTCTTCCTTTGAGTTCGTAGAGTTCAGACACATTTTTAGAGAGCAGAATCGTGTTGCTGATCGCTTGGCGACGGCGGGCCATGAAGGGACGTTAGGCGTTACTACCCTTCCTGTTTCCCCTAATTTCATCTCTCCTCTTCTCTTAGAAGATAAGATTGGGGTTAGCTTCCCTAGGCTAATTCCTGGGTAGTTTGTTGTTGTTCGTTTTTCTTTTCCTTTTCTACTAAAAAAAAAAATGCCAGTATGAAAATTATATTATTATTTAGTATATTTTAAGTTCAAAATAAGTAATCAAATTTTTAATAACTTAATATTCTAATTTGAATAATAATAAATATATTTTTCATATAATATTTTTTTTATGTGCTATTATTAATATATACAAAATCAATAATATATTTAAAAAATAATTATATAGAAAATGACAAATTTATTTTTCTACCATAAATTACTTTTATTATGCTTGATAAATTAATATATTAATTTTTTTTGTAACATGTTATATTAAAAATAATAATGTAGTATTTAATTTTTTTTAGTAAAAGAGTATGCATAAAAATTAATTATTAATTTTATTTTATCGATTAAGCTTAAAAACTCTAATATATTTTTAAAAATAAATAACCTAATTATAGAAATCTAAAGACTACTAAATTATTTACCCGGACTTTTTTATTCTAGCTAAATCTCTGCCTAATAAGTTATAAAAAAAGAAAAGAAAAATCTAGCTAAATCTCTGCCTAAAAAGTTAAAAAAGAAAAAGAAAAAAAGAAAAGAGGGTAAAGACTATTTCGTCTTCTCCATACTTCAAAATAGATTCACAACACAACTAGATCAATAAAAAGTCAAAAGGTTCCTAGTCTCTCAAATCTTAAATTTATCACGTCAATACCACTAATTTCTTGATTTTTTTTTTCGCTTACTATTTAGGATGTTGACTTAACTTATTTAGGATGTTGACTTAATTATTTAGTTTTTATTCTATTAGATTTAGTTTTCCTTGTCCATTAAGAGTATTAGCTAGCCAGGGCTTGCTTGCATTGTTTTAAGGCAGAGTTTTATATAATCAAATTCAGTTTGCACTTGCTAGAAAAGTGTTGTGTTCTCAATTTGTCTTGATCCAAAGACAATCCCGTTTGATCGATTTCCAAGTAGAGTCGTATCAACTAGTACTTTCATCTTTTTCCTTTTTTGTCATACCATTGATAACAAAAAAAAAACTTGAAATTCCCAACTTTCATAATACTACGGTTGATAATCGCCTCAAATTTGTTGCTCTCCAGATGGAAGGCGACGCCTTAGAATGGT
Organism: Euphorbia lathyris; assembly: GCF_963576675.1. Taxonomy (NCBI): domain Eukaryota; kingdom Viridiplantae; phylum Streptophyta; class Magnoliopsida; order Malpighiales; family Euphorbiaceae; genus Euphorbia; species Euphorbia lathyris. The sequence goes on from NC_088911.1 coordinate 61,075,469, forward strand.
ACCGCTGGATGAAAGCTAATAACATCTTTCACAGCTGGCAGGACCTCCTTGAAAAAATTAAAAAACGCTTCGACCCGTCTCAGTTCAAAGATTTTCGAAGACAACTATATAAACTGGTACAATCTGGGATTCTCATCGACTATTTGGCTCGGTTCGAAAATTTGTTGAGTAAGGTTATCAGCCTTACTGAACCTCAGCTCCTCTCCTGTTTTATATCGGGCCTCAAACCCTATCGTAGCCGCAAGGTCCACATCGCCCGTCCTACCACTCTACTCGAATCTATTGATTTGGCCAAAGAGCACTCGTAGTACCGAACCAAGTTTCGATCGGATTGGAGGCAATTCTAGACCCACGTCTAAACCGCCAGCCACTGATTACACAATTCCAGAAAGTGTGAAACCGGCTACAATTCCTCCTAAAATTAACGACGGTAAACTGTTCCGTTTCGATGGATCTCGTATAAAGAGATGTGCGAACGCAGGGAAAAGGCCTATGTTTTAATTGTGACGAGCGTTATTCCCCGAACCATAAGTGCAATGGCCGCTTCTTAATGCTAATCGACGATGAAGCAGACAACTCAATCCTTGACACACCATATATCTTCAACGAACAAGCTCACGAGCTAGTTCTAACGACGGATATCTCGAGCTTGACATCCTTACAAGGACGTAACAATTCCCGCTCTCTTCGAATCCGATGAAATTGTCATAATCATACTGTCACAGTTCTCATCGATAGCGGCAGTACCCATAATTTCCTCAAACCTACCATCACTGCGTTACTGCACCTCCCTACAATCACCACCACATCGTTTCATGTCTACGTCGGCAATGGTGACGCACTGACTTGTTCCACTCGTCCCAACGTCAAAATTAGTCTACAAGGTACCAACTTCATTATGGATTTGTTGGTTTTACCTATTAAAGGACAAGATATAGTATTGAGAATTCAATCGCTACAACAATTGGGGAAGGTAGCACACGACTGTTCAGATCTCACCATGGATTTTTCATAGAATGGGAAATTGGCTCGCTTACAAGGAGACACCATGATCAATACACACACGGTGTCATTCTGACAGCTCCAGGCTTGTCTTAAAACACAAGAAATAAGCAGCCTTTATAAGCTCCACCAGCTTTCAGAATCCATTGAGCCCGAGACAGTTGCTTTGACTAAGCTACAACTTGACCCGAAATTATGTCTAGAGCTTCAAAGCATCCTCAAGGAATTCGGCACAATATTTCAACCACCGCAAATGTTGCCACCATCATGGAAGTTTGATCACCGTATTTACCTATTACCGAACATGAAACCTGTCAACGTTCGGCCTTACCGCTACACATATTTTTAAAAGAATGAAATTGAGTGATTAATTAAAGAGATGCTGAACCAAGGAATTATTTGGGCAAGCCATAGTCCTTTTTCTTCCCCGATATTCCTAGTTAAAAAGAAGGATGGGGCATTCTGTTTCTGTGTTGACTATCGTTCTCTCAATGCAGTAATTGTCAAGGACAATTTTTCTATTCCCACAATTGACGAATTATTCGATGAACTGGGATATGCCACTATCTTCTCCAAACTTGATCTACGTGATGGGTATTTCAAGATTCACATGAAAGAGCGGGATGTCTACAAAATGGCATTCCAAACATATGAACGCCATTATGAGTTCCTAGTTATGTCGTTCAGGTTATCAAACACACCATCTACCTTCCAGGCCACCACGAACACAATCTTGGCTCCCTTTCTGCGAAGGTTTGTTACCGTTTTCTTTGATGGCATACTAATCTATAGCCCAACCCTGGAAACATACATCGATCATCTCCGCAAAGTCATCCAATGTTCAGCAACGAATGAATTTTATCTCAAACCATCTAAATGTCTCATTGGGAAAGATACAATTGAATATTTGAGACATCTGGTCACTAAACATGGTATCATGGACGATCCAGGTAAAGTGGAAGACATGCTCACATGGCATGGTATCATGGACGATCCAGGTAAAGTGGAAGACATGCTCACATGGCCAACACCGGAGAATGTCAAACAGTTACGTGGGTTCTTGGGGTTAACAGGGTGTTATCATCGTTTCATCTTACAGTATGCTACAATCATCGCTCCTCTAACCGACCTCCTTAAGAAAGATGCCTTTTCATGGTCTCCAGCAATGGATGTGGCTTTTTCCACTTTGAAGGTAGATGTGACCTCCACTCTTGTACTCTGATTGCCAAATTTCTCCTTAACCTTCATCATTAAAATAGACACTTCAAACGTGGGGGTTGGCATGGTTCTCCTTTAAAACAATCACCCCATTCCATATTATAGCAAAAAAATTGGGCATACGAATGCAGGGAAGCCCAACCTATCTTAAAGAGCTCTTCTTTCTTACAGAAGCCGTTAAAAAATATCGACAATACTTATTTAGTCGTTTCTTTATTATTCGGTCGGATCACAAAAGCCTCAAGGAATTGTTCCATCAAGTAATTCAAACTTCGGATCAACAATTTTATATACGCAAGTTGTTGGGTTATGATATTTGGATTGAATTTAAAGCTGGACATGCAAATTACGCCACAGATGCCCTTTCACGGATCGGTGAAAGTGAACCTCGGGAGTCTCCTACTAGTTTTATACACCTTATAAGCAAACATATATCCCACTTCTTGGCGGATCTACGACACAAAAACCGAACGCTACTAGATTTGCAAGCATTGCATGACCAGTTACGTCAGGGACCCTTTCCCAAGGGTTCACGAACAATGATGGCATTATCTGCTTCAAAGGATGTATGTATATCAGCTCCGACTCCCTTCTACGTTTTCCTCTCCTTGAAGAATTTCACGCGAGTAAAACAGCTGGTCATATTGGTCAGAAACACACGTTGGTACGCTCGACTTCATTGTTTTATTTGCCGCAAATGAAGCATGAAGTTAGGATTTTGTGGAGAATTGCGTAGTGTGCCAAAAAAACAAAATACTTCAACCTCTTTCTGTTCCAGAATTAGTTTGGCATACAGGATGTTATCTATGACCGAATATCTCCCCGCCTTACGGAGAACTTTGATATGCTCATTTTTATCTTCAGGTAAAGATCATGTAGTGAGATAAGAAACAATAGCATAAACCATTCCTTATCGATATCTACTACCATGACCTCTCTTCGATCAATACTTACAATGGATAGTTTTTCAATATGGCATGAGCAGAGGTGAGACCCATTAAGAGTTGATGCCAATTTTGCTAAATGATCTGCCTCGTCATTCTCCTCTCTGAGCATTCTTTGAACTTCCATACTTCGACCCTTTCATTTTCCCTCTTATAATAGTTGTCTTGCAATTAGCAGATGTTTCTTTATGATGTCATCTCTAGCTTCGTAGTTCTTTGTGAGTTGGTAGACTATAAGCTAGGAGTCACTTTTTAACACAGTTTTATCCAATTTGATTATATTTACAATCCAGAGCCCCTGCAACAAAGCCTCATATTCGGCTACATTATTAGATGCCAAAAAGTCTAAAGTAGCTGCATATATGAGTTTAAGACCATGAGGACCTTGTACAAAGATTTTGATAGCACCTTCCTTATTTGAACTTTTGTCCATAAATATCCCCCATATTTCTGAAATTTTTGGCTGCTTACCATCTTCCTCTAGTACCTTAATCAGAAAGTCTGCTAGTGCTTATGCTTCAAAAGCTTTTCGAGGCTCATACCAGGTGCTAAACTCTGTTAATTTCAACGCTCGCTATGCAAGCCTTCATGAAGTTTAGGTCTTTACAAGATTTTTCTCAATGGCATGTCCGTCCTAACTACGATTGAGTTGCTTTGAAAATAATGCTGAAGCTTCTGCACCGTGATTACCACCCCAAATGCCAACTTTTCCAGCCTTGGGTACCTTACCTCAACATCTCTTAGGACCCTACTAACATAATAGAGATGGAACTGCTTCGTACCTTCTTCCTGAATTAGCACACTCCCTACCAAATCCTCTGTTGGACTTTTGTACAAGTATAGAGTTTCTCCAAGTAGAGGTATGCTCAGTAGTGGAGGTGAAGCTAGGAAAAGCTTTAATTTATCAAAGGACGTTTGGCACTCTATGATCCAGTTGAAAATTTTAGCACATTTAAAGCTTTTGTAAAACGACATGCATCTTTTAGTTGAACATGAATTAAAGCACCCCACATTATTAATCTTTCCTTTCAATTTTTAAACACCATTCAGCTTCTTTGGAGGCTCCGTGTTTATGATAATCTAGATTTTGTCTAGATTCGTCTTAATGCCTTGCTGAGAAATCATGAATCCCAAAAGCTTTCCCGAAGATACACCGAACGTGCCTTTTTCTGGATTCAGCTTGAGATTGTGCTCCTATAAGGTAGTGAATATTGTGGCTAAATTAGTTGCATGCTCTTTTATAGTTCGGCCTTTAACAATCATGTCATCAACATAATTTCCACCTTGTCTCCGATTTCTTCTTTGAATATTTGGTTTACCAGTCGCTGGTATGTAGCACCTACATTTTTTAGTCCGAACGGTATTACATGATAACCATATGCACCTTCATCCGTTCGAAATTATGTCCACAATATGTCCTCCGAATTCATTGGAATTTGATGGTATCCAGCTGTAGCATTGTTATCGTCGTAATTTATAGCATTTTTTGTATTTAATTGCTACTTTTTTCGTAACATTTCAATAAGTTTTAATGATAGTTTTTGTATATTTTCATCAGTTTACGTTTCTAAGGCCCCATTTGTTTGGGGGAAATATTGTGTTCTACAAAATTTTATGCAGGAAAATAAAAGATTTTTTTTGTTATTAGCAATAATACTGGAAAATATTTTTCAACCACTAAAAACGTGAAAAACACAAAAAAAACGTGAAAATTTGTTAAAAACACGAAAAGTGGAAAAATTTGAAAATCACGAAAAGTAAAAAAAATTAAAAACATAGAAAAAGTGGAAAAAGTGGAAAACACGAAAATGTGAAAAAAATTGATGTCAAAAGCACGAAAAACGTTTTTTCACATTTTTGGTATTTTTTGTATGTTTTCTCGTGTTATTAACATTGTGTTTTTTGCATTTTTTCTTCATTTTTTCGTGTTTTCACGTTTAGTTTTTTGGTTTTTCCCTTTTTCACGTTTTCTTTTTTTCGCGTTTTTTATTTTTCTCACTTTGTTACTTTTTTGTGTTATTCACGTTTTCATGTTTTTCGTATTTTTCATGTTTTTGTGTTTTTTACGTTTCGTGTTTTGTTTGCATTTTTCGTCTTTTCATGTTTATCGTGTTTTTCACTTATTGTAACGTTTTTGTGTTTTAGCATTTTTAGCATTTTCGTGTTTTTCGTATTTTTTCACGTTTTCGTGTTGTTCATGTTTTGTGCTTTTTTAAGTGTTTGCTCTTTTTTGTGTTTTTGTGTTTTTCACGTTTGTTCACATTTTCATGTTTTTGCGGGTTTTTTTCATATTCTCATGTTTTGTAACGTTTTCACGTTATTCATGTTCTTTCGTGTTTCATATTTTTGTATTTTTACATTTTTTAACGTTTTCCCCATTTTCCATTGACTTACCACTTATTTTCCTTTGACTTGTTTTCCTGCCCAAACAAACACTAGAAAATTGGGAAAATATTTTCCTGCAGAATATTTTTCTCCAAACAAACATGGCCTAAGTCTTTTTTTCCGTGTGTTTTCATGCATTTTCACAAGGTTTAATCATAAATGACCAAAGTCGGGACTTAAAACGAAGTTTCAGAAGCAACACGGAGCCGAAAACACCTTTTTTCACTTTAGTCCCTGCACCTCATCGAGGTGCATCCCAACCTCATCGAGGTGGGGATTTAGTGAAGTTTATTCACTTTAATCCCTAAACCTCATCGAGGTGGGAGCCGTATGTGGAAAGTCATTTGTTCACATGGCGGACAGATTTGACATATTTTCGTATCTTAATCATATCTCTCTCATACGAACTCAGATTGAGGTGATTGAAAATGCGTTGGAAAGGTAAGAGATAGATGAACAAATGACTAATAATAATCAACTCCAAGTTCAAAGTGTAATAGGCTCAAAATATTGTCCTAAGTTGATGTACATGTTGAAGCCTAGGATTGCTTTCCCACCTTCACACATTTTCAACTCCCAAATTTTCAAAGTTTTCCACCACCCTCTTTAAAGCTTAATTTGGAAGATTAGAGGGTTGGGGGACATAAGAAGACTTGGTCTTTGGAAGCATATGAGCCATTTTACTATTAAAGGAGAACTTAGGAACCATTTGAAGACACCAAGCTTAGGCTTAATTCTTCCCCCTTTCATGTTAGTTTGTTGATTCTTCTCTTCAAGAATCACTTGTATTTGCTATTGTAATTGTTGTTATTGTTCTCAAAGTGTTGTTTGTGCAAAAGTTCATCCAATAAAGTAAGTTTCAAGTCACCGAGAAAGTCCGTTCGGCAATCGTCATTACGGTTTCTTCTAAGCTTTAATCTCTTTTATTACTATGAACTTCATTATCTATCTTTCTAAGGTGCGTTTTAATCTAATCATGGGCTAAAACCCCCTTAACTAAGGCTAAAAGCAGATCTTGACCTCAATTATATGGTAATTACGTTTAACCTAATTAAGCTAATATGTGTATCCTTTTAAAGAACCAACTTATGGTTCTTAATGCTTGTTGGAGATGGACCAAATCCCAACTCGAATATAATTAATCGTTTATATTGACCATGATTAAATTGATTAATCGAAACTCATAAGTTGGACCTAATGAACTTAGCGTGGCTTATTGGTTTTCCAAGATTTTTCATGAATCTTATATCGATCTATTATGCGCCTCTGCATATAGCATTGGGTAGTCCTCATACAATAACTGTCCTAGCTCTACCCTATCTTTTGTTTCATTTCTTCTGGAACAATCACAAACACTTTTTTGATTATGGATCTACTAACAGAAATTCAATGTGTAATCTTAGCATTCAATTTGTATTCCTAAATAATCTCATTTTTCAATTATTCAACCATTTCATTTTACCAAGTTGAATGTTAGTCAGATTAGTCAACATTTATATGTTTCGATGCAATAACAAGATGTTATTTGTAACAAGTAGTTTTGTTGGTTGGTTAATTGGTCACATTTTATTCATGAAATGGGTTGGATTGATATTAGTCTGGATACAGCAAAATATTTCTATTAGATCTAGTGTACTTTTTCGCTAATAACTACCTTATGTCAGAATTGAGAAATTCTATGGCTCGAATCTTTAGTATTATCTTATTTATTACCCGTCTCTACTGAGGTACATTGACATGATCTTGTTTCCTCGAAATCCTGAGCGATTTGAACATTATCAGGTTCTTCAAAAATTCTCCCACTCGAATCGAGAGGTCTGTTAGGCTCTAATTCCTCATAGAGAGTGCTATGTTGGTCGACATCGCCTGATTTCGGAAATTCATTTTCTAGAAAGATGACATCTCGTGATTCGAATTCCATAACTCTTCCATCTTTGTTTTCTCCCACTAGAATATATCCTTTCTCCAGTTATGGGTATCTTATAAAGACACATTTCTTACCCCTCAGGCATAGTTTTCCAAACTTACTGGAGGTGTCGTGGGCAAAAGCTGTGCAACCCCAAGGTTTTAAATAGTTTAAAACAGGCTTGCAACCGGTTCATAGTTCATATGGAGTGAAAGTTACAGATTTGGAGGGCACTCGGGTAAGGACGTAGGTTGATATGAGTAGCACATCTCCCTAAAATGAAATGGGTAAGTTGGCTTCAACCATCATCGACCTAACCATATCGAGAAAAGTTTTTTCCTCCTCTCGGCAACACTATTTTGTTGTGGAGTGTATCAAATTATCAATTGATGTTCAATTCCTTTTTCATCACATTAATTCAAATTCCGTAACTCTTCCATCTTTGTGTTCTCCCACTAGAATATATCCTTTTGCTAGTTATGGGTATCTTATAAAGACACATTTCTTACCCCCCGGGCCTAGTTTTAACTTACTCGAGGTGTTGTGGGCGAAAGTGGTGCAAGGCCAAGGTTTTAAATAGTTTAAAACGGGCTAGCGACCGGTCCATAGTTCATATGGAGTGAAAGTTACAGATTTGGAGGGCACTCATGTAAGGATGTAGGTTGCTATGAGTAGCACATCTCCCCAAAATGAAAGGGGTAAGTTGGCCTCAACCATCATCGACCTAACCATATCGAGAAGAGTTCTATTCCTCCTCTCGGTAACACTACTTTGTTGCAGAGTGTATCGAATTGTAAATTGATGTTCAATTACTTTTTCATCACATAAAGCATTAAAGTTATCTGAAAGATATTCCCAACCTCGGTCAGTTCTTAAAGCTTTGACTTTTCTATCTAACTGATTTTCAGCTAAGTTCATGAAGTTTTTGAAACAACTTAATGCCTCATATTTATAAGACATGAGATAGACGTGACCATATCTTGTATAGTCATCAATAAAGGTGATTAAGTGGTAGGCCCCGTGCCTTGCCCTCGTATTCATTGGACCACAAACATCTAAATGCATTAATTGTAAAGGGTAGTCAACTCTATTTGTCTTTCCGAATGGTTTTCTTGACATCTTTCCTTTTAGGCAAGTCTCACATGGTGCTAATCCGACGTGGTTCAAACTACCTAAGAGGCCTTCTTTAGCTAATCGATTCATACGATTTTAACCTATGTTATTCAAACGAGCATGCCATAAAAATGCATTTTTATTAATAGAAGAATAAAAGACAATATAAAGAGAAATGGATTTATTATAAGTACTTAAATTAACATCCATGGCAATCAAACCATTCGTAAAATAACCAGATCCATAAAAGGTAAACACAAATTCAAGCTATTATCGTTAAAAAAAACAAATTAAAACCCATGCTCACCAATTGTGAAACAGAAATGAGATTTTGATGAATCTCAAGGGCATAAAGAACATCATGTTGGAACAGAGTCTGACCTCCTTGTGGAACCAACCTAGAAGTACCAATCCCTCGAACTTCGACCTTCGAGTTGTTTCCTACATACAACCATTTTGATCCTTTTAGCAAGTGCTGGAAATCTACGAAGGCTTAACGATCCTTCGTCACGTGGTCTGTTGCACCTTAGGGACTTTGCATTCAGACGCATAGTGCCCTCCTTGCTCACAGTTTGTAACATTTCACACGTGAGATGTTGACTTTGCATTTGTTCTTTTTGTTCTTTCCTTTTGTTTTGGGCTCTTTTGTTTGCTCTTTGCCCTTGCTATAGAAACACTTATGTTTCTTTCCTCGAGCTTCAGGGAAATTCCCATTGGGATGATAATCGACATAATTAGCCTTAGAATTGACTCTGACAGCGGATAACTGATCCTTTTCCAACTCTAGGTGGCGACTGACATCCTCAAAGGTTGTAACCAATGTGGAATGAGCCAGGTGCATCTTCATATGCTCCCAACTATTTGGGAGTGAGCGAATAACAACTTGAACGTTTTGCTCATCAGTCAACTTGTGACCTCCTACATCGAGGGAACTGATCATGTTGGACATTTCTCTCAAATGTTTCCTCACGGTGTGATCAACTTTCTTCTTGTAGGTATCAAACTTTATAGTAAGAGACCCGAGTTTAGTTAGAGACGTGCCTCCAAACTTATCATTCAAAGAATCCCAGAGATCTTTTGCTGTGTCTTTAGCTCGATACTCTTTTGAGAGTTTATCATCCATCACACTGAGCAAGATGAGTCTGGCTTGTGTGTTTTTCTTCTTCTAAGCCACATAAAGATCCATATCCCTTCGACGTTAAGCAGTAGTTCCTTTCTCAGGTTTGGCTATAATCGTCGTTAAGGTACTGAGAACATCATTATCCTTAAGCAGGTACTCAATTTTGATGCTCCACACATCATAGTTGTCTCCATTAAATTTGAGGTATTTGCATAGTTCAACCACTATTGATTTGGTAGTTGAAGTCATTATGATACAGATCTACAATGAAATTAAGTTGCACGACTTATTAAGAAGTTCCTATAGTACATGTTTAAGTTATTTATACAACCTATATCTAGTCAATCTCAACTTCACACTAGAGTTTAATTCGAAAAAGAGACCTAGTTAGGCTCTAATCACCCTCTAATTTTAATGTTCAGACTTAATTAACTAGATAACATGTATAGATGTTAAGCCCAAAATATACCTAAAATATCATATATAAATACATTAAATTTACATTGAAATCGTGCTAATTATATTCATTTAAAGTACTTTTACGTCTTTATATACTTCTTTGATGCAAGGTCCTTAATTATTTGGTTAAATCCAAATAGGAGCTAAAACGGAGCAAAAACGAGGGAAAAACCTAAGTTACGTGCCAAAAATACGTGTTAATCAGAAGACCGGTTCAAGGAGACGAGAAGCAGCCGAGAGACGGGGGAAAACATCCATGTCGCGACTGAGATTCTCAAAATCTCAATCGCGACACGCTAATCTCAGTCACCGAAATTCGACTTTTGTCAGCCTTCTCCAATGCCCCGTGTCGCGACTGAGATTCTCAAAATCTCAGTTGAGACAGCGAAGAATTCTGCATAGCTTTCACATGTCAAAAATCCAAAAAATGCGTCTGTTCGTTTGGATAAAAGCGACCCTTCACCAGCGGACACGACCCTTCAAACACAACCATTCACCAATTATAAATAAGTGATTCATTTCAAAATTCAAGTGAGTTGTTTGTTATAGAAAGAGAGTAGATATTATGTTGAAGAAAATCTGACTCAGAAAAGAGTCAGATTAGTTTTCAATTCTGTAAAAGCAAACTTGTTGTACACAAGTTGTTCTTAGATTAGTTATAAACACAGTAGTGATTAGTTTAGTTTTAAAGATTGTTCAAAGACAAGTTCTCATTCTGGTAGTGGACCTAACGGTCTCTATTCCGAAGATTCAGCAAGAAGGACTAACGGCTAAAGCGCAAAAGGGTCTGACAAACCTACGGAGTTTGAGGGAAAGATTTAACAATCCGGATCTCAAAGTTTTCGTCAAAATGCTATCCATGTTTCTTCCTCTCTGTTAACTTGTGAAGATTCACAATTCATTAATAATACATTTATCTTATTCAATATATTCTTTCTGTTGTTATTTTGATGTTATTCTGACAAAATGATTTTCAAAGTAATAAGCTGGTGTTTTCATTAAAACGTTTGACAAAATTATATTTACAAGGAAACTTTGTTGAACACTTGAAAGAATTAGTTTTTATGGATGATATGATTGTTAGCGCGACTTATCGGATATAAAATACTAATTTTATTAAGGTAGAAATCTGCTCCGATCCAGAGAGATTTCTACGGTCTAAAGCCCATTAATTGCGTAAATTCATGAATTGTTACATGTTTATAATCTTACCAAAGTTATAGTTGCTTTCTTTGCTTAATGCGAATAAGTTTTATACACTTTTTATTCTAAACACGAAAGTTTCTGTCTTGTAATCAAATCTCAAGACAGAATTGTTCTCTAAAGTTCAACATATAATTCTCATCTAATCCTAACCAATACAATTAATTAAACGATTTTCTTAAGTTAATCCTAAAGTCGAGAATAAAACTGAATTAAAATAAGTTTTAGTTAAAAAGCGTTCTGATGCGCCCCCCGTAAAGGAGACTCACTAAGGGATAAGTGTACCCCGTCGTTATCAAGTAATAAAATTCTGGAAAAGTCCAGGTATCATCCACAGGATTTATTTCTGCAAGTATCGAATTACTTGGTCTCAGGTGTTATCTAGGCTTTGGGGGTTTTGAGTTTGGTTTTGCTTAAGTTAATCTACTCCTAGGTTGAATTATACTATTCCTAGCTAAGTTATCTAATTCTAACTAAGTTATTCTACGCCTAATTAAGTTAAACTACTCCTAGGTGATCTTTTACCAATGCAATTATCCGAAGGAACATGAAGGGATACGATGATAATGAAAATAGATTGTTTAAGCAATTGAATTAAAACCTAATCTAAGTCACTTGTGTCCGAGGCGATTGTTGGTCCCTTGTAAGGTTGCAAATATAGTTCCAAGGGGGGGTTAGGAACTATTTTACCTTTTTAAAATAATTTGGGCAGATTTCTTTTCTTTAAGAAAAGTTTATAAAACAGCGGCACTTAACACTCAGCAAGACACTGGCTTAGTCAACTAGTGACTAGGACAGCTTCGTTGCTTAGGTCAGGAAATAGCACTTAGAGTCTATTCCTGAACCTGTTCGTTTGTAGCGCACACCTCAGCTTGACCTCTTTTACTTGGTCAGTTTTAGTTTGTTTTAAGCAAGCAATATGAATAAGGAGTTAAGGTTTAAGAAAAACTTCACTCAGTAGATTTATCCAGGTTTGGCTTCTTCTAAGCCTACGTCCTGTCCCCGGAACACCTCCGAGATTTCAAATCCTCTACTGAGCTCTTTAAAGGTAGAGCCTCAAACCTTTTACAATATCAGCAATTGAGTATGACAAGAGTACCTTCCTCTATACTTCTACTCAATCCTAATCTCTCCGCTGAGTACTTAAAACCGAGTACTCAACCTCTCCTTTCTACTTCTAGAAATGATAAAGATTTTGTCCTAAACAACAATTGCTAGAACACCTTAGATGATTGAAAAACAATCACTCTAGACTTTTACACAAATGAATAGACTTTGTAGTGTAAGAATTTTTCTTTGCTTTTGATGGAGAACTTTTATATACGTTTGGTCAGCGTAACGGCTTTTGCTCAAAGTTCTCTGAAGAATGTGGATTCTGAATGCTCTATTTATAGAGAGCTATGAGAGCTTCTGGTTATTTCGAATTTCGAAATAACCGTTGGAGGGAAATGGCTACAAGTCGCTTTCACTGAGTCTGCCAGCAATTCTCTTTAGCCAATCAGATTCCAGCGTCTTCTGTTCTTCGGTCAGTGTGTCAGTATGTTCCACCATTTTGGGTAACGTCAACCAGACAGCTTGTTGTGTCTTCTGAACTTTACTAAATGGGGAAATACTTTGTCTGGAAGCTGTCTTATGGTCAGTAGCTGTCTTGCACGTTTTGTCGAGACAGCTCAGCAGCTTCATACCGAAGTTGTCTACGTGGATCTTCTCGATCCTTCTTTACTCAGCATGCGTTTCATCACTTCAACGGCGACGTTTTTGAGATACGCGGGCTGAGTGGTCTTTGGCTTGTTTGACTTGGGCCTTGATTTCCATATAGGGCTTGAGCCTTATGATCTTTATGTCTTATGATAAATTATAAACTCAACATTGAACAAACACATTAGTAACACTAAATCAAAGCATTTAAACTTAGTGTGTTGTAGAATATTTACTTTCACTTAATTAATTTTGTCAAATCAAAATCTTGTGGAAAGGTGTTTCAACAAACTCCCCCATTTTGATGTTGGCAAAACTAATCAGCAAGGAACTCAGTATGTGCTCCCCCATGATAGTTGACCTTTTCAATTAAGTGAACTCCCCCGTGAGGACAAAACTACTGACTTAGTTTTATTCTAAACATTCTAAGGTTTAGCTGAATAAGCCTAAGATCAGTTTTCAGTTATAGGTCAGCTTATGGGTCATATTCTATTTTACTCGGTATTCAGCGGAAGTGATGTATAGTGACCGAGCGCTGAGTAAATCATTTGTTCAATGGTTTATATTTGACAAGTTCAAACATTTATATGCAGCATGCATTTATATAATACTTGGCATTTGATGGATGAATAATCAATAATTTAAATTCGAATGCAAGTATTTCAGAAGTTAGGCATATTGTTTAAAACAAAACAACAAACAAAAATAAACTTCTTCTTCCTAACTTCTAACACTCTAGTTTCTTTCACTTAGAGTCTCTAGTTTCTTTCACTTAGAGTCTCTAGTTTCTTTCACTTAGAGTTCCTTCTCCTTAGTTGCCACTTTTCTCCCCCGTTTTGCCAGCATCAGCAGTAGGCAAATCAACGGTAGGGGCAGGAGAATGGGTTGTAGAAGTGTTAACTCGAACACTGTCTGTGCTGACGGTAGAAGGATGGGGAGTCAGCACCATGCTTGAGGAGACAGCATGAGCAGTGGTCGGTTCAACCTGACTGGTTGAAGTAGTGGAAGTATGATGCTCGGCATGTTCCTGTTGAGAAGAAATAGAGGCTTGTTTTTCCAACGGCGTTGTAGTAGAGGAAGTTGAGGGCCGTTTGAAAAATTTTAATTGGACGGTAGAAGGATCCTTTGTTGTCTTGGAGAGGACAAGTTCAGGAATAGATGGTGATTGCAAAGGGGGTTCACTGACCATTTTCTCACTGGCCTTAACTAGCTTTCGCCTTCTACGTGGTGGAGAGGTATGATGAGCAGGTTCTTCTGAGTGAGTAGGTTCTTTTTCCTCATTATGGGTCTGGTCAGCTTGATCCACTTGCTCAATTCCAGCAGCTAACTCAGTGTCAGTCTGCACAGCTCCACCAGCTAACCCAGTGTTAGCGTCCTCAGCTTCAATTTCGCTGTCATACTCTTCAGACTCCTCAGCGTCATCCTGACCGCTGGTTTCATCGTCTTCTTCTTCTTTTTCTTCAGTATTATCTCCATCAAGTTCTTCCTCAACTTGGGAGATGAAGTGGTCATCTAACTGGACCTCAGGTTCCTCAGCATCAGTACCTTGGCATTGAGTGAAATGAGAATCACCTGGTACAATAAAATCTATCGGCATGACGTTGAGAGGTGCCAGTGTTGAAGACTTCTGCTTCTTCTTCTCAGCTGACTTTCCAGCTGACCTCTGCCTCTTTGCTGGAGACACATCATTAGGTGCCTCAGCAGATTTTCTCTTGCGAGAAACTGGGGCCTTAGTTCTTCGCCCTTTCTTAGGCTCAGCAATAGTCTCCTCAGTCTGATCAGCTTGGCCAGCAGCAGCAGCAGCTTTTCCTTTCTTCAAGGGTTGTCCAAATTTAAGTGCCCTCAGCGAGGCAGCTGTGATTTCAGTTCCTCTAAAAGATTCCTCACCTTCGAGGTCAATCTTGTGGTCGATGAGGATCCTGGTGATGATTGATCCCAACCTCATTGTACCCGTGCTGCGTAGGAACCCAGCAACTAAGAAAACTGGCATGTTGATGGGGGTGTACGTCAGCATGTGCCATATGAAGCACTGTTCAAAGTTGGTTGCTGATGTAGTGCAGTTGATCTTTGGGTAAATGAAATAGCTCAGCAGGTAGTGAGCCATCTTCTGATGCTATCCCATTGAAGATGCTGAGATCTCTCCTGAGTGACCCTCAGGTTTGCAGAAGGTATGGACGTAGTCGGTCTTGTCCTGATCTCCTGACTTTCTCAGCCTTACTCCTTCAGTTTTGAGCTGGAGGAGATTTCCTATGTACAGAGGGTTGATGAAGATGGTTTTCCCTTTTACTTCAGTGCTCAGGTAGTTGGCGGAGTCACTGGCAACCTTGAGTAGGTCCTGATCTTAACAGCTTTCCTTTGGCCAGAGGTTTGGCCAGTTTTACCCTTGCTCGGTGTAGAGGGGTTTCGTGAAGGTTCATCGGAGCTGGACTTTTGGTGGCCGGCACCGGAGACGTTGAAGGATAGCTTAGTCATTCTTTTAAGATGGAGAGAATAGAGGTATTTGAGAGAGAGAAATTTGAGAAATTTCTTAGCCTTAAGAATTTGTTAAGCGTAAAGAGTAAAAAATGGGGAAATGCCCATAATTTATAGACAAGTTGAACGGTGTGGATCTTAACCAAATCCATGTGTCAGTTTTGCCTTGGGATTATGTACCGACAAGGATCCTGGCATTTATGACACATTACGGCGAATACGTCATCCTAGGTTATACGCGTGCTTGGAATTTATGCTAACGGATTAATCACTCAGTATTTAGAATGTCAAGCGTTTGATATTCTGAGAGGTCAGTGCATTATTTAAGGATGATTTTAAGTTCAAGTTCTAAACTAATTTACTCAGTGTGCAAGTTTACTCAGTATTGTATATTCAGTCAGTTTCAAGAGATACTCAGCAAACAATAAATCATTAAGCATGTAATTCACTCAGCATTCAATATTCATTTAGCACAGGAATTTACTGAAGAGGATTAAACATACCAATTGCTTCTCTCAGTATGCTAAATTGCTCTCGTGCTAGAGGCTTTGTAAAGATATCAGCAAGCTGCTCGTCTGTTGGCACATAAGTTAGCTTGATTTCTTTCTTGAGTACATGATCTCTGATGAAGTGATGTCTTATGCTGACATGTTTCATCCTGCCGTGTTGAACTGGGTTCTTTGAGAGGTCAATTGCACTTTTGTTGTCGCATTTGACTTCAATTGTCTTTGTTTGAACACCATAATCTTCAAGCTGTTGCTTAATCCAAAGGACCTGAGCAACACAGCTTCCAGCAGCAATGTACTCAGCTTCAGTTGTGGATAGGGCTACTGACGCCTGCTTCTTGCTGAACCAAGATACAAGACAGCTTCCTAGGAATTGGCATCCTCCAGAGGTGCTTTTTCTTTCCAGCTTGTCTCGTCCATAGTCAGCGTTAGTGTATCCGATGAGTGTAAAGTCATGAGTATTTGGATACCACAGACCTGCATTTACTGAGCTTTGCAAATATCTAAGGATCCTTTTTACAGCTATGTAATGGGATTCCTTAGGGTTAGCTTGATATCTAGCACAATAACATACTGAGAACTGAATGTCCGGTCTACTTGCTGTTAAGTAAAGTAAAGAGCCAATCATACCTCGGTATAACTTGCTGTCTACTGGCTTACCATTCTCATCAGCGCAGAGGACAGTGTCAGTGCCCATAGGAGTGGATATTGGCTTACAATGTTCTAGTTCATATTTCTTCAATATCTCCTTGGCATATTTAGCTTGACTTATGAATATGCCATTCTTTCCTTGCTTAATTTGAAGTCCGAGGAAGAAGTTGAGTTCTCCCATCATTGACATTTCGAATTCAGTCTGCATTTGTTTGCTAAATTCCTTGCACATAGATTCATTAGTAGCACCGAATATAATATCATCTACATATATTTGTGCCAGCAGGGTATCTTTACCCTTTCTCTTAATGAATAAGGTTGTATCAGCTTGACCCCTGACGTAACCTCTAGTCAGTAAAAAGTTGGTCAGCCTCTCATACCAAGCACGTGGTGCTTGCTTGAGTCCATACAGAGCCTTTTTGAGTTTGTAAACGTGGTTTGGGAACTTAGAATCCTCAAACCCTGGAGGCTGATTTACATAGACCTCCTCGTCTATTACTCCATTAAGAAAGGCACTTTTGACATCCATTTGAAACAGTTTAAAGTTCATGTAAGATGCATATGCACATAAAATCCTAATAGCTTCTAGCCTTGCCACTGGGGCAAAGGTCTCACCGTAGTCAATACCTTCTTGCTGACTGTAGCCCTGAGCTACAAGTCTTGCCTTGTTTCTGACTACGTTTCCTTGCTCATCTAGCTTGTTCCTGAAGACCCATCTCGTTCCAATGGTCTTTTGGCTCCTAGGATGTGGCACTAGCTCCCATACATTATTTCTCCTGAACTGATTGAGTTCCTCTTGCATGGCATTCATCCAGAATTCGTCATCCTCAGCTTCGGCAAAGTTCTTCGGCTCAAGTACTGAGACAAAAGCTACATTGCCGAGATACTTCCTTAGTTGATTTCTTGTCATCAGCGTATTTCCAGCTGAGTCAAGAATTGCATTTTCTGAATGCCCTCTTGGGACTCTTATCTCCTTTGGTAGACTTGTGTCTTGTTCTATCTGTGTTTCAACATTCTCTGCAGAAGTAGATAGGTCAGTGAAAGTAATTTTAGGTTCACTCTTACTCTTGGTCAGCCGTTTTATGAAGGACTCAGTAGCTGGTTCTTGATCAGCAGGTGCTGAGTTTGGTTCATCTTCTGTCAGCGGCTGGTATCTTCTTGCAGGGTTAGTTTCATCGAATTGCACATGTATAGATTCTTCTAATACTTGAGTTCTCTTATTAAAAACTCTGTATGCTTTACTGTTTGTTGAGTAGCCTAGAAAGATAGCCTCATCAGCTTTTGAATCAAATTTGGCTAAGCTATCTTTGGTATTTAAAATAAAACACCTACAGCCAAAGGCACGAAAGTATCCAATGTTGGGCTTTCGTCCTTTCCAAAGTTCATATGGGGTTTTCTTAAGTATAGGTCTAACTAAAGCCCTATTCAGAATATAGCATGCTGTGTTGACAGCTTCTCCCCAAAAATACTTTGGAAGCCTATGCTCATCCAGCATTGTCCTGGCAATCTCAACCAGAGTTTTGTTCTTCCTTTCAACAACCCCATTTTGCTGAGGCGTTCTAGGAGCAGAGAAATTATGGTCAATGCCGCTGGCTTCACAGAATTCAACAAACTTTTGGTTCTTGAATTCTCCACCATTATCACTACGGATATGAGCTAATTTTAGGTCTTTCTCATTTTCAATTTTTCTAACCAAGTTTGAAAATGTCTCAAAAGTCTCATCCTTACTGGTCAGCAGGATAACCCATGTGTACCGAGAGAAATCATCTACAATAACCAAGGAAAACCTTCTTCCACCCAGACTCAGCGGCTGGACTGGACCAAAGAGATCCAAGTGTAGCATTTCTAATGGACGCTTAGTTGAGACAATGTTTTTACTTTGAAAAGATTGCTTGGTTTGTTTTCCAGCTTGGCAGGCATGGCATAATTGATCTTTTTGAAATTTAAGTTCAGGCAGTCCCTCAACCAATTGCTTTCTTGCTAATTTGGCCAGGAGGTCCATGCTTACATGACCAAGTCTCCTGTGCCATAGCCAGGAATTTTCTTCCTTTGTGACTAAGCATACAGTTTTTGATAACTTCTTTTCGAGGTTTAGCATAAAGACATTGTCTATCCGAGGGGCAGTTAAAATTAACTCATTTGATTTTCCCTCATATATTTTACATCCAGTTTCGTCAAATATAACTTTTCTTCCATTATCACATAGCTGAGCTACGCTGAGTAAGTTATATTTGAGTCCGCTGACTAGGGAGACAGATTCAATAGTGGGATTACCTCCAATGGTGCCTGATCCTACTATTTTACCATTTTTGTTGTCTCCAAAACTTACGCTTCCTCCTCGTTTACGTTCGAACGTGATGAATTGAGTTTCATCACCCGTCATATGCCTTGAGCATGCGCTGTCAATATACCACATTTTTTACTTCTCGGCACATCTCAGACTTACCTGCATTGTAATCAGTTTCCTTTAGGTACCCAATTCTTTTTGGGTCCTGACTTGTTAGGTTCAACAGGTAAAGCATCATATTTTATTTTGTGGCGACATACATTAATAGTGTGGCCACTTTTTCCACAGAAGTCATAACTGACTTTCTGTTTAGGACTCTTTACTGACTTGTCAGCACCCCAGTGCTGAGCGTGCCAGCACACCTTAGTGGTGTGTCCTAACTTCCCACAAAAATCACATTGGACTTTTCGCTGGGGATTTCTTCTCTGCTGAGTACCTTGGTACTGTGTACCTTGATACTGAGTTCTCAGCGGAAAATTGTTTTTGTTTGGAACCTTTAATTGGTTCTGAATGGTTGTGACATCCTTCCTCAGTTTCTTTGAAACTGACTGGACTTCAGAGACAGACTCATGAATGATTTTCATATTTTCATGCAAAACTGAGTTGTCTTGAAGAAGGTATCTGAGGTCACTCAGTTTGACCTCTTCTACTTCATCACAGCACCGGCTGAGTGCTTTAATCTTCCTATTACACTTTTTAACAAGTGTATAGAGATCACTCAGGGCGTTACCCATTTCATTTCTGAGTTGAGAGAGTGAGATTACCTCATTAGATTGCTCTTCATTATCTGACTCATCAGATTGGTCAGCATGCTCAGAAATGCATGGCTCAGCAAGTTCGTCAGCCATAAAGCATATCTTCGCTGACTCGGTGGCCTCAATTTCTGTTGATGAAGATTCATCACTGTCACTCCAAGTAGCCACCATTGCCTTCTTCCCACTTTTCTTGTCTTTCCTCAGCGTGGGGCAGTTTGACTTAATATGGCCATCTTGGTGGCACTCAAAGCATGTAATGGGCTTTGAGCTGTCCTTTCTGTATTTGCTGTCGCTTGAGTCAGCCTTATACTTATCAAACTTTTTGTAAGGCTTTTTGGAATATTTGTCGTTCTTCCTGAACAGCCTCTTCATCTTTCTTGTGAACATAGCCATCTCCTCATCATCAGTTGAACTCCCGTCAGTGGAGTCAGCCTTCATGACAAGTGACTTCTGCTTCTTGTCATCAGATTTTTCCTTCACCTCAAAGTTCTTCATTGATATCTCATGGGTCAGCAATGAACCGATGAGTTCGTCATATTTGTAGGTGGTTAAATCCTGAGCTTCCTCAACTGCTGTCTTCTTTGCTTGCCAGTCTTTTGGAAGACTCCTGAGTATCTTTTTGACTTGTTCTTCCTCAGTGAAGATTTTCCCAAGTCTCTTGAGCTCATTAATGATGTTGGTGAACCTTGCGTTCATGTCTGAAATGCCCTCATCATTGTTCATCTCGAACAGCTCGTACAGTCTCATCTGCTGATTCACCTTGGATTCTTTTACTTTGTTTGTTCCCTCGTACGTGACTTCCAGCTTTTTCCAGATCTCTTGTGCCGACTCACAACCTGAGATTTTGTTATATTCTGCAGCATCGAGCGCACAGTGAAGCATATTGATAGCCAAAGCATGGTTTTGAAGCTTCTTAAGATCATCCTCTGTCCATTCAACCTCAGCTTTAACAACTGACTGGCCATCAATAACTTTCACAGGTACAAACGGGCCTTGGACTATAGATAGCCAGGCACTCATGTTTGTAGCTTGAATGAAGTTTTTCATCCTATTCTTCCAAAAGGTATAGTTTGACCCGAAGAATAGGGGAGGCCTGGTAATGGACAGCCCCTCAGGTAATATCTGAGTTGTCTGGTTTCTAGGGAGAAACCGAGTGCTGTTTTCGCCCATGGTATGGATCAACTCAAGGTTGTTAGACCTTTAGTAATGAGCTTTGAGGCTCTGATACCACTTGTTGGTCCCTTGTAAGGTTGCAAATATAGTTCCAAGGGGGGGTTAGGAACTATTTTACCTTTTTAAAATAATTTGGGCAGATTTCTTTTCTTTAAGAAAAGTTTATAAAACAGCGGCACTTAACACTCAGCAAGACACTGGCTTAGTCAACTAGTGACTAGGACAGCTTCGTTGCTTAGGTCAGGAAATAGCACTTAGAGTCTATTCCTGAACCTGTTCGTTTGTAGCGCACACCTCAGCTTGACCTCTTTTACTTGGTCAGTTTTAGTTTGTTTTAAGCAAGCAATATGAATAAGGAGTTAAGGTTTAAGAAAAACTTCACTCAGCAGATTTATCCAGGTTCGGCTTCTTCTAAGCCTACGTCCTGTCCCCGGAACACCTCCGAGATTTCAAATCCTCTACTGAGCTCTTTAAAGGTAGAGCCTCAAACCTTTTACAATATCAGCAATTGAGTATGACAAGAGTACCTTCCTCTATACTTCTACTCAATCCTAATCTCTCCGCTGAGTACTTAAAACCGAGTACTCAACCTCTCCTTTCTACTTCTAGAAATGATAAAGATTTTGTCCTAAACAACAATTGCTAGAACACCTTAGATGATTGAAAAACAATCACTCTAGACTTTTACACAAATGAATAGACTTTGTAGTGTAAGAATTTTTCTTTGCTTTTGATGGAGAACTTTTATATACGTTTGGTCAGCGTAACGGCTTTTGCTCAAAGTTCTCTGAAGAATGTGGATTCTGAATGCTCTATTTATAGAGAGCTATGAGAGCTTCTGGTTATTTCGAATTTCGAAATAACCGTTGGAGGGAAATGGCTACAAGTCGCTTTCACTGAGTCTGCCAGCAGTTCTCTTTAGCCAATCAGATTCCAGCGTCTTCTGTTCTTCGGTCAGTGTGTCAGTATGTTCCACCATTTTGGGTAACGTCAACCAGACAGCTTGTTGTGTCTTCTGAACTTTACTAAATGGGGAAATACTTTGTCTGGAAGCTGTCTTATGGTCAGCAGCTGTCTTGCACGTTTTGTCGAGACAGCTCAGCAGCTTCATACCGAAGTTGTCTACGTGGATCTTCTCGATCCTTCTTTACTCAGCATGCGTTTCATCACTTCAACGGCGACGTTTTGGAGATACGCGGGCTGAGTGGTCTTTGGCTTGTTTGACTTGGGCCTTGATTTCCATATAGGGCTTGAGCCTTATGATCTTTATGTCTTATGATAAATTATAAACTCAACATTGAACAAACACATTAGTAACACTAAATCAAAGCATTTAAACTTAGTGTGTTGTAGAATATTTACTTTCACTTAATTAATTTTGTCAAATCAAAATCTTGTGGAAAGGTGTTTCAACAGCGATTAACCCTACCTATCCTCTTGAGGTCCCTAGTTCGTGATTCCCTTGTAAGGCCGAAACTAGCTCTAAGGCTCAGCAATTTGGGCTTAATCTTCTATAGGGTCGTCAATCCTATAGGCACTGACTAGGTCAGATTCAGCTCGCAATATGTGCCAACTTAATTTTGGGATTATCGAATGAGTTAAACCAATCAGACAAAGCGTAAGACAGAGATTAAAGCAGTAAAACAATTGAATAAACAAAACTATAATATATATCAAAGATGAAAGTATTGTCACGAAGATACAATGAGCCTAGGATTCATAACATGGATCAGAGGCTAGACAGAATATAAAAGAAGAAAAATCCCTTTCAGGGAACCTGTCTACCAATGCAGGCATCTTCCTAGGACTTAAGGATGGAGCTTGAGCAATCCTCGGTGAGCGGAGCTTCGGAGGTGTCTTCAATGGAGGTTTGAAGGATATGGAGGAGGTGGATAGGATTTCTCAAGGTGAAAGCTAAGAAAATTACAAAGATAAAAGATATCTAATTTACATTGGAAAAATCCTATTTATAGGCGCGGCTCGGGATCTTTTCTTGACCTACTTCGTGTCCTTATGCAGGTAGGAAGTCGTGGGGCCGGTCGTGGAGTCGTGGGGGCGGAATTGGTCTTTTTGACCAATTCCCGCAGGTCTGCTCGCCGAGCAGGGCGAGCTCCTCGGCGAGCAGGCACTGCTCGTCGCGAGCAGGCTCCCTACTCGCCCGAGCAGGCACAGCCTGCTCGGCGAGCTGGCCTACGAAGGCCAGCTCATCGCGAGCTGGCCCCTGAGGGCCAGCTCGCCGTGCTGGAGCTGGCCTAAATAGGCCAGTTCGTCGAGCAGTCTTGCCCGGCACGCCTCTGCGCGGTCGCTGAATGCCAAAAGTGTGTTTTTCGCTCGAACTTATCCCTACGCATGCACAAAAACTCCAGATAGCATTAGTCCAAAGGCTAAATTGACCCACCAATCGCTTATTTTGAGCAAACGCTTCGTTTGGTGCAACTTTTGGCGGATCAATTAGCTTCAAAAGATAACGGAATTATAATATGTATGCCATTTTGGCCGTATTTGCCTAAATTGATCATAAAACGAGCCTAAACAACGAAAAGTAAATAAAACATTTCCAATTTCTAACTAACTCACACAAAAGCATTTAAATGTGAGAATTGCTCGCTTATTAACTAAATAACGCTAAAAATCGTCCTAAAACCGTACCCAAAGATAAGGGTTTTTGACCCCTATCACGTTCCCTGTGGGTTCGATATCTTTTATTACTACAAGCGTATACCATGCACTTGCGGAAATCGCTTAATAATAGAGAACACTTATTATTGGTTGGGAATTAGCTTAACACGTGTTAAGCCAATAATCGAAAGATTAATGGTTTATGTAGTGCTTTCAATTCTATCGTAAACAATTATAAAAGCTATGTTACAACAATATATAAAACGTCAAACCATAATAGGAAAAACAGATTTTCACATTTCAATCAATCAATGAAGTCAGCAATCTCCTGAAATGGAAGTTCTAACAAAAAGAAAAAACCAAAAAGAAAAAAAGAACCGCTTGTTCAAAACATCGACAATAAAACCAGAACTCCGAAATTATCCAAAACCACTAATAAATATGTCCTAACCTATGACCCCTAGACACGTCCACTACCTAAGCTCCAAAGTATGATTTTCTAACTGGAAACATGTTTTATGACACATACTATGTACCTATCAATGTTCATGGTCAGGGTGCTGGCGTACACACGTGTAGAAATTATCTTTCCCGATCGCAGAGTTATAGTCGAACTGTTTTGAGGAACTCTAACAATTGTATCTCCTAGCATGCTCACGAACAACTGCACAGACTTTCTATAGTTATTCTCATGAGTTTCCCATGTTGCATCTAAGGTACTCTTAAGCTTCTCATGTTGCAACGATTCGCGGAGTCGCGTGAATAGGGTATACTCATTGTACCCTCTATATAAACCACCTGCCCAAATACACTCTTGCATCTGTGTATGCAACGACTCCAAATGACGCGTAATTGCCTCAATGTCATTCCAGATGATCTGTTTACTTAAGCGACAACTCCATATGTTCCACTCCATTCGGCTCAATCTTGCACATTTGTGGGGAAAACGAGCAAGGATTGGAGTCCTCATAGTGCCGACCATTACTGGCAAGACACTGAAGAAAAGAGAAAGATTAGGTCATGAACTAAATCTTTCGAGGATCAAAAAACCCAACTTCAATCCATTTCTTTGAGGAACATATAACTCACGATAAAAACAATTTTCAAGATTATGTGTATATATGATTATGTTGGTTACACAATATTTGCAAACAAACTACAATCATACAATTATATGCAACAAATGACATATAAATTTTAAAAATAATATTTGATTATCTATCATAAATTAATAATAAATGAATTAGAATAAATTTCTAATAATTATTTTTAAGAAAAAAGTACGAAAAAATGTATGTGATTTGTCCAATTTGTAAATAGAGACATGCGGTTTAAAAGTTTACAAATAAATGTATATGGTATATTTTATTTACAAAACAAAGTATTACAATTACACAGTTAAGTTCTGATTACAACTAAATACATTTTTATATTAAAAAAATTATTTTTACATATCAGCAAAACACAACTTCCGAAAAAACAACTTACTAAATCGAAACAATAAATAATATGGTGGAATTTTACGTTTTTTTACTAATATGACAGTTTATGAACTAAATTGATATTTAAAGTCATTTTACACAGTTGCAATTTGATTTTGGGATATATATTTTGTCAATATATAAATGTAATTGAAAAAAAACGCTCTTATTGTCATCAATTACTTAAAAGTTTAGTTTTAAATACTTTGTTTTGTAAAAAAACAAACCACATACATCTGTTTACAAACTTTTAAACCACAAACCTCTATTTGTAAATAAGGCAAACTACGGACATTTTTTTCGTACTTTACCCTATTTTTAATTACACGTTTATGCAAAAAATATTAAAAACACATTTTAAATATCTAAAAATTTAAAAAGTATAATAATCTTTTATTAAAAACATACTTTTAATTAGAGACGGATCTCGATAAATTTAATTTTTAGAATCTGAAAAATGTTTTATATTTCTGTAATTTAATTTTAATTTAAGTAATTTTTTGGGTATTTATTAAATAGTTTTTACACATTAAAAACAATCACATAAACCTAATTAATTCAATATCAATTATTCTGTACACCCAAAAATAAATTAAAAATCACAGAAAAACCCCTAAAAATATTTCGAGCAGGCTGTAAAAAAATCGACACCGAGCAGATGTCGGGAAATGTCTCATGCGCCGCGTGTGTCGCCTTCTCAGCATCCGATGGCCTCTGAACTTTGTGCGTGGGGAGCGGGGGTCTCTGAGTTTGATGATGTGGTTGGTTTCGTGTTTTGGCAACTGGAAATATGCGTTATAGAGCAAATATGCCCTAATTGGCGCGTGTTAATCGCTTAAACTGGCCATAAAATTCCAGCAACTCACAAGGCGATTTCAACAGACCAAAAACTTCATGAGACACATTAAAAACACAGATTTGAGACTTGATTCATCCAAGCATGCAATCATTCAATCAAACAAATTAACAGAATCATAAATCATGCATAAAGGATTCCTAACAAATGAAACATGGAGCTAAAAGACTCTAATTCCAATGAATGCTTCAATGGAGAAGCCAAATGTATTTCTCTAACCTCTAAGGGATGGGTAATGAACCCAGATCTAACAATAAGTAAATCAACAGATTTGGGCTTATCTCTTGTAGCGCAGATCCGTTGAATAACAGTGGAAGTAATTGACTTTGCCTCCATATCAACGATCTAGAAGGTTACCACACCGAAGGAGTAATCTCCGTTGTTCCATAAACTAAGAATGCAACCCAAGGACAAAGAGAGGGATGGGGCGACTGTTTTGGAGAGAGAGAGAGAGAGAGAGAGAGAGAGTAGTCTCTCTTTTGTGTTTTCTCTTGTGCACTGTCTTAGGGTTTAGCCTCCTTAGCTATCCCTATATGTATTTTTATACAAAATTAATATGGCGAAAGGGTCCACATTTGAGCATTTAAATAAAAGTGATATTTTCCAAAATAACATGCCTAAATGATTACATTGCTCATGTTTAAATTGTTCGTGTTTTGATCTACCAATAGATCACCCTTTCACTCTCGAAACCGCTTTTCACTCATAAACGATAACCATCCTTTCTCTAGAAGTGTGCAAGAGTTAACATGTTTGTTCATGATTGGGAAACTCTTTCATCTCCAATCAGTGTTTGTCGTAATATTATATAAGTGTTAATGGTGAAGCTTCATGTTTTGGAAAGAAAATGACTAAGAATAAACTCCATAGTAATGAACTCTATACACATGTAATTTTTCCATTTGATTAAAATTTTGTCAGAGCAAAGTGAACGCTCCTGGGAACATAAGGAATCTGTTATAGCCTTAAAAATCTAGACTCCGGTTATAGGGGGCTTTTGATAACATAAGTGAATATTGAGATTCAGTCTTGAATGGACCTATATCACTCCCTTACAGGATGTATATACTTAATGAAGCATAAAAATTTGAAACTGGTGAAGGAGTTTCTTAGGATTGAAGACCCGACTTGATATAACAAGATGGATGGATTTATCCTATGTCACCTATTTATCTCAAATGGTATTAATAGGTATAAGTAATCATCGAACTCAAACTCAAATAAATATTAATTAGTGATTCTGGATTATGGAGTGTGATGCTTTGACTCTGTGTAAACACGATCCATTAACAGGAATGATCATGGGGTGTGTGAGTCAGTCGTTGGGTATCACATAAAGTAATTACGAAATAGTTAATATTAGATTGAGCATTCGTCACTCTTGATAAATGTGAGATATATCCAAGGGCCGTTTGTGGAGAATTGACTTGAAATCCTTGGAAGGTGATAGGGTTAAGAGTAGAAATGGAGATTTCACTTAACCTGTCTATTCAGGGTCAATTCTATCTGAACAAGTAAAACAAACGTCTCATTATATGTAACTTGACATAATCCATAGTTACATATTTGTTTAAAGGATATAACTGATGAAGGATAGAAGTATACTTGAACTAATATAGAAAGGTAAACGACGGAATCAACCTGTTGTAGGTGCCATTGACGACAATGTTGTGATTGGCGCCGAAAGCAACCAATCTAGGAATCAAGCTACTCGGTAGGACCAGAGCTCGGAGTATGGAAGAGTCACCACCCACGAATGGGAGATGAACACCGATCCCTTGCGGGAGACCGGTGAGGGTTCGGGAAATTAGGTACGAGCCGAGAAGGCTAGCTCCTTTCCGGAGAAAGGCTACTAGGCACCCCCACATCGCCCGGTTCTGAACCACCGACCTCCTACTTAACACCTTAGGCGTTAACAGACTAATCGCATATTTCTTTAAGTTTAAAATTCATTTGAAACCTTTTCTTTCTCATTTTGAAAACCGTTTTAAGCATATATTATTGAAAGCCATATTATTAAAGAATCACCCCTTTACATGAATTAGAGTAGGTAGAAGAAGGAAGGAGGTAGAGAGATGAATAGATAAATTACAACATGAAATATACTTCAAGCTATATACATCAAGTCTAAACTAATTTCTCTCCCCAAAAGCAAGTTTATTTACATGGTTCGTGCCTTAATCGTCGTTGGAACGATTTAGGCACGTTTTAAAACCCCATTAATTCACATGCTTTTCACTCGCATCGCCGTTGGAACGACTCGAGTGCTTGAGAACGTGAAATAAGAAAATTTAATCGAAAACGTGATTAAGCATACAAGTCCATTATTTCGTACAAAATTATTTTTTAATAGAAATCGACTTAAAAACTCTATTATTTACAGAAAACGCTTTTTAATTACAATGCTCGCCTAACCCGTCGTTGGAACGGATTAAGGTTTTAAAACGTGAGATTTTTATAAACCATTTGGAGTGGAAAAAGAAATTAAAGAAAACTCTTATTTACATTTTGAAGGCCTCTAAATACTTTGAATATAAATAACCAAATTGAAATCTTTTTTTTTTGGGTTCATTCTTTCCATTTTCACTCAAATTAATCCTCACTTAAACCTAATTACCATAATGAACAAATTAAATCCAAAATCTACCTAACCTAATCTATCTAAAATATATCCATGTAAATGTCAAAAGAAGAATATATATATATATATATATATATATATATATTGGTAAAAATTGTAATTATACCTATAGATTAAAAATGAAGTAAAGAAATAATATATGCTATGATTATTTATATGTAATAATGGTAATGAAAATAATACTAGATATATTACACCTTAATTTCAATTACAAACATGTAAAATAATGAATAAAATTCATAAGTAGAAAAATAACCTTTACCCCAAAATAGTTTTTCTTCACATATTAAGCATATAAAAAATAACCAATCCCAATGTACATTTAAATATTAACACCAAAATAATATTTAATAAACCCAAAAATATTTATTAATTAGTTATCCCCAAAAGGTCCAAGTGAATAATCCCCAAAACAATAATTAATATAGCTTAAATGAATTTAAAGAAAACATATATGTATATATATATATATATATAATTTAAAAGGCTAGATTAGTATAAGTGATACCTAAATATAAAATAAGCAAATATATAATAAATAATTACTAATTACATACCTCTAAAAATAAGTTTAATAAATGAATTACATAATTATATTTATATATATATATATATATATATATATACACACAAGAACCAATATGAAAAATGTGAGAAAAAAGGCTTAAAAATGGCATTTTTAAAATTCCAGCAGCTTTAGTGACGGACAATCCGTCCCTAAACTGCTTTTAGTGACAGAAACAACAAAGTTACAGAATCAGTCCTTATACTTTTTAGATTTGTTAAAAGACTTTAGATCTAATATATTCTATCATTTTTGCCTCCGAACTACCCGAATCGGATCATAGTCTATACGGAGGATCCCGAAACGATGTTTTACATTTTAAAACATTAATTAAAACATTTCTAAAACACGGATCTATAATATTTTAGTCCCGAACTACCATTAATCCGAGTCACGGTTCGTATTGGGACTTAAAATAAGGTTTTCTAATTTAAAATCAAAACCAAATATTTATTTAACACAAAACGGAAATTTAAATAAATAAATACGATAATTAAAATAAATAAATAAATAAATAGAAATGAAATAAATAATTTAAACGAGTCTAGTCTTCAGATAATACCTCTTAATCGGTATTGACAGTCGAAGTCGGTTGATTCCACGAGTTAAGGTTTTTGTGTTTTTGGTTTTTTTGTCCAATATTTAACTTTTTCAAAATTTCAATTTTTTAGGAAAATATTTTTTTTTTCAAAAAAATCCTCTCTCCTAAAAATCCTCCTCCTTCTATGTATTGGGATCCGTGCCTTTTATGTTGGGGTTTAGTGTCCTATAGACAATTGTTCTAGGATACAAACTTAATGTAAATGAAGTGTTCTTTATATCATTTGTTTTAATGAGATATATGTTTTATAACTATATAAAGGCAATCCCTTTTAAGCACTAAATAAAGTCTAATAAAAGGAAATCCGTAAGTTTATTTAAAGTGATTATAAAGTGTTCATACAAGTATGAAGTGAGACAAAACTTTATAGTAAACTGATAAACTTAAAACCACCCCAAGTCAAGTGATATGTTTAGGATTGATATATCACTGTTGAGACTTGTATGTAACAATGTCTTCTGTCCGACAGAAAGCTGATCTCACAAGCTTCATATATACAGATATCTGGACAGTTACATAGATCCGATGAAAAGTTGTTCATTAGGATTGGGGATCCGATTTGAGATAACAGGATGGGTAGATTCATCATTGTCACATGTTCATCTCATTGGTATTAATAGGTATAACTAATCCTCAGACTCAAAGGAATATTAATTGGTATTCTGGATTACGGAATGTGATGCTTTGACTCTGGTGTAACACGATCCTTAACAGAGATGACTCTGGGGTGTGAACAGTAGACGTTGGGTATCACAGGAAGTAATTGCGGAGTCGTTATATATTGGATTGAGCATTTATCACTCTCGATAAATGGGAGATACATTCATGGATCGCTTGTGGAAGACTCGACTCTAAATCCTTGCAAGGTGATAGCTTAAGAGTAAGAAATACAGATTTCACTTAACCTATCTTTTTGAGTTGACTCGGCCTGTACAAGTAAAATGAACATCTCGCTATATGTGACTTGAAATCACCCATAGTCATAAGATTCAGTTCAAGGATGTAGTTGATAAAGGATCGAATTATACTGTAACTAATACGGAAAGGTTAACGCCAGAATCAACCTGTCTTCTTATAGCTCTAGGGGAATGATTACGGACTTGCTAATCACATACTCTGTACATCATTCCGTTATGCAAAGATTAAATATAATTCTTTGAAAATTAATTTAATAACGTTGCATACGGCTAGAAGCAATAAGAACCTAATGGGTCACACATAAGACTTGGAACCTAAAAGAGAGATAGATGTTAATTAATTGATGTAAGCCCAATTGAGCCCAATAAGGCCCATGGACCAAGGGGGGGGGTCGAAATTCATGTAATTAAATACATGAATAATTAATTTGATTTTGTTATTCCTAATTAGATTAGGATTATGAATTAAATTAATTAAGAGATAAATAAGTTAGGAGTTTCAATTAGATTAAAATACTCCTATTATTATTATCCAATAAGGTTATTATTATTATCCTTAATATATTAGATATATAATGAGATAATAATTAGGAATTCTATTCCGAATTGAATTCCTATTCAGTAACCTAATTCTATCTAACTAGGGATTAGATACAAGAGATTATAAATACCCCCTAGTGATTTTCGAAATCCCCACTATTGCAAACCCTAGAGAGATTTCCGAAATCCCCTATAGTGCAAGAGAGAGAAAATTTCGACACCCCAGTTCGAGGACGAGATTTTCTACGGCTTCCTTCCGATCAATTGATTTCATCTATTTCTTTTATCCTTGATCTTGTGTTGATTAATTAGAGGCAATCTACTTTGGTTTCTATTCAACGGTTGATTCTAAATTAATCTTCTCGTGTCTTATTTCGTGTTTTGGGAACTCGAAGAAGAAAAACAAACAAAAGGGAGAAATTCGTTTTACTACTCCTACATCAGGCCAGTTCACGGTTTCGCAGATTCCCGGAGATTGAACCGTCGGATCATTGCTATTTTTGGACAGGAGCTTGTAGACATATTCTTCCACGTTTCCACCGAAGGGATTGTCGTTCGGAGGTCTGGAAGGTCTGTTTCGGATAGGAGCAGATTGGTAGACGGTTTCTATCTCTTTTGAAGTTGTGGGCACTTCGTTTGCAACGGTAGATAGAACTTCTAAAAGGTATTTCTTCTTATCCTTCTTTATATGAAATAACGGTTAACGGATCTTGTGGTTAAATGGAAATAGGTTAAATTTTTTATATTTCCGCTGCTATACCTTAGCCTAATTTCCAACAGTGGTATGAGAGCCATCGTTAAATCCGTTATTTCATATATGAAAATTTAGAAGTTTTTCAATAGGATTGAATAAATATTTATAGTTAGGATTAATTAACAAATTGTTTTGATTAATTGATTCTAAAGATAAATAAGTTTTAATTAATTGTTAATTAAAATAGATTATGCGTATGTTCCTAATTATTTTGTTGATAATCATTATAACGAAATCTATTAGTTTTATAGTTAGATTAATAAAATCAGTTTTATTAATTCTAAAGATAAAACGGAAATCTATAGTAGTTTTTCCTATTTTCTGAAAATCGTTTTAAAACCGTTTTAGAACTGATATATATATATATTTAAAATCGTTTTTATATTTAAATATATATGTTTCAGAAATTGATAGTTTTCTGTTTTGATTATCGAATGAAAATTTGTTTAAAAGTTTGTTTTACCAATTTGTAAATCAAAACGTTAAATGAATTAAAATCAAAATAATTGGGACGTGCATAATTAAAGTTTTGTATAGTTATATTAATCTAAAGATTAATATAAAAGAAACGAAACTATTAGAAGTAAAATTGGATGAAAGTTAATTTGATATGTTAATGTGATTAACACAAATATTACATAAGATAGTTATGTAATCAACCAATAAAATTTATTTAATTGAGTCTATGCATGTTTGGAGTTATGAACATATTTGGACCCTCTTTAGTCTTTTGGTATTTTTGAAATAGGGTCTGCGAGTCCTGCCTTTCTACTATCTATTGTAATTTCTCATCTCATCTGATTCCTTTCAATTCAATTGAAGTTTTCTTTAGTAGTATAGAAACTAATATGTAATTTCAAGGCGCCATGGAGAACACGGAGGACCTAAAGAGAAATATGTAATAGTTAGTATTTCCTTAGGTTTGCCCTTTTATTCCGTCTCTGGCTCGACAGAATAATTTAGATGATATGTCCATAACGCCAATGTATGTGAATGTATGTGTCTGATGTATGCTAAATCAAATCAAGACTAAGTTAGATTATGAGACCTAAAATAAAATCCCTCATTAAAAAGTTAAGTAAATAAATAAGTTATTAAAATCGGTTGCCCCTCCCTAATATTATAATTCAGCCGGCAGTGCTGAGGGCCTTTGAGTTGTTGAGTAAACTCAAGCTCGGGGTCATTTCGGTAACACCTGAATTATCGAAAATCATTTTTCATGAATATGGGGTAATACTTAAATTAGATTATGATAATTGGATGAGTAAACTCATGTTGTCATAAACTAATGGGCAAGACGGTTGGGATTAATATGAATAGCATATTAGTTACTAATGTGGTTAGTAACCCAATAACCTAGGAATCACATTAAAGATGTGATTGATTACATGAATCTACCTAATGAATGAGACTAGCTTGTTGAGTAAACTCAAGGCGAAATCTCAGGAGTTAGGATACAAGCTCACTAAAGGATTTGTGAAATTCTTCGAATTAATATGGAGGGCTATTAATTTGGCAAAATAGTGGGAGCAATCTAAAATAAACTAAAAGGCCTATAATTTTAGATTGATATACTTTAAGCAAATGAATGACATACGTTTACTCTTTCTCACTCTCAGGTTTAATTAAACCCACTCTTATAATCATGACTAAAACCAATCTGCAAAACATTCTTACCGATAACAAATTGAATGGTTCAAACTTCACCGACTGGTTTCGTAACCTCAAAATTGTTTTGAAGTTCGATAAAATAGGGTATGTACTTGATACATCGATACCCCTCTCCCTGCTGATGATGCTCCCATTGAGGAAATTGATGCTTACCAGAAGCATAAGGCTGATGATGATCATGTCGGATGCATCATACTTGCATTGATGACACCGGAATTACAAAGGCAACATGAGAAAATGGATGCCTATTCCATCATCATGCACCTAAAGGAATTGTTTGGAAAACAAACCAGGTGCGAACGCTACGAGATATCCAAGTTGCTATATCATAGTAGGATGCAAGAGGGCACATCTATCATAACACATTGTGTCAAGATGATTGGCTACATTACCAAACTTTCTAGTATTGGATTTGCGATGGATAACGAATTAAGTATAGACTTAATTCTTCAATCCCTCCCAGAAATTTATTCACAGTTCATTATGAACTATCAGATGAATGACTTGCAAACCTCTCTTGAAGAGCTTGCAAATATGCTCAAGTCAGTTGAGCCCAATATGAAGAAAGACAAAGCCATACCGGCTCTTGTCATTGAGGGATCAAAGAAAAGGAAAGGGAGCTATCCCAATCCTAATTATCCAAAGAAAGGTAAGAAAGCCGTGCCCTACAAAGCTAAGGGAAAGGAAGTGAAAAAGCCCAAAGGAGAGTGCCACTTCTGTGGTAAAGACGGGCATTGGAAAAGAAACTGTTGGTGTACCTAGCCTTCCTCAAAAGGGGAAGAAGCATGGACTTCAACATCTGGTATGTTTTATATTGAAATTTCACAGTCTGAATCTTTTGGTACTTGATACCGGATGCAGCCTGAGGATATTCCAGGAATATCTAGAAATATTATTTCTATTAGCCGCCTTGTTGACGACGGCTTTTCATATTTCAATAAAAGACAAGAGTTGCAATTTTTATAAAGATTCGATCTTTTATTTTTCAGGAATATCACAAAATGGGATTTATGTGTTAGATGATAAAATTCATTTTTTTTGCAATTGATACCAAAAGAAATAAGCTAGATAATTCAACTTACTTGTGGCATTGTCGTTTAGGCCATATAAACAAGAGACGCATGCTAAAGCTACATTCAGATGGGCTTATAGATCCAATCGATCCCGAATCAATGGAAACATGCGAATCATGTTTAAAAGGTAAAATGACAAAGACACCCTTTAGCAATAAAGGTGAGCGTGTATCAAACACTCTAGGACTCATTCATTCAGATGTATGTGGTCCTATGTCAGTCCAAGCAAGAGGAGGATTCAGATTCTTCATAAGCTTCATAGATGACCATACCCGATATGGTTACATCTACTTGATGAAGCACAAGTCAGAAGCTTTTGAGAAATTCAAATGCTTCAAGAATGAAGTAGAAAATCAATTAGGAAAGAAAATAAAGACGCTTCGATCTGATCGAGGTGGCGAATATCTTTCAGATGATTTTCTGAATTATCTAACTAAATGTGGGATATGCTCACAATGGACACCTCCCTATACACCACAACACAATGGTGTGTCCGAGAGGAGAAACCGTACCCTATTAGATATGGTACGATCCATGATGAGCATGGCCTTACTTCCAAAGACGTTCTGGGGCTATGCCTTAGAAACTGCCCTCTTCACCCTAAATCGAGTACCAACTAAATCCGCTAGTTCCACACCATATGAATTGTTCGTTGGTAGGAAACCCGTGTTTTCATTTATGAGAGTATGGGGTTGTTCAGCCTTTGTCAAACGCATTGCGTCCGATAAACCAGATTCGAAATCTGATAAATGTTTCTTCATTGGATACCCTAAGGAAACTATGGGATATTACTTCTATCATCCAGATGATCAGAAAGTAATCGTATCCAAGCACGCAACCTTCTTAGAGAAAGATTTTCTCGAAGAAACACAAAAGGGAAGCATGATTGAACTTGACGAAGTTCAAGAAGAAGAAACACCGACTAAAACAACAGAGGCGGTTGAGGTACCCGAAGGAGTCCCATTAGATGAGACTCCAGTGCCACCTATTCGTAGATCACAAAGAGTTCGTGAACTCCCAGTTAGATATGGTTTTCTAGTGGGAGATGATAATGAGGTTCCCGTGTTAGACGATGAACCCGAAAACTACGAAGAGGCTCTTACTAGTCCAAATTCTAAAGCATGGCTTGAGGCCATGGATTCTGAAATGGATTCCATGTATACTAACCAAGTGTGGACTTTGGTTGATCCACCCGAAGGGATAATACCCAATGGGTGCAGGTGGATCTTCAAAAAGAAGACAGACATGGATGGAAAGGTTAGCACCTACAAAGCTAGGTTAGTAGCGAAAGGATATCGTCAGAAGCAAGGAATTGATTATGACGAAACTTTCTCTCCTGTGGCTATGTCCAAATCAATCAGAATCATGCTTGCAATTGCCGCTCACTACGATTATGAGATTTGGCAAATGGATGTGAAAACAGCTTTCCTAAACGGAAACCTGCTTGAGGATGTATATATGATGCAGCCTGAAGGTTTCATATCGAAGGATGCAAATAAAGTTTGCAAACTTCAGAGATCCATTTATGGACTCAAGCAAGCATCTAGAAGCTGGAATAAGCGTTTTGACGAAACCATAAAACAATTTGGTTTTGAACAAAATTGCGAAGAAGCTTGCATTTACAAGAAAGCAAGTGGGAGCTCTATAACATTTCTCATACTATATGTGGACGGTATATTATTAATGGGAAATGACGTTGCTCTCTTACAATCAGTGAAAGTATGGTTATCTGGTAACTTCTCAATGAAAGACCTTGGTGAAGCAGCTTATATACTTGGTATAAAGATCTATAGAGATAGATCGAGAAGACTGTTTGGTCTTTCACAGGCTACATACATTGAAAAGGTGCTAAATCGGTTTAGCATGCTTGAATCGAAACGAGGTAACTTACCCATGTTACATGGAGTAAAGTTAAACAATCATCAATGTCCTAAAACCGATGATGATAAACGACGCATGGCTGTAGTCCCGTACGCCAGCGCAATCAGTTCGATTATGTATGTTATGCTATGCATTAGACCTAACATAGCGTTCGCGTTATCTGTAATGAGTCGTTACCAAAGGAATCCGGGAGACGAGCATTGGATTGCCGTCAAGAACATTCTTAAGTACTTGAGAAGAACTAAAGATATGTTCCTAGTGTACAAAGAAGGTGATTTGAAAATGGAAGGATTTTCAGACGCAAGTCATCTCACAGATGAGAATGATTATAAATCCCAATCAGGATACCTGTTTATCTTGAATGGGGGCGCGGTCAGTTGGAAGAGTTCCAAGCAGGGAAGCGTAGCTTTCTCTACGACCGAGTCAGAGTATATTGCAGCTGCGGAAGCAGCAAAGAAAGCGGTTTGGATTAAAAAGTTTATTACAGAACTAGGTGTGGTGCCTGACATTGTCAATCCCATTACACTGTACTGTGATAACAATGGAGCCATTACGCAAGCAAAGGAACCACGGTCTCATAATGCATCCAAGCATTACCTTAAGCGATACCACATCATTAGAGAGATTGTGGCTAGAGGAGATGTGAGAATAGAAAGAGTACCTACAGAGGACAACGTTGCAGATCCATTGACAAAGCCTTTAACCCAGAGAATACATGATCGTCATTTAACTTCTATTGGGATAAGTTTTAGAAACAATTGGCTTTAGTCCAAGTGGGAGTATGTTGGGGTTTAGTGTCCTATAGACCATTGTTCTAGGATACAAACTTAATGTAAATGAAGTGTTCTTTATATCATTTGTTTTAATGAGATATATGTTTTATAACTATATAAAGGCAATCCCTTTTAAGCACTAAATAAAGTCTAATAAAAGGAAACCCGTAAGTTTATTTAAAGTGATTATAAAGTGTTCATACAAGCATGAAGTGAGACAAAACTTTATAGTAAACTGATAAACTTAAAACCACCCCAAGTCAAGTGATATGTTTAGGATTGATATATCACTGTTGAGACTTGTATGTAACAATGTCTTCTGTCCGATAGAAAGCTGATCTCACAAGCTTCATATATACAGATATCTGGACAGTTACATAGATCCGATGAAAAGTTGTTCATTAGGATTGGGGATCCGATTTGAGATAACAGGATGGGTAGATTCATCATTGTCACATGTTCATCTCATTGGTATTAATAGGTATAACTAATCCTCAGACTCAAAGGAATATTAATTGGTATTCTGGATTACGGAATGTGATGCTTTGACTCTGGTGTAACACGATCCTTAATAGAGATGACTCTGGGGTGTGAACAGTAGACGTTGGGTATCACAGGAAGTAATTGCGGAGTCGTTATATATTGGATTGAGCATTTATCACTCCCGATAAATGGGAGATACATCCATGGATCGCTTGTGGAAGACTCGACTCTAAATCCTTGCAAGGTGATAGCTTAAGAGTAAGAAATACAGATTTCACTTAACCTATCTTTTTGAGTTGACTCGGCCTGTACAAGTAAAACGAACGTCTCGCTATATGTGACTTGACATCACCCATAGTCATAAGATTCAGTTCAAGGATGTAGTTGATAAAGGATCGAATTATACTGTAACTAATACGGAAAGGTTAACGACATAATCAACCTATCTTCTTATAGCTCTGGGGGAATGATTACGGACTTGCTAATCACATACTCTGTACATCATTCCGTTATGCAAAGATTAAATATAATTCTTTGAAAATTAATTTAATAACGTTGCATACGGCTAGAAGCAATAAGAACCTAATGGGTCACACATAAGACATGGACCTAAAAGAGAGAGATGTTAATTAATTGATGGAAGCCCAATTGAGCCCAATAAGGCCCATGGACCAAGGGGGGGTCGAAATTCATGAAATTAAATACATGAATAATTAATTTGATTTTGTTATTCCTAATTAGATTAGGATTATGAATTAAATTAATTAAGAGATAAATAAGTTAAGAGTTTCAATTAGTGGATGTGTGCACTTCCCCCCCGCCTAGTGATATCCAAAACTGGAGGTTAGCCGATGTGGTGGAATCTGAAGGGGACTGGGTTTGGCCTAAATTTGATTCTTTCTTTAGCCTTGAGACTCTCCTTAGAATTAGAGGAGTGAAGGTGAGTAATCAAGAGGGAGACATGGATAAGCATTGCTGGGCGCTGACTAACAATGGAGTCTATTCTTGCAAATCTGGCTTTGAAGCTTTTTCCCTTAACAAGACTGATAATTCCTCGGATATTTGAATCGTTGTGCCACGCTCTTAGGGATTGCCCTAAGAGTGAAGATGTTTGGAAGAAAATTCTCCCTCATCATACTTTCTCTTCCTTCATGTCCCATTCTGTGAACGACTGGTTCTCAGATGGTATTAGGGGAAAGTTATTGTCTTATATGGAGCATGGGGACATTTTCTTTGCCATTATCTGTCATCAAGTGTGGAAATGGAGGAACGGGGAGATTTTTGATAATAAAGTTGTGCTTTTGCCTAACTTAGCTGAGTTCTTCTTGAAGAAACTCTCCTCTATTATTGATAGTTTCAAAGGTGAGTCCCTTGCCAGATCTTCTCCGAGTAGTGATGTCCACCTCGTGAGCTGGAGCAGGCCGAGAGAGGGGGTTGTGAAGCTGAATACTGATGGTTCCTGCCTCAGTAATGGTAACATTGCTGCCAGAGGTGTTCTTAGGGATGCGGGAGGTGCCTGGTGTTAGACGAGGTGCCGCGGCCTAATCTCCCGGGCGGACCGGGGGGTGGACAACCTCATGGCGACGTAAGCGGTGATTGGCACTGAAAGCAACCAATCGTGGAATCAAGCTGCTCGGCAGGACCGGAGCTCGGAGATATGGAAGAGTCGCCACCCACGAATGGGAAAATGAACACCGATCCCTTGCGGGAGACCGGTGTGGGTTCGGGAAACTTAGGTACGAGCCGAGAAGGCTAGCTCCTTTCCGAAGAAAGGCTACTAGGCACCCCGACATCGCCCAATTATGAACCACCGGCCTCCTACTCAGCATGTTAGGCGATAACGGACTAATCGTATACTTCTTTAAGTTTAAAATTCATTTGAAACCCTTTTCTTTCTCTTTTTGGAAACCATTTTGAGCATATGATATTGAAAAGCCACATCAGTAAAGAATCACCCATTTATGTTTATACATACACAGAGAGGGGGAAGAAAGAAGTGATTTATTTACAACCGTATTTAAATGTTATGTTGTGTGTCTATTCTACATTAACTTATTTCCCCAAAACGATGTTTATTACATGGTTCGCACCTTAATCGCCGTTGGAACGATTTAGGTGCGTTTTAAAACCCCGTTTGATGAAGCTTACCCGAGTCGCCGTTGGAACGACTCGAGTAATTGAAAACGTTAAAGTAAAAGCCTTTTAATAAGAAAACGTGGTTAAACATACAAGTCAATTTTATTTTGTACAAATTCATTAAGAAAGCGATTCAAAATCTCCATTATTAACAAAGAAAACGATTTTGATTACAATGTTCGCTTAATCCGTCGTTGGAACGGACTAAGGTTTTAAAACGTGGTGTTTTGAAGACGATTTGAAATATCAACCAAAATGACTCTATTTATCTACATTAGAGATTTAAGAAAGCTCATTAGCTTAAATAATTTAATTGAAAACTCTCTTTTTGTGACTTATTTTCCCCACTTATTTAATGGACTCTCCAACTATTATAATTACATCAATAAACACATTTAGGCCCAAAAAT
This sequence comes from Euphorbia lathyris, assembly GCF_963576675.1. Lineage (NCBI taxonomy): Eukaryota > Viridiplantae > Streptophyta > Magnoliopsida > Malpighiales > Euphorbiaceae > Euphorbia > Euphorbia lathyris. Next base: position 61,115,761 of record NC_088911.1, read on the forward strand.
TAATTTTCCCAGTGAAGCCCATTTGAAACATGGACTTATAAATGACCCAAAGAAATAAAGAAAATAATATAGATATATATTTACACATTTTAGCCCAAAAGACATAAAATAAGAGTAAAAGAAAATATACTATCTAATACATATATAAGAAAGAATAATGAAAATAATATATTTATACTTTAAACATAAGAAAATAGTGAATGAAATTCATAAATAGGAAAATAGCCTTTATCACTCAAAATAATTTTATTTAACAATAATTAAGATAACCCCAAATATACCCCAAAACTATATATATATACATAACTAGTATAATCCTAATGTTAAAAAGACTATATGTTCATCCCCCAATATCTACTAATTATTTCCCAAAATGCCCAAGTAAATAACATTTAAAATAGAATTTAATGTAATTTAAATGAATAATAATAAAAAAGAAAGTAATATGTACATATACAAAAATTAGAATAAAAATGGAATATCAATCTCCTAAAATAATTATATATGTTAAAGTCTTAAAACAATTTGAAAAGAATATATTACATAATTATATATATATATATATATATACTAAGGATTAAAAGTCTAAAAGTTAAGAAAAAGGGACTGAAATGATATTTTTTACATTTTGGCAGATTTACCGACGGAAAATCCGTCGGTAAACAGCATTTAGTGACAGAATTGACAAATTACAGCAGCACTCCAATATTTTCCAGATTTATTCAAAAGCTTTAAATTAAATCTAATTCAATCGTTTTGGACTTCCGAACTACCAAAGATGGATCATAGTCGAACACGGAAGTTCCTAAAACGATGTTTTTATTTTAAAATGTTATTTGGAAACCTCTTTTAAATAAAAAAACTTATAATTACAACATTTTCGATACCCGAACTACCTTTTTATCGGATCACGGTTCGTATTGGGATATCCAAAACGAGGTTTTTATTTTAAAACAAAACCGAATTTTATTTAACACGAAACGAAAATTAAATAAATACGTTAATTAAATAAAACGTGACAAAATAAATAAATAACTAAAGGAATAAAAACTATAGCATTAAAAACAAATAAATAGAAGGAGAGAATAAATTAAATAAAATAAAGAGTCTAGTCCTCGGATAATACCTTTAATTCGGTATCTGACAGTCGAAGCCGATTGATTCCACGAACCGCGAGCTCCCGTTTTTTATGAAAAATTTAGTAAAAATTGAACTTAGGAAATTTAGAGATTTTCAATTTTAGGAAAAAAAATATTTTTTCCCAAAAAATCCACTTCCTCTCTCTAGAAAAATATCTAGTGAAGCTCTCCCAAAAATCTCCTTTTTCACCTTGGGATCCGTGCCCTTATATAGGGAAACGGATCCCGGAACAATGGGCGACGCCCAAAAAAAATTGGGCGTCGCCCATTGTGGTTGGGCGGCCGCCCAACCTAGTGTTGGGCTACCGCCCAACCTTGTTGGGCGGCCGCCCAACAATAGTTGGGCGAGCGCCCAACGCGAGGTTGGGCGCCCGCGCCCAACCCTCGTCGGGCGTCCGCCCGACGCGTTGGGCGTTCGTTCCGCGCAGCTAGACGCTCGTATGTCGCGGCTGCCGAACGCGCGCCCCGCGCTGCCAGGCACGTGTGCTCAACGGCCCACGAGGGCGTGCACCGCCAGCGGTCCCAGGCATTGCTCGAGCGTCGAGAGCGTGCCACTCGCGGTGCGTCCGACGGACGCCGCGCGCACGTCTCGAGCCGTCAAGCGGGCGTTCGACCATCGTCGTCCGCGTGCGGGATTCCGTTGTGTGCCCGCGCCGTGCTGTTAATTTTCCTCAGCTTATTATTCTTTATATATTTTTCAAAACTTCCGGAATCAATCGCTTCGACCGCCTTGTTTCAGGTTTTCGTCATAGGTCCTCCGACTCGGTGTCTACAGTTGCCCCTACTTTTCTATTTTGACAGTGATGTGTGTGGTTCGAAAACGTTTTTGCTAACGTAACACATGCAATGTAAAACATATAAAAGTAAAAGACACGTAACGAGTAGGAGGAAACATACATGACCTTTGCGCTGCGCGCTCTGGCGTTGCTCTCTGACTGCATCAGACTCTGCTTCGGGCTGCACCCTAGTTCACGATCGCGGGGATAATGGCTAAATAGCTATCCTAGTTTATGACCGCGGGGATAATGGCTAAATAGCTACCCTATTTCAAGATTACGGGGATAATGGCTAAACAGCTACCCTGATTTACGACTGTGGGGATAATGGCTAAACCGCTACCCTAGTCTACGATCTTTGGTAAATATGGCTCAAAAGCAACTCCGGTCTGCGACCATGAGTCAGATGGCTCAAAAGCAACTCCGATCTGCGACCGTGAGTCAGATGGCTCAAAAGCAACTCCGGTCTGCGACCGTGAGTCAGATGGCTCAAAAGCAACTCCGGTCTGCGACCGTGAGTCAGATGGCTCAAAAGCAACTCCGGTCTGTGACCGAGAGTCAAATGGCTCAAAAGCGACTCCGGTCTGCGACCGTGAGTCAAATGGCTAAAAAGCAACTTCGGTCTGCGACCGTGAGTCAAATGGTAAAAAAGCGGGTTCTGTTTCTGGATTTTCTTACCACACAGTTGTCTGTATTTTCTCACTAGAGCTATCATCTCGACGATTCGATGGGCACACGTCTGAGTCCGAAATGAAATAGACTACTGATTGTTTTTCTGTTGACTGTCGTCTGTATTTCGACTGGTGTCACTGTTTTGTAAAAATTAGCTGTTGTCTGGAATTGATGTTTTGACAATGTTAGTCACTGTCTGGGAGAAATGCAGGCTGAAACGGACTGCAAATCGGAGGTCTGTGCACCTGATAATTAATTATTTACTTTTTACCTTTATGTCAAATCGTAATTTTTTCACTATTTACGGGAATACCATTCCCTTTTCCTATATAAGGTGGTGGGGTTTCATTTCAACCCCACACCTTCTCTCTCTTCTTTCTCTCACTAGACTTCAATTTGGATTATTCTCGGGATGGATTTAGACGAATGGGATGGCACCAGAGGCATGGACGAGGTTTACGTAAACCTGTATAGAGTGGATACCTTCCACGACCCTACGACACACTTGAGCAGGACACGCTGCAACGAGGTAAGTGGTTTCTCACTTTTATTTGATTTGAACTCTAGGCTTTAGCATTCCTATACGAACATGATTTGCATGCTAACTCTTAGACTGCCTTAGAGGACTTTAGCTAGAAAACGTGAATTCCTTTATTTACACGTAACACCTGTTTGTTTTTGTAAGAATGCGCGCTATATGCATGTGAATAGTACACTACGAATTTATGCATGTTAACAGTAAAAACGATGTGAATAGTGCACGTGAATAGTAAAAACGTGAATAGTGACAACGTGAATAGTAAAAACTTAGCTAATGCACGTGAATAGTAAAAACGTGAATAGTACACATGAATAGTAAAAACTTAGCTAACGCCAATGAATAGTAGAACGTGAATAGTGCACGTGAATAGTAAAAACTTAGCTAATGCACGTGAATAGTAAAACGTGAAGAGTGTACGTGAATAGTAAAAACGTGAATAGTGACACGTGAATAGTAAAAACTTAGTTAATGCACGTGAATAGTAAAAACGTGAATAGCGACAACGTGAATAGTGACAACGTGAATAGTGCACGTGAATAGTAAAAACTTAGCTAATGCACGTGAATAGTAGAACCTAATCTATGCTCCTCGTCGCCGCAGACGAGAGTGGATCAAAGAATTGACTCAACCTTACGTGAAGGACCCTACATGAGAGATTTTTTGCAGAAAATTGGTCCTAACTGACCGGATGTCTCTAGGTTAGAAAATGGAAGAATACCTAGTCTTAACGCGTTCTTTTCAATTGCCTGCTTTAGGAGCTGTATTTAAATTTTCTTATCTTGTTCTTTTTTAGTTCATTGAGATTTCGGGGACCACCGCCGAGGTTCTCTCATGGTATGATAGGCTAGGTGCCGCGGCGAGAGCCCGTGTGCAGGAGTTGGGCTTCGAGCCCTTTATTGCAGCGCTGCCCCACACCAACGGGGTATGCGATCCTTTTGGCCTACGGGCCTTATGCGAGCGGTGGGTTGACTCGACCCACACCTTCCACCTTTCCTTTGGGGAGATGACCATCTCGCCTCGAGATTTTTCGCTGTTGACAGGATTGCGAGGGAGCAACCCTCCCGTCCCTTTCCACTTTGGTATGATACGACCACGGGTCGACCCCGCTAGGCTTGCTACCTTGATTGGACCGGGAGTTCGTCTATGCGCCAAGTCTACTCCGGCGAAGTTTGTCTCTACCGCGAGCCTCTTGAGTAGACGTGATTTCTGCGAGACTGACGCTACCGACCTGGCGGTTCGTAGTTTCTTAGTATATGCTCTGAGTGAGATGATTTTCCACACGAAGGGCGGGAAGGTACACGTAGGTCTTATTCAGGCACTTAGCGATCTGGATGCAGCGGCTTCTTATGATTGGGCAGGGGCAGGCTTAGCCTTTCTTTACAAGTTCTTGGATCTGACTTGCCGGAAGCGCAAGGACTTCGGCGGTTATACCTTTGCCCTACTGGTACGTGACGCCTTCTTGACTTATCCGTCTTATCTTTTTCGCATTTTTCACACTCCTAGTCCTTGTTTTTACCGCAGGTGTGGGCATACGAGAGACACATCCTTCCTAGCCGGTCTCGACCTCGACCGAGAGTGCCGAGGCCGCCATTTATGACTCGATGGAGGGACTTCGACTTGAGCGCTGAGAGGAGTCGGACAGTGTCGCGGCTTCTGGATCGGATCGACTCGTTGACCCTGAGTCAGGTAGGTTTTGCCCCATCGTGCCAGATTTTGGTTTGAGCCTTTCTGACTTTCTCTTTGTGTATTTTGCTTTAGATTCAGTTCAGGTGGGATGACCTCGACTTCGGCCCTGAGTATGCATACGTGTCGATGATCCAGGAGCAGCAGTGTGTGCTCACCGGCCCCTGCGTGCGGGCGTGGTATCTAGGGGATCGAGGCATTACCGGGGTTAGAGACGCTTATTGGACGCCGGGTGAGATCCCCATCTCTATGTTCGCGGTACGGACTCTGCCCTTATCGACCATTCGTCGAGATCTAACCCGTCGTTTTGTCGGTAGAGTGGTCTGGATTCATGCCGGGGGCCGCGAGCCTTATTTGTCTACTTTACTGAGCGCGAGGGATGCCCCGGCGGCAGCGATGGAGGTAGATCCGGTGGCGGACGTGTTTTCGAGAGAGGCGGTCGAGGCCGTCTTTGGTCAGGCGGAGGTTCCGGTAAGTGATTCCGCCCCCTTTTCATTTTATTCATGATATGCTCGGAGGTTTTATTGTGTGTTTTTTTTTTTTTTTTTTTGCAGGAGGGATCTTGGAGGAGTGCCCACTTATCTGATTTTTTTGATGGCACTCAGACTCAGACACCAGCGCGCGAGCAGCCCTACTTCGTCGGCGAGTCCTCCAGCGCAGCCCGACCGGAGAGATCGTCCATAGGCGTGCCTATACCAGGCTACGGGAGGGATTATGCTACGATCCGCTATGACGAGTCTGGGACACCTTATGCGGGATTCGAGGCGGCCCCTCCTATCTTCTCCTCGAGGGTCCCGTTTGATCCCTCGGACGCTTCACTGACCACTAGGGAGACCTGTACAGACTACGTGGATCTATCTAGCTTCCTACGAGATCGCCTCAGCTTGCGCTGCACCGACCACCTGGTATGTATCATTACTGTACTTTAGTGTAGTGAAATGTATGCATGTATGTATGATTTATGTTTTTGCCTATGCTGCCTCTTATCTTTTTTTCTTTTTTTTTTTATAGAGTGATCTTCATGCCCATGAGCGGAGACAGAGTGAGCTAGTGCGGGAAGCTGATGCCCGAGTTGGTCGTGTGTATCAAGAGAGGAACGACCATTGGTCGGGAGTGATGCGACGGGAGACTGAGGGTCGCCTTGCCGTCGAGGAGAGGGCGCGTGATGAGTCGATCAGACGCCTTGCTGCAGAGGAGAGAGCACGAGCTGCTGATGAGAGAGCACGGGTTTCTGATGACAGAGCGCGAGCTTCTGATGAGAGAGCGCGTGCTGCCGAGGAGACACTATCTGCGGAGCGGGCATCTCACCTGAGAGATTTTGAGAACTATTGGGACTTCCCTCCGTATTAGGCTCGTAGCTTTCATTGTTGCTTTGTAGCTTTTATTAGGGTTTCTCCGATGTATAGCTGATGTATAGGGAGTGGGGTGGATAGTAGGTAGGCTTTTTGTGAAAAGTAGGATAGGAAATGTATAACTCGTGATTCATATTACCATGCATTCAGTAGATTATGATGATTCCAATCATTCTCGTCAAATATATTCATGCCTTTATTTATTTACAAACAACAGAAATACTTAGTCTCTTATACATTGTTTTTGTAATTGCTCAAGTCATAACTATTGTTACCAGGACCCGCCTTTCGGTTTTCGGATCCCGGCGATTTTTCTTCTCTCCTTTTACTATCCCGGAATTTTTAAATGAGCGCCCTTTCGGGTTTTCACCCATTGGGATTTCCCTTATTGTTGCATAGGTCGCCCTTTGCGGGTTTTCGACCCATCGGGAATTTTTCTTTATTTTTCTTTTTTTTTTTACGAAAAGTATTTCTTAAGCCTATCCAGGTTGGTAGGTTCGGAGAATTCCATGCCGTCCATTGTGGTTAACTTCACCGCTCCTTTGCTTAGCATCTTTTTTACGACGAATGGTCCTTCCCAGTTAGGCCTGAACTTCCCCCTCGGGTCGGTGTGCGTCACACGGATCTGTTTCAGCACCAAATCTCCTTCTTTGATAGGGCTGGTCTTGACTTTTTTATTGAAAGCCCGAGCCATCCTTCTTTGATACAACTGTACATGGTAAAGGGCTTCCATCCTTTTCTCATCAACTAAAGCCAACTGCTCGCATCGCCTCTTTACCCATTCCGCCTCGGGAATTTCTGCTTCCACTGCGATTCTCAACGATCGCTTTTCAATCTCAATCGGCAAAACTGCTTTTGCGCCATACACCAAAGAGAATGGTGTTGCCCTAGTCGAGGTTCTGACTGTCATGCGATAAGCCCATAATGCGAGAGGGAGGTGCTAATGCCAGTTCCGATGTGATTCTACCGTCTTTACGAGGATCCTTTTAAGGTTCTTATTAGCTGCTTCTACTGCCCCATTAGCCTGTGGACGGTACGGAGAAGACCTGTGATGTTCAATGCCATATTCTCGGAAAAGGTTCCTTACTTCCCCCTGAAACTGGACCCCGTTATCCGTGATCATGTGATGAGGCACTCCGAACCTGGTGATCAAGTGTTTTTCAATGAACTTTCTCATATGCTTGGATCCCAGTTTGCTAAACGACTCTGCTTCTACCCATTTGGTGAAATAATCGATGGCGACTGCAATAAACTTATGTCCATTTGAAGCATTAGGCCTTACTTCGCCGACGATGTCAATGCCCCAGGCAGCGAATGGCCAAATAGGTGCTAGCACATGTAGTTCCATGGCCGGAAGATGACTGCAATCGCCGTGGATTTGACAATCGTGACATTTCTTCGCATACTCGTTACAATCTCTTTCCATGGTGAGCCAATAAAAGCCTTGCCTAATAATTTTCTTAGCTAGTACTGCTCCTCCCATATGGGCTCCACAAATTCCCGAATGTACTGATTCCATCGCCTCGCGGGCTTCCCCCGCATCCAAGCATCTGAGTTGTAATCCATCAACGTGCCTTTTGTAAAGCAAATCGTTGTGGATGACGAACTGACGAGCTAGCCTTCTAATCACAGCTTGATCCCTAGGTTCCGACTCTGCCGGATATGTTCCATCTTTCATGAAGTTCACGATATCGAAATACCACGGTTTTTCATCTGCCCCTAACAGCATTACGTCTTCGTAGCACGGTTTGTGAGATCTTCTCAATACCAATGGTTTCGAAGCAAGGTTCCGGGGGTTGTCCCAAACTGACACCAAAGTGGCCAAGGCATCCACGGCCTGATTCTGAGCTTGAGGAATGTGATAGAAGCGACATTCTTGGAATCTCAATGCCAACCCTTCTAGCTGATCTAGATACGGACGTAGCCTTTCTTCTCTCACTTCCCAGTTCCCTTGTGCCTGTTCGATGATCAACTTGGAGTCACCCCAAATTTCGACATATGATGCTCCCAGTGCTGCTAATGACTCTAAACCATAAATGCACGCTTCATATTCGGCCATGTTATTAGTAAGAGGGAAGGATAACTTCTTCGCCATCGGGATTCTTTCTCCTTCCGGTGAGATAAGTAGTACTCCTACTCCGGCTCCACTCGAATTAACTGCTCCGTCGAAGAACATTTTCCATGGTATGACTTCGATTGCGTTCAAATGTTCATCGGGGAAATCATAGCTTACTTCTTCCTCTTCTGCATTCAGGGGTTGGTTAGCCAGAAACTCTGCCACGGCCCTTCCTTTGATAACCTTCTTCGTCACATATTCAATGTCAAACTCGAACAAAAGCAACAACCATCTAACTTCCCCGTTAAGGATGGAGTTCGGTACAGATACTTCACGGGGTCCATCCGAGAAATAATGATCACTTTATACGATTGGAAATAGTGCCGCAGTTTCTTCATCAACCACACTACTGCCACACATGTCTTTTCGATCATGTTGTATTTGAGCTCATACTCTAGGAACTTCTTACTCAAATAATACACCGCGTGCTCCACACCGGTGTCTCCCTCTTGAGCTAACATTGCTCCGATAGATCGCTCCTCAATTGCTACATAGAGGAGAAGTGGCTTTCCCAGTTTAGGCGGTCTCAACACTGGCGGATTAGACAAGTAACTTCGGACACTCTCCAACGCTTGTTGACACTTATCATTCCAAACGACGGGTTGGTCTTTCCTTAACAACTTAAAGATAGGCTCGCAGATTGCGGTGAGTCTCGCTATGAACCGACTGATATACTGAACTTGCCCCAAAAACCCCCTCACTTCCTTCTCATTTCTCGGCGCTGGCATTTCCTTTATAGAACAGGGCTGTGGCCATTCGCTGGTAGGTTGCCCCGGCATTTTTCAAACCAAATGGCATCACTCTGTAACAGTATATTCCCCACTCTGTTGTGAACGAGGTTTTCGCTTTGTGCTTTTCGGCCATCTGAACTTGTATGTAGCCCATGAAACCATCCACATTTGTGTGTAAGACGCTTGATGCTGCACTGTCGATCAATACATCGATATGAGGCAAGGCGAACTCATCCTTGGGGCATGCCTTGTTAAGATCTCTGTAATCCACGCACATCCTCACTTTGCCATCCTTTTTCGCGATGGGCACTACATTTGCGACCCAAGGGGGATAGTCGATCACTTCGATGAATCCTGCTTCTAACTGCTTCTTCACCTCCTCTCTGATCTTATTTGCCCATTCGGGTCTCATACGTCGGAGCTTCTGCTTTACGGGCCTCGCCTCGGGATATGTTGGAATGCGGTGAGTTACGATTGATTGATCGATTCCAGGCATGTCTTCGTATGTCCAAGCGAATACAATTTCGTATTTTTTAATTATTCTCTCAAATTCTTTTCTCTCTTCAATAGTTAATTCTTGAGCAATTTGTATAAGTTTAGGATTTTCATCCGTACCAAGATTGAAAGTTGACATTTCTATTGTATTGATTTCAAATGTAGGCATGTTATATGAATGAGAATGCATGGAATGATCATGATCAACATCAAGCAAGTAAGCAAAATCAGAATTCATTTCATTGATAGCGTGGGTGATTACATCATCAGACTCAAACAAAGCAGTAATATAATTTTCATCCTCAACATCTTCGGACTTCTCATATACTCTCGAGGTACTAGGCTCAATTTCAGCTCCTGTAGTCGCTTCAATGGTAATGACCTGCTCCTCGGCATTTGAATCCAGCATCATGATCTCCTCGACAAAGCAGCTTGCCTTTCCTTTGCCCCAGTCGGCGATATCATTGAAGATTTCAAACCCTGGCAGAATCTTTCCTTCCGTGCTAGTCCACGACTCGGAGGTTCCCGAATATGGCTTTCCATGCCCCTCGCTTACAAAATGCTTCCTCAAGCCTATTCTTCCTTCTGCACTCATGTTGGATGGACTCCCCTGCTCATATCCCAAACCCCTCCGGGTTTTCTGACTTTTAAAATCCGAAAACTCCGACAACCCTTGATGGTGTGCTCCTAATCCCATTCCCGGGATGAAACCTCCTTTCATCATCTTCACCACATCGGTGGTCATGCTCGACTCGTAAATCCCAGAGACTTGGAATCCGGAGAAGAGTTGAGGCTCAATTCCCAATGCTGCCACCGAGCTCAATTTCTCAGCTCTAATTGTTACTATCTCCTCCCCGAAGGGGAACTTGATCATCTGATGGAGCATGGAGGGCACACCTCCCAACTTGTGGAACCATGGGCATCCCAACAACACAGCAAAAGTTACCGGGATGTCCAATACTGTGAACTCAGTCTCTTCCTCATGCGGCCCTACCTTCAATTTGGCCTTGAAAACTCCTTCAATATGCCTACGGCTGTCATCGTATGCTCTGATCACTGTTTCAGAAGCTGTCAAATCTCCTCTCTCCACTCCCAACTTGGACAAGAGCTTCAAAGGACAAACATTAATGGCCGATCCATCATCGACCATAACACAGCTAGTCTTCTTCCCGTTGATTTCCGCTCGGATATACAATGGCTTATTGTGAGCCTTCCCCTCTTCTGGGAGATCCTCGTCGGTAAATGTGATCTCAGTCTTTTTCCGGGCCATTATTACCCCTACTAGCGCTGCCGACTCAGTGTCGGTGGAAATAACCAAATTCTGCAACTCCTTCATCAGGTTCTCACGATGGTACTTAGAATGGCATAAAACTTCCCAGACCGTAGACTTAGCTTGCGTCTTCTTCAACTGTTCAAGAACTTGGTCATCGGGCTTAGGAGCCGACCCTTCTCCAATCTCAGTCTCTACCATTGGTGCCTTTCCCTCGGCCACACGACCTGATCTCATCATTACCGCAATTTCCGGCTCATCATCCGACTCGTCCCAAATGTTGATAGGGATCTTCCGATTGGCATCCTCCTCATCCGAGGAACTCGCCCAAATGTCTACGACCATTAAATCCATGACGTGAGGAACACTCGGATTCAGGAAAAAGGGATCCGCTGATCCATACAAGGCCCAACCTATCAACTCATCATAGTCACAGAGGGACACCTGGCTCATCCTCCTTGCGGCCAACGGAATAGCGCCTCGTTGTATGCACATAAGCTGCACCTTATCGCTCATTGTCTCATTACACTGCTCATAACGGTGCCTCCACCTCCTAGCATAATCCACAAAATGTTCCTCGGGGAATTGCCTAATCCTGTCCAAATCATCCAGGGATCCCGTCCACGGAATGTACATTTCGTATCTCGCCACAAAGGCATTTCTGAGTGGTACCCAATGACACATCTCTTCCTCCGACAGACCCTGATGCCACAATAAGGCTTCTCCCATCAAGGTTTCCGGAAAATGTTCATGCAACTCACACTGTGGGAATCCAGCGTTATACATATGATCGCGGAATATCCTCGCATGCTCTACAGGATCCCGGTATCCACCATACCTAGGCATTGCTAACACCGCATCAGGTGTTTGGTAAGACGGGGAATCAGGAGTTTGCTCTGCTAGCATCCATACCGTATGTTCCTTGATAAATCTCTTCGTCATAGCTGCCCAATCGGTCTTAACATACATCGGCAGCGACATGTACCACATCAGCGGTTCACCCATCAATGAATTACAAAACAAGCTAGTGATCTCTTCCTCTTTGAAACCCAAGGCTGTCATAGCCGACAAATAGAAGTGAAGGTGCTCCATAGGGTCCTTATTGCCGTTATACTTGCTCACCCTTGGCAATGGACGCTTGATGGGTCCAATCTGCATTGCAAAGTGCTCCGCGGTTCTATCCTCAGCTCCCTGATACTTTTCAAGAAACAAATCCGACAACCGATCCCAATCGTGCTTGCAAGAGTCGGGCAATGAATGGTACCATTGTAAAGGCTCACCTACCAGCGACTGGTGGAACCACTGAGCAATTTCATCTACCCCGAAGGATTCAATAAACATGTCGTGCATATACTCACGCAAGTGCACTTCGGGATCCCTTCCTCCACTGAACAAACCCAAATTTGGCACGATAGTCCGAGATGCCCCTTCACCGGTCTCTTCGGCACTATCCTCGTCATATGGTGCTCCACCATCTGATCCCTCTTCCATTGGTTCTTCCTCTTGTTCCTCACCCAAGAAGGACACATACAAACCATTTCCCACATTGCTTCTTTCGACGGAGTCCAACAACTCCTCTACATCTTCCTCAAAAGATTCCATCACTACAGTTTCCGTCAAACCAACTCCAATCACGCTCACCCTATGATTAGGCAATGGATTGCGCCTAACGGAAGGGTTTGCTGACGAAGGATCAGCTATCTTCTTCTCCTCAATCAAATCTTGGATTTCGTGCTTCAGCCTCTCGCAATTCTCAATCGTATGTCCATAACTGCTGTGGAATTCACAATACCCTCTAGCCTGAATCTGCGGAGTAGGTTGAGCTTTGTTATACGGGGTAAGGGCTTTCAACAACCCCTTCTTCTGCAGACGTTCAAAAACTTTCGCATAGGTCTGATCGAACTTGGCGAACCGCCTCTTTTCGATAGCATTAAGATCAACCACTTTCACTGTCGCAGATTCTGTACTCGCGCTAGGCCCTCCGGCACTATATCCAGACTTCGTCCACTTGGTATAAGCTTTCTTCGGCTCCCCATCGCCTTCGACAGTCAAGGCACAACTATACATCTGATTGAAATCTGTGAACAACATATATCTCAACTCATTCTTAATATACGGCAACGTATTGCCAATCACCATTCGGATCTGATCTTGCTCAAGCGGCTTCTGTTTCATGACCGTGGCCTTAGCCCTCCATCTCTTCACGAAGTCTGAAAGGGATTCCCCAACCTGCTGCTTAGTGCTCTCTAACTCTTTCAAAGTGACTTCCAACATGGTGTTAAAACTATACTGAGCGATGAATGACTTCGCTAACTCCTTCCAATCCTTCTTTGTCACCATTGGCAGCGCATGGAACCATGTGAGGGCAGCCCCCTCCAGGTAAGTGTTAAACAGCCCCAAGACTTGATCCTCGGTCAGGATCGTGTGCTTCATTACCGCAACGTACTGATTCATGTGAGCGGTGGGATCTCCAGTTCCATCGAACTTTTTCATGTCGGGGAGACGAAATTTCAGAGGCAAAGCTGTTGCCGTCAAGCAATTCTTCAAGTTATAGAAATCTTGACTTCCGGAGCTTCCTCCGCGCAAGTCCTGCACTTCCTGTGTGATATGTTGCCTCCACTCCTCTTCCTTAGCTTTCTCCTTCTCTAACTATTTTCGGACATAATCCTGATAATCCTCCTCATTCCCAAAGCGAGGGCCATCGTTCACCTCATTCTCAGCACGCTTACTACCACTCTTGTTGTCCTTCAGTGCTAACTCAGCTAGCTGGGCCAAGATTACGGCCAGCTGGTCGTTGATATTGTTCACAGAATTCTCTAATTCAGCCACCTTCTCGTCGGTTGCAGACATACTGACGGAAGACTGAGTATACTCGGATGAAGATGATTCAGGAGCCACAACTACTGATTCGGAACTGTCTACTCGCACCTGATCAAACTGTCTGATAAGCCGATTACTCTCGCAAAACCACAACCGCTTAATGACGACGTCTGCGCGAACGGTATCCATTAGTATGTATGCATGATTTCATATGCATGATTCGTGGTGTGTGCGTTTATTTACTTACGATTATAAGATAAGAAGAACAAACGTTAGTTCTATTTACATGTATCACAACATCTCTCTTCCACCCTTATTCCTCCACACACTCGTTGGTCCATATCTCTTTCCTAGGATTTTGGTTTGGGGCTCACATTGCGGTCCAGGGGACGCGTGATGCCATCGATTATTGCGGGAAAGTAAATTAACCATCAGACAGTACAGTTCATTTTGATGTATCCATATTCAGTGACTAAGAAATCGACCAAGTTGGATTTGTCCTTTCGGAATAACTCGTCTTTCGTCCTTTCGTGAGACGCATTAATTCGGGTTTTGACTCCCTTTGAGCGCATCTCCATTTTTAGACGTGGTTCGAGTTATTCTTCTAGTCCAATCGTTCGTTATTGTCAATGACTCGTTCCCTTTTGTTCGCGTGGGTTCGTGTCTCGATTTTTGGATTACAACGGGATCTTTTGGATCTATCGAGAGACGTAACCACGTGTTTATTTAGTGATGGAATCACTTTTGGATTTTATTTTAGGGAACGGATTCATCGCGTAACGTGTTTGTTCTTAGCGTCGAGAATTCGTTTGCTCATTTTGCTACGTGAAAAGATGGCGAGTCTTATTTTGAGCGCACGATAATCTTTCGGCTAATTACAACTCTTTGTTCCTCCCAATCAACGGGATATATCGTCTCCGTGTGGTTATAGAAAATCAACGTTTCGTTGAATCGCATGTTTATTCGAAGCGAGGATATCACCGTTTTCCTTCCTTTAGGCGCGAATTTAAGCAAACACGTATATCGGGCCATATTTCTTGCAGTTTTGGTAACGGTCGAAATGATCGAGTCGTTAGTCAAAACCCACAGTCTCGTCCATATGGCGCAATTATATGGTTTGGCTTAATTCGGCTTCGAGATTTTAAACGGGGTATACTCTCGTCCGAGGCACGTATTCAACGATATTGGTTTATTTTCTTTAACTACTCGCGGGATTAACATATATCGTAGATTCAGAATGATTTTGGTCGATTAGTTCATTTTTCTTTTCTTTATTTTCTTAGTCATCTGTACGGGCACATCCATTTCTCTTAAGAACGACACGAGGCATAACGTAAAAGCTCGTCTTTCATTCGGAAGGGACGGGCTAATTGTGCGAAACTTTTCACGTTACGACAGGGTCGTTCGAAACAGAAATGTTCTTCGTTTTCGTTTCGTCATGATCTCGTTTTATCCTAACTTATTTAAAGAATGTGAATAACGGCTACCGTTAATATAGTCTTTTGTATCGAAATGTAACTATCCTTAACACCGAACCGATTCATACTAATACGTGCTTACGTCATAACGTATTTCCTGAACACGTGCCTTCGTCGGGACACCGAAAGGGACAAGGCGGGTCGCACATGTTCATTCATATGAGATGACTAAGTCGTCTTTAGTTCAAATCATTTCGATGTTTTAGGGTAATTAGTATGTCGATTCATGAGTATATATTAACGCATCGTCTCATTTTCTTTACATAGTTTAGGATTAGACACGTATCATGGCGGTTTGAAAACACGAACTGATTCATTTATCACATCAAAAATAGTAACGGGTAATCCTATGGAAACTTCTAAGGCTACTATATGCTGACACGGCTGACTGCGGGACCTCACAGGACCGCACAGATTCGCCCCTAACGAATGGATGGGGACCCTCTGGCACCTTACTGTAAGGGGGAACTTACGCTATCCTCTTTCGAGCGACGAATGGACTCTCGCTAGAGGTTTCACGGAAATTACCCAAAGGGTTTGCAATAATGCTCGTGAATGCATACGAAAAGAAGTAAAACGATCCGTCCCCGTTAAGGGCTTAGTGCATGCCTTCCGGAATCAAATTTCTCGCTTCCCCAGCAGAGTCGCCACTTGTTAGACGAGGTGCCGCGGCCTAATCTCCCGGGCGGACCGGGGGGTGGACAACCTCATGGCGACGTAAGCGGTGATTGGCGCCGAAAGCAACCAATCGTGGAATCAAGCTGCTCGGCAGGACTAGAGCTCGGAGATATGGAAGAGTCGCCACCCACGAATGGGAAAATGAACACTGATCCCTTGCGGGAGACCGGTGTGGGTTCGGGAAACTTAGGTACGAGCCGAGAAGGCTAGCTCCTTTCCGGAGAAAGGCTACTAGGCACCCCGACATCGCCCGGTTATGAACCACCGGCCTCCTACTCAGCATGTTAGGCAATAACGGACTAATCGTATACTTCTTTAAGTTTAAAATTCATTTGAAACCCTTTTCTTTCTCTTTTTGGAAACCATTTTGAGCATATGATATTGAAAAGCCACATCAGTAAAGAATCACCCATTTATGTTTATACATACACAGAGAGGGGGAAGAAAGAAGTGATTTATTTACAACCGTATTTAAATGTTATGTTGTGTGTCTATTCTACATTAACTTATTTCCCCAAAACGATGTTTATTACATGGTTCGCACCTTAATCGCCGTTGGAACGATTTAGGTGCGTTTTAAAACCCCGTTTGATGAAGCTTACCCGAGTCGCCGTTGGAACGACTCGAGTAATTGAAAACGTTAAAGTAAAAGCCTTTTAATAAGAAAACGTGGTTAAACATACAAGTCAATTTTATTTTGTACAAATTCATTAAGAAAGCGATTCAAAATCTCCATTATTAACAAAGAAAACGATTTTGATTACAATGTTCGCTTAATCCGTCGTTGGAACGGACTAAGGTTTTAAAACGTGGTGTTTTGAAGACGATTTGAAATATCAACCAAAATGACTCTATTTATCTACATTAGAGATTTAAGAAAGCTCATTAGCTTAAATAATTTAATTGAAAACTCTCTTTTTGTGACTTATTTTTCCCACTTATTTAATGGACTCTCCAACTATTATAATTACATCAATAAACACATTTAGGCCCAAAAATTAATTTTCCCAGTGAAGCCCATTTGAAACATGGACTTATAAATGACCAAAAGAAATAAAGAAAATAATATAGATATATATTTACACATTTTAGCCCAAAAGATATAAAATAAGAGTAAAAGAAAATATACTATCTAATACATATATAAGAAAGAATAATGAAAATAATATATTTATACTTTAAACATAAGAAAATAGTGAATGAAATTCATAAATAGGAAAATAGCTTTTATCACTCAAAATAATTTTATTTAACAATAATTAAGATAACCCCAAATATACCCCAAAACTATATATATATACATAACTAGTATAATCCTAATGTTAAAAAGACTATATATTCATCCCCCAATATCTACTAATTATTTCCCAAAATGCCCAAGTAAATAACATTTAAAATAAAATTTAATGTAATTTAAATGAATAATAATAAAAAAGAAAGTAATATGTACATATACAAAAATTAGAATAAAAATGGAATAGCAATCTCCTAAAATAATTATATATGTTAAAGTCTTAAAACAATTTGAAAAGAATATATTACATAATTATATATATATATATACTAAGGATTAAAAGTCTAAAAGTTAAGAAAAAGGGACTGAAATGGCATTTTTTACATTTTGGCAGATTTACCGACGGAAAATCCGTCGGTAAACAGCATTTAGTGACAGAATTGACAAATTACAGCAGCACTCCAATATTTTCCAGATTTATTCAAAAGCTTTAAATTAAATCTAATTCAATCGTTTTGGACTTCCGAACTACCAAAGATGGATCGTAGTCGAACTCGGAAGTTCCTAAAACGATGTTTTTATTTTAAAATGTTATTTGGAAACCTCTTTTAAATAAAAAAACTTATAATTACAACATTTTCGATACCCGAACTACCTTTTTATCGGATCACGGTTCGTATTGGGATATCCAAAACGAGGTTTTTATTTTAAAACAAAACCGAATTTTATTTAACACGAAACGAAAATTAAATAAATACGTTAATTAAATAAAACGTGACAAAATAAATAAATAACTAAAGGAATAAAAACTATAGCATTAAAAACAAATAAATAGAAGGAGAGAATAAATTAAATAAAATAAAGAGTCTAGTCCTCGGATAATACCTTTAATTCGGTATCTGACAGTCGAAGCCGATTGATTCCACGAACCGCGAGCTCCCGTTTTTTATGAAAAATTTAGTAAAAATTGAACTTAGGAAATTTAGAGATTTTCAATTTTAGGAAAAAAAATGTTTTTTCCCAAAAAATCCACTTCCTCTCTCTAGAAAAATATCTAGTGTGAGAAAGCTCTCCCAAAAATCCTCTCCAAAAATCCCCTTTTTCACCTTGGGATCCGTGCCCTTATATAGGGAAACGGATCCCGGAACAATGGGCGACGCCCAAAAAAAATTGGGCGTCGCCCATTGTGGTTGGGCGCCCGCGCCCAACCCTCGTCGGGCGTCCGCCCGACGCGTTGGGCGTTCGCCCGACGCGGTTGGGTGCCCGCCCGGCGACCCTCGGGGCGTGCCCCGCGCCGTCGGACGCATGCACTCCGTGGCCGTCGAGCGCGCGTTCCGCGCAGCTAGACGCTCGCACGTCGCGACCGTCGAACGCGCGCCCCGCGCTGCCAGGCACGTGTGCTCAACGGCCCACGAGGGCACGCACCGCCAGCGGTCCCAGGCATTGCTCGGGTGTCGAGAGCGTGCCACTCGCGGTGCGTTCGACGGACGCCGCGCGCACGTCTCGAGCCGTCAAGCGGGCGTTCGACCATCGTCGTCCGCGTGCGGGATTCCGTTGTGTGCCCGCGTCGTGCCGTTAATTTTCCTCAGCTTATTATTCTTTATATATTTTTCAAAACTTCCGGAATCAATCGCTTCGACCGCCTTGTTTCAGGTTTTCGTCATAGGTCCTCCGACTCGGTGTCTACACCTGGCTTTCTGGGTTTACCCAGAATTTGGGTTTGGGTTCTTCCTTCTCTGCGGAGCTCTGGGGCATTCTCTCTGGGATCCAGCTGGCGATTATGCTGGGTGTTAAGAGGCTTTCTGTGGAGTCAGATAACTTGGAGGCCATCAATATGATTTTGGGTAGTCATGCCATGGGTCTTCATAGCCGCAACCTTATTAAAGCTATTAAGAGGCTTAGCCCCTCATTTGATATCCTTGAGTTCAGTCATATTTTCCGGGAGCAGAACCGTGTTGCAGATCAGTTGGCGGCGGCAGGTCATGAGGGGGTGTTAGGTGTTTCTACCCTTACCGTTCCCCCTATCGCTCTTTCTCCTCTTCTTTTAGAGGATAGGATTAGGGTTAGCTTTCCTAGGCTAATCCCGGTGTAGTTGCTTGTTTTGCTTTGCTTTCCTTTCCCTTTCTACCAAAAAAAAAAGTTAGGAGTTTCAATTAGATTAAAATACTCTTATTATTATCCAATAAGGTTATTATTATTATCCTTAATATATTAGATATATAATGAGATAATAATTAGGAATTCTATTCCGAATTGAATTCCTATTCAGTAACCTAATTCTATCTAACTAGGGATTAGATACAAGAGATTATAAATACCCCCCTAGTGATTTTCGAAATCCCCACTAGTGCAAACCCTAGAGAGATTTCCGAAATCCCCTATAGTGCAAGAGAGAGAAAATTTCGACACCCCAGTTCGAGGACGAGATTTTCTACGGCTTCCTTCCGATCAATTGATTTCATCTATTTCTTTTATCCTTGATCTTGTGTTGATTAATTAGAGGCAATCTACTTTGGTTGCTATTCAACGGTTGATTCTAAATTAATCTTCCCATGTTTTATTTCGTGTTTTGGGAACTCGAAGAAGAAAAACAAACAAAAGGGAGAAATTCGTTTTACTACTACTACATCAGGTCAGTTCACGATTTCGCGGATTTCCGGAGATTGAACCGTCGGATCGTCGCGATTTTTGGACATGAACTTGTAGACATATTCTTCCATGTTTCCATCGAAGGGATTGTCGTTCGGAGGTCTAGAAGGTCTGTTTCGGATAGGGGCAGATTGGTAGACAGTTTCTATCTCTTTTGAAGTTGTGGGCACTTCGTTTGCAACGGTAGATATAACTTCTAAAAGGTATTTCTTCTTATCCTTCTTTATATGAAATAACGGTTAACGGATCTTGTGGTTAAATGGAAATAGGTTAAATTTTTTATATTTCCGCTGCTATACCTTAGCCTAATTTCCAACATTTTACAGGCACGGATCCCCAACAGGTGTTGGGCGCACGCCCACCATTGGGCATCCGCCCAACAGCCGTTGGGCGCATGCCCAGCGTTGGACATCCGCCCAACGTCCGTCGGGGGCGTCCGCCCAATGGCCGTTGGGCGACATCCACGGCCATTGGGCGTGCGCCCAACGCCCGTCGGGGGCGTCCACCCCGAAATCGTTGGGCATGCGCCCAGTGCACCGGGCGTTACGCCCGGCGTCCGTGGGGCGATGCCCAACTTGTCGGGCACCGCGTCTGCTGTCCGTTGGGTGGCGCCCAACTTGCTGGGTGTCGCGTCCTCCGTCCATTGGGCGACGTCCGATCTTCGGGACTCTTCCGCTGATATATATAAAAAAACGATGAAATTACGTGACGACTTTCAACACGTCATCCGGGAGATACCGAGTTTGCTAGTAGGACTCGCAAGCGCCGGTTCTCCGCGATTTTTCCCGATTTTATTATTTTGATTTAAATTTTCAAATTAGTAGAATCAACCGTTTCAACTGTTCATCGTGGGGTTTTCATCACAGGTCCTCCGACTCAGTGTCTACAGCTGCCTTCTTATTACTCTAGGGGAATGTTTACGGTTCTTCTATTCACAGTCATCGCACTCATTCCGTTATACAAATGATTGAATGTAATTTGGAGAAATTAATTCAATGACTGTATACGACTAGTAGTAATAAGAACATATTGGGTCACACATGAGACTTAGAACGGGATGACGAGATGGTAATTATAGAGTGGAGTAATTAAATCAGCCAAAATTTATAGGTGTATATATTAAGTAGGAATAATTGATTTATTTAGATAATTGTAATTGGATTATAATTATAGTTAAATCAATTATAGGATAAAGTTTAATTAGAATTATAATGAGATTAAATCTCTAATTAATATTATCCTAACCTAAAGATAAGTTATCTAATTTTGATTAGAGATCTTGTTTATATTTATATGGGATATAGATATAGATAAATATGATATAACTTAACCTACCTATCTAATAGATAATCCTAATTAGAATGAGATTCTAATTAAGTGTTTTAATATAATCCTAATAGGGTTTGGAATTAAAATTAAACTATATATACATATACTATGATTTTCGGCCAAAACACATCCAAGAAGAAGAAATACTCCCGACTCTATTCGACTAATTATCATCTTCGTTTTCTCTATTTGATCTCGTGTTGATTCCTTTAGAGGTAATCTATTTTCATCGATATTCAATGGTTGATTACGAATATCGTATTATACTTGTTTGTTTTTGTGTGCTTGGAAAGACGACTGATTTTCGTATGAGCACATCTCTAGCAACGGTAGATAGTTCTTCATAAAGGTACATGCTTTTATCCCTCTTTGATATGAAATAACGATTAACAGATCATTGATTAAAGGAAATAGGTAAAAAAAATTATATTTTCGTTGCGCTCCGTTTGCCTATTTTCTTACATTGGTATCAGAGCGAGCATTAATCTGTTATTTCGTATATGAAAGAATTAAAATGTAAAAACGAGATTTAATGATTTTATGGTTAGATTAATTGATAAATATGATTTAATTAATTAAAGTAAAAGATTAAAGTTGGGATTTTAAAATATATATGCAAATCGGGAAAATAAGGAAACAGGACTATTGTCGTGAGACATCGGTCCCGCAGCTTTTGGAGGTTGCTGTCTTGCGACAACAGCTCTGGCCGAGCCGTGTAAAACGGCTCAACCACGTTTCCCCCTGTCCGTTTAAAATTTTAAAATAGTTTTAAAATGATATTTTGCATATTTTTCAAAAATTAAAATATCGGTACGGGTTTAATTAGTTTACAAACAGATTATTTAAAAGTTTTAATTTAAATTGATACAGTTAGATGAAAAACGTTAAATAAATTTGTGGAATAATTGAATATAACTAATTAATATGTATAGTTATGTTTTATTTCTAATAGAATTATATTTGATATATCTTATTAGAGTAAAATATAAAAGGATACAAAATTAATTAGTTGAATGTCTAAATTGAGAATAAAATTAATTTAAGGGTTAATTTGACTAAAATATTGCATAAATAGTTTATGTAATCAACTAATTAAATTTAATTAATTGAGTTTTGGGATGTTTGCCGTCACGGACATTATTAGACCCCTCTATAATTGTTATTTAGTCTTTTGCTATTTTTGGAAAATAGGATCTGCGTTATTTACTCTCTATTGTAATTCACTTCTCATCTAAATCCCTTCAAATTAGTTGAAGTATTCTAAAACTAGTACATAAATTAATATTGTTGTAAATCAAGGCGTCAAGGAAAAGACGGAGGACCTGAAGGATAAATATGTAATAGTTAGTATTTACCATAGGGTTGACATTTTATTCTGTTTCTGGCTCAACGGAATAATTTAGGTAATATGTCGATGACCGTCAATGTTGAATGTATGGTCTGATGTATGCTAAAGCAAATCAAGACTAGATTAGATTATGAGACTTAAAATAAATCTCTCACTAAGCAAAAGTTAAGTCAATAAATAAGTTATAAATCAATTGCCTCCCTAATATTATAATTCAGCCGATAGTATTTGAGACCTTTGGGTTGTTGAGTTGCTCAAACTCGGGGTCTTATCGATAACACCTGGATTATTGAAAATTGTTTTGACGAATATATAAGGTTAAGACTTAAACTAGCCTAGAATAATTGGATGAGTCACTCATGTTGTTCGAAGCTGGTAGGCAATATGGTTGGGATTAATATTAAAACATATTAGTTACTAATGTGGTTAGTAACCCAACAACCTATGAATCATATAATAGATGTGATTGATTACATGAATATACCTATCGAATGAAGCTAACTTGTTGAGTTGCTCAATGTGAAATTTCACTAGATATGTGTTGAAACACTTTTCCACATGATTTTGATTTGACAAAATTATTTAAGTTAATCTCATGATTAAGACAATTAAATTTAAGTGCTTTGATTTAATTGTACTAATGTGTTTGTTCAATGTTGAGTATATTAATAAATGAGAACAGAAATAAAAAGTAAGACAGAACGAAGTCAGCATGAGCCACAAAAGCTGAGTAGAACACAACTCAGCATCATAGAAGAAAAGTCTTCTTCAGAACAAAACGCTTGAAGACGAAGCTGACCGAAGAAGCTGAGTAGAACTTAACTCAGCCCCGTCAGAAGAGATCTTAAAAGGCAACGTCAATTAAGTCAAGCTGAGTGTTCATCAGGTCAGCACCAATGATCTGTTAACTAGAAGACAAAGCCCGACAAAGGTCTCCACCAATTCAGAAGCCTCGGAATTACGCCAAGAGACCTTTTCGAGATGCATGGATCAACTGGCGTTTTGCAAGAAGACAAACCTGGCGCTAGAAGACAAAACCTGGCACAAGAAGACGAAACTGGCAAGCCTATCGACTGCTAATTTCAAATGACAGGATTGGCCTACAAACCTGAATGATGACCAATGAATGACGCAAGAAGACCGTTTGAATTCAACGGACATGTCCAAATTCAAATGATTGAAGCTTCAGATTTTACTATAAAAGGACAAGTTCATCACTTGGATCCTTTGCCGAAATACAAGAAAGCACAGACAGAAAAGCAAATCTTCACAAGAGTGAAAATCCAAAATAGAAGCTGTCTAAATAGAAAAAGTAAGTTCTTACACCCAAATCCAATCTCTGTGTAAAAGTCTAGAGTGAATTTGTATTCATCTAAAGTGTTATTCGTTTGAGAGAACGAATTTTGTATCAATTGTAAAGGTTGAGAGAGTGAAGCTGAGTACTCAGTTTTAGTACTCAGCGGTAGAGAAAATCTGAGTGTTCGGTCATAGCGCTCAGTAGGGTTGAGTAGACGAATAGAGGACGGTACTCTTGCATACTCAATCGCTTTGTAAACGGTTTATGCTATACCTTTAAAGAGCTCAGTAGTGGATTGAAAAAGCCCGAAAGGACTCTGGGGACTGGACGTAGGCGGTGAGGCCGAACCAGGATAAGACTACTGAGTAATCTCTAACCCTTCTCTTTATATATATATGTATGTGTTGTTTGCTTAAATTACTCAGTATATAATTTGTATAAGCCGACGCTGAGTAATCAGAGTGTTGAGTTGGAAGCTGACCTTAAGCATTACTTCCCAACTCACAAGTGAAACAGTTCAATTCAGCCTCTGACTAAAGCTGTCTTACATTACGCTCAGTCTTGCTGACCAAAACTGAGTGAAGTTATTTAAAGAATCAATTAAGTCAGCATAATTAAGCGAAAAAGTTACATTAGTTCCTAACCCCCTCCTTGGAACTAATCATATTACATTACACGGGACCAACAATATGATCCTAGCCCACTAAAGAGTTTGTGAAATTCTTCGAGTTAACAAAGAGGGTTATTAATTTTGGCAAAATAGTGGGAGCAATTTAAACAACTAAAGTCTTATATTTAAATTGAATATGTTAAAGCAAATGAATAACATCCGTCACTCTTTCTCACTCTCATGTTATAAAAGTAATACTCATAAATCATGTCTAAAATGGATATGCATAACATAATTACCTATAACAAATTGAATGGTTCAAACTTCACCGACTGGTTTCGTAATCTCAAAATCGTTTTGAAATTCGAAAAGACTGGGTATATACTAGATACACTGATACCCACCTCTCCAGCCGACGATGCACCCATTGAAGAGATTGATGTTTATCAGAAGCATCAGTCTGATAATGATCATGCGAGATGCATCATACTTGCGGATGTGACACTAGAGCTACGAAGGCAACCTGAGAACATGGATGCCTATTCTATGATTGCACACTTGAAGGAGTTGTTTGAGAAGCAGACTCGATGCGAACGCTATGAGATAGGGAAGTTGTTGTTTCGCTCTAAGATGCATGAAGGCTCTTCTGTTGCGACACATTATGTTAAGATGATTGGTTTTATTACCAAGCTTTCTAGCATTGGATTTGTGATGGACCATGAGTTAAGTGCCGACTTAATTCTAAAGTCCCTCCCAAAGAGTTATTCATATTTCATCATGAACTATCAGATGAATGACTTATAGAACTCTCTTAAAGAGCTCTTGAACATGCTCAAATCTGTTGAGCCCAATCTGAAAAAAGACAAGATAGTGCATGCGCTTGTTATTGAGGGATCTCACAAAAGAAAAGGGAAGTTCCCCAATTATAGAGATCCCAAGAAGAACAAAGGCATAAAGCCAAGTCAAGCAAAATGAAAGCAAGTAAAAAAGCCCAAAGGGGAATGCCACGTATATGGTAAAGATGTGCACTAGAAGAGGAACTGCTAGGAGTACCTAGGTTCTCTCAATAAGGGAAAGGACGATGCTTCAACATCTGGTATGTTCTATATTAAAATTAATTCAATTTCATAGTCTAAGTCTTAGGTATTAGATACCAGATATGGATCTCATATTTGTACAAATATGCAGGGACTAAGACAGACTATGGACTTGAAGAAAGAAGACGTAAACTTGCGAGTTGAAAATGGAGCAAGAGTTGTTGCACTCGCAGTTGGAGATTATGTCTTAGCATTACCATCTGGACTTGTAATATAATTAAGAAATTATTTATACGTTCCTAAGGTGTCTAGAAACATTATTTCTGTTAGTTGTCTTGTAGATGATGGTTTTACTGTTTCATTAAAGAAATCAAGTTGTTATTTCTATAGAAATGAGATTTTCTATTTTTCAGGAATATCATTAAATGGCATTTATGTATTGAATGATAAAGTTTCTATTTTCACAATCGATACCAAAAGACATAAGATAGATAATTCAACTTACTTGTGGCATTATCGTCTAGGCCATATAAACAAGAGACGCATGCTTAAGTTACATCAAGATGGACTTATAGACTCGATTGATTGTGAATCAATAGGAACATGTGAATCATATTTAGAAGGAAAGATGAGAAAGACACCTTTTAGCAATAAAGGAGAACGTGCATCAGACACTCTAGGATTAATACATTCAAATGTATGTGGTTCTATGTCAGTCCAAGAAAAAGGAGGATTCAGATACTTCATTAGCTTTATAGATTATCATACTAGATATGGTTATATCTATTTGATGAAGCATAAGCCAGAAGCTTTTGAGAAATTCAGATGTTTCAAGAATGAAGTAGAAAATCAAACAGGAAAGACTATTAAAATACTTCGATCAAATCAAGGTGAAGAATATCTTTCAGATGATTTTATGAATTATCTAAATGAATGTGAAATACGCTCATAATGGACACCTCCATATACACCATAACACAACGGTGTATCAGAAAGGAGAAATCATACCCTATTGGACATGGTACGATCCATGATGAGCACTGCCTCTCTTCCCAAAACATTATGGGGGTATGTCTTAGAAACAACTCGTTTTACACTAAATCGAGTACCCACCAAATCCGCCAGTTCTACTCCATTCGAACTGTTCGTTGGAAAGAAACATATGTTCTCATTTATGAGAATTTGGGGTTGTTTAGCATTTGTTAAACGCATAGCATCAAATAAGTTAGATCCTAAATTTTGATAAATGTTTCTTCATTGGATACCCAAAGGAAACTACAGGGTATTACTTTTATCATCCAGATGATCAGAAAATAATAGTATCAAAACACGTCGTGTTTCTAGAGAAAAAGTTTCTAGAAAAAACACTAACGGGAAGCGTGATTGAACTTGAGGAAGTTCAAGAAGAAACGCCAACTGAAACAATGGAAGAGATGGTGGAACCCGAGCCTTCCTTATTAGATGAGACACAAGTGCCATTACCCACTCGTAGGTCTCAAAGAGTTCGTGAAAAAGGTATGGTTTTCTAGTGGGAGACGATAAAAAGGTTCCCGTGTTAGACGACGAACCTGAAACCTACAAAGAGGCTTTTATCAGTCTAGATTACAGAGCATGGCTTGAAGCCATGGATTCTGAAATGGACTCCATGTATACTAACCACGTGTGTGTTGAAACACCTTTCCACATGATTTTGATTTGACAAAATTATTTAAGTATATAATTAAAAAATATTCTAAACACACTAAGTTTAAATGCTTTGATTTATTACACTAATGTGTTTGTTCAATGTTGAGCTAAATCGTTTATAAGACATAAAGACTAAAAGGCTAAAGGCCCAAAGGAAAGTCAAAGGCCCAAGACAACTCGGCCCGTGTAAACAAAACGCTGTCGTTGTGAACAAAACGCAGCTCAGCATGAAGAAGGATCTGGAAGACCTTCTTTATCTACTTCGGAACGAAGCTGCTGAGTTGGACGACAAAGAGTACAAGACAGCAGCTGAGCAAGGAACAACTTCAAGACAAAGTACTTCTACTTTGGGTAAGGTTTAGAAGACACAGAAAACTGTCTGGAAGACTTTGCCATAAAAGGAGAAACATTCTGCCTGTCTAAAAGCTGCTCAGCACTGACGAAGACAGAAGATACAATAATCTGATTGGCCAACGACACTGAGCGTGTACTGAGTGACAACGACATCAAACCGTTTCCCTCCAACGGTTATTTCAAAATTTGAAATAACCGATACCTCAAGTGTCACTATAAATAGGCCTTTCAGTTGCTTCATTCTATGCAGATCTTCACCAAGCCATTACGCTAACCAAATTTCTACTTGAAGAATCTGTGTGAAAAAGCAAAGCAAATACTTACACCAATTTCCATATTACTGTGTAAAAGTCTAGAGTGATTATCCAATCATCTAAAGTGTCTTAGCAATTGTTGTTTAGGACAAACTTATTATCATTTCTAGAATTAGAAAGGAGAGGCTGAGTACTCGGTTATAGTACTCAGCAATAGAATAGGAGTGAGTAGAGGTATAGAGGAAGGTACTCTTGTTATACTCAGCTTCTTGTTGTAAAAGGTTTGAGGCTCTACCGTTAAAGAGCTCAGTAGAGAATTCGAAAGCTCGGAACGTGTTCCGGGGACAAGACATAGGCATAGAGGCCGAACCTAGATAAATCTGCTGAGTAACATCGTTCTAACCTTAAACTCCTTTAATATATATATTGCTTGCTTAAACAAAACTGACCAAGTAAAGAGGTCACGCTGAGTTGTGTGCATTGAGTATCTGAGTTCAGGAATAGACTCAAGTGCTATCTCCTGACTCAAAGAAAGAAGCTGACTTAGTCACCAGTTGACTAAGCTAGTGTCTTACTTCACTCAGCGCGCTGTGTAATTCCTTTTTAGAGAAAAAGAAGTCAGCCTAAACGTACTAAAATTTAAAATAGTTCCTATCCCCCCCTTGGAACTAATTCGTTACGTTATAAGGGACCAACAGTGTGGACTTTGGTTGATCCACTCGAAGGGATAAAACCCATTGGGTGCAGGTGGATCTTCACGAAGAAGACAGATATGGATGGAAAGGTTAATACCTACAAAGCTAGGTTAGTAGCGAAAGGATATTGTCAAAGACAAAGAGTTGACTATGATGAAACTTTCTCTCCAGTAGCCATGTCCAAATCCATCAGAATTTTGCTTGCTATTTCCACTCATTTAGATTATGAGATTTGGCAAATGGATGTGAAAACATCTTTCCTAAACGGAAACCTACTTGATGATGTATATATGATGCAACCTAAAGGTTTTACGTCTAAGGATGCAACTAAGGTTTGCAAACATCAGAGATCCATTTATGGACTCAAGCAAGCATATGGGAGCTGGAACAAACATTTTGATGAAACCATAAAACAATTTGGTTTCGAGCAAAATTGCAAAGAGGCTTGTGTTTACAAGAAGATTAGTGGGAGCTCAGTCGTGTTTGTCATATTACATGTGGATGATATATTACTGATGGGAAACGATGTAGCTACACTATAATCGGTGAAAGTATGTTTATCTGGTAACTTCTCTATGAAAGATTTGGGAGAAGCAGCATATATCTTAGGGATTAAGATCTATAGAGATAGATCGAGAAGACTGTTTGGTCTTTCACAAGCTATATATATTGATAAGGTGTTAAAGTGGTTTAGCATGCTTGAATCAAAAAGAGGTAACTTACCTATACGACATAGGATGAAGTTAAACAATCATCAGTGTCCTAAAATGGAAGATGATAAGAGACGCATGGTTGTAGTTTCCTACACCAGTGTGATCAGTTCGATTATGTATGATATGTTATACACTAGGCCTGATGTAGCATTTGCATTGAGCATGAAAAATCACTATCATGGAAATCCAGGTGATATATTACTTGAGAAGGACTAAAGACATGTTCCTAGTGTATGGAGAAGGGGAACTGAAAATAGAAGGATTTTTAGATGTCAGTCATCTTACAGATGGGAATGATTTTAGATCCCAATCAGGATACATGTTTATTTTGAATGGGGGCACATTCAGTTGGAAGAGTTCCAAGCAGGTAAGCTTAGCTTTCTCTATGACCGAGTACAGCGTAGCTGCTGAAGCAGCAAAGGAAGCAGTTTGATTAGGAAGTTCGTGACTGAACTAGGAGTGGTGTCTGATATTGTGAATCCCATTATTTTGTATTGTGATAACAATAGAGCCATTGCACAAGCAAAGGAACCACGGTCTCATAATGCATCCAAGCATTACCTTAAGCGATACCACCTAATCAGGGAGATTGTAGATAGAGGAGATGTGAGAATATAAAGAGTGCCCCATCAAGGACAATGTTGTAGATCCGTTGACAAAGCCTAACCCAAAGAGTTCATGATCATCATTTGAGTTCTTCTGAGATTAGTTTCAGAAACAATTGGCTTTAGTCCAAGTTGGAGTATGCTGGGGTTTTATGTCTTATAGACAATTGTTTTAGGATATAAATACTTGTAAATGAATTGTTCTTTTAAGTCATTTGTTTTAATAAGATATAGTATGTTTAACTATATATAAAGGTATGCATCTTTTATTAAGAACTAACTAAAGTTAAATAAAAGGAAATCCCAAAGTTTATTTAAACTGATTATAAAGTGTTCATACAAGCATGAAGTGACACTAAACTTTATGATAAACTAATAAACTTAAAACCACTCCAAGTCAAGC
The DNA here is from genome assembly GCF_963576675.1 of Euphorbia lathyris. Taxonomy (NCBI): domain Eukaryota; kingdom Viridiplantae; phylum Streptophyta; class Magnoliopsida; order Malpighiales; family Euphorbiaceae; genus Euphorbia; species Euphorbia lathyris. Next base: position 61,145,726 of record NC_088911.1, read on the forward strand.
AATATGTTTAAGGGGTTGATATAATGCTGTTGAGACTTGCATGTAATAATGTCTTCTATTGTGAAAAGAGAGCTGATCTCACAAGCTTCAGATATGGAGATATCTGGACAGTTGCATGGATCTGGTGAAGGAGTTCATTAGGATTGAGGACCCGACTCAAGATAACAGGATCAATGGATTTATCCTATGCCACTTGTTTATCTCAAATGGTATTTATGGGTATAATTAATCCTCAGACTCAAATAAATATTAATTAGTGATTATGGGTTATGGAGTGTGATGCTTTGACTCTATGCAAACACGATCCATTAACAGGAATGATCATGGGGTGTGTGCGTTAGTCGTTGGGTATCACATAAAGTAATTGCGAAATAGTTAATATTAGATTGAGCATTCGTCACTCCTGAGAAATGGGAGATATATCTAAGGGATGCTTGTGGAGAATTGACTTGAAATCCTTGCAAGGTGATAAGGTTAAGAGTAGAAATGGAGATTCCACTCAACCTATCTATTTAGAGTTAATTCTACCTGTACAAGTAAAACAAACGTCTCATTATATGTAACTTGACATAATCCATAGTTACAGATTCGTTTAAAGGATATAACTGATGAAGGATCGAATTATACTAGAACTAATACAGAAAGGTAAACGACGGAATCAACCTGTCTTCTTATTACTCTAGGGGAATGTTTACGATTGTGCTATTCACAGTCCGCGCACTCATTCCATGATACAAATGATTGAATATAATTTGGAGAAATTAATTAAATGACTGAATACGACTAGTAGTAATAAGAACCTATTGGGTCATACATGAGACTTGGAATCGGAGGGCGAGATGGTAATTATAGAGTGGAGTAATTAAATGGGCCGAAATTTATAGGTGTGTATATTAAGTAGGAATAATTGATTTATTTGTATAATTGTAAATAGATTATAATTATACGATAAAGTTTAATTAGAATTATAATGAGATTAAATCATTAATTAATATTATCATATCCTAAATATAAGTTATCTAATATAGATAAATATGATAACTTAACATACTTATCTAATCGATAATCCTAATTAGAATGAGATTATAATTAAGTGTTTTAATCTAATCCTAATAGGGTTTGGAATTAAAATTAAACTATATACACCCCTCTATATTATGATTTTCGGCCAACACACATCCAAGAGGAAGAAATACTCCTGACTCCACTCGACTAATTATCATCCTTGTTTTCTCTCTTTGATCTCGTGTTGATTCCTTTAGAGGCAATCTATTTGGATTGCTATTCAACGGTTGATTACTAATCGTTTTATTCTTGTTTGTTTTTGTGTTTTTGGAAAGACAATTGATTTCCGTGTAGGCACATCTCTAGCAACAGTAAATAGTTATTCATAAAGGTACATGCTTTTATCCCTATTTGATATGAAATAACGATTAATGGATCCTTGGTTAAAGGAAATAGGTAAAAAAAAAATTTATATTTCCGCTGCGCCCCATTTGCCTATTTTCTTATATATGTCCATATTCCTTCCGATTTGGTATGCAAAAAATTTATTCGCCAACCTCTAGTATGTTACCCCCACATTTTTAGACTAAACAACATTACTTTATAGTTGTAAGTACATTGGTGTGTTGTGAATGCAATCTTTTTTGCACCTTCTGGATCCATCTGAATATTGTGAAACCCCATCTTAACATTTGTACAAAAGTAAACTTCGTGGCCTACAATCAAATCAACTGTGTGATATATGCTGGGGAAAGGATACTTATCTTCGGGACTTTCCTTGTTTGGATCAGTAAAGTCTATGCACATATTGTATATACCATTTGGTTTTTTTGACTAGCACGACATTAGCCAACCATTTCAGTTATGTTATTCCCTTTATGAACCCATTCTTGAGCAATTTGTTCACCTCTTCTTCTATAGATTTTTTCTACTCTTGTGCATGGTTCCTTTTATTTTGGGACATTGGTGCAGCCACCGAATCTACATTCAACTTGTGTGTTGTGATGTCCTTGATGTCTCATACACACCAAGTGAACACTTCTTGCTCTTCCACTAGCACCTTCTTAAGCTCTTCTTTAATTTCTTTATTCTAGTTTTTTTGCTACTCACAAATCTTTTTACGGTGCTAATATGAGTATCTCTACCTCCCCTATTGGTTATAACTTGAGCTCATCCGTTTCTTCCTTCTCTGCCACCTATTGCAATAGGGCTATATAAGATTCCTTCACATCCTTTTGGCTTCCACTAGACATGGTTGAACCTTCATCCATAGGGATCTGTAAGGTTAAGTATCTCATCGATCATTTTGCATATGTTTCAAATAGAAAAGGTCGACCTATGATGATGTTATATGCCATATTTTGGTTCACAATCGTGAATTCACAAGGTCTTGTCCAAACACTATTCCTATCTCCGAACTTGCTTCGCAAAGTCACATGATTATGTACCGACAACTTATGACGGTGAGATTTTCCATTAGCATCCGAACGAGTTCCACTATTGCTAGATCTACCCTTAGTTTCTTAAGGGCTTTGTAGGTGATGATGCTTGTAGAGCTCTCGGTGTCCTCTACCATCATAATGAGCACCAAAACATCTCTATGGTGATAAGGTATGAGATTAAGAATGAAGATCATTGTTTAATGATTCATACCTCTAGAAGATTCATTTGGATCGGGGTGTTGTCACAGGTTCCACCATAATCCTGTTGATATTACTTGCAGTTATACTTGCGAGATTCCCATAACAATACATTATGCATGAAAGCTGACCGGTCTAAAGGACCTTATCTCGGTGCGGCATTCGCGTCACCCACGTCGTGCAAGTGCACCCCTAATCCGATGGTCAATCGACTGCACCCCCGCCTTTCCCCTAGTTATTGGTTAAAGGTTTGTAAAGTTCATTTACTTATAAACTAGTTAAGATTTTCATTTATTTCCTATGTGGGATGAGAATGTTTAATTTCTTTTTATTTTCTTCTAAAACATTTTAAGTGGTTCTTTTTGAGTATCAATTTCTCATTGATCATTTGTCCGTTTTGAGTTTATAATATATTATTAAAAAGATCTCATGTCATAAAATAAGTTGACATATTTCAAGTTATTCTAAACTTCATTTATCCTTATATATTTAAACCTCAAGTTGACAAAAAAATAACAAAACAAAAGTTGTTTATTATTTGTTTTGGATATATATTATAAAAATAATTTTAAATTAATTATATATATTTAATATGTATATAAATATTATTTATTTATTTATTACGTTATCCGGTCCGACCAATCTGAGCCATTCGATCTGACGAAATAGCCTGTGATCTTCTATGAATCTGGTTTGGTATCCGTCCAATTCTGATAACATTGGAAAACAGCCATATCCTCACAGTTTAAGCATGTTAAATAGAGTTTGAATTATTCGCATAAATAGCGGCTTAATGTGTTAAAAATTTGTTGTGCAAGAGTTTAATATATCTAGTTAAAAGACCAAAGATTTAATGTGTTTAAAAATAATTGATTAACAACTTAATATATTTAAAACAACAATAATAATAAAAAAGTAAATTGATTAGGCCTAAAATATTCATTTTATCAAATAAGAATTCCGTTCAGACCTTTGAAGGGTGTTAGTTTAAAACAAAATTAGTAATTTTCTAATTGTTTAAAGGACTATGCGGTTCTGAAGCATCTCTCCCTTGACGCTAGACGTCCGGGCATTCTTAAGATCATTTCCGTCATTTGGCGAGCTCCTCCCCCTTGTTGGATTAAGGTTAATTCGGATGGATCTGTTTTTGGTAATCCAGTGATTGTTGGGGCCGGTGGTGTTTTTCGTACTACTCGTGGTTTCCCACGAGGTTCGTTTGCGTTTCCTGTTTAGACTTCGCTCGCTTATATTTCCGAGCTTCGGGCTGCCATTTTTGCAATCAAAATTGCCTGGGATAAAGGTTGGCACTCACTGTGGATTGAATGTGATTCGAGCTTTGTGGTTCATATTTTAAAATCTAAATCTCACAAGGTGCCTTGGGAAGTGCGTGCTGCGTGGTTTGATTGCTTGTTCCATCTTCAACATATGTGTGTGGTCATCTCTCACATTTATCGGGAAGGGAATCGAGTTGCCGATGCCTTAGCGAAGCACGGAGCGACTATTCCTAATTTGGTTTGATGGAATACTTCTCCATCGTTTTGTAATTCTTTCATTTATGAGGATTATAGTTCGGTTGAGCAGTTTAGAATTTAGTTTTGCTCTGTTCTTCTCTTTATGTTTCTTTATTCCTTTGTATACTCTTCGTTTGCTTTTTAATAATATTCAGGTCCGGGTTTGGGTTGTTTGGCTGGGGGTGCCGACCTAGTCGGGATGTCCGGCCTTTCCCTAAACCATCACCCTATCTTTACTTGTAAAAAAAGATATAGTTAAAATTTATTTTTTTAGAAGGGGCTGTTTTTAACCTTAGTTAGAAAAACAGTCTCATTCCGGCACTTTATCCATTGTAATGGGTGATAAAAACATTTTATTTTACCTCATTACGTCGCTGCCGTAATGAGGCTCTGCAATCATTGCAGTGGCATCACGTGATGCCACTGCCAACTCTAATAATATATAAGTTTTATATTTTTTATTTATTATATTTTTTGAATTTTATATTTTTTTAGTGCATTTGATATGTATTATCCGTTTATTTTTTGAATTATTCATTTCGTCCAATTATTCTAACGGGTAAAATTATGAAATTGACATTATTCGTTTATTTTTTGAATTATCCATTTCGTTCAAAGCCTACAAGATAAGAGTATAAAATTGATATTTTATATTCTATTTTTTACTGTGTTATTAATGTACAAAATATTTTTTGTTAGTAATGTACTAACTATTTAACCTATACGTTTTAAGCGACGTGTAGATTTAGCCCTAACGTATGAAATTGTACAAACGTTTCCAAGCAAGATCAATTTTAACCATGCGCTACCGAAAATTTAAAAAGATTTGTTTGATTGTTATTTAGCCACGTCAGACCTTCTAAACCAGTTTGTTGATAAATTGAAGCAGTTTCATATATATATATATATATATATTTTGTAATTATATTAATAACACAGTAAAATATTTTAGATAGTTTCATAAAAACTAAACCGGCTAAATATAAATTAAACACTTTTTTTTTTGAAATTGTTTAAAATATTTTACTGTGTTATTAATGCACTATATATATTTTTTTTTGTTATTAATGCACTAAAATATAATGATGTCATTGTGATTAATTTATACGTAACAGGTTTAGTTTTTTGAAACTGTCTAAAATATTTTACTATATTATTAATATAGTTACGAAAAAAATGTATGAAACTGATTCAATTTATCGACAAACTGGTTTAGTAGGTCTGCCGTGGCTAAATAACAGCCAAACAAATTTTGTTCAAAATTTCGGTAGCATATGGTTAAAATTGATCTTCCTTGGAAATGTTAGTGCTAAATTTGCACAATTTCATACATTAGGGTTAAATTTGCACTTCGTTTCAAACGTTACGATTAAATATTTAGGGCTGTTTGGTTCAGCTGTTAGCTAATAGATGTTGCGGTTGTTGTTAGTTGTTTGCAGTTGCAGTAAGCTGTTAGTTGTTTGTTATTAGTTGTTTAATTACTAGTGTTTTTTAAAATTATATTGAACTGTTGCTGTTCGGATTTAAAATGTTTTATTTTGTTATTAATATACTAAATATTTTTTTTATTAGTAATGCACTAAATATTTAACCATAACGTTTGAAGTGAAGTACAGATTTAACCTAACGTATAAAATTGTGCAAATTTAATTATAACATTTCCAAACAAAATTAAATTTTAATTTTAATTATAACACCAAGTAACAGTACTTTGTAAAAAAACAAAGTAACTATAGCGGACACCTTTTTATAAAATTATAAATTAATTTCTTTCCTTATAATTGTTTTATAAATTTTATTTTTATTAAATAATAATTAATTTTCTTTAATATTTTCTTTCTTTATTTTTTTTGGTAGAAAAAGGAAAGGAAAAACAAACAAAAACAACTACCCTGGGATTAGCCCAGGGAGGCTAACCCCAATCCTATCTTCTAAAAGAAGAGGAGAGAGAAAGATAGGGGAAACAGAAAGGGTAGTAACACCTAACGTTCCCTCATGGCCTGCCACCGCCAAGCGATCCGCAACTCGGTTCTGCTATCTGAAAATGTGACTGAACTCTAAGATCTCAAAGGAGGAGCAAAGCCTTTTAATAGCTTTGATAAGGTTGCGGCTATTAAGACCCATAACATGATTTTCGGAAATGATTTTAATGGCCTCCATGTTATCAGAATCCACAGAAAGCCTCTTAACACCCAGCCTTTTAGCAAGATTGATACCAGTGAGAATGCCCCAGAGCTCCGCTGAGAAGGAAGATCCCAACCCCAAATTCTGGGTGAACCCAGAAAGCCAGGCGCCCCCTGCATCTCTAAGAACACCTCCGGCCGCAATCTTACCATTACTGAGGCAGGAGCCATCAGTATTCAGCTTCACAACCCCCTCTCCCGGCCTGCTCCATCCTACGAGATGAACATCACAAATCTGGGAAGATCTGGCAAGGGACTCTCCTTTGAAACTCTCAATAATGGAGGAAAGTTTTTTCGAGAAGAACTCAGCTAAGTTTGGCAAAAACACAATTTTATCACCAAAAATCTCCTCGTTTCTCCACTTCCAAACTTGGTGACAGATAATAGCAAAGAAAATGTCACCATGCTCCATGTAAGACAGTAACTTTCCACTAATACCATCAGAGAACCAGTCATCCACAGAATGGGCCATGAAGGAAGGGAAAATATGGTGTGGGAGAATTTTCTTCCAAACCTCTTTACTTTTAGAGCAATCCCTAAGAGCATGGCACAAAGTTTCAACATGGCCTCTGCATCTACTGCAAGCTCCTGAGTCAGCCAAATGCCTTCTGTGCCTATCCGAATTAGTAAGTAACCTGTCCTTAACGCCCAGCCACAGGAAACTCCTTATACGGTAAGGGACTTTGAGGGCCCAAATGGACTTCCAAACATCAGAGGGAGGATCAGACCTATTGAGGGAAAAAGCTTCAAAGGCAGATTTGCAAGAATAAACTCCATTGTTAGTCAGCGCCCAACAATGCCTATCCATGTCTTCCTCTTGATTACTCACCTTCACTCCCCGAATTCTAAGGAGAGTCTCTAGGCTAAAGAAAGTATCAAATTTTGACCAGATCCAGTCCCCTTCAGAGTCCACCACATCGGCAATCCTCCAGTTTCGGATATCACTAGGCGGAGGGGAAGTACATACATCTACTAAAGGTTTATCCCCAATCCAGGTTTCAAACCAGAAACTAATGGACTTACCATTACCCACCTCCAGACCAACCCCCAAGCAGAACTCAGCAAACACAGTGCTAAGCCCTTTCCAGAGGAAGGAGCAATTGACAACTCTCTCCTTAGGGCCCCCGAAGATTTTGTCTTTCCGATACTTACCACAAAGAAGGCGAACCCAAAGAGAGGAGGGGCATTGCCACATACGCCAAAGGAGTTTCATTAATAAAACTTTGTTATTGTCCTTAGCTTTCCTAATGCCCAGACCACCAGAATCTTTTGGCTGGAAAACCTCACTCCAAGGCACTAGATGGATCTTTCTTCCCTCCGCAGCTTCCCCCCACAGGAACCTACGGTTAATCTTATCAAGATCATTAAGCACAGGATTCGGAAGCTGACAAGCCTGCATGATGTGATTGGGAGCTGCACAATTAACAGATTGAATTAACATGAGGCGGCCAGCGAGAGAAAGAGTCTTGGCTTTCCACGTGGCACACTTCGTATTGGATTTATCCAAAGTATCTTTGAAGGAGACTTTAGACACTCACTCAATGTGGAGGGGAACGCCCAGATACTTCCCAAGAGAATTAGTAAGAGAAATACCTGACAGATCACTTAATCTTTTGCAAACTCTCTGATTCATATTCTTTGAGCACATCATCCTAGATTTCTGGATATTAAGTTTCTGCCCAGAGGCCGAACAAAAACAATCAAGAATATCCATAATGACACTCAACTGCTCCTTATTGCCTTCAAGAAAGATAAGGACATCGTCTGCAAAGATTAAGTGAGTCACCTGGGGACAGAAGCTGTTGATCGCCACTGGGTGGAAACTCCCATTATCAATCGCATCTTGAATCAGGTGAGAGAGCCTCTCCATAGCAATAACGAAAAGGAAGGGACTCATAGGATCCCCCTGACGGATTCCCCGGCCCGGGGATAACTCCTCCGACATATCCCTAATGACCATAACTTGAAACACAGGAGAAGAAATACATACCTTAATTAACCTTCTCCAGCTGTCCGGGATTCTAACTCTCTCAAGACTCTCCATCAGGAAGTCCCAATTGATGCGATCATAGGCCTTCTCCAAATCCAGCTTCAGAGCCACAATACCTTTCTTCCCCTTCCTAATCTTCATCGTGTGGACCATCTCTTGGGCAATCACCATATTATCCATCATTTGTCTACCAGGCACAAAACTACCCTGATTCTGACAAATGATCGCAGGAAGAATGCCCCGAATTCTATTAGCCACAATCTTTGTAACCGTTTTATAAAGAACATTACAAAGACTGATAGGTCTCATATGCAAAAAGGAAGAAGGCTTATCAATCTTAGGAATCAGAACCAGGAGGGTTCTATTAACCAGCTCAATATCCTTAGAACCATTGAACACACCTAAGATAAAATTATAGATGCCATCCTTCACAACTTCCCAATGCTTATGGTAAAAGCCCGCCGGCAGACCATCAATCCCAGGAGCTTTAGAAGCCCCAATGCTGAAGATGGCATGGTCAATCTCTTTTCGGGATATAGGTTGAAAGGCATCCTGACTACTTCCCTCACTAATTAGAGGAAAGGTAGCAACAAAGTGAGCCCCCTCCAGATGAACAGGTTCCTCTTTGAACAGATCCTTGTAGAAGTCCAGGGCCAAATTCCGAATAACCTCATCTTCATACACCCAATCACCATTAGAATCCTTAATGGCATCAATTCTATTCCTCTGCCTTCTGATCAAGGTAGAAAGATGGAAATACCTAGTATTACGATCCCCATCTCTAATCCAGGACTTCCTAGACTTCTGAAACCAAAGGAACTCCTCCTGCCTAAGCATAGCTTCCAGCTCCTTCTGAAGGGTTTTAAGGAGGCCCTCCAGGCTGTGATCAAACCTCACCTCCAACCTGCGTTGAATGCCCTCCATCCTATTTAATAACTTGTTCTTCCTTCTAATAATATGCCCAAAGACGTTTCTATTCCACCCCTGCACCTTAAGCCTGAACCCTTCAGCAGCTTGCAGGACATTTGAATGAGGTTTCCAATTCTCGTGAACGAACTCTTTGAACTTAGGATGGGACTCCCAAGCCAACTGATACCGGAACGGTCTCTTACTCCTAGGACGCTTCCCTCTCAAAAGTCTAAACAAAATAGGACAATGATCCGAATGACGGAACGGGAGGTTCAACACAGAACACTCAGAGAAAGAAGTCTGAGCTACAACATTAGCGTAGACTTTATCCAACCGGACAAAGGTATTATTACGCTTCCAAGTGAAACTATGACCAGAAGCCCCCAGATCGGAAAGCCCACATAAATCCATACTATTCTTGTGGTGAAGGCAGCGATTAACATAATGATTGGAACCCCCTCTCTGATCACTCATAAAGGCGATATCATTAAAGTCACCTGCCATAAACCAGGGCTCAGAAATGCTGACACTCATAGAGTAGAGAACCTCCCAGAACCGTTTTCGATTAGACAAGATAGGGTCAGCATACACAAGGGTAATCAAAAAAGGATTATTGCCGGAGATACTCACTTTACAGTGAATAAACTGCTTATCCATGCTAAGAACATCAAAATGAATCCGATCTGGCCTCCAGAAAAGCCAAATCCCACCAGCCCGGCCAGTTGCCTCCGATCTAACACAATACCAGTTTTTAAACTTCTTAACCACCTCATCTGCTTTATCTCCACTAATCTTAGTTTCCAACAGAGCAAAACAAGAAGGATTAAACTGTTTAATAAGATCATTAATATGGATACGGGTAGCCTTGCTAGCCGCACCTCTAACATTCCAACACAACAAATCCATAGAAAGGAGGACAATTGACTGTACGCACAACCCTAAGACAGGTATTTATTAGGGGCTCCTAAGAGCCTTGCCGAGGTACCCGCATGCCCTCTCTTCTCAGGTAAAACCAAAGAATTATGGCTACCTTTCTGTTTGCCTTTAAGCTTTTTCATACTAGATTTATTGACTCCCATACTTTTCCCGATCCCAGGATCCCCACCCTGACTAGGAACACTAACCTCATTCAACTTTTTCTTCCTTTGATAAGCCAAAGTCTGGGAACTCCCCTGGGATACACCTTTGGAGACAAAAAGGGGGTTAACAGTTTCAGTCACCTTAGTTGATGGCTCTATAGATTCTAATCCTGGCATGCTTTGATCAATCTGTTCGTCAACCATGCCAGAATCCCGATATTCCTCAATATCCAGGGCCCCAAACCTGGAACCTGAAATGGTCTCTGCCCCAGCCCTGGGAATCTCATTGACTTTGGGGTTAGGTTTCTCTTTGATACTAGGCTTGTCATTAGGATTTTGAATGATAGCCTTTATCTTGGGGTTTATATCAGGGGGACGATACTGAGCAATAGAAGGCTGAGTCTTACGTCTAGCAGGCCTCTTCGCGACCATCCAGGGGCCAAAATTCCCCCCCTCACCTTGGATCCCTTCAGTTCTTCCAGCATTACCCTCAGCTTCCATTTCCACCACCCTCTCCATCTTCAGGCATCCCTCCCTAGTATGTCCATACATACCACAATCATAACAAATGTTATGTAACCCTTCATATTCAATAAGGAAAACCTTGTCTCGAACACAGAATTTTGATAACAGAGGTTTAACAAGATCAACATCAATACAAACCCTAGCAAATTTACCTCTAATTGCTCCCACCGTAGTTTTATCCACATGATGCACCTTCCCAACCAGACTTCCTATTTTGTTGAGGAAACTTTCACTATAATACTCAATAGGCAGGCCCGGAAACCTAACCCAAGTCAAAATTCTGCTTACCGAGCAATCATGAGGGTTAAAATTAGGAACCTAAGGCCTCGAAGCCAGAACCTGGTTGGAAATAATATATGGCCCTCCATTGACCACAACATTGTAATCTTCCACACGAGTAAATTTAACGACATAGTAATCATTCTCTAAGTCGGTAATCGTAACTTTACCTTTCTTAGCCCACTGTGCTTGTATCCTCTGGGCGAAATAGTGAAAACTAATTCTCTTCCCAATAAGTGTAACTATTAGGGAGAGTTTCCACTTCTTTCTGAGATCACGCTTTTCTACTGACGAAAGTCTAATCACCGGACAAAGCGGGTCATCATGTTCACCATCTTCAACATCTGAGTCGGAGAACACCTCTTCATAATCCCCTTCCATCCTAACCTCCTCCATACAAAGTTCCTCCTCCACCACCCCCATAACAGTATCTTTCCACGAGAGTTGCCCTATGCCATTATTCACCACCCTTGATTTGGGAGAAACCGAGTTACCCTGACTCTGAATCCCGCACTCCTCACCAACCCTGTCCGACAATCCATTTATTTCCTTGATATGACCTAAGGCAGCCTGCATAAGAGCCGCCGCCCCAAACTGACCAACCCCCATCCTGCTCGACCTCGCACCAGCCCCCTCCCTTGACTGCCCAGCAGGAATGCCGGCAACCCCTGCGCACGGCCCTGCAGAAGCGCCGACACTCCCAGCGCCGAGCCTAGCCGTATTGCCGACATCCCCTACACACAGCCCAGCAGGAGCTCCGGCGCTCCCAACGCCAACCCTAACTCCACTGCCTGCGACAGCGCCGACACTCCCACAAAGCCGCCCCGCCCCTTCCGCAGCAGATCCCGCCTGCCCACTGCTGGTGACATTACCGGCACCCTCAAAATAATCCGGAGCTCTTTCTTTATAAATTGTTTTATAAATTTTACTTTCATTTTTATTAAATAATAATTTTTTTTAATATTTATTGGACAGTGGCTCCATTTGTGGACAGGAATCAATTCCTGTCCACTAGACGCCGTAATAAGTAAAAAAATTCCAAAAAAATACAAAACTTAATTATGGTTGAAAAACAGCTCCTTTAATGAAAATAAATTTCAACTATAACTAATTATGTAATAATTTTTACTTTTTGCCCTAAACAGCGGTTTAATCCAATTTCATCTAAAGTGTAATTATTTGTCGAAGTAAGTAATAAAACCCATGGCCATAGCCCATGGGATGGGACAATAAAGGACCTTGCAGTTAATTACTACTTATTTTTGGCGGCAAAAATGCCTTAGAAGGTCCGGTTTATACTTTCTTTCTACTAATTAAAAGTTTCAGCCTGATCATGCCCTAATCCCGAAATTATTCAACTCGTTCTGCCTCGGGGAGTTTTAGCCCTCAAATGGAAGAAGCATCAACTCCAGCAAATTCTCGGACTATTACCTCTATAAACAAAGGCGTAGTTCATAGAATCTGCGCTGGCCAAGTGATTTTGGACCTCTCATCGGCCGTGAAAGAGCTCGTTGAAAATAGCTTGGATGCTGGGGCTACTAGTATTGAAATCGCCTTGAAAGATTACGGCCAGGAGTGGTTCCAGGTCATCGATAACGGATGTGGGATTTCTCCAAACAATTTCAAGGTAAACACTTCAAGACCTTTGAGCATACATATTTAATGTACATTTCTACGTTCTTTAATGGAATCAGTATAGAAATGGTGCGTGGTCTTTAGATAAGCTGTTTGTGACTAGTGCGATGTTCCATAATAATGCTCACAACTTGATTTGATTTTTAAAATCATAAGCATTGTTTTTGGTTTTGTGTTCATGATAAAATAGGTTGATATGTAAGTAAACATTTATTCGTATTGGGTTGTAGTTTCTATGATTAAAAGGCTGCCTCTTGCTGGGCTTCCTGCTTTGTAAGCAGAAGGAGATTGTTCCCCTTGCCCAGGACTAGTTCGAAGTACATATTATATTGTGGTCAAAGTTACGCAATAGACATGTGGTGTCAGAAGGTTCTAGACTAACCTTACATTTGTCCCAAGTTCGGTCCTTATTTGCTTTAAAATTGCTTACCTATCACTATATGGAAAAGTATGTTCCTCTGTGACTATGATAATTAATCAACGTAGGAAACTACATTTTTCTTTGAATTGCAACATTGCTGATTTGTTGGTTCTATTGCGTGTTACAGGTTCTTGCGCTCAAACATCATACCAGTAAATTGGCAGATTTTCATGATCTTCAGTCTTTGACTACATTTGGTTTCCGAGGGGAGGCACTGAGCTCACTTTGTGCATTAGGCGAATTGACTGTTGAAACCCGAACAAAAAATGAATCAGTAGCAACACATTTGGCTTTTGATCGCTCAGGTTTACTAACGACTGAAAGGAAAACCGCACGTCAAATTGGCACAACTGTCACTGTTAAGAAGTTATTCTCCAATTTACCTGTGCGAAGCAAAGAATTCACTCGTAACATTCGAAAAGAATATGGAAAACTTATTTCTTTGTTGAATGTGAGTCTGTTTCCCCCTTTCAAATTCTTCAATTAGTTTAATAGGTTTTACTGTTCTGAATGGAGGTTATGGTAGCAATGTTGATAAAATAAATTGTTCTTCTACCTTGCCAGACTTGACAAGAATAACCCAAAACAATTCTGTTAACTATCCACAGTACATGTATCATTAATGAAGATATATATAGCTATATAATAGCTCAGTGATGAAGTACATATTTGTATCTATAGTATGCTCTTTTTCTTTTTCCTGGATGTTTGATGTCTCTGCTTTGTTATGGCAGATGTGCTAATAAGATCTTGATGGCTTTATGTAGTAACTACTCCATGTTTTGTATTCACTGAAAGCATGTATTTTCACAGTATGACAAGCAGTAACGGCATCATGTGATATAGTATTATGTTTTTTTTTTCTTCAGTGTCCTAGTTTCTTATACCTTATTGATAGTCTTCATTTTGTTGTGTTAGTAAATCTCAATCCATAGAAGTAATAACTTATGTGTTAAGTGGTTGTCTCTGAGATTCGGGATACCACTGTATGGTATATTCTCATCTCTGTGGTAAATCTTGATAGAGTTAAATAAGTTTTCTTTGTGTCATGTGAACTGTTCCCCAAATATTTACATTATCTTACGTCCAGGCCTATGCAGTTATTTCAAAAGGTGTCCGGTTAGTCTGCACTAATATAACTGGAAAGAATACAAAGACTGTTGTACTTAAAACACAAGGAAGTGATTCCCTCAAGGACAACATCATAACTGTATTTGGCATGAGCACCTTCAGCTGCTTACAGCCTGTCAATATGTGCATATCAGACAGTTGCAAGGTTGATGGCTTCCTTTCCAAGCCTGGGCAAGGTAGTGGCCGTAATTTGGGAGATAGGCAATACTATTTTGTAAATGGTCGACCAGTGGATATGCCTAAAGTCACCAAACTCGTAAACGAGTTATATAAAGGTGCAAACTCTCGGCAATATCCCATTGCAATTATGAACTTCATAGTTCCGACCACATCATGTGATGTGAATGTTACTCCGGATAAAAGAAAAATATTTTTCTCTGATGAGAGTTCTATATTGGTTGCTATAAGAGAAGGTCTACAGAAGATATATTCCCCAAGTGATGCTTCTTACTCTGTCAATAAATTTGAGGAGCAGATATATGCAGCCAATAACTCCCAGTTATCTTCTCTTTGTGAGAAATCTCTTATGTCGTCAAGAAAGTTTTCTGCAGTTAGCAAAGACCGTAAAGAAATCCAAATGGAGGAGGATCATGCTGAGGACTGTAATCCGGTTGAAAGAGTTGAAATCAATTCGAATTCTTTAGAGGTTGGAGGCAATGGTGATGAAAAGTATATAATGAAGGACTTCGCTCTTAGAGTCCATGGCACAAGAATGACCAATAGTATTTCAAAGAGTAACAATAGTCAACTCACACTTCTGCATGATAGTCTAAGCAATCAAAATGATCCTTCCTCTTCAGGAGTGGTTGAAAAAGATGTCGCTGATCATAGAAACTCCAATAGTTCTTTACGTTCTGTTCAGTCAACACTTAACAAGTTTTTAACTGTAAGCAAGAGAAAGCACGAGGATATTAGTACATCAATATCTGAAATTCCTGTCCTGAGAAATCAAACTCTGCAAAGCCCACTAAAGAAAAGCAATTCTTTGACAAATGTTTTTGCAAGTTCTCTGCTTAATCATTGCCCCATTGATGATTCTGCTGGGGTATATGAGATTGAGTCATCCAAGTTTCCTGGAGTAGTCAAGATTTTTGATAAAACCAGAAATTCCATTTCTTGTACAGGGAATGTAAATGATGGGAAGTCTAGGGAGGTATGTGACGTTAACCATTTTGAACTTGTTTCATTGAAACTTAATTCTAAGTCCACTGATATCTGGAGTATGGACATGTACATATTCATATTTTTACAGCTTTATTCTTATATTTAAGTTTGACCATTTTTCCTGCAGGGTGAAGACAAAGCAACATCTCTGGCTGATGATGCTTTGCTTACTTCTCCAAAGGTTCTTCATAAAATGTCCAAGGATCTTACGGTTGCTATTCCATTACAATCTTCCATTTAAGTCCTAGAGAATTGCACAAAGATCTATATTCTAAATTCTCAATATCTGAGGTTTATTTCTCCATCTGCAGGATGCAGTAGCTGAAGGAAAATGGTCATGTCTTGCTGACGTTGCAGTTATCACTTCTCCTAAGAGAGGCCTCAAAGAAATGTCTGAGAATGATCTGAATAAAACTCCTCCATTAGCGTCTTCTGGTTCATTGTTAGATGTTCCAAAGCCTTCTGCACAAAATATATGCTCTACCTTGCAGTTTAGTTTTCAAGAACTAAAGACAAAGAGGCTGCAGAGACTGTCAATAATGCAACTCCGCAGCTCTGCATCTGGAAGCAGGAAGATGAAAAGGTTTAGAAAGCATAAATATCTTTTGGAAGATGGAAAAACATTTATACTTCTCTGCTATTAACCAACTTGATCTTTAATTGTCTGTCATAGGAGCTATATAGCTGCAACACTAGACCTTTCTCAACCAGATAATGAGGATCGAAAAACAAGGGCTTTAGCAGCAGCTACTACAGAGTTAGAAAGACTTTTTCGGAAACATGACTTTGGTAGAATGAAGGTGGTCTTGTGCATTATATTTCTGTTACTAGAATGCATCCACCTGTTGTCCTTTTTTTGTTTTGTTTTTTTCTATTTGTGGTTCTTCGTTATTGGGTCTTCCATCTTCTCCTGATTTCATCATCTGTTACTTTTTCATTCAGAAGGCTAGGAGCCTTAACAGATGAGATTTGATTTATTTTTTTCCATCTTGATTTGTCAAATTTCAACCTGGCCACCTGAAAGTTGTTGCATTGGTCTTTAACCTGAGTACTTAGGTTTTAATGTGGTAAATATGCCTGTATAATTAAGATGGATATAAAAGATTGGTACTCTGAAGTTTGTTCATCCTGGATGAATATAAATTTTGCAGCAGTGCTAATTGTCATGGAACCAATTGAACTAAAAGCTTAAGCTAATAGTTAAAACCCAATTCACATTAATATCCGACACACCCCTGCACGCGAATGCCCATTGGACTTGAAGCGTACATAACGCAGACCCATATTACCATGTCCTGCAATTTAATCAATAAATGAGGTTGCCAGGAATCAAACCCTTGTTCACTTGGTCCAAGAGGCTCTGATAGCATGTCATGAAACCAATTGAACTAAAAGCTTAAGCTAATAGTTAAAGGCTCGATTCATATTAATATCTGACACTAATAATCCATCTCCACTGAAACTTCAAGGCTCTTCAGTTAATGACCAACTGCCACTTTTGTTTTATAGGTGATTGGCCAATTTAATCTTGGTTTCATCATTGGGAAGCTCGATCAGGATTTGTTCATTGTGGATCAGGTAATTTCTGCTCACACTTTCTCAACCTCTATATGTTTCATCCTTTCATGAATATAGTTAAAGAAAATGTTTATGTTCTACATTCATTTTGAGTTCTTGCGACAGTATATATTCTGAAACAGACAGGGCATTCTTATATTGTTCTTTTCTTTGTTTTCTCTCTCTACCCAGCATGCTGCTGATGAGAAATACAATTTTGAGCGACTCTGTCAATCAACAATCTTGAACCAACAGCCCTTGCTACGGTGAGGTTATTACTTTTGTTGGAATTCTTCAGTTTCTGCTTCTTATGTTTGATTTATTTTTAATGGTGATCACAGAAAATGACAGATTGAACCAACAATTCATACTCTGGATACTTAATGCCTCGTTTTCTTCATTTTTCCTGTCTCAACTTCCTCTTCATTCCTTTTTCTTCTTCTGTCTTGTTGCATCAATTGTCTAAAAGCAGTAGGAAGCATCATAGTTTGTACTTGTGCTAGAGGCAAATTCAACTTTTTATTTTTTATTTTTTTTTATTTTTTATCATAGAGTTCTGGGTTATGCATATTTTATGTTTGTAATTAGTGATCTGTGATGCATATACATAATATCTTGCCCCATCACTGTTCTAGTTTTTCCTTGTACAAAAGGTAAATGAAGAAAAACTTTGCTACATTATATGACTTTACCCTTACTCGTAACAGTTCTAAAAATAAATTATTGTTATTTTCAAGAACTATGGCCAGCTCTATTTTTGAAGACAGTAAAACTGATAAAGCCACTTCAATTCTCAAGTGGAGGCTTTGGCCTTGGATGTCTTGTTAATTGAAGAAGATGTAAATTAATCTCCTGTTCTGACATGCTGTGGATTTGTCATAACTTAGCTACTGAAGAATTCAGTCAAATTTGTGAGTTGAAGATTCATTTAGGAAAAGAGGAGTTCAAAGCCTTGTTCACTTGTCAATTGGTGGACTGAACCTGTTAAGTGGTCAATAATTGGCACAAATCTCCAAGCTTTAGGAATATACTTAGCGAATACCAGTATAATGAGGGATTTTAAGTAAAGGAAATTGCAACAGTGTTTAAGATTATTGATCTCTGTGAGATATTAATATGAATTGGGCCGTTATCTATCAGCTTAAGCTTTTAGTTCAATTGGTTCCATGAACATGGCATCAGAGCCTCTTTGACCAAGTGATCAAGGGTTCGATTGCTGACATGCTAATATAGGTCTGTATTGTGCAAGCCTAAGTTGCACGGAAATGGAAATGGAAACGGAAACGGAAACGTACGCCGGGAAACTTTATTTCTAAGAAAATATAGGAAACGGAAACAGACACGAAATGCGGAAACGGACACGAAACGTGGAAACGCTAGTGAAGAAGAGTTTCCATGCACGCTTCAGGCCCAGTAGGCATTCACGTGCGGGGTGTGGCAGATATTAATATGAATTGTGCCTTTAACTATAAGGTTAAGCTTTTGGTTCAATTGGTTCCATGACAATCTCTTTTCCAGTGCTTCTTTTCTCCGGGCAATCTTTTATTGTTTCTTTGCATATGCCAAATATCTTTTATTATTCATCATGGTAGATCCTTATTACTGAAAGTTATGTGTAGGCCATTAAGGCTGGAGTTGTCTCCAGAGGAGGAAATAGTTGCTTCAATGAACATGGATATAATCAGGTTGGTCTAGATAATCATTTCTGTCTTTGAGCTGTTAATTTTCACAGTTTTACAATGGTGATTTACTGGCATTTACAATTGTTAGGAAAAATGGATTTGCACTGGAAGAAGATCAGCATGCACCACCTGGACACCGATTTAGATTGAAAGCTGTTCCCTTCAGCAAGAACATAACTTTTGGAGTTGAAGGTAATCTCTTCCCTTTTTTTTCTCCTTATGAGGAGTTGATTGGAGATTGGGCTGAGGGGAAACAGAGTACCCAAAGAAATGTATATTTCTTTAGTATAAATGGAACTCAGTGCTCCATTAGCAAATTATTACTCTCTGTCTGTTAGCAGAAGAGGGAAAACCTATAAATTTGTCACTTGATGATGATATCGGTAATTTTACATGGTATGTTAACATGGAATGCATTATTATGTGGCATGGCACATCACCTTTTTTATAGGTTCTCTCACCTTTTTTTTTGCCAAGGATCAAATTTGTAGGGCGCTGACATGCCTTTGATAAAGAATAATAACCAGACCAGCAAAATAACAATGGAACAGTAAATATTAAGCAACTCTATTGATAATGAGAAAGGTAGGGAAAATACACAAGGAGATCCCAACAGGGAATCACCCTCCACAGGGACTGTGCCCCTTCCCAGACTGCTGCCAACTGCAGTAGGTCTCAAAACTAGCAAAATACCCAATACCCTCACAACGGCTCTTTCCTCTTTATTTAACAGCCTTACTACAGGACACCCTAACTCCTATGCACCCCATACCAGTCCTAGTCTGCCAAATGTTCTTTCTTCCTTCTCTCCTACACTCTCCAAACTCTAGGACCCACCCTCTTGTTATTATCTACTACAACATTGTTAACATTGTCGTCCGCATGAAAATCAGTGTCGTCCTCAAGATAGAAGCTTGGGAACTGTGACTTGATGGTGATCTCGTCTTCGCAGGTGACTTCCTTGACGCTGCTCTTCCCCCACTGAATGAGCCATTGACTGATGTCCTCCCCTTCCCGTCGGATTTTCCTTGTTGCCAACACCTTTTATGGTGTGATGGTCTCATCAATTGAAACTTCAAACCCTTCCGACAAAACAGGCTCGACCACCGGAGGTTTGTTGGCCGGCTTTAGCATAGACCCATCAAACACAGGGTGACCTTTAGATTGTGGAGGCAGTATGAGTTCATATGCCACTGACCCGATACGACGTTTGATTTGAAAAGGACCCTAAAAGCGAGCCGCAAGCTTCTGATTTACCCTTCGAACTACAGATTGTTCCCAATCGTCCTCCTCAAAAGACTCATGTGTTTGTCAGCTCTGTTTTTCACGACCTCGTGTGCTTTAGTTAAGTTGAATTTTATTTGTGTCAGCACCTCCTTACGATTATACAGCTCCTAAGCAACCCACTCCACCCCGATCTCTCCCGGAATACATTTGAACGGGGTCGGTGGTTTCCTTCCATAAATAGCTTCGAAAGGGGACATACATGTGGATATGTGGAAGGTGGTGTTGAACTAGTATTCCACCCAGGTTGTTCCATTGCAAAGCACCTCAAGTAGGCCTCTAAGCATCAGGTAGTGACCTCGGTTTGACCATCCGTTTTCGGGTGTGTCAGATATTAATATGAAGTGGACCTTTAACTATAAGCTTGAGCTTTTAGTTCAAATTGGTTCCATGACATAGTATAGAGCCAGTTTGACCAAGTAGTCTAGGGTTCGATTCCTAGCACATGGTGATATGAGCCTGTGTTGTGCACGCTTCAAGCCCAGTGGGCATTCACGTGTGAGAATGTGTTCAGATATTAATATGAAGTGTACTTTTAACTATAAGTTTGAGCTTTTAGTTCAATTGGTTCCATGACATGGTGATAAGCTGACGACATTTTCAAGACTGTTCCTTGCATTTTGAATGGCTCGGACCAGAATTTACTCATAAAGATGGGGTCAGGGATACCGTGAAGCCTCACCACTTCCTTGACGAAGATGTCAGCGACCGTCATGGCTGAATAGGGATGTTTAAGGAGCATGATGTGAGCATGTTTACTCAACCTGTCCACAACTACCAAGATTGCATCGAAGCCTTTGGACTTGGGAAGACCAGTAGTGAAGTCCATTAATAACTCTTGCCACACCACACCAGGAATGTTGAGGGGCTGTAAGAGTCCGGCCGATGCTAGTGTCGACACCTTGAAACGTTGACAAACATCACAATTTTTGACAAATTCTTGGACAACGTTGCTCATCCCCACCCAATAGATGTTTGCCGCCAATCTCCGATAGCTTCTGTAGAAACCCGAATGTCCTCCGGTGGTTAAGGCTTGGAATTATTGTAGTAAGGAGGGGATCAGGGATGATCGGGCTGATATGACCAGCCTACTCTTGTATAGAAGGACCTCTCCTTTGAGCTAAAACCCCAGACGAGAGTGAGGGTCGTTCTATAATTCGGTTCTGATCTTGCGCAAGTGTTCGTCTTCCTCTACTTCCTTAATCAATTGGGCCCCATCTTCCCATTGTGGATAAGAAGCTAACATGAAAGTCAATTCCCCTTCCTCTCCTCTTCTTTGAAAGGGCATCAGCCGCCATGTTCAGCTTGCTCGGCTTATAGAAAATTTCAAACCGGTACCCCAGACGTTTTGCATCCAATTTTGTTGATCACACATAGTGATGTGCAGACTAAGGAGGTGCTCAAGCTGTTTTGATCTGTGAAAACTCTGAACTTACTGCCTTGTAAATATGGTCTGTGTTGGATAGCTAGAGCCAAACCCATAATCTCCTTATCATATGCCGATTTTGCCAAGTTCATATCTGCTAATGCTTTGCTGAAAAAGCAACAGGCCTCGCATTCTGCATTAGGACAGAGCCAATCCCCCTCGCCGAAGCATCACACTCAATGTCAAATAGTTCCTCAAAATTGGGCGAGGCCAAAACCGGGGCAGTTGTGAGTGCAACTTTTAATGCCTCAAAAGCTAGTTGAGAAGTTTCAGTCCAAAGGAATCCATCTTTTTTTTTTTATCAACTTTGTAAGAGACTTAGTAATTTTCCCACAATTAGCAATAAATTTCCGGTAATAACCTGTGAGCCCAAGAAATCCTCTTATGCCTTTTACTGATTTCAGAACCGGCCATGACATCAGGGCTTCTACCTTGGTGGGATCCATTGTAACTCCCTCGTCCGAAATTATGTGTCCAAGATACTCCACTGAGCTTCCCCCATACTGACATTTGCTGAAGTTGGTGTTTTTGCTCAGTATGTCCAAAGCAGTCCTCACATGTTTGAATTGCGATTCCCAGTTGGTACTTAATATCAGAATGTCATGAAAAAAACTAGGATGAATTTCCTCAAATAAGGCCTAGCCAAACGATTTAATCCCAAACTCTTTAATTACCTTGTAGGGCTCATGAATGATGAACCTGCTTCCTCACCACATGATCTAAAATTTCATTCATGGTGGCCTCAAACGTCGTCGGAGCGTTTGTCAATCCCAAAGGCATCATCAAGTATTCGTAATGCTCGTCATGCGTCCGAAAGTCTGTTTTTTCCACATCTTCTTCCTTCATCGGAATTTGGTGGTATCCCGCTTCCAAATCCACTTTAGAAAAGTATTGTGCTCCATGGAATTCATCAAGCAACTCATCCACCACTAGGATCGGGAACTTGTCCAGCATTGTTACCCGGTTCAAGGCTTTGTAATCGACACATAATCTCCATGAGTTGTCTTTCTTTTTCACCAGAAGGACCAGACTCGAGTATGCACTGCCACTGTTTCGAATGATCCCTTGCTCTAACATATCTTCTACCTCTCTCTAAATCTCGTCTTTATGGTGATGCATGTAGCGATAAGGCCAGACGCACACAGGATGATAAAGAACTCAGCCAATAACAGTTTAATTAAGTAACAAACAGAGAAAAATGGAGAAAGAGATTGATATTATTGCTAATATGGGTAAGAAACTAGAACTGTGAATGGAGAAGGAATGAACAAAGGATTTCCAGGGAAAGTTCCCTCTCTCAAAGCTAATTCGCTAAGAGCCAAAATTGGAGATCATCATTCAACAACATACCTTGCCACACACACGGTACCCAAATATATAACTGACTCTCTTCTCCCTAGGCATAACCAACTATGCCAACTCAATTACCCTTTCCAGAATTACCCTTAGCCCTCCTAGTGTACACCCTCCAGACTTTAGGACCTTGTTGCACATGGGCCATAACAGGCCCACTAACTTGTTCTGTATCATTACCGCCGCCTTCAAGAACTGTCTTGTCCTCAAGACAGACATCCGGAAACTGACTTTGAATAACAAGAGCATCCTCCCAAGTAGCCTCTTCCAAAGGATGGTCTTTCCATTGAATCAACCACTGCAAAATAGTCTCATCCGAACGAGACACTGATCTAGTAGCTTGTATGGCATGCGGAATGAAATGATCTGCAACATCCAGCTCAAGTTCTTGAGGCAGAGAACCCTCTACCACATCAGAGAAAATGGCTTTCTTAAGGAGAGAGACATGAAAAACGGGATGAATCTTAGAAGTAGGAGGCAACTGCAATTTGTAAGCAACGGAGCCTATTTTTTCCACAATCTGAAAAGGACCAAAATACCTGGCAGCAAGCTTCTGACAGACCCGTGAAGAAACAGACATTTGACGATATGGTTTCAACTTCAGATATACCCATTCGCCAACCAAAAAACTGACCGCCCTGCGTTTTTTATCTGCTTGATCCTTCATCAAGGACTGAGCTCTCTGCAAATGAAGTTTCAACTGTTTCAATGTCTCATCTCTGTCCTTCAACTCCTGCCCAACAGCTTCTACTCGAACTTCTCCCGGAATGAATTGAACCACAGTCGGTGGCTTCCTGCCATATACAATTTCAAAAGGGGAAAAACTCGTAGAGCTGTGAAAAGAGGTGTTATACCAAAATTCAGCCCAAGGTACCCAAAGCGACCAATGTCGAGGTTGATCAACTGCAAAACAACGAAGATAGGTTTCTAAACACCGATTAATCACCTCGGTTTGGCCGTCGGACTCAGGGTGATAAGCAGAGCTCATATGTAATTGAGTTCCTTGCAAGCAAAAGATTTCCTGCCAAAAGTTAATGAGAAAAAGAGGATCGCGATCACTAAGGATGGACTTAGGGAGCCCATGAAGCCGAACTATTTCACGGACAAAAATCTCGGCGATACTTCGAGCTGTGTAAGGATGTTTCAACAAAACGAAGTGACTGTATTTGGACAGCCTTCAACCACAACAAGCAAAGCATCATACCCTCTAGATTTCGGCAATCCAACTATAAAATCCATGGAAACATGGTCCCAAATAACCTCTGGAATGTCCAATGGTTGCAAGAGTCCCCCGAGAGCTAAGGAGCTAGACTTGCAACGTTGACAAACATCACAACCTTGAACATACTTCTGTACTGTGCAACTCATACCTGGCCAGTATAAATTGGCTGCAAGGCGACGATAGGTTCGATAATACCCCGAATGTCCCCCTGTAGCAGACTTGTGAAACTCATCAAGAAGAGTAGGGATCAATGCCGACGTCTTCGAAATAACCAATCGGTTCTTGTAATACAGCTTACCTTGATGTAATAAGTAGCCTGCTCCCAATCATACACAATCTGTTGCAAGGTTGGATCAGATTTCACCTCTGTAAAAAGTTGTTCACTTTCAAGCCAAACCGGGCTAGAAAGCATGGTCGAAAATTCACCATCGCTCTCCCTTCTTGAAAAGCGCATCAGTAGCGTGGTTTTCTTTTCCCGGTTTATAACAGATGTCGAATTGGTACCCTAAAAGTTTAGCAACCCAATTTTGTTGATCTGGAGTTGTAATTCGCTGCTGCAAAAGGTGTTTGAGACTTTTTTGATCAGTATAAACGGTGAAACGGGTACCCAAGAGATAAGAACGCCAATGTTGGACTGCTAAGACTAAGACCATAATTTCCCTTTCATAAGCAGACTTTGCCAAATTCCCTTCCGAAAGAGCTTTACTGAAGGCAATAGGGTGTTGTTGTTGCATCAAGATGGCTCCAATTCCCCGTCCGGAAGCGTCACATTCCACAATAAAAGGAAGAGAAAAATCAGGTAGGGCTAATACAGGAGCTGTTACCATAGCTGTTTTGAGAGCATCAAAAGCCCGTTGTGCCTCTGAATTCCAGTGGAAACCATTCTTTTTAGTCAATTCAGTGAGGGGTTTAGCAATACTTCCATAGTGGCGTATAAACTTCCTGTAATAACCTGTGAGACCCAAGAATCCCCTAACTCCTTTAACCTGCTTGGGCATCGGCCAATCAACCACTGCTTGAATTTTTGTCGGGTCCATAGACACCCCTTGTTTGTCGATGATGTGGCCTAAGTACTCAACTGACAGCTGCCCAAAGACGCACTTTTTTCCATTAACCCGGAACTGATTCGTAGCCAAAATACGCAAGGCAATTGCAAGATCCTCCATATGTCGTGCCCATGTGGGGCTATAGACGAGGATATCATCAAAGAAAACCACTATGAACTGACGGAGGTAAAGGCGAAATATATCGTTCATGACAGCTTGGAAGGTAGCTGGCGCGTTAGTGAGCCCAAAAGGCATGACCAAGTATTCATAGTGACCATCATGGGTCCTGAAAGCAGTCTTTTCTACATTGGCAGGTTGCATACAAATCTGATTATAGCCTGATATGAGGTCTAATTTGGAGAAAAATTGAGCGCCCTTCAATTCATCAATCAACTCTTCCACAACGGGAATGGGGTACTTATCCGGCACTGTAGCTTTATTTAATGCTCGATAATCAACACACATTCGCCATGTTTGATCCTTCTTTCGTACCAAAATTACTGGACTAGAAAAAGCACTCTTACTAGGACGAATGACCCCATGGCCAGAAGCTCCCTCACATGCCTCTCAATTTCCGTTTTCTGAACATGAGGGTAACGATAAGGCCGGACACAAGTAGGACCTTGGTTAGGCAATAAAGTGATGGAGTGATCGTGGGGACATGAAGGAGGTAAGCCCGTGGGTGCCTGAAAGACTTCAGCAAAACGCTGAAACAGAGATTGTAAGTCATTTTGCTGAGAATTAGAAAGCAATTCTAACCCTGGTGAAATGCTCTCCATAGATATCATTCCTAGAGAGGAACCCTGCTGAGCATTCGATAACCATCCCTGGAGTGAGGATTGCCCCGCCATTGAATGTGATATGCCTGTCAAACAAATTTCAGTACCCAAATGATAGAATTTCATATATTGCAAATCCCAATTATGAACAACTTCTCCTAAAGTTTTAAGCCATTCAATGCCTAAAACCATGTCCAAATTGCCCATGTCAAATAATAAAGCATCCACCATAAATTGACAGTCTTCCAACGATATTTGTAGGTCTGTGCATTTCTTAGTAATCAAAACCTTGTGCCCATCTCCCAACTTGATATGCAAACCCAAAAATTCCTTGGTTGATAAACCTAAAGCTTGCGTCAATTTCTGGGAAACAAAGTTATGGGTTGCCCCACTATCAATCAAAATTACAATAGGGATTCCCAACAAAGAACCTTCAAGCTTTAGGGTTTTTAACCCATGATTATGGTCAGGGACAGCCCCATTAAACTCTAAAACAGTGCACTCCCCTTCTTCTGTAACCACATGTTCTTGCTCTAACCCATCCTCGGAATTTTCTAATCGCAGAATTTCGCCGGCATCGGAAACGGTTTCGTCATCAGCCAAAAGAATCACCTCAATTTTTCTTCAGGACATTTGTGTGCCGGTCCGTACTGCTATCCACAACGATAACACAACCCTTTCTTCCGCCGTCTTCCCGTTCAGATCTGGTGAGAGATCGTGAACCCCGATTGTGAGAAGGAACCGTCCTATTGGAATCAGCCTTGGAGGCATCATTGACTTTGGGAAATTCAGGACGTCTAAAAAGAGGCCCTGGCAATGAAACATTGCGTTCCATTTGATGGGTTGGGATTTTAGAATCGGGTCGATGGGTCTGACCCGTTTTGTAATCGGATCGTGGATAACCCGGAGAAGAAAATCGCGTTTGATGGCCTGTGTCTTTACCACGATCAAAGCGATATCGCGAAACAGAGAGTCGCTGGTCGGAAGGATTCAACATCTCCTCCACGTCTTTAGCGAGATACATGGCTTGCAAACGTGATTCTGGTCGATGAAGACAGACCCATCTTCTAACTTCAGTTTAGAGTCCAGCCAAAAAATAACCCAGGGATTGAGTTTCAGGAAGGCGTGGGACAAGAGAAAGAAGATACTCAAAGTCTTCAATGTAATCATGAATGGATCCTGTTTGCTGAATGGTTGAGAGTTGTTCATACGGATTCTAAATCTCCAATCCACTAAATCGTTGAAGGAGCTCCTGTGTAAATACCTCCCATGTCAAAGCTTCATAAATTTCTTTGACAATCGTAAACCAGTGTTGAGCGACCCCTGTCATACTCAACTGCGCTAAACGAATTTGCATATCTGTCGGAGTTCCGTGAATCTCAAAATACAACTCTGCTTTAGAAATCCAGCCCCGAGGATCAGACCCATAAAACTCTGGTAACTTCACTTTTTTAGCAGCAATGTAAACTTCCTCACCTGGTCTTGAATGGTAGGAAGAAGATCCAAAAGGAGGGGCATGAGGTTTGCCTGAATCTGGGGGATTGACTAGTGGAGGAGAAGACTCAGGAGCCATGTCCGTGTTTTTACCGGCACCGCCCTCTGGTTGCTTCCCTTGCTGTTTGATCCAGTTCAGCAGGTAGATTCTAAACTCGCCCTGTTTGGATTGCTCTGCTTCTATGGACTGAAGGGATAACTTAATATCCTTGACATCCATCTATAAGTTTTGAATTTGGTCATCATGAGCCTCCAAACGAGATTGAGTTCTTGTTTCCATGGGTAGAAGAATAGTGCGTTCTGTTTCGAAACGGCAGGTCGGACCAATGATAAAGAACTCAGCCAATAACAGTTTAATTAAGTAACAAACAGAGAAAAATGGAGAAAGAGATTGATATTATTGCTAATATGGGTAAGAAACTAGAACTGTGAATGGAGAAGGAATGAACAAAGGATTTCGAGGGAAAGTTCCCTCTCTCAAAGCTAATTCGCTAAGAGCCAAAATTGGAGATCATCATTCAACAACATACCCTGCCACACACACGGTACCCAAATATATAACTAACTCTCTTCTCCCTAGGCATAACCAACTATGCCAGCTCAATTACCCTTAGCCCTCCTAGTGTACACCCTCCAGACTTTAGGACCTTGTTGCACATGGGCCATAACAGGCCCACTAACTTGTTCTGTATCACAGGACCACTCCCAGCTGCTAATTTGATGGCGTGGGTAATCTTTCTCGGTGGTGGTACCCCTCTGGGTTCTCGGAAAACAGCTTCAAACTCTAGAAAAATCTGATTCAAGTCCCCTTGCTGATCAACATTCTATTCCCAGAATCAGGTCCAACTTCCCTAAATCGAAAATCAACGCCTTAATTTGGCATTGGAATGAGCCCAAAGCCAAGTAGATCACTCTGGGCACTGTTCAACGGTCTTAATTGTGTACCCATCCCCTAACCTCATGGTAATTTCTCTTCCAGCTTCTGTATGTAACCCCAGAGATCAAACTAACGTCTTTGAGACGAAATTGTGGGTGGCGCAATTGTCAATCAGAATCGAAATTGGGATGACTTGAATTTCACCCATGACTTTGAACATTCTGAGTTCCTCGTTGTTGTGTTCCACCATTCTGTTCCACTCTAAATTGTGGCATTCACCTCCAACCGCAATTTCTTCTTCTTCGCGTGCAGAAATCGCTTCTGCTAGAACAATTTCTCCCTCTGCGCTGACTTCGTCGTCATCCGCCAATTAATAGAATTCGGAGTTTCCCTTCCGTACAACGATGCTGGGTGAATAAGGCTGGCCACATCGGAAGCAAAGTCCCTTATGCTTTCGCTCATCCCATTCCCTTTGGGTAATGTGCCTAGTACCCCTATTTCTCGTATTTGAGTTTTGCTCAGTAGAGCATGTGTTATGTGCAGTAGAAGATAGGGATGAAATTCTGGGCTGGTAAACTCCTGGGCTATTAAAACTCCTTATTTCAGAACTGGCCCATTTAGAGTTACTTGAGCCCACCACACTTCCTGATCTATTGTAACCACCGTTTGTACCTTGTGTACGTTTGTACCTTCACGTTCCACCACACTTCCTGACCTATTGGAATTTCCGGTGCCGTGTCTCTCTCTGTAAATTCTTGCTTCTGCTGTCTTCACTAATCTCATCGCTTCTAGCCGAGAAAGCGGATGATGCATCCTTACCTTATCTCGGATTTCTTCCCTCAGCCCGTTAACAAAATATCCCACATATTGAAGTTCCGGCTGGCGAGGAACCAATGAAGCCACCATCTCGAAATATTCGATGAATTCTGTAACTGTTCCCATCTACTTCATTGCTGCTAGCTCCTCATAAGGGTTTTGGATATCAAGGTGGCTAAATCGTTGGAGGAGTTCTTTCTTGAATACTTCCCACTTCAACTGGGGCCTAGATTCCAGAAGAACCGTGAACCAATTGATAGCTGTTACCTCCATGCATATTTCGGTGTCTGATTAACATGGAAGTAGGTTTCTGCTCAAGTGACCCATCCTTTAAGATCCACCCCGTCGAATAGAGGGAGTTTTACTTTTCTTCGGGCCATATTTTGCCCGATGTTGGGTGGCGTGAGCTGCTTGCGGGAAGTTCTTGACTCAGCTCAAGCTGCCTCCCTGAACCAGGCGTATTGTTCTGTCCTACCACCACTGCATCTCTGGTGTTGACTTCCGTGCCATTCCGCTCCCCTGAAACAGAGTCCTCCTCATCTGCGGGCTGCTTATCCAACATTTTCATCAGTTTAGCAAGATGAACCTTGAGTTCCTCCATTGACACCTGCATCATTGTCATGTTTTGAGATAACCTAGTAACTTGGCTTCCCACTCGGTGAGCTGTTTCTCCACCTCCACCATTTTCACATCCACTGAATCAAACTTACCCTGGACTCGAGGGTCCATTTCACTGCTGGTGTTAGGCATCCGGCTGGTCGGACTAAAATGATAAAGAATGACAACCAGACCAGCAAAATAACAATGGAACAGTGAATATTAAGCAACTCTATTGATAATGAGAAAGGTAGGAAAAATACAAAAGGAGATCCCAACAGGGAATCACCCTCCACAGGGATTGTGCCCCTTCCCAGA
This sequence comes from Euphorbia lathyris, assembly GCF_963576675.1. NCBI lineage: Eukaryota > Viridiplantae > Streptophyta > Magnoliopsida > Malpighiales > Euphorbiaceae > Euphorbia > Euphorbia lathyris. The sequence goes on from NC_088911.1 coordinate 61,175,649, forward strand.
CCGCTGCCAACTGCAGTAGGTCCCAAAACTAGCAACATACCCAATACCCCTCACAACAGCTCTTTCCTCTTTATTTGATAGCCTTACTACAAGACACCCTAACTCCTATGCACCCCAGACAGTCCTAGTCTGCCAAGTGTCCCCCTTTCTCCTTTCTCTCATACACTCTCCAAAGTCTAGGACCCACTCTCTTATTATTATCTACTACAGCATTGTTAACAGCCTTTGAGAAAGAACTCCAAACAACAGGAAAATAAAGTAATACTGTAATAAGCACAGAAAACAGAGTTAAGAAAGGAGGAGGAGGATGGTAGTATTGATTAACCAAATAAGCTAACAAGAACAGTGAATAAAGGAGGGAGGAAAAGAGATTTCCAGGGAAGGTTCCCTCTCTCAAAGCTGATTAGCTAAGAGCCAATTGGAGATCAACATTCTCAATACGCATCACACACACGGCACACATATAACTAACTCTCTTCTCCCTAGGCAATAACTAACTTTGCCAGCTCATCATTAGCCCTTTCCCAATTTATCCTTACACCTCCTAGTGTAAACCCTCGAACACTTCAGGACCCTGCTGCAAATGGGCCATAACAGGCCTACTGACTTGTTCTGTATCAGCCTTGAATTGCAAAAACATTAGGCCTTCAATTTTTATATATACATATAATATAATGTTGGAAGAAATAAAATTTTACGACTGGCTTGTGCATTGTTGCATTGCAGAACATATGCAATGAAAAGATGAAGATTTCAATAAGAATAAGTTGAACTGAACTTTTGTAAGGGATAAGAAAAAGAAAGAAAGACATGAATTCACTCATGCATCTAACTAAAAATTACATTCGTTTCTACTTAGGTTCACTGGTCATCTTCATTTATATCCGGAACTGTTGCAGTAAATTTTTCCATGTGGCCAGCAGTCAGAATAGTCTCATTGTTGATTATTGCTATGAGAATCTGTATTACTGGCATGGCATATGAAATAATATAATTACTGGTGCTGTCTTGAAACAGACGTGAAGGACCTAATCTCTACTCTTGCTGATAGCGAAGGAGAGTGTTCAATAATTGGTAGTTACAAAATGGACACTTGTGATTCCGTGTGCCCATCCAGAGTCCGTGCAATGCTAGCATCACGTGCATGCAGATCATCTGTAATGATTGGAGACCCACTTGGAAGGAACGAGATGCAGAAGGTAATTTACACTTATTCCTTCACGATTGTATGCTCATTTAACCAAGTTAAAAGGCTGAAAAGAAAGAGAGAGTGATTAATATGTTGTAAATTTGTTCCACAGATACTAGAGCATTTGGTAGACCTGAAATCACCATGGAATTGTCCACATGGAAGGCCAACCATGCGCCATTTAGTTGACATGACATCCATTTACAAAGATCAGTTGAAAATGAAGCAAATTAGTTAAAGATGGACCTTAATGCCACTGCCTTAACTTATCCTCATTTTTTTTTTGTTAAACAGTTATTAGTAGGCATTAAAACTGAAATGTACAAGAAAGAATGACCACGTGTAATTAGCAAATGAATTAAGGTCTGCTTCTTTTGTAATTAAAATGAAACTTATCCTATGCCCTTCTATTTGTGATAATTTTCATTTTCATCTTTCATTTACAATTAGTTTCACGTTTGTACAAGTTAAAAGGAAATTAATATTTAAAGAGTAGCTGTCAGAAAGAAATTTGACATCAACTCTCAAGAATATATTGAATCAATTAATAGAACAAATCATGATTAGGTATATGTGATGTGTTATTTACAAATTTAGTCGTTCCATTAAAAATTGTTGTCGTGACTATTTACCTTAAAAACAAAAACGTAATTGAGAGCAATATTTTATCTTATAATAAACACCCATATAGAAGATTTAACTTCTTAAATTAATTAAATTACAAATATTTTTTTAATATACCATAATTAATGATACAAATTAAATGCATACTTGAGTTGAGGCATCTGCTCCTTTACCCTGCGATTTTGCGGCTAGGGTTTTCTCATACCTTTTTTGGGGTTTCGAATTTTTGTTGGTTCCCTTCCCATGATTGTGCTTTAATCGGCAAAGTTTGCTCCCTTCATTCCCTCTGCTGATTCTTGCTCTCGTCAACTCTTGTTTTTTCCCTCTAATTTCATCAATCTGGCATGGTGGCTACTCCCTACTTGGTATGGATTCGCTATCTCACGAATGCTTAAATCTGTCTCTAGCGGAAGAAGATGCGGCTCCAGTCATCATCCCTGTCAATGAATAGGCACCAACATATGATCTCCGTTGGAACTGTGTGGGAAGATTCGTCTCTGAAAAATATATTAATGTTGAAGGAATGAAGATTACTCTGTCAAAGCTTTGGAAATCGGCGGGAGATATGGCTATCGTCGAACTCGAAAATAATCGGTTCCTATTCCAATTCAATCACATCTTCGACATCAACGTTGTTATGAACGGTGGTCCCTGGTCTTTCGACAACAAACTACTCGTCCTTGTGAGAATTGAGAGATAAGAGAATTTTTATATTGTCCCCCTCACTGAAGTCCCATTCTGGATACAGCTTCACGATCTCCCTGGTGGCTTCCGTTCCGAAAAAATTGTTGTGATATGTGGGGCATATGTAGGTACAATTTTACACACTGATCCCCGAGACTACTCTGAACCATTTATCAGTTATTTACATGTCCAAGTTGTGTTAGACGTCAGCAAGGCTCTAAAACGCAGAATGAAACTTGGTACGGCAGCTTCACACTAGGTTTGGATAAACTTCAAATATGAATGGTTAGCTCACTTCTGTTTCTATTGTGGGATTCTTGGCCATGTCGAGCGGGAATGTTCAGTTTATAGAGCTTTGCAAGATTCGGAACATCCCATGCTCTATGGGGCTTTCCTCCGTGCTGCACCCAAACGCTTTCTACAGAACTCCTCTCCTTGGCTGAAAAATTCGCCAATGTTACTACAACAGTCTGAGGCAGCTACTTCACAACAAACATGGAAACGGCCAGACTCCAGGACAAAACGGTTACAGAGAATGTGGAGCGTATTGAGAAAGAAGTCCATTTGATGATTGATCCAAAATGCAAAAGGACTAAGGAGGCCTCAGAACAATCTTCACCTATGACTGGTATGATCAATGAAATAGAGATATCAGTAGGTTCCGCTGAGCGGACCAGTCGGATATCATGATTTGCCTAAGTTGGAACTGCCGAGGTGTGGGCAACCTCGAGACAGTCAGGGAGCTCAAGGAGCTCATTCAGGCCCATAAACCCGATATTATTTTTCTGACGGAAACTATGGTGGATTCAAATGCTATTGTAAGGTTGAAAATTTCTCTTGGCTTTGACAGAAATTTTGCAGTAAGCAGTCTAAGAGGTGGAGGGGGTGTGGCTTTGTTGTGGCGGCACAACGTTTCAGTTTGTTTGCATAAATATGGTCTCATTTTATTGATGTGAAAGTTGATTCGGGGAGTCAGGAATGGCGTCTTATGGGTTTCTATGGCTGCCCAGAACGTGGCAGATGGGCCCTCTCGTGGTAATATCTGAAGGATCTCTATAGAATATCGGATATGCCTTGGGTTGTGATTGGAGACTTTAATGATATGCTCTATTCTTTTCAGAAAAAAGGAGGACATTCTCACCCGGCTCAGTTATTGACAGGCTTTAACGAGACCTTGGATTCCTGTGAATTATCTAAAATTTTCATGAATGGTTATTCATTTACTTGGTTTTGAATGAGATTTGGGGAAGTGTGTATTGAGGAGAAGTTGGATCGTGCCATTGCAAATCGGCATTGGCATGATCGGTTTCCTTTGGCGTCCATTCTAAACATCCAGACGACTCAATCTGATCATTCAACATTATTGCTCAGACTTGAGGCTTCGACACCTATAATTACTAGTCCGTTCAGGTATGATAATTTATGGGGGTTGGAAGCGGAGTGTAGACAAGTGATATCAAGAATCTGGGCAGAAAATGGAAGTTCACAGTTCTCTAATCGGATTTTACAATGTTGAGGAAGGCTGGATGAGTGGGGCAGACAGTTCAGAATAGATTCGGGGGTCAATCTAGGCGGCTGTATAATCGTTTAGAGGAACTCAGAGGGTCGCCATGGTCAGTCGAATTCCATAACATCAGTACTAAACTAGATAAGGTTCACCGGGAGCAAGAAATTTTCTAGAAGCAGCGTTCAAAAATTCAGTGGTTGCGGGAGAGGGATCATAACTCGAGGTTTTTTCACTCAACCGTATGGGCTAGGAAGAGGAAAAATTCTTTTGTTGGTCTGACTGATGAGATGGGTGTGTTTCGATCTTGGGAAACTAGTTTGGCGGGCAGTATTCAGAATCACTTCTACAGTCTATTCCAGTCGCAGGGTTGTGAGGGATCGAAGTGGTAGAAGCGGTGAATACTAGAATCTCGCAAGGGTTACGACAACAATTAGCTTGCCCTTATACGACTGATGAAGTTGAAAAAGCAGTCTTCGCTATGCACCCTGACAAATCTCTAGGTCCGGACGAGCTAAATTCGGGATTTTTCAACAACACTGGCAGGTATTGGGTTCAGATGTTCTATATTACTGCACAAAGTGCATGAATTCTGGTTATATGCCTCCCTTGCTAAACCGTACAAATTTAGTTCTAATCCCAAAGAAAAACCCACCTGTTGCTATCTTTGATCTTCGCCCTATTGCCCTTTGCAATGTTCTTGTCAAAATCATGACTAAAACAATTGCCAATCGACTGAAAAGAGTACTTGATCTCATCATTTCTCTTGCTCAAAGTGCCTTCGTTCCTAAAAGATCGATCACAGATAATGTTATGATAGCTTATGAGGTTGGGCATGCCTTAAAGTTGGGAAAGGGAGGCCGTTAAGGATATGCTGCTTTGAAAGTGGATATGACAAAGGCTTATGATAGAGTGGAATGGAAGTTCCTGGAAGCAGTTATGATTCATTTTGACTTTCCTCCCCAGTTTACAGAGCTTATAATGAGTTGCGTCTCCTCAGCCGAACCACCGGTGCTTGATTACTACCAAGACTAGAAATCCTCTGGGCCATGAAGCTTAAGTCTAATCGCTGCAAAGGATCAGCAGGTGCAGCCAGCCTAGGCCGAGGAGTTCTAGCTACAGAGCCCTATAAAAACAATAACAAGATCAGAAAGGCAGGCAAACACAACAAGCAGAGAAAGGTACTAAAAAAACTCATAAATTGTACCTTGAGATCAGATGGAGTTCCTGTGGAGCCAGTGCTTGGGGTGGAGGTAGATCCGAAGTCTTTGACAATGGGCTGTTTGATAGCAGTTGGAGTTTGAAGCGCAAATGCTTTATTCCCTCCCTTTCCCTTTCCTTTTGGCTCATGGGTCCCAACATCTGCCAAAGGAAATGTGGAAGTAAGCAACAAATGCAGAATCCAAAATTGAAGAACAATTAAGAAAAAGGCTTACCAGGTCCCATGGCCATGGCCATAATGGCACTAACTCCACGAGCGGCAGCCTCCTCAGACTGGACTTCAGCCTCTTCTGTTTCTTCTTCTTTTTTTCGGTCATCATGACTCTCAACATCATCGACATACATATCCTCAGCTTTCTCCTCAGACGGTTTATCCTCAGCCACAACATCTTCACGGTCCTTAGCTTGGTCAGATTCATTGACCTCATCATCTGACAGATCGACAGAGATCCTAGCTTTGGACTCAAACGTAGGCTGAAAAGTCCTTCTCTTTGACTTACGGCTCAGAGTAGGGTTGGAGGAAGCTCCAACCTTTGTTTTCTTTGATTGCTGTGTGGTCTGCTCCACCTTGATTTTCCGTTTTTGGGTGGGAACTTTGGCTGCAGGCTTAGTTGACGATGGAGAAAGCAAGAATTTTTTTTAAAAAGACAGGAAATAGCTATGAAAAGAAGGGAGAGAAAAGAGAACTTACTGCCTGGATTAGTTGGGATTAGCCTGCTGTACAAGCTAGACCAGTAAAACTCGAATTCATGGTGGATGGCTTCTTGGTTTCTCTGACACGGAAACACTATACTAGACAAGGGGGGCAACGACATTGCACTTTGATGATCCACATCTTCTAAACTCACCTTGGAACGTAGGGAACCTTGAGGGAAGAAAGAACGGGGTATGGTTGTCCTTAGTTGGGTGAGCCCGAACTGTCTCGACCACAAAGTTGGAAAATAACCCTCAAAGCAAGGGCAAGTTCCAGTTCCAAGCCGTGCATCTTCGTGAGTGCCAACTTGCAGATAGGTCGGTGAAGGGAGATCTACTAGATGTAGGGACCAACAGCATCAGAGTCTTTCAGATAAAAGTTTCAGGCACTTTTGGGCAAATCCTCAAGAGACTTATAAAAAACAAGATAGTCTGCATTAGACATCTTCAGTGTATGAAAGAAATGCTTGGCCTCCGCAGTTTCAATAGAACTCTCACAAAGAGCTACCCTCATCCTAGCAAAACCCTTCTGCAAAGGACTTTCTCCCACCAAAGTTGGAAAGTAGGAGAACAACCAAAGCTGCAAAATCCACACTGCTCCACTCAGCTTGGCAAATGGCTCACCAACAAAATATTGTTGAATCTGGTGATATACAGAACCTAGCAAAATCTTCCCTAAAGAAAACAAAGCTCTTGAAGCCAGGGACTTATCCATCGACAAGGAATCCAAGGTAGGAATTCCTCCCCAGGGAAACAACACGAACTTGTTCAGCAAGACCCAATGAAACACCACGTGCTTTTCCCCAATCGGAGTTTCAGCTGCAGGTAAGGAGGCATAGGCAGCAATCATCTTTCTGCTGAGTCAATTCAAGTGGCTAAAGATACCATCCAGCACTGCCTGGCCTTAGAGCTGTCTGCACTGGATTCTACATAAGTTGCCATACTGAAGCCGGCTGTCATAGTGTTCTTCTCCTCCTTGACTTCTCAAGCCAACAAGGATCTCTTGCCCTCCTTGGCTCAAAAGGCCTCGGACTTTTATAATGAAATGCACGCAGATAATAACAAGTTGCTCCGGTTGGAGGAAGAGATTCAAGCTTACTCTGCCTTGTTGCAGACCATCAAGGATCTTTGTGAACGTGCAGCTGAAAGGGCCAAGCTGGATCAAGAGAAAGAAGAGCAATACAATGCTCAAGCGAAAGAACTACTGGCCCTTGAGGGACGTATTAGACAGATCAAGCTGGACCAAGAGGCCATGGACCATGAAAGAGCTTTGCTGGCTGCTGCTCAACAAACAGATCTTGTTGAGCTGGAGATTTCTGAGGAGAAAACTATGACAGACCAGGAGAAGGTGGAGCAGAAATTACGTGATATTGATGCCCTGAACTTGAAACGTGCAACCTGTTTGGAAACTTGGCAAGACTTCAAGAATATTGACCTCAATAGTTTGTGAACAATTTGTTTTCTTTCCTGAACATTTTTTTTTGAGGTGCCATGGTTTGACACGTTTCAGTTTTCTTTTTGCAATATTCCTGTGAAATGGCCTTTGGTTTTGGCCTATTTTATTTCCTTGCTCATTTTTCACACATCCATACTTTAGATTGCATGAATGAATGAATTATTTGCATAAGGACAAAAAGCGGCCTCAGAATCTTTTTAACTTGTTCTTCCTCTGAGAAGATAAGTCTTTTGAGTTCGTTGATGATGTTGGTGAATCTAGCATTCATGTTAGATATGCCTTCACTTTCCTTCATCTCAAAAAGCTCATAAAGTCTCATATTTCGGTTGACTTTGGACTCATTGACTTTGCTGGTACCTTCGTAGGTGACTTCCAGCTTATCCCAAATTTCCTTTGCTGACTCGCATCCTGAGATTTTATTGAACTCTATAGCATCTAGAGCATAATGAAGCATGTTGATAGCCGAAGCATTATTTTGGAGCTTATTCAAGTCATCATCTGACCACCTATCCGCAGTTTTCAGATTCTTAACTCCTTCAACTATTTCATAAGGTTCAAATGGGCCTTTTACTATTGCCAACCAGACACTCATGTTCTGAGCTTGGATAAAGTTCTTCATTCTATTTTGCCAGAATGTATAGTTTGATCCAAAGAACAATGAGCGTCTGGTTATTGACAATCCTTCAGGGAGGAGTTGAGTAGTCTCATTTCCCAGAAGGAAACATGTGCTATTTACCGCCATTAGGGATTTGGCTCAAGATAGTTATATCTTAATTTATAGAGCTTTAGGCTCTGATACCACTTGTTGGTCCCCTGTGAGATAAAATCTAGTTCCAAATGGGGGGTGAATGGAACTATAAGTAAATTTAAGTCTTTATAAATTTTCTCACAATTAATTTTATAGCACGAGGCACTCAGAATCAGAGGCAAAACTACTTCATTGTTTTGAAGAGAAGCTAAGCTTGATTGATGTGATATTGGTTATGAAAGAGAAATAATAACCAAATCAACCAGTTTTCCTGATCTATCTTAAGGAATTAACACCATCAAATAACAAACACAAATTGGTGATAACAAACCAATTCCAAAGAATTAAAGACAATGAAAGGAGATCTAACCTTACACCTTCGAATAATTAAATTGGAACCTGAGTGTTTGACGATTCACAAGTTCCTTACCAAAATACTTGTTCACGATCAAGATAGTATTGCAAGAATGATGACCCGGTCTCTCAAGCTCACAATAAAGAATTCAATCCCGGATTGAAAATAATTCCCAAAGGAAAAGAAGAACTTTTATTCATAAAAATATTGATATTCGATTCATCAAAATAATGAAGAATACAAGCCTTTATATATAGGCTACAAAAGAAACCTAAACCTAAACTAAAAAGGAAGTTGAATCCTAGTGCACCAAACTAAAAGAAATCCTAATTAGACAAGGAAAAACATTAAATTCGTTTTTGTCCTTTAGAGCCCAATTTTAGCCCACTAATTAACATTATTTCGGCCTTTTAATTAGCTAGAAATAAGTCCAATCAAACCTATAAGGTTATAACATTAATTTTAATGAGTCCCAATGGATTTTGCACATGCCAAACACATGCAAGTCCAAAGCTTCTCTTAAAACATGATCAACCTTTTTACATATCACTATTATGGGCTTGGGTTTGGATACAACACAAACACACCATCTCTAATGACTTTGCTAGAATCCATTCATTGCTTAAAGAACCTCAAATCTTCATCTCCTACATCAAACAAAGATAAATCAGCCACATTAAAAGATGCATGCACACTATACTCACCTGGCAAGTCGAGCTTGTAGGCATTATCCCTAATTCGTCGACTACTTGAAATGGACCATCGCCTCTAGGATGTAGCTTTGATTTTCTCTAAGCGGGGAACCTTTCCTTACGCATATGCAACCACACCCAATCACCGGGTTCAAATAGAACACATTTTTGACCCTTGTTAGCTTGCTTTGCATAATGCTCATTCTTCTTCTCTTGTTGTTGTTTCACTTGTTCATGTAACTTAAGCACCATTTCTGCCTTTTTCTTTCCATCTAAACTTTTCCTTTCATCAACAGGCAAAGGGATCAAGTCTAATGGTGTCAAAGGATTAAAACCATAAACAATTTCAAATGGTGAAAAGTTAGTAGATGAATGCATAGCCCTATTATAAGCGAACTCAATAAATGGTAGGCATTCTTCCCATGACTTAAGATTCTTTTGAATGACTGCCCTAAGAAGTTGTCCTAAAGTTCTATTTACTACTTCGGTTTGACCATCAGTTTGGGGGTGACAAGAAGTAGAAAACAACAGTTTAGTCCCTAATTTATTCCACAAAGTCTTCCAAAAATAGCTTAAAAGCTTAGGATCTCTATCATTAACTATACTATTTGGCATCCCATTCAAGCGAACAACCTCTCTAAAGAACAAGTTAGCAATATTAACAACATCGTCAGTTTTATGGCATGGTATGAAATGTGCCATCTTAGAAAAGCGATCTACAACCACAAATATGGAATCATTACCTCTCTTAGACCTAGGTAAAGCCATCACAAAATCTATGGATATATCAGTCCAAGGTTCATTCGGCACAGGTAATGGAATGTATAAACCATGAGGCATGACTCTAGACTTAACTTTCTTACAATTAATACAACTAGCACATATTCTTTCCACATCACGTTTCATATGAGGCCAAAAGAAATGTTCAGAAATCATCTCTAAAGTCTTAGCAACTCCAAAATGCCCCATCAAGCCTCCATCATGGGCTTCCCTCACAAGCAAATCTCTATGTGAACATTTAGGCATGCATAATCGATTATCTCTAAATAAGTAGCCCTCATGTCTATAAAATTTTCCAAAAGCAGTAAGTTCACAAGCTTTATAAATAGATGCAAAGTCTAGATCATCAACGTATAATTCTTTGATATACTCAAATCCTAAACACTTAGCATGCATCACATTCAATAAGCTAACTCTCCTACTTAATGCATCAGCAACTATGTTTTCCTTCCCTTGCTTATACTTAATCACATAAGGAGAAACGTCTCTATAATTTCCACCCACTTGGCATGTCTTCGGTTCAATTTTTGTTGACCCTTAAGATGTTTCAAGGATTCATGATCGGTGTGGATCACAAACTCTTTAGGCCATAAATAATGTTGCCAAATTTTTAAAGCCCTAACTAATGCATAAAGTTCTTTATCATAAGTGGGATAGTTTAAGGTCGCACCACTAAGTTTTTCACTAAAAAAGGCTATAGGTCGACCCTCTTGCATTAAAACAGCACCAATCCCTACTCCCAATGCATCACACTCAATTTCAAACGATTTATCAAAGTTTGGAAGTGCTAAAACGGGGGCAGAAGTTAGTCTTGCTTTAAGCATCTCAAAAGCATCCTCTTGTGCTTTGCCCCACTTAAACCCAACATTCTTTTTTATTACCTGGGTTAGTGGTGCGACAATGGTACTGAAGTTCTTCAAAAACCTCCTATAGAAACTCGCTAAGCCATGAAAGCTCCTCACCTCCGAACTGAATTTGGCGTTGGCCACTCATGAATGGCTTTCACCTTTTCAACATCAATAGAAACTCCTTGTGCTGAAACAATAAAACCCAAAAACACAACTTTCTCCATGCAAAATGAGCATTTAGAAAGGTTAGCGTATAATATATGTTCTCTCAAAACATTTAATACAGCTTTAACATGTTCTATGTGTTCTGCCTCAGATTTAGAATAGATAAGAATGTCATCGAAATAAACAACAACAAATTTACGTATAAACTCTCTCAAAACATTATTCATTAATCTCATGAAAGTACTAGGTGCATTTGTTAAACCAAAAGGCATAACTAACCACTCATATAAACCATGCTTAGTCTTAAAAGCCGTTTTCCATTCATCTCCTAATGACATGCGAATCTGATGGTAACCACTCTTAAGATCTATTTTAGTGAAAATAACAGCTCCATTTAGTTCATCCAACATATCATCTAACCTAGGGATAGAATGACGATACTTTACTGTGATTTTATTGACGGCTCTACAATCGATGCACATCCACCAAGTTCCATCTTTCTTTGGTACTAGGATGACTGGTACAGCACATGGATTCATAGATTCACGAATCAACCCTTTTGCCATTAGCTCCTCCACTTGCCTTTGAAGTTCTTTTGTCTCCTTAGGGTTACTTCTATAGGCTAGTTGATTTGGAATTTGTGCTTTGGGAACAAAGTCAATTTGATGCTCAATTCCTCGAATCGGGGGTAACTTATTAGGCATCTCTTCGGGGAATAAATCCTTGAACTCCTGCAAAAGAGGGGAAATACTAGAAGGAAGGTTAGACTGACTTACAGAAGATAAACAAAAACTCTTACAATAAAATAATAATAAATTTTTGTTTCCAAAATCAACTTGCTTTACATCCCTCGATTTAGCATATAAAGATAGATTTTGGCTTTTGTTAATGCTCCTCTCTTTTTCTCTCCTCTCACCCTCATTTCTCGACCTCACTAATGCCTTTTCACTCACCTCTTCTCTCTTCACACCCTCACTGATTTTATCACTCTTATTTTCTCTCGCCTTAACCGTTTTCCTTCTCACAGATTGTTCTCGTAACATTCTTTGCATGTAGAGCTGATCTTCAAACACTTCAGCAGGTGACAAAGGTGGCAAAATATACTTCTTCCCATCCTTAGCAATAGTAAATTTATTTGTTTGGCCATGATGTAGTGCTGATCGATCGAATTGCCAAGGCCTCCCCAATAACACATGACATGCTTGCATGGGTACTGCATCACATAATACCTCATCAGAAAAAGAACCAATAGAAAAGTTTAGAAGCACCTGTTTAGTAACTTTGAGTTCGTTACTATCATTCAACCATTGTAACTGATAAGGATTGGGATGTGGAATTGTTGATATCCCCAATCGGCCTGCTAACACATTGCTCACCATGTTGTAACAACTTCCTCCATCAATAATTAGTAAGCATGTTTTTCCAAGTACCTTGCAATGAGCATGAAAGATGTGCTCTTGTTGCTCAATATCACCACTCACTCCCATCTTCAATGTTCTATGAGTGACTAAGTTAACTCCAGGTCCTTCTTTGCTATCCACCTCTTCTATATCACTACAATCTTCTAAGGCGGGCATATCATCTGATTCATGTTCGGACTCACTTTCGAATATTAACTCACCATGTTTCATAACCATCACTTTTTGATTCGAACACTCTCTTGCATAGTGCCCTCTCCTTTGGCACTTAAAACACACAATTTCATGAGTTCTTGTGGGTTTTTCAGTACTTTTGTATTTTGGAGTAGTTCCACCAATTTGCAACTTCCCAAATGCTTTTGAATCAACCTGGGGCTTTTGATCACTTTTAGAGCTAAATTCGGATTTAGTTTTGAAATTACCTCTTGGATCTGACTTTCATGGAGTGGAAGTAGTGCCTTTGAACTTTGATCTCCCCTTCTCAACCTCTTGAAGTTGTCTCTCAATTTTTATCGCTTTATAGAGCATCTCCTCCATGTGGAAATAAGTTTGTAGCTTAAGAGGGTTGCGAATCTCCCTCTTCATTCCCATGAGAAATCTAACCATGGTAGCTTCCTCATCTTCTTGTATATCAGCTCGGATTAGTGCCATATCCAATTGTTTGTGATAATCTTCAACAGATTGGTTACCTTGAGACATAGATTGGAGTTCTTTCAACATCTCCTTATAATAGTGAGCCGACACAAATCTTTTTTTTCATGACCTTCTTCAATTACCCCTATGTTCTTATGGGTTCATCACCATCTTTTTTTTGTGCGCTTTAATTGGTCCCACCAAACAGCCGCATATTCAATTAGTTCGGATACTACAAGTCTCACCTTCTTCTCCTCGGAATACTCATGTATGTCAAAGATTGTTTCAACCTTTCGTACCTAATCAAAATACGCCTCCGGGTCACTAGCTCCTCGAAAAGTAGGCATTTTAAGTTTGATAGCATTAAGATTACTATCTTTTCGATCGCTACCCCTTTTTCGGTATCCAAACTGCTCCTCCTCTTCAGACTCGGATAGTTCATCATCAAAATTCAATCTCCCCCGCCCTCCTTTCTTTTGGTTTGAAACCAAATCAGCCACAATAGCCCCTAACCTCTTCATCTCACCTATAATAGCTTGTTGCTATTCTTTAGAATCAACGTCGTTAATGTTGTCCTCTTTAGGTCCGTTAGACATGACAAAATATATAAAGAATGAAAGAGAAGTGAAATCTAGTCTAAAGTAAGAAAAGAAGAAAAAAAAGTAAAAGAAGTACCTCACAATCAGTTCAATCACTCTTTTGTATTATCTTGATAGATCACAAGGATTATATCGGGTTATATAAATGCCAATGAAGCAAAAGAATGACAAAATAAAGTAGGGCAGAAACTAGAAGCAAAGAAGACTAATAGTGTAACGATAACCAAAATTTAGCACACTAAGAATAGAATAAAAGACGATTTTCGAAGAAAAGACAAAGGCTTGAAAGAAATTTTAAGAATGTGTGTTTAGCACACAAATTCTAGAAAATTTGTAACTTTAGTACAAACAATGAGCCGATTCTTTCCTTTTTTTGCTTTTTTTTAAACTAGGCTGAAATTGATTAACAAATTAAACTTGCACTAATGATTTAACATGCAAAAATTTGAAGAAATTCACACACATAAATAGGTTTGGCTAGTAAGAATAAAATCCAACAAAAATAATCAGTTCGCTACAACTAAGAACCTAAATAACTAGATGCAAAGGTATGAGGAACTCAGTCAATAATTAAAGACTCTAGATTGGGGTAACTTTTTTTTTTAATTTCGGTAAACAAAACAAAAACAACAAATTCCTTAAGAGCCAAAGCTCTGATACTAATTGATGTGATATTGGTTATGAAAGAGAAATAATAACCAAATCAACCAGTTTTCCTGGTCTATCTTAAGGAATTAACACAATCAAATAACAAGCACAAATTGGTGATAAAAAAACCAATTCCAAAGAATTAAAGACAATGAAAGGAGATCTAACCTTACACCTTCAAATAATTAAATTGGAACCTGAGTGTTTGGCGATTCACAAGTACCTTACCAAAATACTTGTTCAAGATCAAGATAATATTGCAAGAATGATGACCCGATCTCTCAAGCTCACAATAAAGAATTCAATCCCGGATTGAAAATAATTCTCAAAAGGAAAAGAAGAACTTTTGTTCATAAAAATATTGATATTCGATTCATCAAAATAATGAAGAATACAAGTCTTTATATAGGCTACAAAAGAAACCTAAACCTAAACTAAAAAGGAAGTTGAATCCTAGTGCGCGAAGCTAAAAGAAATCTTAATTAGACAAAGAAAAACATTAAATTTGTTTTTGTCCTTTAGAGCCCAATTTTAGCCCACTAATTAACATTATTTGAGCCTTTTAATTAGCTAGAAATAAGCCCAATCAAACCTATAAGGTTATAACATTAATTTTAATGAGTCCCAATGGGTTTTGCACATGCCAAACACATGCAAGTCCAAAGCTTCTCTTAAAACATGATCAACCTTTTTACATATCACTATTATGGGCTTGGGTTTGGATACAACACAAAAACACACCATCTCTAATGACTTTGCTAGAATCCATTCCTTGCTTAAAGAAGCTCAAGACGAGTCCATTAAGCATTTGTTGGTCTTTCTTTGCACGATTCTTTGTCATAGGTCCAATTGACAGCTCCAATGGATCCTCCATGCTTCTACTGGGATCCTTAACTCCAAGCTCCTTTGTTCCATGCTCTTGTGCTTTTGATATCACATCATTGATTCTGCTTCTGGCCTTAAACACTTAGGCTGTGTAACTGGGTGCAACCTCTGTATGGCTTGATTAAGTATGATATTGAGTACAACAGTCAGAATCACAAGTTATATAATTTACGCACAGAAGCAAGCAATATAGTTATATCAGAAGTAAAGGGTTAGAGAAATTGTTACGCATCGATTTATCCTAGTTTGGCCTCATATGTAACCCCCTCATTTGGATCACATGATATCTCACACAATATCAGTCATAGACATGTTTTCAATTCTCAATCATATAAACTTCAATCTCATATAAATTTTACATATTATACATAAGAGAAAGCATTTATAATTTACAATACACGTTTAAGTCATTATCCTACACAGAGGATTTACAAAACAAAAGTACATTCACAAGACTCAAAATGCCTAGATGAGAATGGACTGACACTGCTGGTGCGACCTTAAGCAAGAAGAACTCCACCTAACCTGTAAAATCTGTTGGCAAGGGGTGAGCTGCCTACTCAATAAACATATTACACATATATGTATATACAAGTAATGTAAAGAGCACAAACCAAAATAGGTCATCAGTACCAAGTTAGAATTTATTCATTTAGAATAGTAATACTGATTTTAGAAAGGCCTTGCTATACTTAGACAATATATATAAAATGGTCCTTGGGCCCAATCTGTATTCCGGCTCACTAAATTCGGAATACAATCATCTGTGCTACGGAGGAGTTACACTCACTCACGTACTTATATATCTCAACACATGTGCTTCCGGCTCACAATATTCGGATAGCACTCTCAACTTGGACCATTTCACATATCCATCTAAGCAAGCTCATATTCATTTATAATCCAACCATGACGTATCATAAACACTCAAAAATTATCCACATCATTCACATCAGATTCAACCACATCTCACACTCAACAAGTCACAAGGCACAATACATTCATACACATATATAAGCAATATGCTTACCGTCGCACTTGGTTCGATCTATTCAACACGATCGGGTGTGCGTTCAATTGCACCTTGCCCTCCTAATGTCACATAACATTGATACAATTAGACTTAACATAAACTTAATGAAAATAGAAACTAAGGAATGCTATATGATTTACAAGACACTAATGCCACAAAGTTCATGCAATCTAATCCTTTTGTCTTAGATCATCACATGACCTACTTGCACACATTCTACCATAACTTTCTGTATATGAATCCAAATGCCCTGATTCTTGAACCTACTGAAACTAGACATATATGGGTAGAACATATCCAAAATTCACTTTAATATCACTTCTACACAATATATGGCATGCAAAATTATTCGGTCCTATTTCCAGCCAAGAAACAGACTATTCAGATTTGCATCTACCATAATTCACTCAACCTAGCTCACAATAAACACAATGGATTGCCAAATCCTTTTACAGACATATACTTCAAGTATTTAGGAACACTTTTGTATAAAGAAACTTTCTCCAATTCGGAATTTAAGATCCTCAAAATGCTACATCAACATGGCTGCCTCACATGACATTCAATTTCGAGGCAGTCATGATCCATCTAGGTTTTCTTCCTCTATATATGGAATTAAAGTCCCATATTTTACAGAGGGTTTCATAACACATATAGGAACATATGTTATGCTTTATGTATCTTCAAATTCGAACAATATCAATATGAAAAACAGGCTCCAAAATGACTGAAAGCAGTACCCTAGATTTCTGTTTAGGGCACTTGATACATATCTTTCATTTGGACAGCCTAAAACCAATGAAAACAACACCAAAACTCAACAAGCTCAATCAAAACTCATCCACAAAAAATCCTATGATCATACCTAGGTTTTTTCAGAATCTCCAACTCATAGAAAACAAGCTAAAACAGCATACTAGCCTTCAACTTGTGTCTATCACCTAGTATGCTTCCTAACTTGACTTGTTTGGCTTGAAAATGGAAGAAATTGGAAGAGTTTTGTTTGGAGGATGTTAGGGTATATCAAAGGAAGGTTTGCTGAAGTTTTGGTCGAAATTGTGGCTGGAAATGAGGGGAAATGAGTTGTATCAATCATTGTTAAAACAAAGAGGCATACTTTGTCTTACTTGAGTGACACCTCGTGCTTGCTCACAAACCTCCAATCCAGCCCTCCACAAATGTAAGTTAATCAATTTAGGACATATGAATTCATTAATTCATTCATTTAAGTCCTAACTCAATTAACCAATCGTTACATCTTAACGACACACTAATCGCCTACTAATCGCACGATAATCGCATTATGCATACAAAACTTCTACTGACAATGAGATGAATCTAAAATGTATGTATTCAATCACGAAAATATATATGAATCTGGGAAGACTCATATGTTAGGGTTTTGGGGATGTTACATCATACCTACATCCAGTCCCTAGAGTACCTTCCTCTGAGCTTTAATCCACTAGTGAACTCTTTCACAGGTAGAGCACAAACCCTTACAATAGCTACAGAGGCTCTGTAAAGTACCTTCCTTTACACTCCACACTCCACACTTAACTATCTATTCTCCTCTCTTCCTATCTACTTATAACCGAAGCAAACAGAAGAGCTTCTAAATTTTCTAAGCTATTGATAATTTTTGTTCTAACACAGAACACAATGTGTGAACTTAGAACTTTTTACACAAATAAATACAATGAGTGTGTATATGATTTTTGCTTTGCTTTTGGGACTTCAATAGAGATTCTATTTGAATTCAGCATTGATGGTCATCCTCAAATGTAGCAAATGATGAGGCTTTTATAGTGACACTTTGAAGGCTGGCTAATACGAATTTCGAAATAACCGTTGGAGGGAAACGACTCTTTGTCCCTTTCATCCTCAGAGCCCAGTGTCCTAAGCCAATGATCTTCTTTCTCTTTTCTGTTATTTTATTCGAGATGCCACGCTTCTGATCTTTGATAGAGGCGGTCTATTTGTCTAGCCAAATTAGGCAAAGTTTCTAGGTTGACCAGGGGACACGTCGTCTAGAGCTTCTAAATCTTTCTTTATTTATTTATACAATGTCAGTCGCACAAAGTCAATGTCTGATCTTGTCTCTTCTGCCTAGATCTTCTGTCCTCCGAATAAGTCTTCTCTTGAGGTATGGCATGGAGCTTCTGGATCCTTCTTGCTATAAGGCTGAAGTTGATCCATGGGCCTTTGATCCATATTCTAAGGCCTTTGACTATTTCTTTAATCTTATACTTTAATTTAATAAAACACTTAACAAACACATTAGTCCAAATAAATCAACATTTAATTTTAATGTGTTACTTATTATGGGAATATTAATTTCCTTTAATATTTTTGTCATAATCAAAATTAGTGTGGAAATGTGTTTCAACAAATAGTTGATCATTTATCCCATTTAGAGGGGAACCAACAGAGTGAACAAGCAAAATTGCTAGATACATTGCTTGATGAACATCTTTATGCTCTCCAGGTAAAATCAATCTCATGGTTTGCTGACATTGCTAACTATTTGGCTTACAAGATAATTTCCAAACATCTATCTTACGCCCAAAAGCAAAAATTCTTTGCAGAAGCCCTTTTTGTTTTAACAATGTGTAGACCAAATGATAAGATGATGTGTGGCTCAAGAGGAACAAGCTCTGATATTTCCCCACTATCACACCAAGATAGCAAGAAGACATTTTAGTGCCGAAAAATAGCTTACAAAGTCTTACAATCAGGTTTTTAATGGCCCTCATTTTTTAAAGTCACGTAAAGATTTGTATCTAAATGAAATGAATGTTAGCGAACATGTAACGTTTCTCGAAAAAATGCAATTCCCCTAAACAACATTATGGTTTGTGACATATGGGGAATTGATTTCATAGGACCCTTTCCTAACTCATATGGGAATAAATACATCTTAGTAGTTGTAGATTATATGAGCAAGTGGGTTGAAGCAATAACAAGTCCAACTAATGATGCTAGAGTAGTTGTTCGTTTTCTCAAACAGTTGTTCGCAAGGTTTGGAATCCCAAGAGCCATAATAAATGACCAAGACACTCACTTCTATAATGCCTAGTTCGAATAACTTGTTTGAAGATATAGTGTCACATATAGGATAACTACCCCTACCATCCACAAACCAGTGGTCAGGTAGAGATCTCTAACAGATAGATTAAGTGAATCTTAGAGAAGATTGTGAGTCATTCTCGAACATATTGGTTTAAAAACCTGGATGATGCCCTATGAGCTTATCGAATAGATTATAAGACACCTATTGGCATGTCACCCTACATGTTGTTATTTAGTAAGGCTTGATATCTCCCTATGAACACAAGGCCTTTTGGGAATCAACATTTCTAAATTTAACAGGGAACAATCGGAAGATGCAACTGAACAAGATGAAGGAGTTCAGACTATTCTTGTACGAGAATGCCCAGATCTACAAAGAAAATAGAAAAGAATGGCATTATAGGCACATTGTCCCTAAATAATTCTTTTAAGGGCAACATGTATTACTTTAGAATTCTCGACTTAAGTTGTTCCTAAGGAAATTATGTTCTAGGTGGTCTAGACCAATTAAAGTTACCAAAGTGTTCCCTAATGGAATTATTGAACTTATAAATGAGTTTGATGAAACATTCAAAGTAAACGGGAAACGATTGAAACCATATATGGTCTCTAAGAACAAGGAAGTAGATTGTGTGTGCCTTATTGAAAAATCAACCTGAACAACATAGATGGGTGTCAGCTCCAAACACCAATTGGAGCACAACATGGAGCAACCATGAAAGTAATTTCGAACTCTTGTATATATTGTTAAAAGTTATTTTGGGGGGTCATCATAACCTAATAAAGTACCACATGTAAACTGTAAGAAAATTTGTCTCATAATACATTTATTACCTTGTGTAGAATTTTGCTACTTTGCATTTTGGTTATTCGTACAAATTGTTCATGCATACAAAAGACAAAAATTTAATAGTTGTCAAATATGACCATTAGAAGAAAATGTTGCGAGGTAAAGGAACAAGTACGTTCCTTTCCCAAAGTAAAATTTTTAGCGTTCTTAACAAATATATTTTTCCCAAAAGTAACCGTTGTGAGTAATAAATGATAAGTTTAATTTATACCTGATTAATTAATGGAGTTTTACTTGTTTAGAAGCCAAAAGAAGCTATATTTCGTCCATATTTCTTATAAATTGCCTTACCTATGCACATTGTTCTATTTACCGTCTACTTGCTCTCCACCAGGAGAAAAGAATAGTCAAACCAGAGAAGGAAGGGTGTCACGAGAAGAAGTTAGCATGGGGAGAATGATTCCTCTTTTTCAAGAATGTTGTAATAAGTTAAAAATCCAATATTCACATGTTGTCTTGTTAATTAATATTGAAACTTTTAGTTTTTCATAATTAGGGAACAATTCTTCATTTTTAATAGGAAAATATATTACCTTATCAAACCGACCTATCAAATTGGGTTCTTCAATTGATTCGTCCATGGTTGAATCAACTAGGATCCCTTTTTGTATGCATACGTTTTTAATTGAAGCATACAAATCATCAGTTTGATCTTTGTGAGTAGATAAGAAATCAAACAAAAAGCTTAACGGACTCCTTATTATTTCCATCACTTCGAGCCATTTCCTCACAAAAGAAGAATCATTAGCAAATAAAACTAAAAATTAAAAACAAATATTAACACAAAAATAATATTCACAAAAAGTGCCTAAACTAACAATTTAGACCTTTGGTTTGATATTGTTGGAAGATAAATTTCCGGCAACGGCGCCAAAAACTTGATGCGCCCTAAGCTGACACTCAAAGGCTCACTAAGGGATAATTGTACCCCGTCGTTATCAAGTAATAAATGTGGAAAGTCCAGGTATCGAATCCACATGATTTATACTGCAATTACCAAACTACTAGGCTTCAGATCTAGGCGATGGAAAGTTGAATTTGGGTTTTTGTTCTAAGTTATTCTACTTCTAGATTGATCCAAAGCAAAGCATATACTCCGAGAAGGGAAAGGAATGATACAATAATATAACTTTCAATTTAATTAACCAATTCAATCAAAGAACTAATATGAATTTGCATAAACTTAAGGCAATTAAACCGACTTATCCTTCTAGGGTCCATAGCACACAATTCCTTTGTTATAAAATAATGACACAAACAAAGAGGAAAATGACAAAACATGCACAAATTCTCAAACAAATGCCAAAAGGTATACAAATTAATAAGTATCATAACATTAAAGTATTTTCTTACCTTGCAATTTCGAGGCACTTTTTTTCTCACTGGTTCAATTGTCATTGACATATGAAGTGTTAGTGTTGTGCCCTAAAGATAATAATTTTGTAAACTTTTGTTGTATAAATGAATAGTTCATTTGAGATTATTTGATTCATTGAATATAGTAGTTCAATATATAAAGACATTTTATCTTTTATTCCATAATTAACGAGATAGAAGAAATCCATAGTTCATAATCATAACATAAAGTGTTCATACAAGATGAAGTGAAACTATACTTTATGAATCTAATTAAATGATAATAAACTTAAATATCCCAAGTCAAGCATTATATTATAGGATTGATTAGGACTTGCATGTAATAGTGTCTCTTGTTTGTGAAACAAGGAGCTGATCTCACAAGCTTTAGATCTAGAGATATCTATGCAGTTACATGGATGTGTATAATTCATTTGCATTAGAGATATTCCATGAGATAACATGATGGATAAGTTTGTCAGACGATACATGTCTTATCTCATTTGTGGAAGTAGGTATAACTAATCCTCAGACTTAAATAATCATCAAGGGTATTTTGGATTACGTAGTGTGATGCTTTGGTCCAGTTATCACGCGCGATCCATTCGAGTGTGCCTCAAGCTGCTTCTGGGTATCACATGAAGTAAGCATAGGGTAGTTGTATGATAGATTAAGAATTTGTCACTCAAAACTGGACTGGTCATAGAACTGGAAAAGATAAAGGGTCAAGGGTTAAAGGTTAAAGGTTCAACCCGGGTTTAACAGATTCACAATATTATGTAAAATGCAATATTTTTATTCACATTTAATCTTATAATATAGTAAAATATTTTATTTTTTAAGAAAATAGTAAAATATTAACATTATTATAAAAAAGTATACTAATAAAGATATTTCTTTAATATCAATTAATAATTTTTAGAAATATCAAATTTATAAATTAAAAATATAATCCAATTCAATGCACATAACAATTTAAAAATATAAAGTATATACTTTTTAAATTAAATTGTTATTATTATTAATATTTTTTTAATTTACACACAATGTGCTTACATTAAAGAAGAAAGAAAAATCCCCACCAGACCCGGATGTGATTCGAACCTATGACCTCCCAAAGCATAGGTAAGCTCTCAACCACTAGGCTAAGAGCTTCAATTTAAATATTAATATTATAGTAGAGTATATATTTTATTATTATTATTACTTACATTTAAATATAATAAAATAGTAGAGTATATATTTTATAATTCAATTTAAAATAGTTTTTGTATAATAATTTTTGTATATACAACTTAATATTAGAAAAATAAAATATTTTTTGTATAATAATTATCAAAACATAAAATAGAAAAAATAATATTAAATGATATTTCAAATATTTAAGTTGTAAATGTTTATATATTCATTAATTGTTGACAAATATCATAAGTTGTAATTAGGTATACGAACACTGTGATCCTGGTCTTCGGAGAGGTGCTTTAGCTTGCCGATGGCTCGTCCCTGCACCGGGAATGGTCCCTGCGGACACTCCGACGAGCAAGACAGTTAGAGGTTCAAGAGAATATATTTAATGTAAGGTGCAAGTGATTCAAGAGATTACCCCCTTTTCCTTCCAATGTGAGTTGTGTATTTATAGAGGGTGTTTGGGCCATGGGCCCCTCTGCCCGCTTGGGCCTTCTTGGGCCCTTTATTCATATCCCGAATCAAGTAGTCCCCCCCACCGAAGAGCTAAACCGAGTATTTGATGCGAGAAGATAGCAGGGTGTGCCCGTTCTCCGTAGGGATACCTGGTGCCCAACCGCAAAGAGAGGCTGCTCGGATAAATGTGAGGAAAAAACCTTTCGCTGCATGCGTGCCTTATTCTCAGTGCCGCATTGATTGCGCATGTGCTCTTAATCACTCGTGCGCCGTAAAAATTAATTGCGAAATTACAACTGTGTCGGCGCCTTGATTCCTCCACCAACTATAAATATTAGGGGGGGGGGGAGACGAAATCTCTTCTTCTTTCAAACTTGTTTGAGGAAAAAATTGTGCTTTCGTTCTGTCGCTTTCTGCGATTGTGCCCTCCCATATCTACTTGTTCGCGTGGTAAGGATCCGGCGGTTTGTCCGACATCCGTTGTTTCGTCGGGAGTTTTCTTGCTTCAGAATCTGTCGTATCTTTGGTGAGGTTAGTCGCACCATCCTTTAGCTTTGATTTTTGCGTTTTTTTCTTGCTTTATTTCGACTTCAGGGTAGGGGTATTATGTTAGAAGGTTCTTAACGGGGAGCCCTAAGTAGACTGCCGCCGGTTGCCCCTGGTGACTTCACGCTTCGAGAGTCTACGCGGACGCGATCGGTGTCGCGAAAAAGGCGAGCTGAAAAGGGGGGTGAAAATAGCGCGGCGGGTGGAGTGGTGAAGAAAAGGAAAATACATGTTGATCGCCCGCTGCCCATCGTTGATCGTCCAGCCGGAGGTGTTGCCGCCGGTGTGTTAGAGGTGGTGGTGGCCGTACCGGAGGGTTTAATCACTGTAGAGCGGCCTCTTGCCGCGATTTATGAGGAAATGCACGAAAGAGTGTGGACGCGAGCGCCTGGTCCTGCTGGAAGCGAGGGTAAACATTTTGAAAGAGTCGAGCGTCCTAGGAGGCCGGAGTCCCTTGTTGTCGAAGATGCTCATAGTATAATTGTTGCGGAAGACCTGCCGGCGATCTCTGCGGTGTACCGACTCGAGGAGCCCTATGAATTAGTGGCTTTGAGCGAGGAGACCAGAGCCCATCATGCGGGTCGTGCAAATGAGCTCATTATCTACGAAGAGCAATTAGATTCGGGGATGCGGCTTCCACTCCTGCCTTTCTTTGTGGAGGTATTGAAGGAATACGACTTGTGTCCTGGGCAAATACATCTGAACGGTTGGAGAATGATGGTCGCCTTCTATTCCTTATGCCGTTCCGCCGGGTACCGAGCCACATGTCTAGTTTTCCGTGAGTTTTTTAAACCGAGCAAAGGGCAGAGATCTCAACATGTCACCTTCTCCCATCAGAAATTCAGAGTGATGGGTGGTTTGAAGGATAAACTGTCCGAATATCGTCACCGCTTTTTTCTGGTAAGGAAGCGCGATGGAGATTTTCCCTTCCGGGTCGTGTGGAACGACGACCCCATGGACTCCAGTCGGTGGTTGAAGACCCGACCAATGCTTCCGTTCGAGGAAAAATTGGTGACGCATTTGAAAGGTCTCCCGA
Organism: Euphorbia lathyris; assembly: GCF_963576675.1. Taxonomy (NCBI): domain Eukaryota; kingdom Viridiplantae; phylum Streptophyta; class Magnoliopsida; order Malpighiales; family Euphorbiaceae; genus Euphorbia; species Euphorbia lathyris. The sequence goes on from NC_088911.1 coordinate 61,200,325, forward strand.
CGGATAAAGACCATAAGCAGGACGTAGATGAGCTAGTTCGCCATTTTCTTGCCGCTGGCTACTATATCTGGAATAAATAGCGAATGGCTGACATCAGAGGGTGGTCGGCTGCGGATTTTGAGAAATGGAAAAAGGGCTATAACTTCAAGGCTGGGGAGCTGGCGGAATTGGAGGCGATCTCCGTGAACATTGCCGTCGTAGGTGAGGGGCTGGGATTGTTTTCTGCTTTGTGAATTATGTAGTATAAAATGTGTTGTTCGTTAATCAGAAATCTGATGCTTTTCTCTTTGTGCGTATGCAGGTCCAGGAGATCCCTGTGTCAGTATGGATTTTGATCCTAACGAATTCAGTGTTGGTCTGGAGACCGCTGACGAGGCATTCGGAGGAGCTTCGGGTTTATTGGTTTCATACTCTTCGCTCGAGGATGTGAACCAAGTGGTGCAAAGCATGGGAGGGGTTCTCGATGCTCGGGAAGGTGCTGACGAGGAAGTTGATGTGCCATAAGGAAAACCTGTGACTGATCCAGCTGCCCAGGAACCTGAGGGAAGTGTGGAGATGATCGCTTTTGACGAAGAGACAGTTGGTAGTCCGAGCCGTGGGGTGCTTGCTCGGAAAAGAAAAAGGGACACGGGGAAAACCGTTGTTGAAGATGTAGTTGGGGAGAGACCTGCTGAGGAAGGTATTGCTGGGGCCAGCGAAGGTGTCGAGAAACCCTATTCTGACGGTGCGAACTAGATGTCCGCTGATGTGCCGGATCGGGTAGGGGATCATCCGGAAATGGTCAAGAGAATGGAAATGAAAATTTCCAAATTCAGGGAGTATGTGATGAACCTGTCGGTGCACTCTGACATGATGACCTCCGATTTGGCTCGCGCGATGGCCTGTGTGGCCCGGGTTCCTGGCGAGCAACAGTGGATGGATGGGGTTTCGAAAATGAACTTGGGCCTGGAGACCTTATCGGCCCTTGGTGTGGTGAGTTTTTCTATTCGTGTTCTCAGCCTTGTGTTATCTCTTGCAAGTTTCTTTTTTATCTTCACTTCCGTTCTTATATGTAGTCTATCCAGAACGCAACCCGAGTTTTCGACATGTGCGTTAATGATGAAAACGCTTTTCGTGATATGGAAGAGGGTTTGCGAAGATCTATTAGCGATCTTGAGGAGGCGAACAAGAAGTTGGCGGCTGCGCGGGAGCTTCTAGATCATCGCGAGGCTGAGATTACCGTTTTGTCGGAGAAGCTGAAGGTAGAAACAGCTGGTTGAGTGGAACTTTCTCAGCATTTGAAGCAAGATGTCGAGGAGATCTGTGCGTACCGGGTGCTGCTAAGGATGGCAGTCGGGTGGACTCGCCGGGTAGCGGAGATTTTGAAGGAGAGGACGGGACGCGCGGCAGAGCTGGTCGAGGAGAACGAGTCTCTCAAGCGACAACTGGAGACTGCGCGCAAAGAAGCTGCCGATCTTCGCGCTCTGGCTGGTCAACGTGAGGAGAAACTTGTAAAACTAGACCGCATATGCTAATTACCGTAGCTCATTCTGCGGGTTACAATGTTCCTCCGGAGGTGATTTTCGCTCCGAACATCTATGACAAGGCTGCCCAGGCGAAAGCTGTTGAGTTTTGCAGTCGTTTTAAGAAGTAATAGGGAGTCTGTACTTTGATTTTTTGTTTTTCCAAGATGTAATGATGATTCGTACAATTTGGATCTTTTTGGGGATATCGTTTTGCACCTAATTATGTTCTGCCTGTTGATGTGATTGTTGTGCATTGTGAAGTCTTTCATGTCTTTTCCTCGATTTTCTATAAATAGGGGTCGGATTATTGTGGTATGGACTGGCAACTTGACTTGTTTTTACCACTTTGCTACCTTCTTGAGATAATCTGTTGGAGAATGTCGCTTCGGGATGTCGTCGATCCGGCCCGGGTGTTGGAAGTTCAGAAGGCCATATCGGCGATGCCGCATCCTTACGTTTACTGCCCTCCGTCTGAGGAGAATGATGCGGAGAGAAAAGTGAGGTACTCATCCCCTGTCTGGCTGAACCGGGACTGGGCCCCGTAAAGGAGAAGAGTGGATAGTGAGAGTTCCGTTCCTTATACCGGATCTGTCACCGACTCCTGTGAGGTTGCTGTCAGCGCACTTTCTTCCATGGAAAAGAAAATTTGGTCTCATGAGGGCATCGGGTACCTTCTTCCTGATGAGACTGTCGCCCCGGTGCTCAATCCACATCCTTCCTGGATCAAGAGGCTTCTAGCAGACGAGATGGAAAGGGTGCTGAATTTGCCCCATGAGGTGGAGTATCACCGGGTAGGGCGTCATGCTTCCCCCACGCGTCCTTATGGACCGACTTTCGTCGATCCCCTCAAACCGTGAAGCGTCGTTTTCCTGGAATTTGCGAGGCAAGGGAGCCTGGGTCCCGTTCCTGCTAACCCTAACCATCGCGTGACCCACGTGGGCAAAGCCTGTTTGTATCATAGGCAAAACGGCCATAACACCGATGAGTGCGTGGACTGGAGAGCAATGCATCAAGATTTGATGGATGAGGAGGAAATCCCGGACCCTGATCGTCCGAAACCTATGTGAATGGTTTGTATGAGGTCCGGCTTGGTGCGGCCTTAGTAGCTTCTGTAGTGTCTTTTATGTATTTCTTGTTTGAGATGTAAGATCGTTGTTATCGCTGTATTTTGCCGTATTATTGCAATGTGTTGTGAAATGTCCTGAAACTTGAGTTTCTATTTTATGTCTGTTCGAGGTTTTTGATATCATCGAATGCTTGGTTTGGCGGAGAACGTGATAGGGTTTTGTTCGCCCAGAATCGTTAACTAAATGACAGTTAGACGATGAGGGAGGCGTTCGATGTGATCGAAGAGCCTGATCGATGAGCATTTTAAATGCTTAATTGGCGGAGAACACGATAGGGTTCTGTTTGCCCAGAATCGTTAACTAAATGATAGTTAGACGATGAGGGAGGCGTTCGATGTGATCGAAGAGCCTGATCGATGAGCATTTTGAATGCTTAATTGGCGGAGAACACGATAGGATTTTGTTCGCCCAGAATCGTTTAACTAAATGACAGTTAGACGATGAGGGAGGCGTTCGATGTGATCGAAGAGCCTGATCGATGAGCATTTTGAATGCTTAATTGGCGGAGAACACGATAGGGTTCTGTTCGCCCAGAATCGTTTAACTAAATGACAGTTAGACGATGAGGGAGGCGTTCGATGTGGTCGAAGAGCCTGATCGATGAGCATTTTGAATGCTTAATTGGCGGAGAACACAATAGGGTTCTATTCGCCCAGAATCGTTAACTAAATGATAGTTAGACGATGAGGGAGGCGTTCGATGTGATCGAAGAGCCTGATCGATGAGCATTTTTAATGCTTAATTGGCGGAGAACACGATAGGGTTCTGTTCGCCCAGAATCGTTAACTAAATGATAGTTGATGCATCCAATATATTGTGAAACATAGTCCGCGTATTATTGATAATATCTTTTTAAAGTTTGGACATTCCAGCTATTGTCGTAAACTACCCCCTCTAGAGAGGCAATTTTATAAGCTCCATTGTGGAGAACAGTGTCGATCTTGTACGGACCCTCCCATGATTGGTCGAGCTTTCCTTGAGCTAATGGGGACTGCGCAGCTGCGGCGTGTCTGAGCACAAGGTCCCCGACCTGAAAAGTGCGTGGGCGAACCCTTCTATCATGATACCGCGTGATATTCTGCTTATGGGCCGTAATGTGTAATAGAGCATCAAGGCGCTCTTCTTCGAGTCGGTCACCGGCTTCCTTCAGCTCTGCACTGTTGTCGACTTCTTCAAAATTGGCCTGTCGAGGGGAGCGGAGAATGACTTCAGATGGTGCCATTGCTTCCGATCCGTATGCGAGGAAAAAGGGGGTGCACCCTGTCCCTGTGTGCGGGGTAGTGCGGTATGACCATAAGATTGCCGCAATGTGTTCGGGCCATGCCCTGCCTTGATCGGTTAACCGTGCTTTGATCCCTCGAAGGAGCGTTCGGTTGCTTACTTCTATGAGACCGTTGCTCTGAGGGTGAGCTACCGATGTGTATCGGCCCTTGATACCCCAGTCCGCGCAAAAATCGTGAAACTGACCACAGTCGAACTGCTTCCCATTATCGGTGATGAAGGAATGGGGGACCCCGAAACGGTAAATAATAGCTCGTTTGAGAAAGTTGATGACGTTGTCAGCAGTTATCTTGGCTAGGGCTTCAGCCTCGATCCATTTGGTAAAATGATCGACTGCCACAACCACGAAACGCTTTTGCACTAAAGCCATTGGGAAAGGGCCGAGTAGGTCAATGCCCCATACTGCGAAAGGCCATGGTGTTATGATCCCCTTGAATGGGGCCGCCGGGGTATGATGGGTATTGGCGTGTAGTTGACATGCCTAACAACTGCGGACCAAACGCGTTGCATCGGAATCCATGGTCTGCCAGTAAAACCCCTAGAGCCGGGCCTTTTTTGCAATTGTTCGGGCTCCCTGATGCGAGCTGCAAACACCTTGGTGAATTTCCTTCAGACAGTGATCTCCCTCCTCCTCAGATATACAACGCAACCAGGGATGCGTGGCCGATTTGCGGTAAAGTAAGCCATTTGGTAATGCATAACGCCAAGAACATCGGACAACTAGGGATGCCGCTGTCCGATCTGCTGGAAGCATCCCATCCTGAAGGTACTCGATAATCGGGCTTCTCCATCCTCCCGCCGCAGCGTCCGCAGAGTCGATCTGTAGCAAATTCTCAGTGCGAAAAGTTGGGGCGCTCGTAACCTCAATCAAGGTGAGCGGGCCACTAGACTGTTCGCCTGCCGCAAGAGGAGCGATAGCGTCTGCCTCCTCGTTCTCTTCTCACGGGACTAATACCAGATCCAGGGTTACTCCTTTGTTTTTCAGATCATTGAGTAGTGACGTGGCGAGGGTCAGGTATTGACACATTATGGGGTCCTTTGCTTGATAAGCTCCGCTGACATGGCTAACGACAAGTTTCGAGTCCGAGCATATTGTCAACTTGCCAGTGACCATTGCTTTTGATAGTCGGAGGGCGGCGATTAAGGCCTCATACTCAGCTTGATTATTGGTAGTCGGGAAATTTAATCGGACGGCGTAACGTAAACGGAGGTTATTGGGTCCTTGGATGGCTACACCGGTGCCTGCCCGTTCGAGAGCACATGACCCGTCGATGCTCATTGTCCAGACATTGCCCGGGCGAGCTGGTGTTGCCGTAAGCTCGGCGGTAGCACGGTCGGAAAACTCGACAATGAAATCGGATAAAGCCTGAGCCTTGATCGTCGTTCTGGGCTCAAAACGGACGTCAAACTAGGAGAGACGAACAGACCAATTTGTGATGCGCCCGGAAACCTCTGGCCTTTGGACAGCCTTTTTTAGCGGATAGTTCGTCCTGATGATGACCGAGTGTGCTTGAAAATATGGTCTCAGGCGTTCTGAAGCTTGTGTGATGGCGAATAGAGCTTTTTCCACCTCGGAGTACCGGATTTCGGCTCCCTTTAGCACTCTGCTCAGGAAATATATCGGAAAAAGCTCCGTCCCTTCCTCCTGAGTTAAGACGATGGCTACTGTTTCATCCGTGATAGTGAAATACAAGTGAATATCCCGCTCTGGCTTTGGCGCCGAGAGTAGGGGGGAGTTGCGAGGAAAGTTTTTATGGCGTTGAACGCGGTTTGGCAGTCAGTCGACCACTTAAAGGGGTGCTCCTTCTTGATTGCTTTATAGAACGGGAGACATCGCTGAGCCGAGCAGGAGATGAAACGTCCCAGTGCGATGATTCTTCCCTTGAGCCTTTGCACGCCTTGTAGGTCGCGTGGTGGCTCCATTGCTAAAATGGCCTCTATTTTCATGGGGTTAGGTTCGATGCCTTTTTCCGATACCACGCAACCCAGAAACTTCCCGCTGCGAATTCCGAAAAAACACTTCTCTGGGTTCAGTTTGAGGTTATAGGCTCTGAAGATTTTGAATACTTCTGCTAAATCTCGCGAATGGTCGTCCTCTTTGGTGCTTAGGACCACCATGTCGTCGATGTAAACCTGAACGGTCTTACCAATGAGGTGGGCGAACATCCTATCTACCAAACGCTGGTATGTGGCCCCTGCATTTTTTAAACCGAAGGGCATGACATTATAGCAATATGTTCCCTCGTGCGTAATGAAGGAGGTCTTTTCGGCGTCGGCAGGGTCCAGAGGGATCTGCTGGAAACCTGCGATGGCATCAAACTGCGACAAGATCTTTCGACCAGCCGTCTGATCTAGGAGTTGATCTATGTTAGGCAGCGGATAAGAATCCTTGGGGCAGGCTTTATTGACATTCGTGAAATCTACACACATACGGTACTTTCCGCTCGCTTTCTTTACAAGTACGACATTAGAAAGCCAGTCCGGATAGTTGACCTCGCGGATAAATTTTACAGCTAGGAGTTTGTCAATTTCTTCCTTTACTGCCGCTTGCTTGTCTTTCGCCTGCACTCTCATCTTCTGCTTGATAGGTTCGACGGAGGGGTCGATATTCAGCTTGTGCATCGCTCTCTCAGGTGCGACCCCCGTGATGTCCTCGGTGCGCCAGGCGAACACATCTGAATGCTCTTTCAAGACGGCCTTGATTTCCTCGGCTAGCGAGGAAGCGAGCTTTGTTCCCATTTTCACCATCATGCCATCCCCGAGGATACAGTCGCCGACTGGTTCACTGGGTACGGGATTGTAACCCCTCATGTCTGATGCGGATTTCGGAGAATCCTCACTAAGGGATAAGTGTACCCCGTCGTTATCAAGTAATAAATTTCTGGTTTAAGTCCAGGTTATCGTCCACAGGATTTATTTCTGCAAGTATCAAACTACTTGGTCTCGGATGTTATCTAGGCTTAGGGGGTTTTGAGTTTGGTTTGTTTAATTAATCTACTCCTAGGTTGAATTATACTAATCCTAGCTAAGTTATCTAATTCTAACTAAATTATCTAAGTTATTCTACGCCTAACTAAGTTACTCTACCCCTAATTGATCTTTCATTAATGAAACTATTCGAAGGAACATGGTATGAACGATAATAATAAAGATAGATTATCAAGTCTATTGAATAAAAACCTAATCTGAGTCACTTGTATTCAAGGCGATTAACCCTACTTACCCTCCTGAGGTTCCTAGCGCGTGATTCCCTAAGGCCGAAACTAGGTCTAAGGCTCAGTAAATTGGCGCTTAATCAAATAAGAGGTCGTCAATCTCCTAGGCTCTGACTAGGTCAGATTCAGCTCGCAATATGTGCCTACTAGATTTTGGGGCTTTTGAATGAGTTAAACCAATTGAATAAAGCGTAAGACAGAGATTAGACAAATAATCATAGAACAAAACAAGAGCTAAATTATTATTAAAGGCGAAGATAATTGTCACAAGATACAATAAGTCAAGTTCGGCAACTGTATCAAAGAGTACAAACATGGAAAGATAAAAGGAGATACAAAAATCCCTTTCAGGGAACCTGTTTACTCTGCAGCCGGCGACTTAATCTTAAGGACGGACCTTGGTAATTCCTCGGGAGAAAGCTTTGAAGGAGCTTCAATGGAGGTTGAGGAAGATGGAGAAGATGGAGAGGAATTACAAGGGGAAAGCTAGAATAATTTACAAAAACGAAAGATATCTAATTACAATTGAAAAATCCTATTTATAGACGCGTCTCGGGCCTCGTTTTGACCTATTTTTGTGTCCTAGTTGGTGTAGGAAGACGTGGGGCCGAACGTGGCTTCGTGGGGGCGGAATTGGTCTTTTTGACCAATTCCCGCAGGGCTGCTCGGCGAGCAGGAGGCCTCCAGGGGCCTGCTCGGCGAGCAGAAATGGCCCGTGGGGCCCTGCTCGCCGAGCGTTTTCGCCCGAAGCGTGCTCGATCCAAGCTCGATGAGTTCCGTGACCTTTTTCGTCCGACTTCACACCTGCATACGCATAAAAACTCCGGAAAACATTAGTCCAAAAAGCCAAATTGATCCGTCAATCGCTTATTTTGAGCAAACGCTTCGTTTGGTGCGACTTTTGACGGACCAATTAGCTTCAAAAGATAACGAAATTCTAATACGCATGCTATTTCGGCCGTATTTGCCTAAATTGATTACAAAACGAGCCTAAACGGCGAAAAGTAAATAGAATGTTTTCAATTCCTAACTAACTCACACAAAAGCATTTAAATGCGAGAATTGCTCGCTTATTAACCGAATAACTCTAAAAACCGTCCTAAAACCGTACCCAAAGATAGGGGTTTTTGACCCCTATCAAACCTCCTCGCACTTAAAACTTTACTTGTCCCCAAGTAAACTAAAAAACTAAACCCGCCATCACAAGCAAGCTAGAAAACTTCCCAGTTTGACTAGGTGCTTGACACAATTTCGAGCATCTATAATTACATGCATTCGGAAATACAAAGTAGAGACACGATATCCAAAAGCTGCATTTCAATTATCATGGGTCATAGTTTTAAGCAAATGGACACATGTTCAATTAAACGAGTTTAAGGGGATCGCTACGTAAAACACCTCACCATAGGTAGTTCACTCATTCACACAATTTTGGTGGCTAAAGTGTTTACTCTCGGCTTATGTTCTTGCTTAGGATTACGTTGATTTTGCACGTTCATCTGAGTTCCTCTACTATGCTATATGACTCCGATGATATCAAAAACAGCCTATAATTGGGGTTGTAATGTGGTTAGAGGGTTAAAGGTACAACAAGGGTTAAAAGTTCTAGCGCTACAAAAACAAAGTTAAAATGGCTTTAGCAAATACGAAGTGACTGAGCTTTTTATTCATCCCTTATATTTATATTTTTTTTTTCTTTTGGGATGTTTTCTTGAGACGTTTTTGATTTTTAGGAACTAGGGAATGAAGTTTTTCCCCTTTTGTTCGTCTCTTTTCTTTTCTTTTTCTGTTTCTGTTTTTCTCTTTTTCTTTTTGGGGTAGTGATGCTCATTCACTTCTTAGCCTTTTGGCTTGCTACTGAAATGCCATAAACAAAGGTAAAGCGCTAGGAGAAAGCAAAGGCTCAATTTCGAGCTTTGCAAAAACAAAGGTTAAATAGCGAACCAAGTTGTGGTTTGCAAAAACGGGTTAGAACGAAAGAAAAATCTACAACTACAAAAATGTCGGCTCAAAGGGGCTTCCTAGAGTGGATGAAAAAGAAAAAAAAATAAGGTAAAGAAAAGGGTTAATTCTAATGAGGCTGATTCATCGTTTATCATCTCAAATCATTGCATGTAGGTTCAACACAGTATTAGGTGCAAAATCTGTGATCTTCCACAAGTCAAAGCATTCACACAAAAATGTCAAGAAAAAGAGCTTTTTGATGTTCGCTCTCAGGCTCAAATTTAGCTCACAATTCTTTGGGTTTCGATTTTGTGTTTACTAGTTTTCCCCAAACTCAAGTTTAATATCACATGCCTTCAATTCTTAAGTTATCTACCTAAGTAATGATTTTATCATTTCTTCAAAAGTAGGGTCTAAATGCAAACTGTAGCTCATGCTTTTACAGATACAAGAGTTGTGTCCTATGCCTAAACTAGTTGTCATGCAATTTTAGATTCGGTTCTCAGCCCTCAAAGACAAATAACGAAGTTTAGATTCGAAGGAGGTTCACGGTTTTAGGTCCTAAACATGCAAAAACATAAGTAAAGCAAAAATAAAACATCAAAACGCAAACCTAAACTAGACACGATGCAACAAAAATTAAAAATTTATACAATTTTTGTAAGTTTGTCTACCCCTCCTCCTCACACTAAAACATGCAATAAGTTCCAACATTGCATCACAAATCATGAAGTACGAGTGTAAAGAGTTAGGGTGGAGAAGACAACTTACTGATCGGCCGCCCATTCTGTGCTTGTCTGTAGGCGCAGAACTTGTACGTCCGAATCGTTCTTGCCAAGATAAAGCTTTAGGCGGTGCCCATTTACCTTTTGGGTGGCTCCATCCCTCCCTTTGATTTCAACCATTCCGGAGGGGTGTGCGTTGATGACCGAGAATGGTCCGTGCCATCTACTTTTGAGTTTGCCCGGGAAGAATCTCAGTCGGGAGTTGTATAGTAGTACTTGATCACCTATTTCAAAGGTTTTATTTTGTACTTTCCTATCATGCACCCTTTTGGTTCGTTCTTTGTATAGCTTGGCATTTTCGTAAGAGTTATACCGGAGTTCATCCAGTTTGTGCAGCTGAGTTAGCCGTAGTTCACCTGAAAGTTTTGGGTCAAAATTCAAATATTTTAGCGCCCAATAAGCCTTATGCTCTAGTTCAACCGGTAAGTGACAAGATTTTCCGAAAACTAAACGATAGGGCTATTGGAGTCTTGAAAGCTGTTCGATATGCCCAAAGAGCATCATCCAGCTTAAGGCTCCAGTCTTTTCTAGCATTCCCTACTGTTTTTTCAAGAATACGTTTCAACTCTCTATTTGACACTTCTACCTGGCCACTCGTCTGAGGGTGGTAGGGTGTTGCGACCCTATGAGCTACGCCATACTTTTGGAGCAACATGTCAAATTGCCTATTGCAAAAATGGGATCCCCCATCACTGATGATGGTCCGGGGGGTCCCGAATCTGGTGAAAATATTCTTTCTCAGAAATCTCATCACTACTCGAGTATCATTTGTGGGTAGAGCTTCTACTTCTACCCATTTGGAAACATAATCAACCGCCACAAGAATGTATTGGTTATTGTGTGACATGGGGAAGGGTCCCATGAAATCTATGCCCCAAACATCAAATAGCTCACACACGAGTATACCTTGTTGAAGCATCTCATTTCTCCTAGAGATATTCCCCACTCTCTGACATGCATCACAATATTTAATATAGCTATTAACATCTTTATGCATTTGTGGCCACCAAAACCCACTTTGGAGGATTTTTGCCACTGTCCTATCTGGCCCGAAGTGGGCACCTGGTTCCCTAGAATGACACATATTAATCACTGAATCTACCTCCTCTTCAGGTATACATCTCCTAATTATGCCATAAGTGCAGAATCGAAATAAATATGGTTCTTCCCAAAAATATTGCTTGTTTTCAAACATAAACTTACGTTTTTTGCTTGCATCTAAATCAGGGGGAAGAATGTTACCGACTTTGTAGTTCGCGATGTCTGCAAACCAGGGGAGAGATCGTACCGAATACAATTTTTCGTCCGGAAATACCTCCTTGATTACCTCGTGCTCTAAGGTTTGTTGATCTGACTCTAACCGGGATAGGTGGTCTGCTATTACGTTTTCCACTCCTTTTTTGTCTCTGATCTCGATGTCAAACTCTTGGAGTAGTAAGATCCAACGGATCAGCCTAGGTTTTGCATCCTGCTTGCTCATCAGATATCTCAAGGCTGCATGGTCAGTAAAAACAATTACCTTAGATAGTACCAAATAGGACCTAAATTTGTCAAAGGCAAAGACTACGGCTAGCAATTCCTTTTCAGTTATTGAATAATTTTGCTGTGCATCGTTCAAGGTTTTGCTAGCATAGAAGATTGGGCGAAAAAGTTTATCCACCCTCTGCCCAAGACAGGCTCCTACGGCCAGATCACTGGCATCGCACATTAACTCAAAGGGAAGGGACCAATCCGGGCTTACCATAATAGGTGCTTCGATTAATTTCTTTTTCAGTAATTTGAATGCAGACATACATTCTTCATTGAAATTAAAATCAGCATCTTTTAGTAATAATTGAGTGAGGGGTTTAGTGATTTTTGAAAAGTCTTTTATGAAACGTCTATAAAACCCCGCATGTCCTAAAAAGCTCCTAACCAATTTTACATTGGTAGGAGGTGGCAGTTTCTCAATTACCTCAATTTTTGCCGGATCGACCTCGATCCCTTTCCCCGACACCTTGTGTCCTAACACTATACAATTTTGGACCATGAACTGGCACTTTTCCCAATTAAGTGCCAAGTTCTTGTCTTCACAACGTTCTAAGACTCGGTCCAAGTTTTCAAGACATTGGTCGAAAGTAGGTCCTACAACATTAAAATCATCCATGAAAATTTCTAGGAACTCCTCGACCATGTCAGAAAACATAGCCATCATACAACGTTGGAATGTGGCAGGGGCATTACACAATCCGAAAGGCATCCGCCTATATGCGAAAGTCCCATAGGGGCAAGTGAATGTGGTTTTCTCTTGATCCAAAGGGTCCACAGGAATTTGCATATAGCCGGATAGCCCATCTAAAGTACAGAAAAATTCGTGCCCTGCTAATCGTTCCAACATTTGATCAATAAACGGTAAGGGAAAGTGGTCTTTACGGGTGGCCTCGTTTAATTTCCTATAATCTATGCATACACACCAACCCGTAACCTTTCTAGTTGGGATTAATTCCCATTTTTCATTTTCCATTACCGTTGTTCCCCCTTTTTTAGGCACGCATTGAACCGGGCTTACCCATTGGCTATCAGAAATCGGAAAGATGATACCTGCGTCGAGGAGTTTTATAACCTCAACTTTTACCACCTCTTTCATGTTAGGGTTGAGCCGTCGTTGAGGTTGGGCAGATGGCTTGATCTCTTCCTCAAGGAAAATTCTATGCGTGTAGATTTTGGGGTCGATGCCTTTGATGTCGTGGATCGACCATCCAAAGGCTCCTTTATGTTCCATCAGCACCTCCACCAATTTTTCTTCCTGTTCAACTGTCAACAAAGAAGAAATAATAACGGGTAAATCTGTGGGAGGTTGAAGAAAAACATATTTCAGATTATTGGGTAAGGGCTTAAGCTCCAATTTTGGAGGTTCCTCTAACGAGGTCTTAGGCTTAGGTTTGATCTCACGATCAAGGTCCTCTTTTCTACCCTTAACCCAATAACATTTTTCAGGTGGGAGATTTCAAATGGCTCACTCGAGTTTTCACATTCCTCACCACCTAGACCGAGTTCTAAAGAGGCATTTCTTATATCAAGGTCAACTTCCTCAACACATTCATCTATTAGTGCATCCACAAAGTTACAACTTTTGGAGCGTTCTTGAGGAAATTTCATGGACTCATAAACGTTAAATGTTACCTCTTCGTCCTGCACCCTTAGGACCAATTTACCTCCATGGACGTCTATTAGTGTCCTACCGGTTGCAAGAAACGGTCTCCCAAGAAGAATGGGGACGGAGTCATCTTCTTCCATGTCGAGGACCACAAAATCGAACGGGAAGATCAGTTTATCCACCTTTACCAACACATCTTCAACTATTCCTCTAGGCCGTGCAATTGACCTATCCGCTAGCTGCAGTGTCATGTTTGTTGGTTTAGGTTCTCCGAGCCCCAATTTCCTGAAAATTGATAGAGGCATAAGATTAATACTTGCTCCTAAATCGCATAATGCCCTATCTATGTGCATGTTGCCTATCCTACACGGGATGGTAAAGCTCCCTTGATCTTTAAGCTTGGGGGGTAATTTATGGGTGATTATGGCCGAGCATTGTTCTATTAAAGCCACTATCTCATTTTCCCCAAACTTCTTCTTTTTCGACAACATGTCTTTAAGAAATTTTGCATAGTTCGGCATCTCCTCTAGTGCTTCCATTAATGGAATGTTTATTTCTAATCTACTAAGGATTTCCGAGAACCGGGCAAATTTCTTATCTAGGTTGGCCTTTTTCTGCTTCTGAGGGATTGTAACCCCTCATGTCTGATGCGGATTCCGGAGAATCCTCACTAAGGGATAAGTGTACCCCGTCGTTATCAAGTAATAAATTTCTGGTTTAAGTCCAGGTTATCGTCCACAGGATTTATTTCTGCAAGTATCAAGCTACTTGGTCTCGGATGTTATCTAGGCTTAGGGGGTTTTGAGTTTGGTTTGTTTAATTAATCTACTCCTAGGTTGAATTATACTAATCCTAGCTAAGTTATCTAATTCTAACTAAATTATCTAAGTTATTCTACTAACTAAGTTACTCTACCCCTAATTGATCTTTCATTAATGAAACTATTCGAAGGAACATGGTATGAACGATAATAATAAAGATAGATTATCAAGTCTATTGAATAAAAACCTAATCTGAGTCACTTGTACTCAAGGCGATTAACCCTACTTACCCTCCTGAGGTTCCTAGCGCGTGATTCCCTAAGGCCGAAACTAGGTCTAAGGCTCAGTAAATTGGCGCTTAATCAAATAAGAGGTCGTCAATCTCCTAGGCTCTGACTAGGTCAGATTCAGCTCGCAATATGTGCCTACTAGATTTTGGGGCTTTTGAATGAGTTAAACCAATTGAATAAAGCGTAAGACAGAGATTAGACAAATAATCATAGAACAAAACAAGAGCTAAATTATTATTAAAGGCGAAGATAATTGTCACAAGATACAATAAGTCAAGTTCGGCAACTGTATCAAAGAGTACAAACATGGAAAGATAAAAGGAGATACAAAAATCCCTTTCAGGGAACCTGTTTACTCTGCAGCCGGCGACTTAATCTTAAGGACGGACCTTGGTAATTCCTCGGGAGAAAGCTTTGAAGGAGCTTCAATGGAGGTTGAGGAAGATGGAGAAGATGGAGAGGAATTACAAGGGGAAAGCTAAAATAATTTACAAAAACGAAAGATATCTAATTACAATTGAAAAATCCTATTTATAGACGCGTCTCGGGCCTCGTTTTGACCTATTTTCGTGTCCTAGTTGGTGTAGGAAGACGTGGGGCCGAACGTGGCTTCGTGGGGGCGGAATTGGTCTTTTTGACCAATTCCCGCAGGGCTGCTCGCCGAGCAGGGAAGGCTGCTCGGCGAGCAGGGCTACTCGCGCCGAGCAGCCCCCTGCTCACCGAGCAGGCGCCTAGTGGCCTGCTCGGCGAGCAGAAATGGCCCGTGGGGCCCTGCTCGCCGAGCGTTTTCGCCCGAAGCGTGCTTGATCCAAGCTCGATGAGTTCCGCGACCTTTTTCGTCCGACTTCACACCTGCATACGCATAAAAACTCCGAAAAACATTAGTCCAAAAAGCCAAATTGATCCGTCAATCGCTTATTTTGAGCAAATGCTTCGTTTGGTGCGAATTTTGACGGACCAATTAGCTTCAAAAGATAACGGAATTCTAATACGCATGCTATTTCGGCCGTATTTGCCTAAATTGATTACAAAACGAGCCTAAACGGCGAAAAGTAAATAGAATGTTTTCAATTCCTAACTAACTCACACAAAAGCATTTAAATGCGAGAATTGCTCGCTTATTAACCGAATAACTCTAAAAACCGTCCTAAAACCGTACCGAAAGATAGGGGTTTTTGACCCCTATCAATGTCCATCAGCCCGTCCTCTAAGTAGAGCGTTGTTCGAGGTTGAGTCGCCTCCCACTACAGCTTTTTGGCTAGCATACGATCACCCTGGACGGTGATCCTTCCACGGGGGGAGGGTAGTGTCAAGCATAACTCGGAGATATCCACCGTGGCTCTCAGGGCGGCCAGGAGAGGCCTCCCGATAATGGCATTGTAAGCTAGGGGGATCTGCTCGACCTCTTCCATCTCTTCGGCCAAGCTAGTCGGCAGTGTTATAACTCCTCTTACTGGTACCTCAATCTCTGAAAGGCCGACCAGGGGGGAAGTCCCCGCCCGGAGGGTAGTACGAGTATTTTTTATAGCGCGGAGTGCTGCCCATGTGAGCAGGTTTACCGAACTCCCGGTGTCGACAAGCACTCGATGAGTTTTAAAACCTGCGATGCTCATGGTGACCACAAGGGCCTCCGAGTGACTAGTCCGGAGTGGGGGCTGCACTGTCAATGTTTATCCGATCGCCTTTCTCTTTCGGGAGCAATCGGGCTGTGCGGAAAACGCCGGCGCTCCCTCCCTGATTACGTGTATCTCTCCATGGTACCTTGGCTTCTTCGATTCCTCTGCTCGCCCCGTCTCCCGTTGCTTCGGGCTTTGCTCTCTTTGTCTGCTCGCCCTGGGCGGCGCCCCCTGTTCCGTGATTCGCTCGACCTCTTTCTGTAGCTGAAAACAGTTATCCGTAGAATGTCCGGAGGATCTGTGGTACTTGCAGTACTCCTTTTCTGCTCGGGTTTTGCCCTTATCACTGACCGGAACCTGATCGGTCCCCCTTCGCTCTGGGTTGGTGCGCTCGGCCCGGGCCGGATAGGGCATCGGAGCCTCCCTGCGGACTCGGATATCCTCACGCGATTCCGGGATCGCTCTGCTTCTTTCTTGCTTCTGCGTGTCACCCTTGGCCTTATCCTTCTCTGTTTCCTCATATCCGGCCGGTCGGTCACAGTCATCGTATCGGACAAAGGTTTGTGCCATGGTCATCAGTTCTTCGAAGGATCTAGGCATCTTCCGGAAACACTTCTGCTTGAGAGGCTCGCAGGTGGTCCCTTTTGCTAAGGCGTCGTGGGCCACCTCCAGGTTGAGGCCCTTGACCTGCGAAGCCATGTGATGAAACCTTGATAGGAAATTGCGCAGAGGCTCAGTCGTTCGCTGCTTAAGGCCGTTGAGGTCCGAACTGATTTTCCTAACCTTTGCCGTTGCGGCAAAACGAGAGAGAAAAAGGTCTTTTAAGAGATCAAACGAATCGATAGATTCCGGGGCAAGTCCCCGATACCATTCCTGCGCGCTGGAGGAGAGAGTGGTGGGGAAGACCTTGCACATGATGTCTTCGTCCTTTGAGTATAATTTATGGTACTCATGAATGACGCCACATGATCATTAGGGTCCTCGGTCCCTGAGTATTGGGCCAGTCGAGGAGCTTTCCAGTCACGCGGGAACCTCTTTTCGATAATCCTCTGCACCAATGGTGTTTTGCTGGATGTGATGCTGCCTCCCATTACGCCCCGAGTGCCCTTTTGTCGAGAAAACGCTGAATTTTTAGCTCCAATAACTCTTCGCTATTTGTGGCCGTGGCTCCCGCTCCTCGCCTTCTCTGGCGACTCCGGTTCCAGCTTCTCTTCTCGCGATGATTGCTGCTTTCGGGGCCCGCTCTGGGACCGCTCCTTCCCTCTGTAACTCTGCTGCTTCCTTGAGGTATTGCCAAATTTTGGCATTTTCCTCCTCCAAACTTCTCTGCTGGTCAATGATCTTCATTTGAGCCGCCGTGTGTACGGCTTGCGTTGTCTGAAAACCTTGTATTGCGCTGAGGAGTTGAGTGGCGTTAAAGGCCTCCTCCTCCTCCGGGCCTACTTCCTCCATCAAAGGCCCAAGGTTTCTGTGGGATATCGGAAGGCTCTGGACCACGCCTCCGGCGTGCGTCATGGAGCTGGTCGCTCCAACTTCGCGAAGCACCATTGGTGCCGAGTCATTAGGGGTTTCCATCTTGTCTGAAGATCCGGAGTCACTTGTAGTCCATGTTCACCGCACCAAATAATTAGGTATGCGAACACTGTGATCCTAGTCTTCGGAGAGGTGCTTTAGCTTGCCGATGGCTCGTCCCTGCGCCGGGAATGGTCCCTGCGGACACTCCGACGAGCAAGACAGTTAGAGGTTCAAGAGAATATATTTAATGTAAGGTGCAAGTGATTCAAGAGATTACCCCCTTTTCCTTCCAATGTGAGTTGTGTATTTATAGAGGGTGTTTGGGCCCTGGGCCCCTCTGCCCGCTTGGGCCTTCTTGGGCCCTTTATTCATATCCCGAATCAAGTTGTATGCTAGTCTACTCTGGTTCAAAATCAACTTGATTTATTATACTGCAGCTATTCACAAAAAAAGTAAAATGTCAAAATCAACTTGACTTCTTATACCTTATAGGAAAGTGAGACACTTTCTTCTTAGATCGAAGCACTCACACACTATGAATTGAGAATGAATGATAAAATTATAATTTTGGAATTGTTTGAATGATAGAGAGAAAAATAGGGGCCGAAATAGTATATATTAAAGGAAAAAGTACAAAAATAAACCTTGTGGTTACACTCATTTTCGAACAACATCCATATGGTTAAAAGTTTACAAAGTGGTACCATGTACTTCATTCCGTTAGCAAACACATACCAAATTGACTAATGGTGTTAAAAGTCAAAGGACAAAGAGTTAATTTGGTCCTTATATTTATTTATTTTTATAAATTGACCCCCTTATTATCTAATTATCACAAATAAACCACAAAATAAAAAATAAAAATCAAATATACCATCTTCTTCCTCTCTCTCTCTCTCTTTAATTTCTTATTTTTTTCTTCTTTCTCTCACCTCTCTCTCTTAATTTCTCTCTCTTAATCTAAGATGCCAACATCCTAATCCTAATTCCAGAACAATCCCTTACCCCTCTTTTCTATCATCTTCAACCCCTCACTTCCTTCTTAACTAACCGCCGTCACGCCGCCCTTTAAAAACCGGTCACCGCCACTTATTTTCACTGCTGCAATTAGGTAATATTACTCTATTACTGAACACTATTTCTCTTTCCTCTGCAACAATCCCTCCTTTCTTGGAATGGTGGAGTAAAAAAGGCTGCTTTACCATGTACGCCTGAGCTTTTGTAACCATGTCTTGCTTTTCAATGCAATTGATTGTGGAAATTTATGGTTTGAAGCTTCTGAATTGAAATCTGGTAGCTTAATGGCATATCAATGATGAAAAAGAGATAATAGTGATAAGATATGGAAGAAATAGTTGAATCTGTGGTTGATATTCAAGTGCAAAATCCTTCAGAAGAGGAATTTTGTTCTTCTGATTGGATTTGGACTAAGTTTGGCACAACTGATCGATATGATTATGTTGCACTCATTCCTTATGAACGAGTTGATACTTTTATTACTGGAGAATGCTCTACTGTTGAGTGCCCGACTCGGTTCCATATCGAGAGGGGAAGAAAACGATCCAGGGGAGGCTTGAAGGAATACAAGGATGATGAGTATTTGGAATATAAGCTGTAAGTTTGCAGTGTTCTGAATTTCTTCAGATTGCAATATTGATGTTTTTTCTGCTGTATGTTTGCAGTCTTGTGTGCTTCTTATATAAGTTCCTTTTTGCTTCTGATTGAATTGTTATTTAAAGAAGAATTAAGAGAGAGAAATTAGGAGTGAAGAGAAAGAAAAAAGAAAAAATAAATAAAAGAGAGAGGAAGAAGATGGTATATTTTATTTTTATTTTTTATTTTGTGGTTTGTTTGTGATAATTAGATAATAAGTAGGTCAATTTATAAAAATAAATAAATATAAGGACCAAATTAACTCTTTTTCCTTTGACTTTTAACACCGTTAGTCAATTTGGTATGTGTTTGCTAACGGAATGAAGTACATGGTACCACTTTGTAAACTTTTAAACCACATGGATGTTGTTTGAAAATGAGTGTAACCACAAGGTTTATTTTTGTACTTTTCCCTATATTAAATTAGAGTTAAAACTATTTAATTGATTTATAATTTAATTGTAATTAGATTATAAATTATTTATAAATTAATTAAGTCAATTATAGTTCTAATAAGAAATATAAATAGTATTAGTATTTATATGAGAAATTAACCTCTAACTATATATATATATTTATATATTAGAGTTAGAAATAATTAATTATTTTAATTCCTATTGGATTTGGCTAAACCTAATACGATTAGAAGATAATTAGCAAAATCAAATCTATAAATACACTTCAAGAATTTCGACCACTACATCACTAACCCTAGCCGAACTATTTGGATTTTGCTTTTCGTTTGATGCAATCTATATTTGCCTGCTATTCGAAGTTGATGGAAGTCCGTTCGTTGACTGTTCGTTCAAGTTTTTGTAGTATACTACATCAATAGTAGATTTCTTCAAAAAAGATAAATCTTTTATGCTTTTTGAACCGTTTAAATATTCTTGGCAAATAACGACGTAATAAGTTCTTAGGGTTAAGAAAATAGTTATAAATTTTTTAAATATTCCACTATGTAACCTATTTCTCAAGTTGAAGGAGGTTTTTAGAATCACAAATGGAAATGTGAAGGAGGTGAACGATGAAATTGCAATGGGGATAACGCAAAATCATGGGAGGAAGGAGATAAGGAGAAGAAAGGAGCGCATGCATAAAGAATAAAAATTGGTTTAGGGTAGAAATCGTGATTGTAAGATATCATAAATTGTTGCGATGAAGGGCGGAAGGATTAGGAATCACAATGAGGAAGTAGGAGAAAGACAGATTGTGATACATATCAGTTTCGGGACGTGTTAGTTTTAATCATAAACTAACAAAGATGTAACTTCTCAAGCTAAACTTGAAGGAGTTAATCCCGGTTTTATGGATTAAATCCATAGGAATAGTGAAATCCCCATTGTTGAAGGTGAAAACCTCAACAAAGCTTCTTGAAGAAGATGATAAATTTTGATTGATAAAAAGTTAAGTATTACAAAGAGAAAGAGATGAATTTATATCACCTCAAAACCTAAATGCCAAATTACAATAAAGGACAATTACATAGTTAATTAAAAATATAAAGATAAGGGTAAAATGTGTTGAGTATAAAAGGGTGGCATGGATGGTAATTAAGGAGTGGCATGAGTTGTAAATAGGGACTGACAGAGTTGTAATTAAGGAGGAAACTGGAGTAAGGAACACGTTCTTTAAAATGAATCAGCGTGGATTTTCCAAACGAAGCGTGGATTGGCTGCTGGACTTTTCTTCGGATCATTCCTTCATTCACGTGGAGCGTGCCCAATCCAAGCGAAGCGTGGATTGGTTGCTGGTCTTTCTCTGGATCAAACCTTCCTTCACGCGGAGCGTGCCTTAGCTGCTGACCTGTCGTGTAGCACTGTTTTGGCCTCTTTACTCGCTTGTTCGTTCGTGCTTGGTTCTTCCTCCGACTTCCCTCGCCCGGACTCGATCCTCTAAGGAGATGCTTCGCATTATACACTCTCTCTTAAAAAGAACTTGACCCTAAGTTACTTTCTACATATTGATGAGACATGTTCGTTTGGAGCGGACCCAAGCTCTCAAATCGAACCAAGCTGTTGTTCGAAATGAATTCAAGAAGCCCACTCCACATATCACCGGACTCACCTTCTCCTCACGAGCTTTTCCCCATATCTCAACAAGTGCCTCTACCCGGCTTTCATCTTCTGTGGTACTCATCTCCCAATCTCTACCAACATCGAATGGTATGTCTTGGCGAAGCTTGTCAAACCACTTTCCAACGAATGCTTGGATGGTCTTCTAACGCCCCTCATCTCGTTAAACGGACCACCCTTGGATCCTCTTGATCTCCCTATCATGAACTTGAGGAATCAACGCAATCTTCTTTCGCTCATGGCCTACCTCGAATGGAATGTTCCGACGATACATATCAACCCAATTAGGATCAATCCCGTAAATACTCTTCAAAACCCCAACATGACCTTGAGTCGAATATGCACGAACCTCAATATACCTCACGCCATCAACCTGAATGCTAGGCTCAACCTCCACTCGCTTATGCCAACCTCAAATGGCCTGTCCCGACGCCATATATCAACCCAAATTGGAGCGATCACTTGAGTACTCTTCATAACCCAAACATGACTTTGAATTGAATATGCCTGGACTTTGCTATCACTCATTCCACTAACCAGGCTACAATGCTTAATCTCTCATTGCCTATGACCGACATCAAACGGAATATCTCGACGACACTTGTCAACCCACTTGACAAGACCATTTTAGTCTTGTTACTTTCTATCTTATTCTATGTAATTTGGAAATATTTGGTGTTCAATTGATGTTTTTATCTCATATTTTATTTTGAGAGAAAGTTTAGATGTTTGGTGAAAAATCTGGAAATCAGTGGCATTTTGGAGCATTTTGGAGTATTTACAAATCAGAGACCAGTTTTAGTTAAGACGTGGGCACGTCCTGTCTCAGCTATGATTGAGAAACAACAGCCAACTTCAGTTAAGGCGTGGGCACGTGGCTGAACGAATTTGGAAGAGAAAGGAAGATATATTCAGATTTGATTTTGGGATATTATCTTATTTGATTGTATTTTATTTTAGTTAGGATTTGAATATTTCTATTATCTCTAATTAAATCATTAATTAATTAGAGATTTAGTTTCTTTCTTTATCTCTTAGGGATATTTTAGTCTTTCTTCTTAGGGTTTTCCCCCTATAAATAGAGGCTTAACATTCCCTAGAGAGGAGAACTAGGTTTTACAGATTTTCATTTGTATTGTTGAATTGTTTTCATTATGAGTAGCTAAGTTTCATTTTCTGATTCAAGAGGGATTTCATTAGGTTGAAAGTTGTGAGGTTTCATGTATTACATTCTCCAAGTATTAATTCAAGTTTTGGTTTTCTTCTTCATTTCTTTTTATGATTATTGAATCGTATTCAATCTTCTATTGCTAAGTATTTATTCTTGATCCGTAATTGTCTTGAATGAATTACAACAAGTAGCAAAAATCGATCTTGAGTAATTGAGTTTTTGCTTAAGATTGATTGGGAAGCAAATTCAGTCAATTGCTATTGTCTGTCGATGTTCCTCCCAATTGGAATTGATTTGATAAACTTTCTTAATCCTAATACAGTTATTGAGAAAGTGGATATGCGTCATTCCCTTTTCTTAATAACTAGGTTGATTTAGATGCTTCATTTAAATTAATAAATTAAGAGAAAGTGAAAGAGTGAATTAGGTAATCCTTATACTCTTTAATCAAAGATTTGAATTTGAATTTGTTTATTATTTAAACCAAGGATCAACGAACACCCAATGAACCCAATCTCTTAAATCAGGTCTTTCTCATTATTGAATTCCAATTTGCTTTACTTGTTTAATTTGATTTAATCATCCATCAAAATCAAAACCCCCCTTTTTATTTTATTTACTCATTTGAATTAAGAGGTTAATTGTTCTCTTGGGATTCGACCTGGTCTTACTATTACTACAAAAACCCGTCCAAATTTGGCGCCGTTGTCGGGGAAAAATTTAGTTTCTTGATTCATTTTCCTTTGTTTTTGATACTTTTTATGACCTGCACCTCCCGTGGAAGTGAACAAATATTTATTTCTGAAATAGAAAAAGAGGTACAAAGGTTAAGAAAAGAAAAAAGACAAAGGAGTATATGTTCATCATCTTTAGAAAATTTTGAACAAATCAGAGAAACCTTTATTTTTCAAAGTGAGGAAGAGACGATGGCTGGAAATAGGACATTAAGGGATTTTGCAGCACCCAATTTAAATCGCCAATCATTTTGCATTGAGTTCCCAAATCCAGAGATACCTTTTGAACTTAAATCTGGATTAATTCACTTACTCCCTTCTTTTCATGGTCTTACAGGTGAAGATCCTCATAAACATTTAAGGAATTTCATGTCGTTTGTTCCGGTTTGAAACCCGGACGAGTAACCGAAGAGCAAGTTAAACTACGAGCCTTTCCTTTTTCTTGAAAAGATAAGGCTAAGGATTGGTTGTACTATCTTCCATCGGGATCTATCACGACATGGACAGAAATGCAAAGGTTATTTCTTGAGAAATTCTTTCCATTCACGTGTAGCGAATATTAGAAAGGAGATATGTGGAATTAGACAAGTTTGTGGAGAGACCTTATATGAATATTGGGAGAGGTTCAAGCAACTTTGCACTAGTTGCCAATATCATCAAATACCTGAACAACTCATAATCCAATATTTTTATGAAGGATTGGCTCCAATTGATAGAAGGATGATTGATGCAGCTAGTGGAGGAGCGTTAGTGAATAAGACACCCGATGAGGCAAGACAATTAATCTCCACTATGGCTGAAAACTCCTAACAATTTGGAACAAGATCAAACAGCAACACCAAGTAAGTTAATGAGGTAAATAATTTTATCATTGAAAATAAATTTGCTGAATTAGTTTCTTTGGTGCGTCAAATTGCAGCAGACAAAGTGCAACCTGAAAAGGTATATGGAGTGTGCTCAAATATAGGACATCATAATGATCAGTGCCTAACATTGCAAGAAGATGTCCAACAAACGAATGCTATTGGAGGATTTCCGGGACAACCACAATGCAGTTATGATCCTTATTCTAACACTTACAATTCGAGGTGGAGGGATCATCCAAATTTTAGTTATGGAAATCAAGGAGGACAACCAAGGTTTCAAAACCAGTCATATAACAGACAGCCTCAAGTGCAACAACCATATAAACCTTCAACCTCTAACTTAGGTATGCCTTTGGAAGATATTGTTAAAAGCCTTGCTGAAAGTACTTTTAAATTTCAACAGAAAATGGAGGCGGAAATTCAGAATTTGGGAAGTCAAATGACTCAATTAGCTACATCAATTCACAAATTGGAGGCATAAAATTCTGGAAAACTACCTTCCCAAACTATGCTGAAGCCAAAGGAAAATGCTTATGCAATCACATTACTAAGTGGGGAGGAAGTTCAATCAAGTCCACCTCTAAAAAGAGAAGAGAAACAAAAAGAACCACCCACTGTACCAAAGAAAGATCCTAAGGTAAACTCTAATACCATTCCATTAATTCCATCTAAATTGGCTCCTTTTCCTTCAAGGTTGGCAAAATCAAAGGACGAATATGAGAAAGAGGTATTGGAAACCTTTCGAAAGGTAGAGGTAAACATTCCACTACTTGATGCAATAAAGAAAATTCCAATTTATGCTAAACTTTTAAAGGAATTTTGCACAAATAAGAGAAAATTGAGAATTGATGAAAGAGTAAGGGTGGGGGGAAATGTTTCAGTTGTGATTAAAAAGAGTCTACCTACTAAACGTAAGGACCCATGCATGTTTACAATGCCTTGCGTAATGGAAATAAACGAATTGAACATGCCATGCTAGATTTAGGAGCATCAATAAATGTAATGCCTTATTCTGTTTATAATGCTCTCAATAAATGAAATCAGCTTCTTTGTGTAACAATGCGGAGAGTGGCTGTGCAATTTTCGAAAAGTCCTTGATGAATCGTCTGTAGAAACCAGCGTGTCCCAAGAAGCTTCGAATATCCTTGACTGTTTTGGGCGCAGGTAGTTTCTTGATTATTTCCACTTTAGCTTGGTCGACTTCCATCCCCTTGCTCGATATTTTATGTCCGAGTACAATGCCTCTTGTTACCATGAAATGGCATTTCTCCCAATTTAAGACCAACTGTGTTTCTGTGCACCTTTCTAAAACAGCTTCCAGATTTTTCAAACAGGCATCGAATGATGCTCCGTAGACAGAAAAATCATCCATGAATATTTCCACAGTTTTCTCGATCATATCATGGAATATGGCCATCATACACCTCTGAAATGTTGCTGGAGCGTTGCACAATCCGAATGGCATGCGTTTATACTCAAAAGTCCCATATGGACAAGTAAACGTGGTCTTTTCTTGGTCTTTGGTACAAATGTGAATCTGGTTGTACCCTGAATACCCATCCAAGAAACAATAGAATTGATAACCAGCTAGTCTTTCTAGCATCTGATCGATAAAAGGCAAGGGGAAGTGATCCTTTCTTGTTGCTTCGTTGAGCTTCCTGTAATCAATGCACACTCGCCATCCTGTGATTGTTCTGGTGGGGATGAGTTCATCCTTATCATTTCTGACCACGGTGGTTCCCCTTTTCTTGGGAACAACTTGAACAGGACTGGTCCACATACTATCTGAAATAGAATAAATGATTCCTGCATCGATGAGCTTAATCACTTCTGCTTTTACGACTTCTTTCATGTGTGGATTGAGTCTCCTTTGCGGTTGTACAATTGGTCGATGATTCTCTTCCATCAAGATCTTATGCATACAGATGGTTGGGATGATCCCCTTTATATCTTCTATTTTCCATGCTAGAGCCTTCTTATGCCTTCTTAAGATGGTGAGCAATTGTTCCTTCTGATCTTTTGTCAATGTTGCCGAGATAATTACTGGTCTATTGTTTGGTGGATCCAGGAATGCGTATTCCAGATGATCGGGCAGTGGTGTTCTTCTTTGTTTCCCTTGTCGATGCCTATCTCAGGGGGGGTATCTTGCTTTTCTTCATCGTTGGTTTTTTCTTCTGGTTCGGAGTCAAACAACTGTTCCTCTTTTTTACGCTTTTGCGCATCGATTTGTTCCTGCAAGAAAAAATTATCATACTTTGTATCCATGAAATAGCATGAGTCGTCAGATGTTGGTGCATGGTGAATAGCTTCATGCATTTTAAACACTACTTCTTCATTATTTATTTTCAGAATGAG
The DNA here is from genome assembly GCF_963576675.1 of Euphorbia lathyris. Lineage (NCBI taxonomy): Eukaryota > Viridiplantae > Streptophyta > Magnoliopsida > Malpighiales > Euphorbiaceae > Euphorbia > Euphorbia lathyris. The sequence goes on from NC_088911.1 coordinate 61,226,354, forward strand.
ATGCCCCTTATGCATGTCAATAACAGCTCTGCCAGTTGCTAGAAAGGGTCATCCCAAAATTATTGGGACTTCCAGATCCTCAGCAATATCCATTATGATAAAGTCAACAGGTAAAATGAAGTTGCCAACCTTAACCAAAACATCTTCGATTATACCCTTGGGGTATCGAATTGATCGATCTGCTAGTTGAACCGTGACCTTAGTTGGTCTTGGTTCTCCTAGGCCTAATTGCATGTATATTGAATATGGCATAAGGTTAATGTTGGCTCCTAAATCACATAAAGCATTTTGGATGGTAAGTGTTCCTATCGAACAAGGTATAGAAAAACTCCCTGGATCTTTGAGCTTCTTTGGAATTTGTTGTTTGGCTTGCAGGATGGATGAGCTGTCCCTGTTCAATTGTACCATGGCTACGCTTTCCAATTTCTTTTTGTTGGTCAGCAAATCCTTTAGGAATTTGACATACATGGGCATTTCAGATAAAGCTTCAATAAATGGTATGTTGATGTGCAACTTCGTCAATTGGTCAAGGAAGCTCTTATGTCTCTTCTCACAATTCTGCTGCTTCAGCCTTTCAGGGTACGGAACCCTTGGTTCATATTGGGGTGCACCTGGTTCATGTTCCATCAACTGTTTATCTTTCCTATGTTGGGAAACAGGTGGTTGATCATTAGAGCTTGCTCCTTCGGTAGTAGGTTTCACCGTGTGGTCCGGTACTTCCTTTCCTCCCCTCAGGATAATGGCATTGACTCCTTCTTTTGGATTGGTTACTGTGTTTCTTGGAAGTGCGCCTTTTTCTTTTGAAGCTATAGCTGTAGCAAATTGTTGCATTTGGGTCTCAAGATTCTTGATAGATGATTGTGTCTGCTTCATGAATTGCATCATCATGGATTCTAAATCAGGCTTTCCTTCTTGTGGAGTGTTTGATTGGCGTTGATATTGTTGACTAGATGAATTGCTTTGTTGTGGCAGATATGCTGGTCGTAAATTCTCTTGTCTATAAGGCTGCTGCATCGCTGGTTGCCTCTGATTATCTTGCCAAGAAAAATTCGGGTGACTTCTCCACCCTGGATTATATGTGTTTGAATAGGGGTTCGGTGGTTGGCGAGCAATAAAATCACACTGTTCTTGGACAATCTATTGGTCGATGAGGCCCACTGCAGAAATCACAGCCATCAGGTGATAAGGTTTCCATCGGAGCAGAGGGTTGCGTGTTCATTGTTGAAACATTCATCTTTCCCATTGTTTTGACCAGCTGTTCCATTTGTGAAGACAATTTGCTGATCGCCTCGCTATTTGCGATATTCGTGATTCTCTTGCTGTCGGCTCTTACCGAATGCCAGTTGTAACTAGTGTTGACCACTCTCTCTATTAATTTGTATAAGGCTTGAGGTTCCAGTTCCTCCGGATTTCCATTGGCAACTAATTCAATTTGTATCTTGTAGGCATTGGTCACTCCATTATAAAAGTTCTGCACCTGCATCCACATGGGTATGCCATGATTCGACACTCTTTACAATAATTCTTTATATCTTTCCCACGCTTCAGATAATGATTCATCCTCTTCTTGAACGAAGTGTGAAACCTCATTTCTCAACTTGATTGCCTGTCTAGGCGGGAAATATTTCATCAGAAATAGGGTAGCCATTTCCTCCCAGCTCGTGATAGATCATGGTTGTAAGTTCTTCAACCAGTTCTTTGCCTTGTCTTTCAAAGAGAAGGGAAATAGCTTGAGCCGCATGACCTCATCATCGTGATTCCTATGGGATCGAAAAGTGTTACACATTATGATGAAATCTTGAATATGGGCATTTGGGTCTTCATTTGGGTATCCCCCAAACTGCACAGCTGTTTGTAACATCTGAATCATCGGGGCTTTCACTTCGAACATGCGATTTCCATCGTTTGGTATGACAATGCATGACGAATGCCCTTCGGTGGATGGTCTGGAGTAATCCTTCATCCTCAACCTCGGGTTGACATTATTGTTGTTATTTTCGTTTTCACCATGACCTTCCTCATGGTTTTCACCATGTCCTGGGTTAGGCATCTCAACTTCGCGGTCCATTCTGTTGCGTTGAGCTTGTCTGAACAGTCTTCTCCTTCTTCTGTACATTCTTTCTATCTCAACGTCTATAGGAAGGATAGGAACACATGCTCTTCGCATACAAAACTAACAATCGAAATGCACAAACTGGACAAACAGGTGGTTATCAGGTAACGAAATAAGCATACAAATACTTCGATATTTCAGTTTAAACAACCCCTGCAACGGTGCCAAAACTTGGTGTTTAGAATAGAGACGCTAGCAAGTGTACTAGGTCGTGTGTAGTGTGGTAAGACCAAGTGTCGTATTCCACAGGGATTGAACTTAAACAGGAAGAATAAGTTACCTTAAGTGTTAGATGCAAATTCTGAAGAGTGTTAATGATAGTGACTTTAACATAAACAAATGTCAAACATGCAAGTAAAGTGTGCAATCAAAATAAACAAACACAGGCCTAACCATGCGCCTAACGAACAACTGTGCCTATCTTTTTTTATATGAAGAAGTGAATCAATATTCCTGAGTTGGGTCTTTCCCTCATTGGTCACTAAGGTCAGGTATCCCATTTCCAAAGTTCCTAAGTAAATGATATTAACCAAGTATCCTTGTGCTAACTCAAAAACAAGCATTAGGCCTATGGGAACATTCGTAAAGAAACCCCAATATGTGGTGGTTTTCGTATCCGTCCACCACAACATATGCCGATTAACTGTTTCCATCATATCGGAGCACTCTCATGTCATCCTCAATAACTATCAAATAGACTCGATCATAATCTATTCTTAAAGCAAGTTAATAACACTCAATCATGGATAAAACACTTCATTCATTTAGTTAAGGATACTTACAGTCGCCGTTTAAATGGCTGGCTAGCCCTGCTGAAGAACTACTCACCCATTACTATGAGTGAACAGCTTCTTCCCAAAAGCATCATCGTTCAAAATAAAAACAGAGAAATTAAAAGCTAAGGGTGGCGCTAATGCCGAGAGATCCCTTCTACCTAAAACATTCTTCCTATTTATACTCTTACATCAACCCTAATTACAAGGGCAAAGAGTCACAAAAAGGTACAAAATAAGGACAACTAAATGATCTTCATACACTTGGCGCGAGATGGAGAGCTGTCTTGCTTTCCACGTCTTTCTCCCTTTCTCTCTCTTGTAACTTGCTCGACCCGTGCTATTATCTGTTTCCTTCCAACTGACCCGATAAATGCTGCTGTTTATGTTGTTCTGTTCTACCGAGAGGCTGTTCTTGAAGATTCCTGCTTGAACTGTAATTTCTCGCTGTTTCTTCCATCATTGGTTGAAAACTGGTACTTTAAGGCTCTTTTCCATGAATGCTTGTCTTCAAAAGTCTGCTCATTTCACTCGCATCAAATTACCCCCAACTTAAGCTTTTGCATTGGCACCCTCGTCACTAAATACACATTGTGTTCATTGCCATAATCATCAACTTCATAGGTGTCTTTAACTTGGCTCCACTCAACACTTCCTGACTCATATTCATCTTGGAACCGTTCTTCATCATCATCATACGCTTCTTTGTTTCGGCTCCACTCTACCTTTCCTAACTCATCTTCACGATGGAACCCACCTCCGTTATACTCATAGATATCTTCATTGTAGTTCCGTTCAACATCCTCCAACTCATCATCACAATAGAATCTACCTTCATTATCTTCATAAGGAGCCCCGTGTCGATCCCACTCAACACACCGACGCTCACTCTTTTCATAGTAGACTTCATCTTCGTCTTCTTCACAAGCGGCCCCATACCGGTTACACTCAACTCTTCGATGTTCATCCTCCTCATGGTAAACTCTACCATCTTCATCATAATCAAACTCATATGCACCATGACAAAGTTCACCATCCTCACAGATTTCATCTTCGGAAGAGCTCTCTCTTTCTTCAACCCCATCCTCGAATTCACTTTCATTGTAGTCACGTTCATCATTCCTTTCTAGCTCATTCTCGGATTGGTTCTCCTCTTCATCCATTTCCTCTTCTAACTCCTCTTCTTTATGATCATATTCAAATTCATTTCCCTCGTCGTCCATGAACCATCTTTTCCCACGACCTCTCGTTTCCTTCCACTTCCCCCTATAGTTCAAGTCGGCTAAACCATTTGAATAGCTCCCCGACCCAAATGACATGTTACACCCAACTATAATTGAACCACCAACATCTCTACCATCACCATATCCATCAACTTACACACAACGAGTGGTTTCCTCATTCCCCTCAAAGAGACTAACAAACCCAAACTCACTCCCCCATTCCCCAAGAATAATGCCTTCACTTTCTTCAAACATACAAATACGATTATGCTTAAGAGGCATTTTATCAAACACTTGGGGAGCATCACTTGCTACATGGGTTTCCCCAACATCCTCACCTACCAACACTCCTTTCTCCTTATCCACACATAAATCCACATTCTCATTCACAACATCATTATCAAATAACTCACAATGAGAATCTAAATCCACTTCAACATTACAAACAACATCACAAACATCCAATCTCTTCCTAGCAATAGGACTATCCACAACTTCAATATGAGAAACTGGAAGTTTAGGATTTACCTCTTTAATATATAAAGGACAAAAGATTGGTGATGGATCTTTAGGAGGAACTTTCATGGTTGGTTGGGAACTATTTCGGTATCCTTGCTTGAGACTCTCCCAAGATGCCATAAACTTCCTCATTAGCTCATTTAGCACCCGATAATCCTCCCTAGAAGTCTCTTCAAACCTACTCATGGTGGCTTTGAGATTTTCCAATCCCTTGTTGGTGGTTTCTTCGGATCTTTGAGATGAACTTGGTTGAACCATAGTCGAAAGAAGTCTCTGTTAGGATAACGATCGGCTCTGATACCAACTGATACAGATCAGTTTCGGGACGTGTTAGTTTTAATTGTAAACTAACAAAGATGTTTCTTCTCAAGCTAAACTTGAAGGAGTTAATCCCGGTTTTATGGACTAAATCCATAGGAATAGTGAAATCCCTATTATTGAAGGTGAAAACCTTAACAAAGCTTCTTGAAGAAGATGATAAATTTTGATTAATAAAAAGTTAAGTATTACAAAGAGAAAGAGATGAATTTATATCACCTCAAAACCTAAATGACAAATTACAATAAAGGATAATTACATAGTTAATTAAAAAATGTAAAGATAAGGGTAAAATGGGTTGAGTATAAAAGGGTGGCATTGATAGTAATTAAGGAGTGACATGTGTTGTAAATAGGGAGTGACAGAGTTGTAATTAAGGAGGAAGCTAGAGTAAGGAACAAGTTCTTTAAAATGAATCCACGCAGAGTGTGGATTGGCTGCTAGACTTTTCTCTAGATCATTCCTTCATTCACGCGAAGCGTGCCTTAGCTGCTGACCTGCCGTGTAACACTGTTTTGGCCTCTTTACTCGCTTGTTCGTTCGTGCTTAGTTCTTCCTCCGACTTCCCTCGTCCGGACTCGATCCTCCAAGGAGATGCTCCTCATCAGATTGAATTATAGAACATAAAGATAAAGGTTAGTTACATATAGATACTACATGTATCCATATATAAATTGGCGAAACCACAGAGTGTGTATATGTAATTAACCCTAAGGGTACGTTTGGTATGGCGTAATGCAATCAAAGTTGTAATGTAATCAAACTTGTAATGTAATGGAATGGAATGGTGATTCCATTATCATGTTTGGTTAAAAAAATGATGAAATGTAATTAGCATTACATTACTTATGTTTGCTTAGTTAAATATAATCACAAAATTTTATTTACATAATTAAAATCAACAAAAAAAACATGAAAATCGTGAAATTAGTATATAATTTTCCATGTTTTTTTTACATTTTTCTCGTTTATTGTTTTCCATTTTCATCGTTTTTTTCTATTTTCTCATTTTCTTATTTTCCATATTTTTTTTTTGCTTTTTTTTTTCGGGGTAAATTACATACGTGGTGTACAACATTTACCTATTTTCACACTTTGGTGTACAACCAAAAATTTGTCACACTAAACTGTACAAGCTTCAGGTGACCTCATACTAAAGTGTACAGCCGGTTTTTGTGACCGGTCAACGCTGGTCAACTATGCCACGTCAGCATTTTTCATTGTAGAAATAAAAAAGTGGGACCCAGTCTATATGGAAGAACTAATATAGCCTTATTTCTTATAAAATTATTAAAATACACTCATCTTCTTCCTTCAACCCTCTCTCCCATTTCTCTCTCTAGGTCTTCTCTCTCACTCCTCTCTCTCTATTATTTTCAAGATACAAAAAAGAGACATAGCAGATGCCACATTCATCACAATGGTACTGCTGCTTAAAGACATAGCAGAACAAAACGATATATTACGCACGCTACAAACTCCACACTAGATGCAGTTTTGTTCAACCTGTGTAGGGATGATTTAAAATCAGAATCCTGCACTAATTTCCGCAGGAATAGCATTAATGAGGGAGGATACTTACACCTTGTTCTGTACCACACAAGGAACAAATTACCTGAAATAAGAATAAATAATAACTATGTTCTTAATGATTCAAATAAATAACTAACAAAACATCAAATTGAATACAGATTCAATCCTAAGCTCAACGGAGTTCCTGGAAGAGGAAGAGCTAACAAAATATCAGAATTCATGTCTTCACTATTTCTCCAGTTCTTTCAATAATATCCCTTTCGGTTGAATTGAATTACAAGAAGAAACAAAGTATAAAATAGAATTAAAATCAAAACAACTAACTCTTTTCTGTATCCTGAAAATAATAGAGAGAAGAGTGAGAGAGAAGATCTGGAGAGAGGAGTGAGAGAGAAGATGTAGAGAGAGAAAAATGGGGGGAGAGGGGTTGAAGGAAGAAGACGAGGGTATTTTAGTAATTTTATAAGGAATAAGGCTATATTAGTCATTCCATAGAGAGTGTGTTCAACTTTTTTTATTTTTACAATGAAAAATGCTGACGTGGCATAGTTGATCAGCGTTGACCGGTCACAAAAACCGGTTGTACACTTTAGTGGGAGGTCACCTAAAGTCTGTACAGTTTAGTGTGATAAATTTTTGGTTGTACACCAAAGTGTGAAAATGGGTAAATGTTGTACACCACATATGTAATTTACCCTTTTTTTTCGCTTTTAGGTTTTCTAGTTTTTGCGTTTTTGAGAATGATGAGAAGTGAGATTTGACAAATGAGAGGTTAGATGGAACTTTAAAGATAGAAATTAGGATTACTTGTTGGATGCAATGAGAATTAAATCCATTTTTTTTATGTAATGGGGATTACAATAGTTGTTAAAGAAAATTTAATCTATGGATTTCTCATTCCATTACAACAAAATTTTAAAGTGCAACCAAACATGGTAATGACCTTTCAATGTAATGGCATTCCATTACAAAGCCCATTACATCTTACCAAACGGGCCCTAAAGATAATTAACACCTGGTTTTTAAGAGGGTTGAGGCGTAATGTCACATGTTGTACATGTTGACAATTTTAATTGTAAACATGTTGATATGATAATACAATTAAGTGATTTATTACTTTATTTAAGAGTTCCGTTAACACGTCTAAAGTTGCATAAAGTTGAAAATATCTTTGTCCTGTTTGGTGAAGAGTTTTTTAGGGCAAAATTAGATATTTGAGCCACTTTAGAAGTTTTGACTTTGTATCAGTGGTGTTTGGTGGAGAAGTTTGATAGAGTCCAAAAACCTAATTTTGAAAAAAAGCTAGTTTTAAAAACTTTTCTAACTAGTTTATTGCTTCATTTTTTTTAATAACATTTTTATGCCTAATTATTAATCTTTTTTTAATGACATTTTTATGCCTAATTACTACTATTAACTCCAAATAAAATATAACCATAAAATATAATTATTTTTATTTATCATTTTATACGAACAGCTATTAACAATCAGTTACATTTTACCAAACAAATTTATAGCGTGTTTGTTTCAGCTTTTCGAAAGAGCGTTTAGCGTTTCACTCCAAACCGCATGAAATATAGTGTTTGATTAAGTTTATATAACCGCAGCGTTTAGCATTTTCTCTGGATACTGCAGCGTTTTGGAGCGTTTCACGAAAAGCTTCTATTTGGAGATTTTCATAAACAGTTGTTTGTAGTTATATGTTATTGATAAAATTATCTTTCTTATTTCCACAAAATATATTTATTCTTTAACATTATTTATATTTTTACAACATAATTATCGGAAGAATAAGGTTTTATTACGTTTAATAAAATTTTTATTTTTTATATAGATTATTTTTATTAATTTGTGTAACATATTTTTTTATTTTATAATAGGATAAGGTGCAAAAATACCTCTAACATTTGTACCTAGGATGAATTTTACCCTTAACGTCTAAAATGGTGCAATTATACCCCTAATGTTAGCAGCCAAAAGCAATTTTATAGACATTTTTTCACATTTTCCCTTTTATAATTTCATCGTTGATTAATTTAAAAATGTCCATTTTAGACATTTTAAATCCGAACAACAATAGTTCAATATAATTTTACTAAACACTATTAATTAAACAACTAATAACAAACAGCTAACAGCAACAACTAACAGCTTACTGCAACTGCAACTGTAACTGCAAACAGCTAACAACAACCGCAATAGTTATTAGTTAACGGCTGAACCAAACAGGCCCTTACACAATAAGCTAATTAAAAAAAAAAAATCAACTATCAGCCGACCTACGAATTTTTTTCAAAACTTTATGGCCAAAATTGGACGTATCACTGGATATAAGCTCCATAATAATAATTGATATTAATAACTTAAAAAAAAAAAAAAAAAAGAAGAAGAAGAAGAAGGAATTGCTAGGGAAGGAGGGACTCGTAGTGAAAAGTCCCGCTCGAATCGATCCGCTCTCACAGAAACAAGAAGAGAAGTGACGCTCTGGGTAATTTCAATTTTCAAATTTTAGGTTTGTAGGGATTTTGCTATCACCTAATCGTTTTCTTTTCTACTTCTCTCTTTTAAGTTTCCTTGAGAATCTAAGCTGAGGTTTCGACGACTGCGGGATTTTGAGTTGCTATGACTCTTAAACTTGTCTGTTTTTTTTGTTGTTCATCCAAAGGAGATCGAAGGAAGTTATTTTTTTTTTATTGCTTTCCTTTATTACTCGTGTGCTTGACTTTTTGCTTTTTCCTCTCAGTTTGCTCGAGTTGGCTGGATTAGACTTTCTGTGCCCTAGAAAATGGTTAGTTCTCAACTTAGATAGATTTAATTTATTTTTCTTTCCGAAGATGAATAAGATATATTTCCTGTCGTAAGGTTTTTCTTTCTCTGCAAATACTTGGAGCGATTTTGGTTTTTAAATGATTGTTTTCTTGTTTTCTGATATTTACTTTCTTTTCACGGTCAATTTTTGCATTGCAGCTTCCTCTTTCTCTACTTAAGACTGCACAGGGCCACCCAATGGTAAGTGACCTTTTTTTTTTTGCACTTTTTGAAATTGTAGTAGAATTTCTGTTTGTGTGGACTTTGTTTTACCGCTTTGTCTTCTTGATGCAGCTTGTAATTCATGGTGATTCTATGTTGTAACAGTTGGTGGAACTGAAAAATGGGGAGACTTACAATGGCCATTTAGTCAATTGTGACACTTGGATGAACATCCATCTTCGTGAAGTCATCTGTACTTCGAAGGTATGCTTTGGTGTTCTTATTTTATACATAAATAACCTATTTATTGAGGATGTCATCTTGTTTTGATCTTATTTATGTTAAAACGGAATTTATTGCAGGATGGAGATAGGTTTTGGCGGATGCCTGAATGCTATATACGAGGGAATACTATCAAATACCTTAGAGTTCCGGATGAGGTAATTACTGTCCTTCTCTACATGAACAAGCATTGCCTTACCATTTCATTTGCTTTTATGATTAACTAGTCTTTCTTAGTTACATAAACTTAGAGGTGGCAATTATGTACGAATCACGAAATTGACATGGATTTATTGGGTTTGTGTTCTACTAAACAGGTAATGGGTCATTTTTAGGTTGATATGAGATCGACATGCAAATCTTTGTGTTGGGTTAGAGTTGACCTTCTAACACGAAAATAATACAAATATTCGAAATTATTGTTATATCTTCTCATGTTTTTACATGTAAACTTAATTAATACAACAACAACAACAAAGCCTTAGTCCCGAAATGATTTGGGGTCGGCTAACATGAACCATCATATAAAACCGTGAAATCAAGTTGTGTCAGCGACACAAATTCGCTCCCTCCACTCCGTCCTATCCACTACCATATTTTCCTCAATTCCCAGTAAACTAATATCACTCTCGATCACCCTCCTCCAAGTTTGCTTAGGTCTTCCCCTACCCCTCATCACTACATCCCTTTGCCACTCTTCGGTTCTCCTAACCGGCGCATCAAGCGCTCTACGTCTCACATGGCCAAACCACCTTAATCGGTTTTCTCTCATTTTATTCTCAATAGATGTGACCCCTACTTTTGTCCTAATTATTTCATTACACACCCGATCCTTTCTCGTATGACCACACATCCATCTCAACATACGCATCTCCGCCACCGACATCTTATGGATGTGGCAGTGTTTCACTGCCCAACACTCCGTACCATATAACAATGCTGGTCTAATTGCCGTCCGGTAGAATTTTCCCTTCAATCTATTAGGCATGCCGGGGTCACAAAGGAAACCCGTAGCACTCTTCCACTTCGACCAACCAGCTTTAATCCTATGAGCAACATCTCCGTCTACTTCTCCATCCGTTTGGATAATAGATCCTAAATACCGGAAGCAATCCGAGGCCTGAACAACTCTCCCATCTAGGGTGATTGTCCCTGCCTCCCTACTCCTATGGTCGCTAAACTTACACTCCAAATATTCTGTCTTACTTCGGCTCAACTTAAAGCCTCTAGATTCTAGAGTTTGTCTCCATAGTTCCAACTTCCTCTCCACTCCTTCTTTCGTCTCATCAACCAACACAATATCATCTGCAAACAGCATGCACCATGGTATACCATCTTGAAGTGAACTTGTTAGTTCATCCATAACGATGGCAAAAAGAAATAGGCTTAGTGCGGAACCTTGATGCACTCCAATTGTAATAGGGAACTCTTCAGTCTTCCCAACACTAGTACGTACACTCGTGCATGCTCCCTCATACATGTCCTTTATGATGTCAATATATTTCCGCGAAATGCCTTTCCTTATCAAGGCCTACCAAAATACTTCCCTTGGTACCTTATCATATGCTTTCTCCAAGTCAATGAAAACCATATGCAAGTCTTTCTTCTTATTTTGATAGTGCTCCATTAATTGACTCATTAGATGGATGGCTTCCATAGTTGATCTTCCCGGCATAAAGCCAAACTGGATTTCTGAGATCTTCACCGTCCTCCTTAGCCTTTGTTCGATCACTCGCTCCCAAAGTTTCATAGTGTGACTCATTAATTTGATTCCCCGATAGTTGGCACAATCTTGGACATCGCCTTTGTTCTTATACAAAGGGATTAAGATACTTTTCCTCCATTCTGATAACATCTTATTGTTTCTCCAAATTTTGTTGAAGAACGTCGTCAACCATTTGATTTCTCTTTCTCCCAAACATCTCCAAATCTCAATAGGGATGCCATCCGGTCCTACTGCTTTCTTCAACTTCATCTTACTTAATGTCATTTTGACTTCACCCTTTTGAATTCTCCGCAGGCATTCATGATTTATCATATCGTGATGGATACTTATATCTCCAACATCTTGTCTGCGATCTCCATTAAATAAGTCATCAAAATAGGACCTCCATCGTTCCTTGATATCCTTATCTCCAACTAGGACTTTTTGGTCCACATCCTTCACACATTTAACTTTTTCGAGATCTCGCGTTTTCTTATCTCTCATCCGAGCAATTCTATATATGTCTCTTTCCCCTTCTTTCGTATCCAATCTTGTATACAGATCCCGATTCACCTTTGCTCTAGCATCTCGTATGACCTTCTTTACTTCCCTTTTAGCCTCTTTGTATTTTTCGTAGTTCTCGTCACGCCTACATTTCCCCAATATTTTATAGGATTCTCGCTTACTCTTTACTGCTTGTCGTACTTCTTCTGTCCACCCAAGATGTGTCCTTACCCGGTGGCATGCTACCTTTAGATTCCCCTAGAACTTCCTTCGCTACTTCCCTTATACTATGTTCCATCTTAGTCCATATCGAATCTATATCTAAATCCATATTACAAGTCCAAACATCTTTTTTGGTCATCTCATCCACAAATTTTTGTTGATTCTCCCCTTGCAATTTCTACCACTTAATCTTAGTCTCTACTTGTGGTGTTTGTTTTCTTATACATTTCCTACTTCGAAAATCAAGCACCACTACTCTATGTTGGGTTGTCGTACACTCACCAGGGATCACCTTACAATCAATATAACTCTTTCTCCAAGCACTCCTTACTAAGAAGTCAATTTGGCTCGCATTACCGCCACTCCGATAAGTCACTAAGTGGGATGTTCTCTTCATAAACCATGTTTTTCATGATACTCAAGTCATAGGCTGATGCGAATTCCAAAATATCATTTCCTGCTTCATTCTTATCTCCAAAACTATACCCTCCATGAACACTCTCAAACCCATCTCGCCTAGAACCCACGTGTCCATTGAGATCACCCCAGTACCATTTTTTCATCCCTAGGAACCTGTTGCACCACTTCCTCTAGGTCCTCCCAAAAAGCTTGTCTGATAGAGACATCTAATCCTATTTGTGGCGCATATGCACTAATGACATTCACAACCTCATCCCCTATCACTAGCTTAACACTCATAATTCTATCGCTCTTCCTAGACACCGCTACTACATCATCAATATACTCCCTATCAATAAGAATACCTACTCCATTTCTACCCTTATCCTTTCCTGGGTACCAAAGCTTATAACCCCAAGGAGCTATCTCTCTAGCCTTGGCTCCAACCCACTTGGTTTCTTGTAGGCACATTATATTTATTCTCTTCCTCTTCATAACATCTACAATTTCAGCTAATCTTCCTGTCAAAGAACCTATGTTCCATGTCCCAAAGCGTAACCTACTACCCTTACCCCTACCCCTACCATTACCGTGGACTAGCTTATTTACCCGCAACCCTTGCATATTTGACACCACCCCCGGGTCCTGGGGTGGCGCGCCGCTTCGGGGCGATGACCTAGCAACCCTTGCACATTTATCACTACACCCGGGTCTAGGAAGTGCAGCGCGTCGCTGAGTAGGGAACGCCCCAACGGTATTTATAGTATGGTTCATGTCATAAGATGTGGCTAAGTTTTACGCTGGCCGCCACAAACCTACCGCAACCTTCCTCCTTTGTCCGGGCTTGGGACCGGCTGTAAAGGCCACCAAGTGACCCTCATAGGCGGAGTTATGTAACCTTAATTAATAAAGGTAATAAAATTACTATTATCACTAGGGATAGCTTAATTTCATGTGGCACGACCCCAACATGATATTAACAGTTAAGTGTTTATTAAGTAGATGTTAGGTCAAACTTTTTGATGATCAAGGTTAAACTATTAATCCAAAACTGACAAATACGTAGAAGTATTTTTATATCCTCTATATTTTAATATCATATCACAATTGAAATTGGTAGTAAATTTACATGGGACATGGAAACACGACATGAAATCGACACTAAGCGGATTGGGTTGACACGTCAATTTTTTTTTGGTTGGGTTAGGGTTGAATCATTTGACACTAACCCGATAATTTCACCCCTACATAAACTAAATAGTGTAATGATGTTGATCATGTTTGATAAATGAGCTACTGAGCTTGTGCAGTGCTGAAGAACCCTTATTTAATCAGGTGTTTATTGAAATTGATTGATTCCTAATTTCCACCCATAAAAAGTTCTTTTTTTTTTTTTTCTTTCAAAAAATTAGAGGAATACCTAAGACAGGGCGGAATATTTTTTAGGATAAACAATAGATGCATCATTGGACTATATGCTATACTATTCCTCATCTTAAGCTTCTTTTTAGTTTGTAATATAACTAACTCTTCCGGCCAATTTTGTTAATGGGATTGGCATATTCCATAACAAGCTGTTCTGGTTTATACTTTTTTTTTTTTCCCGGTGCCTAAGTAGTGCGGTTTGCTCATCCAATTTTGTAACTCATGTTTCAGGTGATTGATAAAGTTCAGGAAGAAACGAAGAGCCGCTCAGGTATGTGTGAACTAGTTCATTGGCATCTATCTTTTAGGTATAGGATGAATAAGCTTTAGCTGTGTTTTTTTTTTTTTTTGCATTGAGCTTTCTTCTTTTTTATCTTTAAATATTCAGTTAGCAGAGACTTGTGATGTTGGTTATCTAGTGATTTTCTCTTCAAGTTTCATGTTATGTTAATTGATTATCTGAAAATTTCCAGATAGGAAGCCACCTGGAGTAGGGCGTGGAAGAGGAAGAGGAGGCAGAGAAGATGGCGGAAGGCCAGTGAAGGGAATTGGGCGTGGCCTTGATGATGGGGGGGCTAAGGCTGCAGGTGGAGGCCGAGGCCGAGGTGGTCCAGGTGGGAAGACTGGTGGAGGCAGAGGTAATCTAAGAGAAGTATAAATAAGAACTTTCAATATTTATTACCTAAGAAGACAATAGAAAGATGAATAATCAATCTTGCATGAAAATCATCAATTTGTCAAATATGCTGAATCAGAATTTGGTTAACCCTTTTGTTAAAGTTAATTTTTATTAAGCCGCTATTGATAGATATTCTAAAATTCCTTGGAGAGCTGTTTAGTGAGGTAATGCTTAATTGTTTGTTTGGTTACAGGTGCAGGGCGAGGCAGGGGTTGATGCAAGAGATGGTACCCAACCTTGGGCCATTTTGCTACTTTTAGAGGCATTTAGGCCCATCTTATATGTGAAATGTCTTAATTATTCCATCGAATGGTTGGCTGATATATTTCTGTCAAAAGTTAGGTTCCGAAATTGCTGAGTTCGTATTATGGTTCTCCTGTGAACTCCCGTAATGTGTACTTCTGGATGATATCTTGCCTGTTGAGCTTACTGAGTTTATTATTTTTGGGACGTTCATAATTTGCTCATTGATAATTATGATAAATATTTAATGCTAAATGTGCCTCTTATTTAGCTTAAAACATTGTTAGAGCGGTTGATTATGGGAATTGGTAGGCAGGCTCTGGGACTTTTGTGTGCGTGTGTGATGACCTGCTCTTATAATAAGTTATTTGCTGATGCTTCTGTAAATCAGGCCAATAATGTTAAAAATCTCGTAGATTATTATTATTATTGTCCTAATTCTTGTCATAAGATTTCTCATAGCAAAAATTGAGATTTATTTTTCCTCTAATGTTGTGACATCTGAGGCCTCAGGTGTTGGGTTTTATTGCTACATTGTTGATAATGTCGGTAGAAAGCTCTGGGGTCTCTTTTGCTGGTACATTGTTATTGGTGAAACATGTTATTACTATCCCATGTTATGCTGGTACATCGTTATTGGTGAAACATGTTATTACTATCCCATGTTATGCTGTGAAATCAGCTGTGATTTCTGGGACTAGTGATGACAATGGGTAAGGAAAGTTAATACTATTGGATTCTAGGGATTATCTGAATTTTGTGAAATTTGAGATGGATATGAAATTTAACTATTTATTTTTAATGTGTTTTAAATTTTTGATAATTGAATAATTTAGAATGTTGGTTAAATTTATGGATAGTTTATTAAAGTAATGTTTTGTTAAATTTGTAATTTATTTGTTTTATATGTTGAAGGGTATAGGATTTAAAAAGTATATCCATAGGTAATGAGATCGGGATGAATAATTTAAAAACTAAATGAGTAGGATATGAGATTGATATTACTTGTGGGTGTCTTACTAGTTGTCATCCCTATTTGGATCCAATATATTTAGTAGTTTATGTGGTTTTATTATTATTATGGATGGAGAAAATTGATGGACAACTGGTTGGGTAATTGAGGACATTTATTGCTTAATTATTAGACAAATAACAATTTTTTTTTTTTAATACATTGATTGGATGGAGGGTTGGAATGAGTTAATAAAGTAATGGTTAGGAAGGGAAATGAATAGTTTGAATAAGAAAGTGGTGGATCTTACCATGGTTTGGAAGATATGAGTTTATAAGGATCAATAGATCTTTTCATGGATCGGACTGGGTCTGATCAGGTTGATACCTAAATTACCTTGGTCGGCCAAAAATACTAATTTTTTAATTAAGGTTAACTCAGTTTGTCCAACTAATATATTTATATAAATTAAAAATTAAACATGATCATACTATAAATGAATAAGTAAAACTAGAATGCATTGTAAGTTAAGTTGTGATCAGGCCAACATTGTTTTTTAGATAAATTCCAGATTTGGTCCATTTTATGTTTGAGCTTTTATGATTTCGAGTTGGGTCGGGTCAACTATTAAATATGCATGTCTAAGTTTGACCTATGGAAGACTGGGTTGGGCGGGCCAATGAGTTTATAAACACATTTAAAGGTTAATACTTTTACCTTGTTTGGTTTGAAATATGTAAATAAAAAAATTGCTTAAATGTCTATCTTATAAAGAAGAATAAAAGGTGGTTGTGATTTGAGTTAAAAAAAAAAGGTTCTTTATATGAAAATCATAAATGATAATAATATTATAGTTTTATTAATGTTAGTAGTTTAATTCTTAATACATCAAAAGTTTTAAATTTTATTGGCATAATACACATTTAGCTCCCCCAAACTAAGGTTTCAAATTCAATTAGGACCCCAAACTATCAAAATCATCAATCAGGTTCTTGAACTAAGCAAAAATCATCAATTGAGTCCCCATTTTAAACAAAAATCATCAATTGAAACCTCAACGAAAATCATTCGGTTGAACAATTCCAAACCATCTTCCTCAAACCTATTTTGAACCAACACAGAGATTATTACAGTCTTTATTAAATAGTTACAGTTTCTAACTTTAAGATAGGATGAGGACTCAAGTGATGATTTTTGCTTAGTTCAGGGATCTAATTGATGATTTTGATAGTTTAGGGTCCTAATTGACTTTTAAACTTTAATTTAGGGACTCAAATGGGTGTAATACCAATTTTATTTTACAAATGTAAAATAATTTTTGAAGTAGTTAATTCGGTGAAATGGAAGTGACAGCTACATTTCTTTAATTGCCATACCATGATATAATTCAAAATATTGATTGACAAAATTATAAGTAATTTTTAAAATTTGAATTTCCTTATAAATTTCTCTAGAGAAAAGAGAGGGCAAAAAATTAAAGATATTGGATATGGATTATTTTGTAACTGAATTCTTAACCTTTTTTGATGATTTTTTTTTTTTTTTTTTTGATGAACAATTCTTAACCCTTTTAAACTCCTAATTTAGAGGGTTAAGAATTTGAGAGATTTTGGAAAGGGTTTATGATCATACTCTTATCCATTTAATTATTCGTTTTCAAACAATAGTTATCATTAACCCTTATTAACTTTTATGAACTCTTCCCAACCCTCCATTCAAGGTGATACTGTATTGTTTAATTCACCAATGCTTAATTTAGAGAGAGGTCTGTGTGTGACGTCCCTTCTCCGATGTTTAAGTCAATATTTTACTATGAAGAGAGTAAGTAGACTTAAAAACTGAGTGAAGATAGATGTGATTTGTATTTTTTTGAGAATGACTATTTATTATAAATGAAAGGTACCTAATGTTGAATAGATTTTCACGTGTTGACGGCTGATTGGTTTAATTCCATGCACTTTTGTGCATGTCTCCCTTCACCGTAAATTACGACGCTACATAGGGATTAGGAGCGTATCTTTGGAATCCGACCTTGTGGTTGATACATGTGTATTGATGGTTACGTTTTTTTTCAAAGCTTCTTATTGATCCACATGCCGATGCCTTTATTTAATATGATATTGATTCAAAGCTCTTTAGGGCTTTGTGCTTAACTTAATCATTCATTGAAAGGATGAGCCCAATTTTGTTACTTTTGGAAGCCCACTTTCCCTTATTTGCAGACGTTTCCCTTCCTTAGGAATTGTCCAACTCATGTAGTTTCGGTAGGTGCACTTATTACCTATCCCTCGTTTCTCGAGAAGATCTAAAGAATAGATAATAATCATGAACCTTGCCGCCCTTTGGAACGCATCCATCTTACCTTTTTAAATTGCAAAAGCAAAGATTTCTGTTCGCACTTTTTGCTTCATCTTCCTCCTTGCGATTTTTGTAAAGTCCCTTGCTTTCTTTTCTACTTTTCTGTAATATTTGTTAACTTGTAAAAGTTTCAGAAGATTTTGCTTTTATTTCCAATCATGGCCCCCAAAGCACAAAAAGCTACCTCTTCCAAATCTAAAAAAGCTTACACTTCTGAGACTGCTCAAAACCCTAAAAAAAAGCCCCTACTAGGGTTAAACAAGTGAATTTGAATGTGTTTTTTCCACCCTCTACTTTATTTGCCAATACTTTAGCAGAAATTGTAGCTTTCTATCTATGGCTAGAACAAATATCTGTTAGCCTTCACGTCTAATCATATGTTTGTGATCTGTTACTAATGAGTGATTAAATGACGCATATGTAAAGTGTAGATGACAAGATTCATGAGCGAGAAGATAGTTTGATGTACTATTTCTCAAAAACTTATCAAAGTTAGGGGTAAAATTGCCCTTGGTCGCCAAAGTTAAAGGTATAATTGCACCATTTTAAGCTTTGATGGGTCATGCTAGATATCATCTGTTGATTGGTGAATGTTGTTAGGAATATGTCCGAAAGACAATTATTTTAAGATACTCTTTTTTATAAATGAAATGTTCATTTGAGTTATTTGATTCATTCAATATAATAATTAATTATAAAAAGACATTTTAAGTTTTATCACATAACTAATAAATAGAAGAAATTCTTAGTTTATTTTCATAACATAAAGTGTTTATACAAGATGAATTGAGACTATACTTTATGATTCTAAATTTCAAGAGAATAAACTACATAATGCTGTTGAGATTTGAAAAAATTAGAGAAAAGTTTGCTCTATTTGATAGAAATACTTTTAGAATTTTTAGAGAAACTTTTTTCTTGAGAGATAAAGTGGCTTAAATTCAACTCTCTGTCTATTTCGTTAAAGTTTTGGATTTTGATTAATTCATAATCAATAACCCAAACCTTTTCACCTCATTTTAGGTCTCAAAATCGGAGTCGAGAAGGATCTAGCGGATTAAAGTCGATAAACCGCACTGGAGGTACGCTCCAAGGGTAATTTCTGAGAAATAAAATGACCTTTTATTGCTTTCCTGGATTAATATCATTATTCTTGATTTTTTTTATTTGAGGTCATTTGAAATTATTTTCAATTTTTAATAATGGCTTTTAGAAGTTTATTTCCGGAAAATAATGGTGTTCTAACTCATCAAGAACAGAGTTTTGAATAATTTTTTACTGATCATTTTGTGTAACTCATGTTTCTGGAGTTTTCTTTTAAATTATTTATACACTAGAATTCTAGTAAAAACTCTACTATGCAAGAATCTTTGGTAAAAAAAAATGAATTTTGAGTTGAGGAAATATTTATTTTTTATTTATTTTGATTTTTTTAGTTATTTAGTTTATTTTTAGGATTTTTTTTTTTTTTTTTGAAACAAGATTAAATTCATTGCTTAAATCGAATCAGCAACAATAGTTTCCTGCAACCAAGCCGGAGCAGAAAAAGAAACAAACTCGCTAGCATTGGACAGGGCATGTCGTGCAACAACATGAGCGCCCCTGTTCGCTAGGCGTGGAGAGAAAGACACTTTATAATCGTGTCGACTACTTAATAAAGTCTTACAATCCTGAATAATTGACCCATAAACAGACAAGTCTGGATCAACCGAATTGACACTATTAACCACAATCAAAGAGTCACTTTCAAACAAGACATTAATACAATTAAGATAGACACACCAATGCAATGCCTCACGTAGAGCTAATGCTTCAGCTTCCCTAATATCATCAACAATAGGGATTATGCGACTACGACAAGCCATGAAGGATCCATCAGAAGATCTAAGTAAAGCTCCCACCCCACTTCGAGATTCAGCTTTAAAGGTAGCCGCGTCACAATTGCATTTGACGAAGCCTAAAGGGGGGCGAGACCAGCTAATATGTCGTACATGTGGCATTGACGTCCGCGCCGTATGCTCAAGCCGATGGGCAACAGTGTTAGCATTGGCGTTGGCGTCGATGATGATGGAAGTGTGCAGCCTTCGTTGCGCAGCAAGGCGGGCGGTGACTGGTTGGCCCGCCTGAGGATCTAGACTTGGGCGATTCTGTGCGATGCTGACATCGGATTGGGCCACTGAGGTCGTGGACCGGTGATGGGCAGCAGCAGGGAGGTTCTTCATCTGGGACTGGCGCCAGGCAGCAAGGTAGTTATCCGCAAGAGAGATAGCCGTTTCTGGTAGTTGGATTTTGCTCTCCCAGACTATCTGATTCCTTTGATTCCAAATGACCCAAAGCGTCATTGCCATCTTGGTTATGGTTTCCTGATCATTGGACAAGAGTACCTGCAAAATAGAACCCGTTAGATAATCAGGTTGGAATACATCCGTATTGATCCCGGATAGGTTCCAACATTCTTGGGCGTATACACAATCCACAAAGAGATGATGGTCATGCTCAGTATCAGAGTGACAGAAGGGGCACTGCGTTGGGATTGTCAACCCCCTCCCTGCCAATCTATGTCTAGTGGCCACACAGCCCGAGGCCAACTTCCACACAAACATTCTAACTTTTGGGGGAACATGCATCTTCCAAATTCTACTCCACCCATCATCCTGATTCACATCACCATATCCATCACAAAGCGCTCTATACCCTGATTTACTTGTGTACATGCCATTTTTGGTGAAATTCCACATTGGTCCATCTTCTACTTCTCTGGTTGGTAAGACCATCCTACACACAATTTTGGCATCTGCCTCGGTCAACAACTCTTCCACCTTCCCTCTATCCCAGATTTTCCTACCTTGAAAAAAAAAATAGTTTTTCTTTAGATAAAAATATCATATTTTTTTCCTAGAGTTCCAGTAGCACCCAAATAAAATTCGGGTCATTGGAACATTTTTTTAGAATTTTTATTCATTTAGTTATCAGTTTTCTAATTTTTATTAGGATTTTATTATTAAAAATAGTTTTCCCTTAGATAAAATTCTCATATATTTTTTTTCTAGAGTTCCAATAGCATCGAAATGAATATTTGGATCATTGGAATAATTTTTAGGATTTTTATTCATTTATTGTGATTTTTCTAATTTTTATTAGGTTTTAGTTTCTTTGAAATAAAAATTCCATTTTATTCTATAGGTTTTAGGGATATTCCAATGGATGTCCCAAACATTTAAGACATTTATTGGAATATTTGGACATTTATTTTGATTCTTTAAAGTTTTCTAGCTTTATTTAATCTAATTTTTCAATAAAAAAAGTTTATCGGCATAAGTCTTAATTCCGCTCTTGAGGATTTTGAGAAAAACATGATATTCTCTCCATGGAATGTTTCTCGAGGGTCTTTAGGTAATGATCATAAATCTTCTAAGATTTTTCCACTATAAGCGGTATTCTCGTCAGTAATTATTCTGGTTGCTGCAGGATTATCGAAATGAAGTAACAAGTGTACAAGGTTTTGGCGTATTCTTTGGAATATGGAGGGTAATTAATTATGAAAACTTTGCCTAAAAATGGAATTTTATTGATCCAAGTCCAACTTTCGTTCTCGGAAATTCTGACTCTGAAATAATCTCGAGGTCCTTTAGGAATTGGTCGTAATTTTTTGAGTTTTCAACAGAATAATTGGTATTAAATCGATGATTATCCCGACCACTATATGATTTTCGAAATGAAGAAACAAGTATACAAGGTTTTAGTGTATTCTTCGGAATATGAGGATAATTATTATAAATTTCATATTTGATTAGGAAAGTTTTCTCAAACCCCCTTCCTTAATATTTTCATGATTGTGAATGTCATTTATCATTTTTATAAAATAAAAGATTTTGTATAAAGTCATCATTAATCAAACTTTGGACGCATTCTCGTTCATCGAATTTCAGTCCTTAAATCAAAGCCAAAATTAATGAGTGTGCCATATTTGCAACTTGTTTGAATAAATCTGAGAAGTCGGGAAGTCCCGACTTCTGAAAGTAATAATCACTTGTTGATCTATCGCTTTGGCATGAATAGTAATTATTTAGGGTTGAATGTGAAGTAGAAGTCTGCATGAAATGAACTGATTAAGAGGTATTTAAGGAGATTCTGAATTAAGATAAAGTAGATATAAGAGTCCACGAACTCTGCCTCTAGAGGGTATGATAGTCTCATTGCGACGTTTGCTATATCTATTATTTCTTAATGAGTAGAAAATAAACCGAGTGACGACTCTTATTATCCTTCGGGGATAGGGTCCGCCCATCAATAAACCTAAGAATCCAATTAAAAAGAAAAGGAGACGGTATCAAATGATTCGTGCCTTTCAAAGTTGTGTGACTTGTCCTTAATACGAACGATGAACATGAGGGAACCACTAAAAAGGGTGCCCAGGGGAGTGAATTCACAAAATAAGAATCCTATTGGTGTATTATATATGGACTCTAGCAAGTGTACTAGGTCAGTTGTAGTTGGATAAAACTAAGTGTCATTTCCACAGGGATTGAGTTAAGTCTCGGAACAGTTACCTTAAACGCTAGAATCAATAACTTGAAATAGGTTTAGTGAACATGCATAAATGAAAGAAAACATGAATGAAACAGGCTGAATATTAGATTGGAACAGTTTGCAGGTCTAGCACTACGCCGAATAGCGATTACAAGCATAACTAATCTATCGACAAAGGCATCATTAAGTTTCATGGTTTAAGTTTCTCCTTCATCAATCACTAAGGTCAGGTGTCCCTTTTTCCATAGATTCTAAGAACAACGCTTAACCAAGTGTCCTTATGCTAAGTTATTCCAGAATTAAGAATAAGGAGCATTCATAAATAAAACCTCAATGTATGGTTATATTCGTGTCCGTCCAAAATAATATACATTAAATGGTTGTTTCCATGAGTTAGGAGCATTGTCATATCATCCATCGTCACTAACACTTAGAGTTGATCATCGTCTAAGACATTTTTGCATACCATTCAACAACCATTCAGTGATAAAGATACTTCATTGATAGAAAATGAATACTTACAATCACAATTTATGGCTGGTTAGACCGGCAAAAGATAAACTACTCACTCATTTCCATGAGTGAACAGGTTGTTCTATCCCCAAAATACTAAAAATAGAAACTTTAAAAGAAAGCTAAAAAGGTGGCTCCAGGTAAGAATGCCTTTCACTAACCACAAAAGAAACTATTTATAAGACAAAAGTTTCAACCCTAAACAGTAAGGGCAAAATGGTACTAAGAACAAAATACATCAAAACAATTGCATCACAACCATTCATTGTCATCTTGGTGCATTAAAGATGTCTCCCACGTTTCACTCTCTCATTGGTTCTTGCTTGGCCCGTGTGTTTATCCGAAGTTTGTTTATCCGATCCGTTTTTGTTGCTGATTACGTTGTTTTGCACTTGTTTGCGGCTGTTTAAGAGGAATCCTTAATGAACTGTTATTTCTGGTTATTTCTCCCATTTTTGGTAGAAACTTGATCTTTGAAGCCTTTTTCCATGAACATTTTGCCTCACAATCTTGTCCATCTTGCTCGTATCACCTATTCTTATACATTCTCCCATGCACCCACGGTGGGAAAATCCACTCGCGCATGTAGTTTTAAGACCACCCGCTCACAGTGGCGACTTTACTAGGGAAAAAGTTCAAACGTATAAACTTAGACTAATCAATCGATTGAAACAATTGATTTATATTTCTCTCGTTTCCTGAGGTCGCTATGCGGAAAGGAATTTCTCACTATGCCAAGTACCTAGCTTCCGGGGAAAACGATTGAGGAACATGGATCGATTACGTTATACTTTCAACCATAATGAATGTTGTTGCTAGAGATGTGCCCATACGGAAATCATTCGTATTTCCAAGAACACACAAAACAAACAATAATAAAACGATTAGTAATCAACCGTTGAATAACAACCAAAATAGATTGCCTCTCAAGGAATCAACACGGGATCAAAGAGAGAAGACGAGAATACTAATTAGTCGGGTGGAGTCGAAAGAATTTTTGCCCTCTTCTTTGTATTGGTCAAATTCTATGTAGTAGGGGGGTATTTATAGTTTAATTTAGATTCCAAACCCTATTAGGAATAGATTAAAACACTTAATCAGAATCTCATTTTAATTAGGATTATCTATTAGATAAGTAGGATAAGTTATCATATGATCCACATTTATATCCCATATAAATATAAACGTTATCTCTAATCATAATTAGATAACTTATCTTTTAGGATAATATTAATTAGAGATTTAGGCGTTTGGCTACTTGTTGTTTGTTGTTCCTGTTTGCTGGTTGCTGTTGGAAAATGCTGCTTTTCTAAAAAGCATAGATTCTTTGCTTTTGTAAAAAGCTACTTTTCAGTTGTAAAAAGCAAATAGAAAGTGTCTAACCAAACACCTAAAACTCTGCCTTTTAAACTGAAAAGGCAAACATGAGGTGAAAAGTAGGTAAACAAACACCCCCTTAATCTCATTATAATTCTAATTAAACTTTATCCTATAATTGATTTAACTATAATTATAATTTAATTATAATTATCTAAATAAATCAATTATTCCTACTTAATAAATACACATACCAATTTCGGTCCATATACTACTCCACCCTATAATTACCATTCTTCCCTTCTGGTTCCAAGTCGCATGTGTGATCCAATAGGTTCTTATTACTACTAGTCGTATACAGTTATTGAATTAATTTCTCCAAATTATATTCAACCGATTGTATAACAGAATGAGTGTGCGGACTGTGAATAGCAGAACCGTATAAGAAGACATGTTGATTTCGTCGTTTACCTTTTTGTATTAGTTCCAATATAATTCGATCTTTCATCAGCTATATCCTTTAAACGAAACTGTAACTATGGATAATGTCAAGTTACATATAATGAGACGTTTGTTTTACTTGTTCAGGTAGAATTAACTCTGAATTGTTAGATTAAGTAAAATCTTCATTTCAACACTTAACCCTATCACCTTGCAAGGATTTCAAGTTAATTCTCCACACACTACAAGAAAACAGTTTGTTAGCGACCGTTTTTAGCAACTAGGTAAAGTTCGGTCGCTAATTAACGACTGGTTCGGTCGCTGATTATTAACCAGTCGCAAAAAGTTGGGGCAAATATTGGCACCCTTCTTACCAAATAAAAAAAAAAGAAAAAAGAAATTAAAAATATAAAAAGGAATTTAAAAAGAAAAATAAATATAAATATAAATATAAAAGGAAGTTGAGAAAAAGGAAAAACCTAAATCAAATCGACCTAAAGCCCCCCTCTTCTCTGCTCTCGAGCTTGACCTAGCCGCCTCTCCTCTCTTCTCTGCATTCCGATCTCAACATAAGCCCCCTCTCATCTCTTCTCAACTTTTCGAACCTGACCTAAGCCCTCTCTCATCTCTTCTTCTCAGACCTAATCTCTCTCCTTTCAGACCTCCGACCTGATCCCTCTGCTTTCTATACGACCTATTTTGGAGCAGGTTAAACATTTTTTTTGTGTTTGCTGGAATTTATTGGTAAATATGTTTCTCTAATTCTAGTTTTCATGAATATTGTTTGTTGTTGTATGTTGTAGTTAATTTATTGTGAAGGTTAAAATATGTTTATAATTATATTTAATAATCCTAATTGTAATTATAATTATTATTATATAAAAAATTATAAATTACAATTAAATAAATAAATTTTCCAGCACATTATGACGAGATATGCCATCCAACGAGTAAGATCAGTAGCAAAAATTTCGAAATTACCGACAAATGTTCCGTCGGTAAACCGATCAGATAATGGGTAGATCTAGCACATTAGCGACTGCTTTTTAGTCGCAAATGTGGTCGGTAAAAATTGCGACCACTCAGCGACTAAATTAGACAGTCGGTAAACTCTGCGACTACTGCCAGAAATAGTTGGCGTTTCTCAGCGACTAGCGATTTACTGACCGAATGATTTTGGTCGGTAAACCGTTAATTTCAGTCGGTAAACTGCTTTGGCTACCGCATCAGCTACCAAAACTGCGACAGCTAACTAGCAGTTTTCTTGTAGTGACAAGAGGCCCATGGACATATCTCCCATTTATCAGGAGTTATGAATGCTCAATCTAATATTAACTATCCCGCAATTACTTTATGTGATACCCAACGCCTCACGCACACACCCCAAGATCATTCCTGTTATGGATCGTGATTGCACAAAGTCAAAGCATCTCACTCCATGATCCAGAATCACTAATTAATATTTATTTGAGTCTGAGGATTACTTATACCTACTAATACCATTTGAGACAAACAGGTTACATAGGATAAATCCATCCATCTTGTTATCTCAAGTCGGATCCTCAATCCTAATGAACTCCTTCACCGGATCCATATAACTATTCAAATATCTCCATATCCGAAGCTTGTGAGATCAGCCATCTGTTCACAATAGAAGACATTATTACATGCAAGTCTCAACAGCATCATGTTAACCCCTTAAACATATTGCTTGACTTGGAGTTGTTTTAAGTTTATTAGTTTATCATAAATTTTAGTCTCACTTCATGCTTGTATGAACATTTTATAATCACTTTTAAATAAACTTTGGGGTTTCCTTTTATTTAACTTTAGTTAGTTCTTAATAAAAGATGAATGCCTTTATATATAGTTAAACATACTATAACTAATTAAAACAAATGATTTAAAGAACAATTCATTTGCAAGTATTTATATCCTAAGACAATTGTTTATAGGACATAAAACCTCAACAGACTGGTCATAGCTCCATAGACTTTGTTAGTTATCGGAGTCATTGCTTGCTAGGAGCTCATGTTCGCTCCATGCTCACCACTCCGATTGATGTATATCATTATATGATGCCTTCTAGTATCCTCTTGATTGACTTGAAAGGGAGGAATAGCTAGTCAAAGAGGGACCAGAGTTCGGTGAACCCGCTCTGATGCTTAAGTTGACAAAAGTTGAAGGAGGGTTGAAGGCAATTAGAATATTGGTGATTGTGATGTTACTTACTTCTTTAGGGTGCTCACCTTGTCTATATATAATAGTCTTAAAGGTAGATGTCATAATCTTGGGGAATATGTCCCCTAATGACTCATTAGACAGGTGTCACCATCTGGTTGGTCATGAGGTCCTAAAACCGTTGTGACGTTGGGTGGCGCGGTCTACCATATGGCAAGCATCCTACGTAACCGCCACATATGATCCAAGGGCTCTCTTTCCTTCATCGTACTAATTTCGGATGAACGGTGGATATTGATCCATATGCCCTTGTCGTACGACAATCATCCTTTGTGCAACCGCCTCAAATGATCCAAAGACTGTCCTTCCTTCATCTATTAATTTTGGGAACGACAGATATTGATCCATGTGGCCGGATAGTACTACAAGCATCTTCAGGGGATATTCATTACTTGGATCGGATGGTCCCTATTGAGGATCTAGATCATAAGGAGGGTATTCGTCCAAGTGTCAATGAATATATAGGAGAATATTTATTAGGGTATCACTAGGGATAGAAGTTTTCATGATGATTTCTTTTCAAATTGCTACTATGGCTACTATAAATATTATCGGGTAAATTACATCTATGGCCACTAAACTTTATCCATTTTTACGGTGTGGCCACTGAAATTCAAAACGTAACATAAAAGTTATAAACTTTACACTAAATTATATACATGGCTACTATTACTGTTGATCCACTTTTTTTTTACCTTTGACCCCCTCTTCAACCGGTTAGCTTATTCTCTCCCTATTTTACCTCTCCATTTCACACACACACACTCTCTCTCTCTCTCTCTCATCTAGGATTTATATTAATGTACTATGAGCTTCGCTCTTCGAGTTTTGGTGGATTGAAGCTATTTTGAAACTCCGAATTTGGACGGATTATTGGCACTAGCCTTGCAGGAATTCCGTTGTTGGACTAGTGAGGACAGACGACTTGAGTTGAAGATTTTCTAGAGAACAATGAAAGAGAGAGGGAAACAGATAGAGAAATAGAGACAGCGAACGAGATGAAGAGAGAGAAATAGAAATTTGCGCTCACTTTCTTGCTTTTCTGGTTGTGTTCTGTGATGGCTAGAGCATCTTCACTTCAAGATGCACTATCATTTCTCCAACTCACTCAAAAATTGGTTTACTTCTGTCAATGGCTACTTCCACTTAAGGAAATGGCCAGCTAAACAAAGTTTTGAGTACTATATGGAATTGGCTCACTCTGATCATATCTTACGTGGTCGTAAACTCTCTAGTGGAGATGCACTACTTGCTTTCTCCGATGAGAAGTTAATCGGTTGAAGAGGTAGTTAAATGTCAAAAATGTGGGCCAATGGTATTAGTGATTATGGATGTAATTTTAATATAAATTCAGTAGCTTTTATGCTACGTTTTTTTAATTCAGTGGTCATACCGTGGGCATAAGTGTAATTTAGCCAAATATTATCAAGAATAATCTTCTTGGTTTTGTTAACGATCTATGTTTATAGAAATGCAAACTGTATGGGTAGAGATGTAGATGTCGTCCTTTAAACATTCAGTTTTGCTGGAGTCGCAGCCTTCTAGGCTTCTTCTTTGTTTATCAAAAAAATTGTCTAAATTAACACGCTTGCAGTGATTAGATAACATACATTATGATTAAGTTAGAAACAGTAAGGTTTCACAATTAGATGCAGAAAAGGTAACAATTCACATGTTAGTACAAAAATATCTTTTGATGAAAAACTGCAAAACTAATAAAAAGAATACAGGGAGAAGGTACATTAAATACAAAGTTAAGTTAATAAGGAATGTGTCTATTTTTCTTGCGGTTTTTTGAGGATTTGATAGCTAGTGCACTTGAAGTCCAAGAACGATTTATTTCAGTAGAATCATCAGATAACCAGCAGCACAGGCGGCCGTCTTCACCACCTGTCCATCCAAAAATACCTTGGGTTTGAGAAGATCCAACCTTCATGTTTGACATTGGCAACACACTCCTTATCACACTTGTATGTCCCCCTCCAAGAATTGCTTCTGCAGCTCCTATTTCTCCCGTTGCATAATTTACAGGAAAATAGCCTAAAGCACCAGCTTGAGTGCCACCAATTACCCATAATCTTTCATCTTGTCCGGAGTAATGACAATCAACAAAGTAATCAACCTGACATAAGGGAACCAAAAAAAACGATTAAAACAGGGAATATGAACGTATCTAGTTACAAATTCATAATATGTATGGCCAGACAATTTCTTGAGCTCTTTTCTTTTTTTGGTTATATAAAAATTCTGAACTGAAATTCTAAGCAGTAACATATATGAGAACGAAGGTTCTTGAGAAGGATATGCCTAATAACTTCTACAGTAGAAACATTTTCTCCCCAAAAAATAACAATCACGAAGCTTCCATCAGAGAAAGATTTTACATTATCTAATGTCCAGCAATCAGATGCTAATGAGCGGGCTTCCTGTATGTTTGTTACATTTCTTGCCTCCTTCCAATCCCAAATGCTGCATTTAAAAAAACAAAAAAATTACATGTATGTAATATGTCATCAGAGAGGTGCAAATTCTGGATTAGTACTGCATGACAAACAAACTTATGTGACAATTATTGTGATATACTGATATGCCAACTTTTTTCTTTATATGACAACTTGACAACATTCATCTTAGTTGTCGTGAGCACTAGAGGAAACACGCCAACTGATACCTCAAAGTTTCAATATGTGTCAAACACCAGAGCTTTCGGTTCTCTCCAAAAAACCCCACTTTCCCAATTGAAGTTCCTGTATTCATCACCTACAAGATTTTAACATTCCATTTAAACCCAGGTGACATAATGAAGTTCTCAAATGGTGAATAGGTTATCTCGTGAGACAGGAAACTTAGAGACAAGTGTTCTGCAAGACAGTATGCAGTGATAAATTGCCTTCATCAATATCAAATAAATATTAATTTGAGAAAATTCAAAGAGAAATAATTCTTATAGAAAACAATCCATGCAATTCATATAAAGAGCTAAAACAAAATGGTGCAGAAGATATATTAGAAAGGTCAAAGAGACAAGCACAACTTAGATTAATGATATCCCACAAATACCAAACCACTTCATGCAAAATGGTAATTCCACTTATATCCTTTTTACTAACCCCAGCTCCATACCAAATTTGAATCCCAACCTTAGTCTCAAGGTCTACTCACTGTCTAGCAAAAGGCACAAAAATAACACTGGCAGAGAGCATTCCACAACATGAAACTTTCTGGTCTTGCAGTTTGTAATTTAACTACTACTCTATATGTCGTTTAAGGTTTTTCAACAAAACCAATAAAATATTAATCAGACTATTAAAATGGCTAATTTACCCTCAATACTTCTCTCCTAAAACTTTATTTTCTATGCAAAAATTCTCTTTCTTCTTAATATCATGCCTTAATTAGAATTATTTGCATTAAATACTAAACCTCTCTCTTACCATAAATAAGAGCAAATTTGAATTTGTTTTATCAAAAGTACATTATAATATAAAACATCATATAAAAAAAGAACAAATTAATAATCCTAAGACGACATATATTAAAAACCGGAGGGAGTAGTTGGCAAGCTCAACTACTCTCAAAGAGGTTCCAAATTATACAAAACCTCTCTTACCATAAATAAGGGTAAATTCGAGAAAAATTTGTCAAAAGCACATTGATAATACAAAACGTCATACAAAAAAGAACTAATTGATAATCCTAAAACGACATATATTAAAAACCGGAGGAAATAGTTGACAAGCTCAACTCTCAAAGAGGTTCTAAATGATACAAAATGATGAAAAGAAGCAATTTGGCCCATGAAGGAAATATAACTATGACACTAGAAACTCAATCCATATACAAGCCTTGCAAGTAAAATTCTCGGACCATCAGATTTCTTGTTGATCATTATTCTCATTAAAAATGCTAAATAATGTGGAGTGCAAGATGTAACTTGAAGATTGATTTCCTATGGCAGCTCAAACTTAATTGGCTATAGTTACTTTGACGGCCTGCTCACTTAGAAATTAAGAGGAGCGACCTATTTATGCATCAGCATAAACTAACACAAAATAAACAATTAAAATTAGTATAAAGTAACAATACCAAGAACCAGAAGCAAATTATCTGCACTTACTGATTCCAGATGGTCATCATCATTGATATCCCCATTTGTATCAAATATACACATCAATCCATCTACAGAAGCAGATAGGAGCTTGTTCTGATGCCCAGGAACAAAGTGCACCTAGGGATAATTGGAGCGTTAAAACACGAAAAAACCTTTCATAGATGACACTAAAAAAGGGCGGCCCGGTCGCATTACGCGTCCCCGCTGAGCGAGGGTCCGGGGAGGGGTCCCACCACAAGGGTGTATTGGGGGCAAGCCTTCCCTTGCCAATTTAATTGGCAAGAGGCCGCTCCTAAGACTCGAACCCGTGACCTCCAGCAGTTAATAATTATCAACACCTATAAAATATACCATGCATATCAAAATGCCTAACTTTGAGAAACTCTGACAGGCAGTAGTGGCAGCTCGACTGACCTATTTATGACGCAGCATATGCCCCAGAACAGGCACAGGCACTAGTCTCATATAATTAGAGTTGATAAACCTAGATTCAAAAGAATAGCCAGCTCAAATAACACCATGATAGATCCAGAGGGTAACCTAGTTTAGTCTATATATCAGAGCTATTCATGGAAGAGTTGCACGACAGAGAACAGATAGTCCATAGTTTCTCCTTTCCTTTAACTGCATTTATTCACATTGATAACTTTTTTTATGTATAGTAATAGTAGTCATTTTTTTCATATTCTAGTTAGTTGGCCATCCAACAGATAGAAAAGTATTGCATTCTAAATAATTTAATGAAGTTCTTGCAAGTGCATACATAATCAATAAGAACAAAAGTATGGATTAATTAAGATCAAACTGAAGATATTGCATGAACTGAGAACCTGAGTAACATCATCCACATGTGATTCTTCGAGACATGCAACTTGTTTCATATTCCTCCAATCCCAAAAGAATATCTGGTTGGGGGGAAAAGCAACCACATCAAGTATTAATATTTCGTAGTAGTGCGTTATGCTCTCAAGTTGCATACCTTAAAAAAAGAGAAACTCAAAATAGTAGAACCTGCGATTTAGAACCAGCAGCAAGAAGATTATCGGTGGAACCTCCAAATGAGAAGCTAAAAATCTCCTCATTAGAACCAGTACGTATACACGAAACCTTAAAAGCAAACAGAAGATTCAGTTTATAAGTAATTATCTACTTGCATACAACAGAAACAGAGGAATGATCATACCTGGCGAAAGGTTCTAGTGTCCCAAGCTCTGATCGTAGCATCAGAAGAGCAAGAATGCAAGATATGAGGAGTAGAGGGAACAGAGAAAGCAATTTGATTGATAGTAGCGGAATGACCTTTGCACTCTCCTTGGTACTGACCAGTTATTGGAGAATAGAGCTTCACCGAGTTCGTCGATAAAGAAACCGCCATCGAAGTCCAGTCATCCCTTTGTTCACAACCCAAAAAAATAATACAATAATTTGAGCACAAAAAAAAAAAAAAAACACTCAGCAAGTAAAGAGAGAAGCATACTTCGGGACTATTTGGAAAACGTAATCGTCGCCGAAATTGGTCTGGATGAAGTTTCTGAGTCCGAATCGTTTCACTGAATTCGGATTTGGATTCTCCACTTCCATATCCGTCGTGTCCTCCATCTTTCTCCTTCTCTGGCTGCCAAGGTTGGGAAGGCGTGGCTGAGCACGTTGAGGGTTTTAGGGTACTATACCATGCGATCAACCTCACCAAACCAATTTCTGTCAGCCAATGGGTCCTTCCCGTGCTGTAAATTACTTTTTCCCATCACAATAAAGGGTAAATTACACCCATGCCCAATGAACTTTGCTCTTTTTAACATTATGACCACTGAACTTCAATTCTTAACGGTATGTCCATTGAATTTTACACTTTTCAACACCGATGGTCACTCAACGTCTCAAAACGATCATTGACGGCCTTAAAATAAAATATTTAAAGAGTTAATGATATTCAAATGAGCTTTAATTTTTAAAAAAATTCGTTTTGAGGTCATTTAGCTATTGTTTGGTTAGGAGAGAGATTGAATTTTTAAAGAAAGAAAGCTCCAAAAAAGTTAATTTTGAAAAATAAAAAATATGGTTTCATGGTAAATATCATTCTGAACAACTTTAATTCTTGAATATTTTTATTTTGATATCGTTAACGGTCATTTTGAGGAGTTGGTTAAAGTTGAGTAGTCACTGGTTTTAAAAAGTGTAAAGTTAACGGTCATACTGTTAAGAATTGAAGTTCGGTAGTCACAATATTAAAATGAGTAAAGTTTAGTGGCGATGGGTGTAATGTACCCGCACGATAAATCATAAAGCTCTTTTAACTTATCAAAAATAGTTTATTGGTCTTCTAAATTTGAGTTTGGTTTCGTTAACCTTCTAAACTTATTTAAACTATAACACATAATTACTCTCATTCATAACATTATAGACAAAGGTGGGATGTGAAGAGTACGCGCTAATGATGTGGCAAATTTTGGGACACATGTCGACACTTCATCAAACAAAGCCACGCATAAAAAAAAGTACAAAAACCCAACCTATATCAGATAAAAAAATCCAACATTCTCTAAATCAGATGAGGTTGTTCGACAAGTTACAATCCTAAGTTCATCATAACCGACTCCTCTCGAAGCTCAGATAAGTACTTCAAATTCTTTTTTGATTTATGTCCTATCTAAATTCTCTCCTATTTTTATTGATGCTAATGTGCAACCAACACCGGTTAAATTACCATTTCCTCAATGGTTGCACAAAGAAAAACTCGATAAACAATACACAAAATTCTTAGACATCTTTATGAAACTTCAAATTAATATTCCATTCGAGAGGCGTTGGAAAACATGCATATATATGCAAAGTTCTCAAAAGATATTTTGTCTAACAAAAGGAAACTAAAGGACCATAAAACGGTTAAACTAACCGAAGGGTGCTCCGCTATCTTATTGAAAAAGCTACCAAGTAAACGAAAAGATCAAGATAGTTTTAGCATACCTTGCACAATCGGAAGCACCCACTTTGATAAAGCCCTATGTGATCTAGGGGCAAGTATTAATCTGATGCCTCTCTCTATTTTCAGAAAATTGGTCCTAAGGGAACCAAAACCGACTTCAATCTCACTCCAACTAGTCGATCGTTCAATCAAATATCCAAGTGGAGTAGTTGAAGACTTGTTGGTTAAAGTAGACAAATTTATATTCCTTGCTGACTTCATCGTGTTAGACATGGAAGAGGATGAAAAAATGCCTATCATACTTGGTAGACCTTTTCTTGTACTCGGACGAACACTTATTGTCGTCCAATAAGGAAAATTAATCCTACGAATGCAAAAATGGGAAGTCACTTTTAATGTTTTCAAATCTTTGAAATATCCTAATGATGTTGAGGCATGTAATTTTATTCATTTTTTTGACATTGTTATTAAGGATACTTTTCAGGAAGGAATGTTGGAGGAGATCATATCAGACCTTGCTTGCCGAGCAGAAGATTAAACTCGACAAGCAACACTAGCTCGACAAAATTTGACCAATGCACAAGGAGAACAAATGCTCGATTCTCAACTATAACCTCAACTTCAACCTAAAGAAATAGCAGACTGGGTTCGACAACTAGAAAAGGACAATTGTATCAAACATCAGTCATCTATTAAAGAACCCTATATTCTAGATCTCAAACCTTTACCTATTCATCTTAAATATGTGTTTCTTGAACCTCCATCTTCCTTACATGTTATTATTTATGCTCATTTGACAGGTGACATGGATAGACGAGCAATCGGGTGGCAAATATCAGACATAAAGGGAATCAGCTCAACTATTTGCACCCACACAAAATTTATAAAGGAGAAGGTAAGATCGTCGGTTCAGCCCCAAAGGAGAATAAACCCTAAGATGAAGGAAGTCGTTAAGAGTGAGGAGATTAAACTCTTATGCGATGGCATAATATATGCTATCTTTGACAGCCCTTGGGTAAGTCTAGTTTAAGTTGTACCAAAGAAAGGGGGGACGACAATGATGATGAACGAGAAGGAAGAGATAAGACGTGTGAGAAAAGTCATCGGATGGCATATGGGCATAGATTATCGAAAGTTTAATGACGCCACTCGGAAATACCATTTTCCTTTACCATTCATTAATCAAATGCTAGAACAAATGGCATGTAATCTCTTCTTCTGTTGTTTGGATGGGTATTCCAATCATTTACAAATTCTCATCGATCCTGAGGATCTAGAAAAAAGTACTTTCACATGCCCTTATGGCACATTTGCTTATAGACGGATGCTTTTAGGGTTGTGCAATACACCAGCCACCTTCCAAAGGTGTATGATGGTCATCTTTTCTGATATGATTGAGGAATTCATAGGTGGTTCATCTTTTCTGGTTGTTTGCAAAATCTGAAAAAAGTACTTAAAAGATATGAATACATTAACCTAGTTTTAAATTGGGAAAAGTGCCAATTCATGTTGTAAGAGTGCATAGTATTAAGACATAAAGTTTCACATAGGGGGATCAAGGTTGATCCAACTAAGATAGAGGTCATAGATAAGTTACATCCCCCTACTTGTGTGAAAACTATTAAGAGTTTTTTAGGTCACGCAGGTTTTTATATGCGCTTCATTAAAGATTTTTCAAAAATATATAAACCATTGACCCAATTACTCCTAAAAGATGCCAAATTTGAGTTCACTAAAGAGTGTACAGAGGCTTTTTATCTACTAAAGATAAATTAGCAAAAGCTCAGATTGGGATTTACCATTTGAACTCATGTGTGATGCTATTGACACATCAATAGGGGCATATATAAGTCAAAAGAGAGAAATATTTGTCAACCCATTTACTATGCTAGTAAGACTCTAAATGAAGCTCAATAGAGTTACACTACTACTGAAAAATAACTTCTAGCAGTTGTCTTTGTGTTTGACAATTTTAGATCATACCTTGTGCTATCTAAAGTTGATGTATACAATGAACACTTTGCCTTGAAGTATTAGATAGTAAAAAAGAAGAATTTGAAGCTTTCCAAAGTTGAAAAAACTCATCTTTTTGGATGCCAAACTGCGCCTTGATAAGGTGGATTCTTCTACTCCAAGAGTTTGACATAAAGATCCGAGACAAGAAGGAATTCGAAAATCTAGTGGCTGGCCACCTTTCACATTTTGAACCTACGGAGGATGAGGCACCCTTTGAAAGAGAAATTAGAATCCTTTCCGGATGAGCACCTCTTTTCACTTTCTACATCTAATGCACCTTGGTTTGCTGATTTTGCTAACTATGTTGCAGGTGTTATTCTCCCCACAGACATAACTTATCAATATAAACACAAGTTTCTCCATGACATCAAACAATATATGTGGGACGATCCTTATCTTTTCAAGATATGCGGTGATAACATCATCCATAGATGAATCACTCAAGAGGAAGCTCTATCCATCTTGGAATTCTATCACTCAAGATCTCGGTGGATATCATGAGCATGTCAAAATAGTCGTTAAGGTATTATAGTGTGGTTTCTATGGGCCCACACTTTTTAAGGATGCTTTTCAATTTGTACATATTGTTGATAACTGCCAACGAACTTGAAATATCTCTCGCCGGCATAAAATGCCTTTCAATTAAATTCTAAATTGTGAAGTATTTGATGTTTGGGAAATTGATTTTATGGTACCTTTTCCAAAGTCTCGTAATAATCAATATATATTAGTGGCAGTAGATTATGTGTCAAAATGGGTGGAAGCAGTTGTCTTCCTACTAATGACTCTAGAGTAGTAGTAAAATTCTTGAAAAAGAATACCTTTACTCATTTCGGCACCCCTAGAGCCATTATTATAATGGAGGGACACATTTTCACAATCGTCACTTCGATCTATTATTGCAAAAATATGGTGTTTCTCATAAAGTATCAACCCCCTACCACCTATAAACAAGTGGGAAAGTTGAGATTTCTAACCATGAGTTGAAAAGCATACTTGAAGAGACCATTAATGCATCTCATAAAGATTGGTCTCTAAAGTTAGACGATGCATTGTGAGCCTATCGAACTTCATACAAAACTTCCATCGGCATGTCACATTATCGATTAGTTTTTGGGAAATCATGTCACTTACCGGCAAAACTTGAGCATAAAGCTTTTTGGGCTATCTGTTTTTTTAATTTTGATGCTCAAGCTACAGGTCATCTGTTTACTTCAACAAGATCAGCTTGAAGAATTTCGACTCAAAGCATATGAGAATGCCAAAATCTACAAGGAAATGACTAAAATGACATGACAAAAGAATTCTTCAATGATCGTTTGACATCGGAGACAAAGTGTTGCTGTATAATTCCCGGTTAAGACTGTTTTTCGGAAAATTAAAAAGTCATTGGAGTGTCATGTACTACATTACTCGCATCTTTCCATCCGGAGTCATTGAAATCTAAGACACCAAGAACATACTCTTCATAGTGAACGGGCAGCGATTGAAAAAGTATGAAGATGGGCTAGGAGAGCTCTATGTAGAACATATGAACTTCAAAGACCCTGCCTAATCATCTCAGGCAAAGTCAAAGCTTTAAGCGATTTAAAATTTAAGTTTTGTTGGGAGGCAACCTAATTCTTTTTCATTATTTATCATTTTTTCTATTTTATATCTTTCTATTATATAATGTTATTTTTTTATTTGGATTTTTTAAGAATTTATTGATATCCCAATCAAATGAGGAAACAAGCTGAAAAACAGCGTAGCTCAACAAGCAGACTAGATGAGCTGGTTGAGCAACTTCAACTTATCGATCACTATTTCTGCTTGTCCACACCAGAGATTTGGGGAAAATTTTGGTCTGCCAACCTTTCGACAGCTCGACGAGTAACTTTAACCAACTCGATGAGCATTGCTTTTTATGTTCACGGTTTCTTCTAATTCAGGCCCTTACTCGATGAATAACCTTTAACAGCTCGATGAGTTGCGATGACATCTTAAATACATCGAACAGTCCGACAAGTTCATTATCACTCCTTTAGACTTCCATAATGGTTTAAAACGGCCTCTTCCACTTCTTCTACCATGTGTTTCATCTTCCCCTCCTACTTAAACCCATTAATTATTCTCCTTTCTCACATCTTCATCATCAATTTCACTTTTAGGGTTCCATTTTCCTATCTCCTACAAATCCCCTTTCTCCAAATCTAAAACCCTAGCTCCAAAAACTATGTCTTCAGGAGATTAAACCATTCAACAACAAAGAGGATGTCGAAGGAAGAGGTCATCCTAGCACACTCCAGTAAGAACTCAATAGAGGACCACTCGAGCACTTGCCACATTCCAATAGGCACACTCATGCACCCTTTCGGTAAAGTATCATTGTCCTTTCCTCCTACTCACTAAGGATGAAGGTGAAAAGTATGAAAAAAAATGCTAAGCCAATTTTTGTTCATAGATACTTTGATTTAGTGTTTTGGAAAAAGTAGAAAACTTTATACTGAAATCGCATAAATAGCTAAGAGAGTCGGATGGGACATGTTAATGGGAATCGAATTAGACACATATCATGTGCTAGTTTATGAATTTTTTACAATGTTTGACCTAGTTTCTAACTCCGCCTGTGAGGGTCACTTGGTGGCCTTTACAGCCAGTCCCAAGCCCGGACAAAGGAGGAGAGTTGCGGTAGATTTGTGGCGGCCAGCGTAAAACTTAGCCACATCTTATGACATGAACCATACTATAAATATCATTGGGGCGTTCCCTACTCAGCGACGCGCTGCACTTCCTAGACCCGGGTGTAGTGATAAATGTGCAAGGGTTGTTAGGTCATCGCCCCGAAGCAGCGCGCCACCCCAGGACTCGGGGGTGGTGTCAAATATACAAGGGTTGCGGGTAAATAAGCTAGTCCACGGTAATTGTAAGGGTAGGGGTAGGGGTAAGGGTAGTAGGTTATGCTTTGGGACATGGAACATAGGATCTTTGACAGGAAGATTAGCCGAAATTGTAGATGTTATGAAGAGGAGGAGAATAAATATAATGTGCCTATAAGAAACCAAGTGGGTTGGAGCCAAGGCTAGAGAGATAGCTCCTTGGGGTTATAAGCTTTGGTACTCAGGAAAGGATAAGGGTAGAAATGGAGTAGGTATTCTTATTGATAGGGAGTATATTGATGATGTAGTAGCGGTGTCTAGGAAGAGCGATAAAATTATGAGTGTTAAGCTAGTGATAGGGGATGAGGTTGTGAATGTCATTAGTGCATATGCGCCACAAATAGGATTAGATGTCTCTATAAGACAAGCTTTTTGGGAGGACTTAGAGGAAGTGGTGCAACAGGTTCCTAGGGATGAAAAAATGGTACTGGGGGTGATCTCAATGGACACGTGGGCTCTAGGCGAGATGGGTTTGAGAGTGTTCATGGAGGGTATGGTTTTGGAGATAAGAATGAAGCAAGAAATGATATTTTGGAATTCGCACTAGCCTATGACTTGAGTATCATGAACACATGGTTTATGAAGAGAACATCCCACTTAGTGACTTATCAGAGTGGCAGTAATGCGAGCCAAATTGACTTCTTCTTAGTAAGGGGTGCTTGGAGAAAGAGTTATATTGATTGTAAGGTGATCCCCTAGTGAAAATTCTACCGGGCGGCAATTAGACCAGCATTGTTATATGGTACGGAGTGTTGGGCAGTGAAACACTGCCACATCCATAAGATGTCGGTGGCGGAGATGCGTATGTTGAGATGGATGTGTGGTCATACGAGAAAGGATCGGGTGAGTAATGAAATAATTAGGACAAAAGTAGGGGTCACATCTATTGAGAATAAAATGAGAGAAACCCGACTAAGGTGGTTTGGCCATGTGAGACGTAGAGCGCTTGATGCGCCGGTTAGGAGAACCGAAGAGTGGCAAAGGGATGTAGTGGTGAGGGGTAGGGGAAGACCTAAGCAAACTTGGAGGAGGGTGATCGAGAGTGATATGAGTTCACTGGGAATTGAGGAAAATATGGTAGTGGATAGGACGGAGTGGAGGGAGCGAATTTGTGTCGCTGACATGACTTGATTTCACGGTTTTATATGATGGTTCATGTTAGCCGACCCCGAATCATTTCGGGACTAAGGCTTTGTTGTTTGTTTGACCTAGTTTCTACTAGTGGAAAATGTTCTATTAAATTTTGAATGTTCAATACTCCAGAGGAGTTCTATGACCTATTCGAGTTACATATCGAAGGTGTAACAGAGAAAAGTTTTGGTTTGAAATGTCCAATGGCATGGAAGCGGGGTCTAGTTTCTTTCTTAACAAACACATTAAAGACCCCGCTCTTCGGCTAATGCATAAATTTATATGTTATACTATAACCGGGAAAAATGACAGCGATAAGGTTTTTGAAACCGAATTTCTTTTGATATAGTGTTTGAAGGAAGGAAATTTCCCTAACCTTGCTTTAATTATCTTCCATATCATGAATGAAGTCAATAGGAAAAACCGCTCTACATTGGGCTTCGGTCACTTTGTGACTCGTTTTGCCTAACATTTTGACTTTGCACATCACCTTGAGAGGCTTGCTAAAATAGAGCCCATTATTATGGATTTCAATTTTTTTAATAAAGTAAGTATTTTGACCAAGGAGTGGATTTGAACAATGAGCTAGGTGACATCCCCGAAGTAAACAAACAAAGAGCTTGTGAGAGGGCATGAATGTCTAATGTTCATAATTTTGGCTCCTCACATGATATGGGAACCTTAATGGCTCGATTGGTAGGATTAGAGGAATTCAATGCTCGGATTGAAGAGTCCAATGCCCGTGTAAAGATGGGCATTACACAAGTCGTCTCTCACCATCAAAGGAACATCGAAAGCACAGCAATTTTCACACACAACTTGCAAGGTATAAGGGTGGAAGCCATAGAACATCACCGACGCATGGACAAATTCATTGACTACTTCATCCAATAGTACGGGTGAGACTGGCGCAATTAAGGGAGTATCCTCTATCCTTTTTCTTTCCGCTTTATTTTTCTTTTACTTTCATACCTTTTTGGAAGTAAATACATGCTTAAAGTGTGAT
Organism: Euphorbia lathyris; assembly: GCF_963576675.1. NCBI lineage: Eukaryota > Viridiplantae > Streptophyta > Magnoliopsida > Malpighiales > Euphorbiaceae > Euphorbia > Euphorbia lathyris. Next base: position 61,267,719 of record NC_088911.1, read on the forward strand.
GAGGGGAACATATAGAGTATATCTATAAATTTCTGTTTTTCTCTGCCTTTTCATTATCCTTTCTTTACCGTGTCTTACTATTTTTATCTTTATTTTTTTCTGTTTTTAATATTTTCTATATTTTTCTTTAGAGTCTATGTTGAGTCGTGATAACAAACTGGCCATGCTTCTAAACTGTTGTTTTGACCTAAAATCTTGTTGATGTGTCGAAGTGATTTTAGATTGATTCTCCAAGGTATTTTAAGCTTTAATATGACAAAATTTTATCTTATCATTCATCTATTCCAACAAGTGCTTTCCGAATAAAAGTTTGAAAACTTGGAAACTGTGAGCATGAGTAATAGGCTTTAAGATGAATAATTCTATGCATTGTTGGTATTGATTATATTTATTGTTGAAAACCGGTCATTGAACAAAAAGCCATATTTTATGAGATTTTGAGCGTTTCACAATAGCATTCAAAATAGAAACTTTTACTCAAATTGTTCTTTTTGAGAGTCATACTTGTATTGTGATATTAACGTCTCGTTCCACATCTAAATCGAAACCACACACACCTAATTAGGATGTAAACTGATAAAGGCATCTAGGTTTAGCCCTTGTGATATGTAAACTTCTCCTTTGTTGGCAAAAAACCTTTTTACACCTTGTTTAGTAAATCCCATTTGAAACCAATCATTTATCCTTTTCTTTCGTTTAAACCACATTACAAGTCTAAACGTTGTTAAATACATTTGATACCCATGGAATTTATGTGTCTTGTACGCATAAAATTTGCTTTAATGTGTATTTTATCTCAAAAGAAAAAGTTTCAAAACTGTCAAAGGACAAGAAATCTGTTGTTTTAGCAGCATCTCGACGAGAAAACCTCAGTCTACTCGATGAGCACCAAACACCATTCACATACCCTCTTTCTTCTACATCAAGCTCGATGAGCAAAACCTAAAAAATAGAGCAGAAAAGCCAAAATTTCAGAAAAGAGCATTTAAAAAAAAGAGAACTCAGAGAAACTTCTGAAAAACCAGAAAATAAAAACAAGAATTTCATTCCTTTACTCATTCTCATACCCATTCTCAAGAAAAAAATCATACTATTTTGCTCTAAATTGTGCACAAGATTCTAGTAAATTCCATTTTACCCCATTATTTCCCCATCCATACTAACCTAAACCAACATTACAATGCTTGTAAAAGACCTTTTTTATTATGTTTTGATTATATTAGAAAATGGTGGAGATGAACTAAGACGTTGTCGCTTATTGCAATGCTTGTATTGAAATTGAGTGTTACACTTCAACCTTGGGTGAAAAAGAGACAAAGGCTATTTAAAAACAGAAAATACAAAGCCTTGAGAGATCATCTTGTGAGGTTCTACATCGGTTCATGCTTTCAATATTGGGATTTATTGCATCATGTAATACTTTTGAGAAAACCTTAACGTTTTTTTCAAGTTCATCCATGTTCTAATATCTTTTTAATCTTTAGTTTGGTTTGCACAAGTTATGGATGGTGGAATGTCAAGTGAAATAAGCCATATCATTGACTTAAACTGTTTTGGTTGTTTGATATTTGATTTTGTCTTGACCTTGAGACTTGCTTGAGGACAACACAAGGGTCAAAGTGTGAGAAAGTTGTTATCACCATTTTAGATAGGGTTTTAGAGTGTAATTTTGTCTTTATTTTGAGTCATAATATATGTTTCCCCTGATTATGAGTGACTTTTATCTTATTATGGTCTTAATTAGAGTTTTGAGTTATTTCAGATAGTTTCGGGCCGTAAACAAAGAGAATTGGCAATTTCAGCAACAACTACTCGGTGAGCTAGATAAGGCTCCTCGATGAGCAGAGCAAGCTACTCGATAAGCATTCACTACTCGGAGTGAACAAAAAGTGACCAAGTCAAAGTCGCGGAATGCAAAATCTCATAGTTGCTCGGGGAGCTGATAACAACTAGCTCGACAAGCTGCGACAAAAAAATAGAATTCTAAATCCATTGCAACTCTACCTATAAACACTCATTATCCTACTTCTACAACTCTAATTTGACAATAAGAAGGATAAAAGACTCACTAATAGATCATAGGACATTTTAGGATTCCTATAAATGGGAACTACTACCTTATAATTATCTTAGCTTAGTCATATTTTACGTTTTCACATACTTTTGTATTTAGTTTAGTTTTAGTTTGTTTTAATTTAGTTTAGTTTATAGTTTTTGTTCCATTATCAGTTTAGTTAAGCAAGCTTTGGCATTATTTTGTGATTTCAACTTTTGTTCTCAAGTAAAGTTTGTTTAATTCAAGTTCTCTTCATCTACACTCTTCTCCATCTTAAACCTTGAATTGATAATCCCAACTTGTTGAGCATGAGTTCATTTTTAGTCCATCCCAACATGTGTTAAACCACTATAGACTGGGATGGCAGTGAACCGTGCTTGACAAGTATGAGTCGTTAAATAGGTGTTTATGTTGTGTTGTAGGAAGTTTAACTAGAGAATTAGCTAACACAATTGCTTACCTCTATTTAAGGAACCTAACTAAGTAATTAGGTAGAGAAGAAGAATTGTAAAACCTAATCAAGTAAACAATTCAACTAAGCATATTAGTTAATCCTATTCCCTAACCGGATAGTGCGACTTCATGGCTGAAGCAAGGGATCTTAATACTAGGGAATACCTTTGACATGCCTCACATTTCTTCACGTAATCAATTGCATCTCTAACCATTAAGGGCCAATAGAATCCCTATAATGGATCTTTTCTGGCCAACACCTCTCCCCTTTCATGGGCTCCACAATCTCCCTCGTGAATTTTCTTAAGGATATATCGAGCCTCCTCAAATCCTACACACTTCTGCCATGGATGGCTGAAGGACTTTCAGCATAAGTCCTCCCTAATTATCGAATAATGTCTGGCCTTCCTCAGCACCTAATTCTTTCAATTCTATCAGCGGAAATCTCTCATGTTGTTGCATATTTATAGATTGGTAGAACCATTCTGTTGAGGTGTCGTCAAGCCTTACTTCTACCTTTTCAATGCTTGGTTTTGCCTTTTTCTCTACCAGTCATGGGCACAGACATGGTCCTTCAGGAGTTGAGGCCAACTTTGCCAATCTATCTGCCTTCTCATTTTTCTCTCTTGGGATTCTATGGACTTCAACATGTCTGCCCTCCAATCTAGCCTCTACCAATAGATCCTTAACCATCTGAAGGTATAGCTTTATCGAATCCTCCTTAGTCACATACTGATTGGTTGACTACTAGCCTTGAGTAACTTTTTATCATTGCTATATATGGCTTGATAACCTTTCGGATATAGAGGGCTTGAACCATTGCCTAGTACTCTGCACCATTATTGGTAGCTGAGAAGTTTAATCTTGCACCGTGCCTCGAAGTGATTCCGTTTGGGCGCTTTATATACACACATATCCTCACACCATCCCTTCATGCACTTCCATCGATAAACAACTCCTAAATATCCTTAGAGAGTTCTGGATCGCTCATGTCCTTCAGAATTTCCACCAAAAAGTCTGCTAAATCCTGAGCCTTGAATGCTCTGTGAGGCTCCAATGAAAGCTCAAACTCAGCGAGTTTTAAAGCCCATTCAACCATCCTTCTAGATGTCTCAGATCTTTGGAGGATCTTTCTCAAGGGCATGTCAATTTGTAGCACAATTGGGTGGCCTTGGAAGTAATACCGAAGCTTTTGTATAATTAACACCACGACGTATGCTAGCTTTTCCAACCTCAGGTATCAGGTCTCAGCATCTCGCAATATTGTGCTCACATAATAAACTGGGAATTTCTCCCCATCTTCTTCTTCGATCAAAATTGCACCTACAGATTCATCGACCACATTGATGTACAAGTAGAGTGTTTCCCCTGCTTCTAGCCTGCTTAGCAATGGATATGTTAAGAACTTTTTCAACTCCTCAAATGAAGCTTGGAAATCGGTGGTCCATTAGAAGTATTTCAATCCCTTTAAGCTCTTATAAAACGGTAGGCACTATTTTACCGATCATGATATGAAACGTCCCAGTGCGTTCACCTTACCATTAGCTTTTGGACATCGTTGAGATTTTTAGAAGGTGCGATCTTCAGGATTGCTTAAAGTTTTTATAGGTTGGCTTTTATCCCTCTCTACAAGATCATGAACCCTAAAAATATTCCTGAGTACACGTCGAATGTGCACTTCTCTGGAATAATCCTCAAGTTGAATACCTTTAGGGTCACAAAGACCGTGTTGAGGTCTAATGCATGTTCTTCCTCGTGCTGTTCTTGGTGATCATGTCATCCATATAGACTTTCATTTTGTCCCCAATTAGATATTTGAACATATCGTTCACCAACCTCTGGTACGTCGCTCCATCATTGAGTTTTTTAGGAGGTGTCATATTCAGGATTGCTTAAATTTTTTATGGGTTGGCTGCTATCCTTCTCTACGAGATCATGAACCCTAACAATATTCCTGAGTCCACGTCGAATGTGAACTTCTCTAGATTAAGCTTCAAGTTGAATACCTTTAGGGTCACAAAGACCGTGTTGAGGTCTTATGCATGTTCTTCCTCGTGCGACTCTTGACGATCATGTCATCCACATAGACTTTAATTTTGTCCCTAATTAGATCTTTGAACATATCGTTCACCAACCTCTAGTACATTGCTCCATCATTTTTTAAGCTGAAAGGCATAACGTTATAACAATACGTTCTTTCATGGGTGGTGAAACTCGTTTTCTTTTTATACTTTGGGTTCATAGGGATCTGGTGATATCCTTGAGCCGCAGCACATATGGAATAGATGGAATACCCCATTGTTGAATCGATGAGCATGTCGATGCATGGTAGAGGTTAAGAATCCTTCGAACATGCTTTATTCGGGTAAATTTCACCAATGGTGTACAACCTTTGCCTTATTTCACACTTTGGTGTACAACCTTCAATTTGTCTTACTAATACGTACGAACTTATAGGTGACCTCCCACTATGGTGTACAACAGATAAAATGACCAGTCAATGCTCAGTCAACGTGCCACCTCAACTTTGACCGGTCAAAAAGTAAAAAAAATGATAAATTACTTATATACCCTTATTTAAGGAAGACTTTTCTTTATTAATTCTCTTTCTCTCTCTTTGCTTTTCCATTGCTCTTTGTTAGACTCTCTCTCTTTTCTCTTTTTTTTTTCTCTCTCACAAAATAACCATGTAAAAGCTTCAGTTACCAAATAGAAAGTAAACTTGAAAATCCAAATCCAAGTTAAAATCTCAATTTAAAAAACACAGATTAGGGGGTAAATTACATACGTGGTGTACAACCTTTACCCATTTTCACACTTTGGTGTACAACCAAAAATTTGTCACACTAAACTGTACAAGCTTCAGGTGACCTCCCAATAAAGTATACAGCCGGTTTTTGTGACCGGTCAACGCTGGTCAACTATGCCACATCAACATTTTTCATTATAGAATTAAAAAAAAGTGGGACCCACTCTTTATGGAATGACTAATATAGCCTTATTCCTTATAAAATTACTAAAATATCCTCCTCTTCTTCCTTCAATCCCTCTCTCCCATTTCTCTCTCTACGTCTTCTCTCTCACTCCTCTCTCTACCATTTCTCTCTCACTCCTCTCTCTTGAGATCCAAATACAGATAACTCTTATTTTCACCATTTCAGTGTGGTGATAATAAACCTTACATTTTCCTTTCTTTTATCTGATTCCTCTTCTAGTAACCACCCAATTTCCAATTTTGCACTTTTTTCTTCAGTAATTTAGTCTCCACTTTGCCATGATTTCGAGATTCTTAGACTCACCCAACTCTCCCAATTTGTAACAAACCCTTTCACTACTCTCTTCTGAATTATGATCTCATCATTACTAAACTTGGTCGCACCAAAATGTTTAACGAAATGGAGGAAATTCTCCTTCAGGTCAAAGAGGAAACACGTTTTACCCCTAAAGAAGCTTTCTTCTGCAACATCATCACTTTCTATGGTCGATCTGGCCTCTTTAATAATGCGTTCAAAATGTTGGACGGAATGCTGGTGTGTTAAATATGGACGCTAGCAAGTGTACTAGGTCGTATGGAGTATTTGGTAAGACCAAGTGTCGTATTCCACAGGGATTGAAACAAGTTGCTTAAATGAGTTACCTTAATTGTTAGAATTGAACATTTGGTTGAGTTGGCGTTTGTATTAACTAGCATGAATAGGTAAAGTAAACGCGATAAAAGAAAAGATAAATCTCAGAATAAACAAGCACATGCTTAGCACTGCGCCTACGAACAACTATAAACAGACTATTCCATTCATTGAAGTACATCCATATTCTTGATTTGAGTCTCTTTCTCAGTATTCACTAAGGTTCGGTCTCCCATTTCTAAAGATTCTAAGCAAGTAACAATAACCAAGTCTCCTTGCGTTAAGCACAAGCCAGCATTACGAAACAGAACGCATTCATGATTGAAACCTCAATATATGGTAGTTTTCATCTCCGTCCATTACGATATAAGCCACATAGTTAGTTTAGTTACGTCGGAGCACTGTCGTGCCATCCTTGATAACTAGCATATAGATTGGATCCTAATCTACACATTTTGCATACTATAGACAATCATTCATGGATGGAAATACTTTATTAAGCAAAATAGTTACTTACAGTCGTCGTTTATGGTTGGCTAGGCCTGCAAGACGAACTACTCACTCATTCTCATGAGTGAACAACTTGTTCTTCCCAAAATATTCCTTCTGACAGAAAACAAAAACAGAGAATGAAAAGAAAGGAGGCTGAAAACGAGGTGCCCCTTTCTAGCTAACTATTAAAGTATTTATAGGACACAAAAAAAACCTAAAACAAGGGCAAAATAGTACTTAAAGTATATTACAAATGACAACTAAATTAACACCCTCCACTTGGCACAAGATGGATGTTGCCTTGCCATCCACGTTTGCTCTCTCCTTTGTCTTGCTCGACCCACACGTAAATCCGTAACCCACCAAGTTGACCTGTTTATGCTGTTGTTTATGTTGTTTTGTTCTTCTTCTTAGCTGTTCGAGAGGAATCCTTCTTGAACTGTAATTTCTGCCTGTTTCTTCCATTTCTAGTTGAAAACTATAACTTTGAAGCTCTTTCCCATGAATGTTCAGCCTCGTAAACTTGCTCATTTTACTCGTATCAAATTACCCCCAACTTGAGCTCTTGTTTGTCCTCAAGCAACACATCACAAAAAGAGGTGAAGAAATAGGCAGTTTAAACAAGCATAAACAGGCCAGTAGATGCACATTAAAATTCCCAACTAATGTGATAAATTACATGTAGTAGAAATTTCAGGTTGATCTTTAACTAAGCACATAATTTCCCTGATCTATATTACGATCACTTAAGGTTGCTTCTGTTGCACTCTTTGCTCATGGTGTTTAGCTCTTGATTTGGCTGGTTTAAGTCTCTCGACAGCAATGCATGAACAATATAAGTCTGAACTTTGCCCTCCTGTCCAATAGGGAATTCAAACTATTCTTGGCATAATTGAATCATCACAAGGGTAAGGTAAGTTTGGGTGTGTAAAGAGGGTGTGTGGTGGTGTTTGTGGTTCTTGGTTGTTCTGCTAGCGACTTTCAGATGTATTCATGTTTCCTTTTTTTTTATTTTCCTAGAGGAGGAATGTATTATTATTATTATTATTATTATTTTATTTTTATTTATTTTGGATGGAATTCCCTTCTGGTGCGATAGATTTTGGAAACATGGTTTTCAAGGTGCTGACATTTTGAGGCATTTGTAGTTCAGCCATAGGTTTTGATTTGGGTGGTTGGGGATGGGTGATTGAATGTGGAACAAGTGTTTGATGGTGGGTGTATGGGTTGTTCATCTTCTTATACCAACAATTGTTCTATTCCTACTGAGAGGGCAGACAGGGCAAATTTTAACTTAACTATCACATACAAAACGCACTCCAAAAAAATAAATTTGCATAGATATGCATAATTTAGGCACAAGTCTCACTGGTTGTTTGCAACTCACTATGTGATCACCATATTCAGGAAATATATATGCATAGTGTTCAACCAGTCAATCCTATCTATAGAATATCACATCAGTCAAAAATTCTAAGTGCATGGCAACTTAACTGTCAAAACTTATTAAAAACAGCCTAAATGAAAATGGATGGGTGAGATATGGGTGTTGCACACATGGTGGTGGTTATGATGTGCTTTTTTTATGTGGAATGTTTAGTAAGGTGATGCAGAGGTGAAACAAGGTCAATGGGGTGAACAAGTTTACACGAACAACTATTCAGATTGCTAAGACGATGTTCTCCTACCCCCAACTTAAACAAAACACTGTCCTTAATGAGAAACAATATGGGTAGGAAGAACAAACACCAACAAAACAAGCACAACAACAGCAGCAGCAAGTCGAGCAAAGGAGAGAGATAGTTATTGATTACACAGTAGGAGATCGGGAGGACTCAGCATTCACTTTAGTGACAGGTGTGACCTCTTCTTCCATTGCATCATTCCTCTTGACTGGGCTCTTATGTGAATCATCTGAAACAATTATTTTAAGGGCAGTGTTCCTGTTGCCCTCTAAAACGGCTATTCGAGCGTGTAGGGCCTCCATTTCTTGCTCATAGGTGTTTATTCGCTGCTCCAGGACTCGCATGTTGATCAGCACCGTCTCCATACTTATTCTGGCCACGATGCGAAAGATTTTATCATCGCCATAACTGGGTATTGTTTCTTGAAATGCTCGGATTGGTGACACATGCACAGGCTGGGGCATTCCGTCCTCGGACCTCCTTCTTTTGGAAGTGCCAACCAGGTCCTTGTCCTTCTTCTTGTGGTGCTCAGCCTCTCTCCATAGGTACCAAGTACCCTTGATATCACAGCAAATTTCGATGCGCTTCATGACCTGTAAATTCAAAGGTTCCATGAAGGGGTCAATTGTGGGTAAATTACATACGTGGTGTACAACCTTTACTCATAATCACACTTTGGTATACAACCAAAATTTTGTCACACTATACAACCTTTTAGTGACCTTCCACTAAAGTGTACAACATGTAATTTTGACCGGTCAACGCATGGTCAACGCGCCACCTTATCACTTTTAACCTCCTAGCAAATAAAAGTGGATCCCACCTGATGCTAAATGACTAATTTACCCTTACTTATATTTTTTATTTTTATTTTTCTTTTATATTAATTCTTTTCTCCCTCCTCTCTCTCTCCCCTATCTTCTCTCTTCCTCCTACGCGTATTTCCCCCATGGTCGCCGCCTTACCCCCTCTGTATTTTCCCTTTGTGTTTTCCTTCATCATTCTCCATCTACTATAAGTTTGCTAGTTCCTACAGCTTAAGCCAGCCATTTATAATAGATTCAATTCAGATCACAACTCAAGTCGGAGCGGCTACAGCAGATGAACGGCGACGAACAAGTCGCAACGATGAAGACAGAGGTGGAGCAATGACGACGATCCGAAACCGTCAACAACAAAAACATAATCAGAAATCGAAATCATAAAATAAAGTTTCATTAATGAATTTCCTAAAACCTTAAACGGACTTACGAAAGTCAACTTGGAGATGTGAGACAGATTCCAAACGTGAAAAGAAGGATTGAAATTGGAAACTGAGGAACAAAAGCTTCAAATTAAAATCAACAAAGTCAAAAACTCAATCTGATTAAATAAATTAAAAGATAAAGGAAAAGAGAAGAGAAGAGAAACATACCAGAATAAAGCCTAAAGAAAGAAAGAAAAAGAGAAGAGAAGAAACTGGAAACTAAATTAAGGATGTTTGTTTGTTTCAATGAAAAATAATTTACTGAAACCAAAGAAAAAATGGAGCTAAAATTATTAGTAAAGAGAAGAATAAGACACTTGCGAAGGAATTAATGGAGCCTACCTCACTAAAACAGATCCCATCTCTTTCTCTTCTCAGCTTCAAGATTGGATTTTTATTTTTATATTCCAAGGTGGAAATATGAAGTAGAGAAGAAGAAGAAGAAGAAGAAGGAGCCAGTGGAAGAGGCGTAGGGGGAGGCGGAGGCGGAAGAGATATATGGGGAAAAAATAGGAGAGAGAAAAGAATTAATATAAAAGAAAAATAAAAAAATAAAAAAATATAATTAAGGGTAAATTAGTCATTAGTATTAGGTGGGATCCACTTTTATTTGTTAAGAGGTTAAAAGTGATGAGGTGGCGCGTTGACCAGTCAAAATTACCTGTTGTACACTTTGTAGAAGATCACTAAAAGGTTGTACAGTTTAGTATGACAAAATTTTAGTTGTACACCAAAGTGTGATTATGAGTAAAGGTTGTACACCACATATGTAATTTACTCGGCCAATCGTTAGTGTGGTAACCTTGGGGTCAAAGAACCCAAGGTTTTAAGCAATGGTCGTGATGAAGGGACCACAGTATAGACCAACGACATTCTTCTTCTATTGCAATGAGGCGATGTAATCCGTGAAATAATAGCCCACATTCAACGGCTTTTGGTCTCGCAAACAAGCTAAGGCGAACAGGTCGGTGGATAGAACAGTTGCTTGGTGTGCCATGCCAAAAAGTGAGCTAGCGAGTAAATGATGCATATATTTCAAGGAATAACTCTCGATACTTGAGGCCTTTCAGGAGATCGGATTGTATTCAGTCTGACCGGTGATAGAGTGCCAGAACATAGTTGCGTCAAACTCCTTAGGGATTTCACGAATTGCTAAGACATAAGGTTCCTCCTCCAGTTTAGACTGGTCAACGAGACCAAGAAACACGTTCATCTTATGCACTGAGCAGTTCATATGGTTATCCATAAGACGAAACTGGTAGCGCATGTGGTGATTAGGGTCGTGTACTTGACATCTCTTTGGAATGTGGAAATAAAATCCATCGTTAGCTCGTGGTAAGCAAGTTCATCGATGGCCAAAAATCATCACTCTGACTTCTTGGTCCAAACCGACCTCTCGCAGGCTTTCCCAACATATTTGCCTTGTGGCGCAGAGCTCTGTGTTCTGAAAAACCTCGAAGTTCTTTTGCTCGATCTCATCGGAAAATGTTAGGAGTTACTTAGAGAGCACCAGTGAGTCCTGTGTGCTAGAGCTCACGCCAGCTTTCTTCTCCTTGCCCTTGTTCGCAGTGGCAGACCTTGTGTTCTTTCGAGCCATGGTGTAGGAGAGAAGATGAAGAAATTCTTTCGAGAATTATGGTCAAAATGTGAACGACATAGTAAAGTTGGTGCCTTTTAAGCACGAATTGAGAGAGGTATTGAACCATCAGGGGTGGTTCAAATGGGTTTGACCAATCAAAATCCTTATTCCACTGCGAGAATAGGGAATGCATTCATCGTGTTTGGGCACAAAGGTAACTGCATCAGTGCATTGTGACCATTGTGTTTGGTAGCCTGACGTCTGACAAATCCTAATTAAAGGACAAGACGGCTCATGGCGGTGGCTGTCTTTTGAGTGGTGAACAAAGTAGGCATTAGGAATGATTGTTCGTACATCCCTATGTCCTTGAGGGTTTATTTATTATGCCTTAAAAACTTGAAAAGAGAGGATTAGATGGAGTTAGAAATAAAAACTTAGATATAAGCATATTATAAACTTACGTCAATAGACATACCTCAGTCGATGATGTATAATCTTTATTTTATGTAATTTTAGATTTTTTTTCATATTGAGAGAGAGAGACTTACCTCCCCCACTTTCTACGGTTTGGTCAAGCAATGAGTGATTCCCACCGACCCAAGAGGTTCGTGAGCTAGGTAGTGTTTCAATCGTTGGCCATTGGCCTTGAAAACTTCCCCATTGTTGTTCTGGATCTCTATGGCTCCATGGGGGAATACGTGATGGATGATGAATGGTCCCAACCACCTAGATCATAGTTTCCCTAGGAATAGTCACATGCATGAATTGTATAGTAGGACATGCTCGCCTTCTTTGAATTCCTTGGCATGAATACGTTTATCGTGCCACTATTTTGTCTGTTCCTTATACCTTAGTGCGTTTTCATAGGCAAACAGTCTGAATTCATTCATTTCGTTTTATTGTGCATGCCTGTTTTGAGCAATGCCATGTTCATCAAAATTTAAAAATGTGAGTGCCTAATACGCTTTGTGTTCGAGCTCTACCGGTAAATGGCATGTCTTCCCGAAAAGAAGTCGAAAAGGAGACATCCTGATGGGTGTTTTATATGCGGTCTGATAGGCCCACAAGGCTTCATCGAATTTTAGAGACCAGTCTTTTCGTGCGGAATCGACTATTTTCTCTAGAATTCGCTTCAACTCCCTGTTTGATAATTCGACCTGCCCACTTGTTTAGGGGTGATATGGGGTGGCTACACGGTGAGTTACCCCATATTTTTTAAGAGTTTATCAAACAGGGTCTTGCAGAAATGAGACCCTTGGTCGCTTATGATTGCTCTCGGCATTCCAAACCTAGCGAACAATTATTTCAAAAATTTGATGACCACTCTTGCATCATTTGACGGGTATGCACTTGCTTCCACCCACTTGCTCACATAGTCCACAGTGACAAGTATATATTGATTACCAAAGGACATTGGGAATGGCCCCATGAAATCTATGCCCCAAACATCGAAGATTTCGCAAACAACTATGTCGTTTAAACGCATAGCATTTCTGGCCGAAATGTTACATGTGTGTTGGCATTCATTGCACCCTTTCACAAACCTCTGAGCATCCTTATAGATGGTTGGCCAAAAGAATCCAGCCTGAAATACCTTCGCGGTTGTTCGATTTGCTCCAAAATGACCACTTGCTTCCGAAGCGTGACACTGGTGTAAAATTTCTTCACCTTCTTCCCGACTTGCACACCTTTTGATTAGTTGGTCTGCACATAATTTAAACAAATGAGGTTCTTCCCATACATATTATTTTAGCTCAGAATAAAATTTTCGTTTTTGGTTAGTGGAATAACGGAAAGGTTTTATTTTGCATGCCAAGTAATTAGTGATATCAACAAACCAAGAAAGAGTAGAAATGGCAAACAGTTGTTCATTAGGGAAATGATCGAGGATATATGGTTGTTCATGCTCCGTTATGGCCTCAATCCTGGATAAGTGATCAACTGCCAGATTCTCAGAACCCTTCTTATCTTTTATTTCCAAATCGAATTCTTGAAGCAGTAACAACCATCTGATCAGCCTGGGCTTGGCATCTTTTTTGGCGAACAGGTATTTCAATGCAGAATGGTCAGTGTAGACTGTTACTTTGGACAACACTAGATAAGAACGAAATTTTTCAAATGCATAAACTACAACCAGAAGCTCCTTCTCGGTGGTTGTGTAGTTTTGTTGGCCTTCATTTAAGGTCTTGCTGGCATAATATATAGGTTTGAATTTCTTATCAATTCATTGGCCAAGAACAGCTCCCACACTTATATCGCTGGCGTCGCACATAAGCTCAAATGGTGCACCCCAATCTGGTGCAATTAGAATAGGTGCGTGTGTTAACATACACTTCAACTGTTCGAAAGCCTTTTTGCACTATTCATCGAAGATAAAGCTTGCATCCTTGTGTAGTAGTGCAGATAATGGCTGGGCAATTTTGGAGAAATCCTTGATAAATCGTCTGTAGAATCCAGCATGTCCCAAGAAACTTCAAATATCCTTGACGGTTGTTGGAACAACCAATTTCTCAATCACCTCCATTTTAGCTTTATCGACTTCCAATCCTTTGCTTGAAATTATATGGCCTAAAACAATTCCCCCCATCACTATGAAATGGCACTTCTCCCAGTTTAAGACCAGTTGTGTCTCTGTACACCTTTCCAGCACAGCTCCAAATTCTGTAAACAAGATTCAAAGGTCATTCCATAGACTGAAAAATCATCCATGAAAATTTCAACAGTTTTTTCAATCACATTATCGAATATTTCCATCATGCATCTCTGGAATGTCAGAGGTGAATTGCATAGCCCAAAGGGCATTCGTTTGTAGGCAAAGGTCCCATAGGGACAGGTGAAGGTCATCTTTTCCTGGTCCTTAGTAGAGATGTGGATTTGGTTATATCCTGAATAGCCATCCAGGAAACAATAGAATTGATAACCAGCTAGTCGCTCCAACATCTGGTCAATGAAAGGTAGAGGAAAATGGTCTTTTCGTGTGGCCTCATTCAGCTTCCTATGGCTGATGCACATACACCATCCTGTGATTGTTCTCGTAGGGATGAGCTCGTTCTTTTTGTTTAAGACCATGGTGGTTCCTCATATTTTTAGAACAACCTGTACAGGACTGGTCCATACACTATCCGAGATAGAATAGATGATTCCAGCCTCAATCAGCTTTATCACTTCCTCTTTAACCACTTTTTTCATGTGTGGATTTAGTCTTCTCTGCGGTTGAACAGTTGGTCGATGATCTTCTTCCATGAGAATTTTATGTAGGCATATAGTTAGACTGATCCTCTTTATGTCTTCAATCTTCCAAGCCAGAGCTTCTTTATGTCTCCTCAAAATGGTGAGCAATTATTCCTTCTGGTCTTTTGTTAGTGTGGCAGAGATGATAACAGATCGACTGTTAGGTGGATCTAGGAAGGCATACTCCAAATGATCGGGCAGGGGCTTTAGCTCCAGACATCTTGACTCTTCTTCCTTCTTAATGTTTTGTTTTGGCAGAACATCATCTTCCTCCTCCTCCAGGCAGCTTTCATCTATTTCCTCAGTGTGTTATGATTCGAATAGTTGTTCGGTTCTTCAGTCTTATCGGCATCATACTGTTCTTGTAAAAAGGATTGCTCATCTCGTGTATCTAGAAAATAGCATGCATCATCAGAAGCAGGCGCATAACGAACAACTTCATGCATTTTAAACACCACTTCCAGTGGCTAGAAATGGTCATCCCAAGATTATTGGGACTTCCAAGTCTTCAACAATGTCCATTATCACAAAATCGATAGGTAAAATGAAATTTCCGACCTTAACCAATACGTCTTCAACTATGCCCTTAGGATATTGAATAGATCGATCAACTAATTAAACAGTGACCTTTATAGGTCTTGGTTCTCCTAATCCCAGTTGCATGTAAATTTAATAGGGCATAAGGTTGATGCTAGCTCCTAGGTCACAAAGGGCATTTTGAATAGTTAGTGTTCCTATCGAACAAGGTATGGAAAAACTCCCTGGATCTTTCAGCTTCTTTGGAAGCTGTTGTTTGGCTTGTAAAATTGATGAGTTGTCCCTGTTTAGTTGTACTATAGCTATGCTTTCAAGCTTCTTTTTGTTGGTGAGCAGGTCCTTTAGGACCTTGACATACATTGGCATTTCTGATAGAGCTTCAATGAAAGGTATGTTGATATGAAACTTTGTCAACTGTTATAGGAAGCTCTTGTGTCTCTTCTCACAGTTCTGCTGCTTCAGTCGATCAGGATACGGTACTCGTGCCTCGTATTGGGGGCACAGTTGGTTCTTCACTGGCCGGTTGCTTATCTTTCCTTTGTTGTGGTTCAGCTGTTTGCGCCCTCGACTAAGTGTTTTTTCCTGCATCATTATTTTCAAAAGCGTTAGGTATTTCCTTACCTCCTCTGAATGTGATAGCATTGACTTCTTCTTTTGGGTTGGTCACAGTGTTGCTTGGGAGTGTGCCTTTCTCTTTCTAGGCAATGATTGTCGCAAATTGTTGCATTTGAGTCTCAAGGCTTCTGATGGATGACTATGTTTGTTTCATGAATTGCATCATCATGGAATCTAAGTCAGGTTTGCCTTCTTGCTGAGTGGTTGATTGCCTTTGGTACTGTTGGTTAGATGTGCTGGCCTGCTGTGGCCGATAAATTGTTCTTTGGTTATCTTGCCTATATGGTGGTTGAGAAGCTGGTTGTCTTTGGTTATCCTGCCATAAGAAGTTAAGATGGTTTCTCCAGCCAGGATTATACGTATTTGAATAGGGGTTGGGTGGTTGTCTAGCGATGAAATCACACTGTTCTTTCATGGATGCACCTGGTTTGATTCCTGGACAATCTATGGGCCTGTAAGGACCACTACAGAAATCACAACCCTCAGATGCTAGGATCTCAACTGGAAAAGGTGTTTGTGTGTGAACAACAGACACATTCATTTTTCCCATGGTTTTGACCAGCTGGTCCATTTGGGCAGAAAGCCTTGTGATGGCTTCACTATTTGAATCGTTTGACACCCTCTTCCCATCACTTCTCACTGAGTGCCAATTGTAATTAGTGTTTACAGCTTCTTCAATCAACTCGTATAAATCTTGAGGTTCAAGTTCCTCCGGATTCCCATTGGCAACTGATTCAATCTGGATTTTGTATGCATTGGTCACCCCATTGTAGAAATTTTGAACCTGCATCCACATGGGTATGCCATGATTCAGAACTCTTCTCAATAGTTCCTTATATCTCTCCCATGCTTTAGATAGTGATTTATCATCTTCTTGAAAGAAATGAGGAACCTTATTTCTTAGCTTGATTGCTTGTCTTGGAGGAAAATACTTCATCAAAAACAGGGTAGCCATTTCTTCCCAAGTAGTGATTGAGCCTGGTTGTAAATTCTTCAACCAGTTCTTCGCTTTATCCTTTAATGATAACGGGAACAGCTTGAGTCTGATCACATCATCACTCTCATTTCGATTGGTCCGAAATGAGTTGCACATCATGATGAAATCTTGAATGTGCGCATTTGGATCTTCGTTCGGATACCCGCAAAACTGCACAGCTGTTTGTAACCTCTGAATCATTGAAGCTTTGATTTCAAACAGGTGGTTTCCTTCATTGGGTAGCACAATGCACGACGAATGGCCTTCAGTAGATGGTCTGGAATAATCCTTCATCCGCAGTCTCTAATTACCGTTGTTGTTATTATTTCCATTAACCCCATTGTTTTCACCATTACCCTCTTTATGGTTCTCTAGTTGTTCTGGATCTGATATCTCAAGCTCGTTTTCGCGGTTCATTTTGGCAAGTCTAGCTTGTCTGAATAGTCTCCTTCTTCTTCTGTAGGTTCTCTCGATTTCAAGATCCACATGCATAATGGGAATACATGTTCTTCGCATAAACAACTAAAGCTCGAAACAGACAAACTCAATAAACAGGTGGTTATGAGGTAACAGATTAAGCATACAGATTCTTCCAACTTAGATTTAACAATCCCCGGCAACGGCGCCAAAAACTTGGTGTGTTAAATATGGACGCTAGCAAGTGTACTAGGTCGTGTGGAGTATTTGGTAAGACCAAGTGTCATATTCCACAGTGATTGAAACAAGTTGGTTAAATGAGTTACCTTAATTGTTAGAATTGAACAATCGGTTGAGTTGGTGACAAAGTTGAAGCTTCTGGGAATTTTGCAGAATAAACATTGTCATCGTCTACTACATCTTTTCAATTAGAAATAAAAGGAAGAATTAGAGACCTATTAATCTTATAAGGATTAATTAAACTAATTAATTAGAAATTAATGAAGAATTAGGTGCGTTGTTGTGAAGTGTGAAGCTTCAGGTTATGAATTTTCATATTAGGGATTTTGAGAATTGATTATGGAGATACATATGGGTGGGAAGCCTATTGATTTGCTATTAGAGAAGGTTCTTTGTATGAATATATTGTCATCAGTCAAGGAGATTTATAGGTTAAAGACTTGCCACGAAGTAATAGATGAAATCTAAAACCAAGTTGACCATGTCCAGTTGTGGATGACTGGAAACTGGCCCGTCTACTGCTTTCTATCAGAACTGGTCGGGTATAGTTTCTTGTTTTTCATTTTTTTTGCAGAAACAAAGAGAGGGAGGGAGATGAAAAAGAAAGAGTGAGAGAATAAAAAATATTATAGTTGAGAGAGAAAGAAAATGTCTGAGACAAGAAATAAATAATGAAAAAGGAAAGGCAAATTCGGTGAAGGAGAAAAGGGGTAAAAAAGTAAGGTTTATATGGTGGGTCTTATTTAGAGGTAATAGGATAATTTCATATTTAGTGGGTCCCACTTTTCTTAAGGGATAGGTTGAAAATGGGTGACATGGCAATTTGACTTGTATTAGACGGTTAATTTTAACTGATGTACACCATAGTGGGAGGTCACCTATAAGTTCGTACATATTAGTGAGACAAATTGAAGGTTATACACCAAAGTGTGAAATAGGCAAATGTTGTACACCATTGATGAAATTTACCCTGCTTTATTCAGGTCCGTGAAGTCTATACAGAGCCGCCACTTGCCATTAGCCTTCTTGACCAAGATGACATTGACTCGCCACTTCGGATACTGGACGACCTCGATGTGACCATAGTCCAACAAATTTTGGATCTCTGCCTTGATTATTTTCTGTCTTTCTGGGTCGTGATTTATCTTCTTCTGATGAACACATTCCACTGATTCGTCGATGTTCAGTGAATGCATTATGACATCTGGTGATATGCCTATTACATTTGTCTGACACCAAGTGAAAGCAAAAATGTTATCCTTTAAGCAATTAAGGACATCGTCCTTTATTGGTTCTAGTACCTCTACAACTATCTAGACTGGCTTGCCTTCGGCTAACCAAACAATTTTTAAAGCTCCCACAGGCTCTGCCCTTTCTCTCTCCTTTTCTTTTTGATCTTTGACATAGGGCTTCATGTTACAGAATGCCATTTAGGTATGGTGGGCCACCACTTGGTTGCCCTGAGCTACAACAATACCCTTCTTGGTCGAAATTTGTCAGGCCAGATACCGATGGACAAAGCTCCGACAAAACTTAATAGTAGGGGCCTACACCCACTATTGCATTATAAGGTAAGGTTGTGTATATACCAAGAACTCGGCTTTAGTCCTCCATTTTTGTCATGAGTCTCCTATATCTCAACCTCGAGATGAATTCTAACCGACAATGAGATCATGTGTCCACTGCTTCCTACTAATGGGACCGTGTTGGGAGTCAACTTGTTCTGACTGCTTGATAAGCTTTCAAACAATTTTCTTGTGATCATGTTGATTGAGCTTCCAGTGTCAGCAAAGACTCTCCAAACCTTGAAGTCTACGATTATCATCTCGATGACTAAATCATCATCATTCCACTAATCCAACTTGTTTTTGAGATTGCCAAAATAAAAGTCTGACCAAGTCTTTCACATCTTTTCTAGACTGGCGATCTCTCTTCCTCTTGGGGCCCAATCCTCCTACTATAATATTGTTGACCCCTTTCGGCACTCTCCATTCAGCTTTCTTCTCCTTTTAGGAGCCTTCTCCGTACTCTTAAGGAAGTCATCTAACTTGCCACTCTCAGCCATCTTTTCCAGATTTGCTATCAGCTGTCTGCCATTCTTTATATCATGAATGTCGCTCTTATGAAAGTCATAGAAGGTCTCATTGCTGCCCCCCAAGGTCTTCTTAAGCTTAGCTGAGTACTGTATACGTAGCTTGTTGTCTTTTACCCAGTACAACACTTCCTTTCTAGGAGCGTTAAAGAGGATAAAGTCATGCCTCTTTGCTCCTGATGCTTTTATTGATCCTTGTCTTTGTGGTCTCTCTCCTCCCCTTCGACAGATTTTTATCATTGGTCAGACCGAGGCGATCCTTCAATAGAGGGTTTGATTTGTCCTTGTCCCAACTAGTGTAGCTTATTGTCCTCTTCATCATGTCCTGGAAGTCTCGGGGCCAAGTTGTGACAATACTTTACTGCAAGGCTCTGCTCCAGCAGTTTCCTGCCATGGAATCTATTGCACCTCTGAAATTGAACTCTTTGATACCCATTGCCGGAGCCTAAAATCGCTCGATGAACTAGGCCAAATTTTCACCTTCTGTCTGGACCATCCGATTTAGATCTTGCATTGTCTTTCCCTCGAGGATAGATGTTACAAATTGCTCGATAAAAAATGAAGCCATCCAGTTGAATCTCCGAATGGGACATGGGAGGAGTTGTTCATACTAGTAGGTTGTCAAATCCGTAAGAGTGGTTGGGAAGAGACGGAAGAGAATAAGCTCGGTAGCCGTTATTTTTTCCATCGTTCTTCTGAAGTTCTTCACGTGGGTTGTTGGATCCCATACGCCCCCGTACTCTTTGAAAGTGCTTCAGCTGACGCTTGATTTTTGTAGAAAGTGGGGCGCATGTATCAGTTATCTCCGAAGGTACTGTCTTATTTTTGGACTCCTGCAGATCCTTTTGGATGATCTCATATATTTCGCGTTTGCTGATGGGCCTGTCATCCTCCTCCTCGTCTGACATCTACCTTTATCCTCAACTTTCTCGAATTGGACGACACCTATGAGGCTCATTCTCACCTTCTCATCTCTGTCTCTAGAATGAGTCTAGGCTTCTTCCTTCTCCCCCTCTCCGGCTCTTCTCCTTGCCTAGGAATTTTTGGTGTCAAATCCATGTATTGGTCAACTTGGAGCGTGAGTACTGGCCTATTGCGCGCACCATTACATGTCCTTCGAATGGATGGACTTCGCATTTGAGAACACAACCTTTGAATTGATGGACTCCTTACATATTAGGCAGCCAGTCAGAAGAGATGATGGATTGTGGCACAAGTATTTTCACGGATGGCACGACGTATAGCCTCCCCTCACACTCTTAGTTTTTCCTTCATCTCCACCATTTTCGATGCGTGTTTTGCTCTAATGTCATCCATCTCATGTTGAACATGGTTAAGGTTCTGGCTAAATTGCCTGCTGATTTCGTCAAGGAGCCTCTCTTATTGAGGGTCTATATGTTCCCGATGGCGTTGGTCATGGTAGACCAGACGAGAATCTGGTTGAGATTACACCATGCCCTCCTCTTGGATGATTGGCCCTAGAGGGTGACTAATCGATTGGGCTCACTATGTAGGTGGAAATATTGCTCTCATGGAGGATGAATAAGTACACTCACTCACTACACCAATGATGTCGAACAATTGAACAATCTTATGGAACCTCCTTCATTGGCTTCAAATAAGAATAACAGTTAGTCATAGAGGCTGACATCAGGCACACCCGCTCTGATGCTTAAGTTAGTAAGGGTAATTTAAGAATATTGACAACTATTGTTTCTACACATTTCATATGAATCTTATACTAGTGGCTGTCAATAATAACTACAATTATTCTAAGAAAGTGTCCTAACAAGTCATCGGAGATGTCAACGTTCAAGTGACTCTATTATATCCTCATTTCATTGGGTCTAAGGCTTTCAGGCCTTTGATGTGTTCAGCGGCAAACTCAGTCATGTATCTCGTGTTCTTTACACGACCGTTCATCTTGGTCTAACAGTTGCCCTCTCTCAACCATACGACTACTAAGACGAACGATAAGAATGTCATTTATGTTTTTAGAATATATTCTTTTCTCTAAATCAAACGATTCTTGTAAATCTTACGGATCGGACGATTCTTGTAAGTGTTCCAGATCCGAAGAGTTGACATTGATCACCATGCAAAAGATGTTTTTATAAAATATTTTTTAAAGTATTACTCAAAAGATAAATTCTATTGTGGAGTGAATTAATGTGCCATCATCTGGATGGACAAAACCAGCATTGATTGACCAATGGTAAAAAAATTCCACTCAAAAAACTTTATTAGCAATAAGCCTTCAAGATCTACAGCATCACGTATTGGTAAACCCCTCCTTTGCTCATCGAGTTCAACTATTACGCCAATGGAGTTTCCGTTTCTAATTCTCAATATAGCACTTCCAAGACTCGGATTTTTTTTGTTCAGCAGTTTGAAAGGTTGACCTATTCGGGAATCTCTATTCCATGATCGGAACGGGGGGGGGGGGGGGGGGGGGGGTACACGTGGCTACTCTTTTTGTTTTTGATTAGATCAAGGGGAAATAAGAACAGTAGGAAAGAAGAGCTTTCATGTATTGGTCGATATTCACTCTTTTTTCTTGTTGATAGAAAAAAGAGTGAATTCTTTTTTCCGTGAAAAAAAAAAAGTTCAGCAAGGCTTGGACTATGCTATGTATGAATGATCTTTTCTATTTCATAGAAAGAAAGCAAAAGCGATTCCCGTAGTAGCGGCCTGTGGATTATTTTCTGGTGCAAAAACAGGCTTCCTCCTATCTGGATATTGATATTTTGTGCCTACAAACTCCCACTTTGATTCCACCATTTCCAATCTCATGACCATGCAAGGTACTTTAAAGCTTAATACATTGTTTTGAATTTGTCCAAAAAGCTTAATTAACCCCTGAACTTTTAAAATATCTCGATAGCTTCCTGAACTTGCATAAAATGTTTAGTTAGCCCCCTAAACTTACGTAAAATGTAACTAATTTATCACTCGATTACAAAACAAATAAGTTAAATGCGAAAAATGTATTGCACGCATTTAAAAAAAAAAAATAAAACAATCAAGATCGGGATATTACGGTTATAATATTTGAGAATACAAGATTTATAATTGAGCAAGTAACTTTATTTTTACTCTATTCTTGAATTATGTAATAACATTTTAAGACACATGGAATACATGTTCCGCATTTAACTTATTTTTTTACAACTGATCAATTGGTTACATTTTACACAAGTTCAAAAGACTAACTAAACATTTTATACAAATTCAGAGAGCTATCGAAACACTTTGAAAGTTTAGGAAACCAATCAACCTTTTTAGATGAGTTCACAACACAAATGATGTATTAAGCCTACTTTAAATATTCCAACATGCTACTTGGATTAAACATTACCAGCTACTATGGCTGCTCCCATTGAGCACTTAAAATATTTTGCAATTACCAGCACTTATATAATACTCACTCCGTTCCGTTCCATTTCATATTACATGTCTTTCTATAGTTGCACAAAAATTAAAAATATTAAGAAAGACTTTGTCGCTACTTATTTATTGATTCTATTATTTATTTATTTATAATAAATCCTTTAATCTAACTAATCTCTATAAACCCGGGTTTTTTTAGTAAAAAAAATGACTTAATATGTATTAATCATGTTAAAATAACATATTATAAAAACAAAAAAAATCTCTACAAAGACGAACCTGAGGAAGTATTACTTAAGTGCCTGCCCCATTGCCTGGGAATTGCTTTCCAAAAAGAGTATGGGAGAAACGCAGAATCCTAAAGATACTTGACAGAAAATGTCACTTCCCAACACAACTCATGCAAGAAATAGCTGCTAAGCCATCGCAATTCCCCTCATGGAGAACGGTGATGAGGGCAGAAATTTAACAATTAAAAGACAAAAGAAAAAATAAAAGCACGCTCACCCATGTAAAATATTGGGCCTAAAACAATGGAATACGATATCTCAGTTCAAAGTCGCATTAACTACCAAGAGTACAACATTCTAATCCAAGTTAAAGAGCATTTCTGCTGTCATATAAGACAGAAACTGGGTACTGCCCAAACTCAACTTCACTCGCTGTGGAAAACACTCATTTAATTAGTCACCAATATTGAAAAATTCTGAGTAAATCCACATCTTCATACTAACATAATCATGTGCCTGGTGCTGCAGCTTCCTTCTTCTCTTCCACGTTACTGCCTGGTTCATCTATCTTCAAAGCTGCTTTTGCACTATCTGGCTTCGCCACTTCATCTATAATACAAATTACAAATGACCATAATTACCAACCAAGTAATATGTAGATAAACAGGGAATGGAGAATGACAAAAAACTAGCACAAATTACACAAAGGACAAATGCTTATTGCTGTTGTCCTCAATTGAGACAGGACATTAAAAAACACAATCCTGACTAATCACATTCGAGAAACTTGCAAAGCAACTAAGCATTTCATACATGCTTATAACTTAAATTCAAACCCAATCCAAAATAGAAGTTTCCAATTGTATAATTTGTCACATCAATCATAGATCAGCTTCAAATATCTTAATTCCTACCTTCATCGTCGCTGTCATCAAATTCACCCATATCATCGCCCATGCCACCCATGCCCGGCATTCCACCCATGCCGCCCATGCCCGGAAGTCCACCCATGCCCGGCATTCCACCCATGCCCCCCATGCCTGGCATTCCACCCATCCCCGGCATTCCACCCATTCCCCCCATTCCACCCATGTCTCCCATATTAAAATTCTGCAAAAAATTCAAACTCGGATTTAAACAATGATTATCCTCCAAATTGAAAATTTCAACTCCAAACCAGCGAGCTAGCACTCACAGAAAAATCCATCCCTCCCAGGTCCAAGTTCCCACCTTGACATATGAAACCAGATGGAAAATATAAGCAAATCAACAATTATGAAATTCAGTAAATTCTACTCAAGAAATAAAACACAGGATAGGCAGGAGTATACCATCATCTTCATCTTCATCAACCCATTTGTCCCAATCTACTTTGACATAATGTGGTAGCTTGCCATCCCCGCGCAATAGTTTCTTCCACCAGGCTTTCTCTGCCTTCTCCAAAATGCAGAATATGCTCCTTACCCCAATATTAATTTTGCTTTCCTAAGAGAGAAAACAACATATAGGTGTTGGAAAAAAAAAGAACACTAATCTAGGGAACCAAAAGAAGTATCCAAATTTCTACTACTACTACACCAAAACGACATGTATGAAACCCTATAAAACTAATCTCACATGCTTAGACCTCTGTTGCATGGAAACCTGGATTTTGAAAAGTTTCAGTTCCTGAAACTCTCAGAAGCCAAACTTCACATTTCAGGTAACTTGCTACAATTTAGAAATTAGAAACTTGTTTCTCAAAATGCAATGTGTTTTTAGAAGGACATGACACATTATAGAATCTTCTAATCAGTTTATCATGTGCCAGTCACATGCATTATATCCATAAATTTTTATATAGCATCTCCCTCGAGCTTTGAAAATTAAAAAGCTTTCTCTAATTCTTTTCCTATTATGTGAACATGTAATTTTTCTTATTTTATATATGTAATTATAAATAATTTTAAAAATTATAAATATACCCTATAATTTTAGCCTTTACACGTTTCGTGTTCCCTATATTTTTTACAAATACCGTTTCCCAGTTTCCGAATTAGTTTCTGCTTGGTTTTCTTCCATGCAACATAGGCTTACACAAGTCATATAACAGTGATCATGTAACTGCCAAAGAATGCACTCATTTACATGATGAATTGACAGATATCTCCACTCATTTTAAGTAAAAAAGAGTAATTGTCAAACCATAAGAAATGTAACTGTTAGCCATGTTGCTGTGTACTAATGGATGATGCAGTTAACAGTCAAAATAGAATATACAGACATATCAATAGCAGCCCCTGAATGCACATTTCATATTAAGAATCTTACCTCAACATTAACCTTATCAAAGAGCTCCAACGTCAATTCATAGGAATTATTTTCTGCTCCAGCGCTAGCAGAGAATTTAAACACGCCTTCTGGCTCAAGATTGACCTTTGCATTTTTGGCATCTGGTAATTGAACTGTAATGAAGACTTTGTCCACTCTCTGTGCCCACTTTACCTCAGGATGACGACTGGAGGTAAAATCATAGAAATCATTAACAATTTAAGGAACAAACATTCAAGTATTAATCCCAAATAGGCAACCGTTGTTATCCAATTGCATACATCAGTTAAGTTCTCCATCTCCACCACATCATTAAATAAAAAAAAAATAGTAGATCACAAATAGATAATCTCAAGCAGCGTGTTAAAACAAAACAAATAACAGGCTAGCCTCTTCTCTGAAGCTCGGATTAGCATCAGAGAAACCACAAATTTCGAACTCCAATTCCCCATTCAGCAAACCATGTTTAATTGAAACCTCCAAGGGGAAAAAGTAAAAGGAGAACAGCAAAAACAAAAACCGACACTCATTGCAAACCCTATTCCTCTTCTTTCTCATCAAAATCCATATGAGCTATATTAATACACTCGGATAAACATTAAAACGACGCAGCGCAATAAATTAAACAAAACCAGCTAAGATTTGCAGAAACCAAACAGGAAAAAGTATTCGGGGAAGAAACTGAAGAAAAAAACGAAGCAGAGGCAAAGTATAGCTTGAAGAACATCTAGAATAATTTTTATATATATAAACAGCATCTGCCATAATTAATTAAAACAGATGTTTGAGGGAAGAACGGAAGCTTACCTCATATTTTTTTCTGTGAAAGGAAAGTAAAATGTTTAAAACCCTAGATAGCACAGTTTACTGGAAACGAAGGACAGCCTGTGTGGGATTTATAGGCAGAGGGAGAAATAAAGCGTGAGCGTAATTTCTTTCTAGTACTTTCCACTAGATTTTAAAATTGTAAATCCAGTGCGGCTGACTCTACCCTAACTATTGTACTTTTGGAATCCGAAATCCATTATCAAAAATCAAGATCAATTAAACAATGAACCGACGAAATTGAACGGTGTTGCGCCTCTCTGCTTATTCACAAAAATATCACGAGATACATAGTGATTAAGACGATGGGCTTTGAATTGCACTCGCCTGGTTTCCATGGATTTGTGGGCTTGCGAGTCCAAATCATGTCACTTATTATTTTGGATTTTTTTTTTAAATACTAAAACAAAAAAAATGTCAAAACACAAAAAATCCTTAAAATACTAAGGTATACATTTCTAAAAAAAAAATAAAAAAATCCACATATGTTTGCTACTGACATTTTATATAAGAATCAAAGATAACTAAAATACAATATTGATATCGTGCAGAATTTACGTCTCTGTTAGGCGTCGTTGGGATCGACGGGGGACACTTCAATGTCAAAATCAGTAATATTCTTTAGAGAATAAAAAAAATAATCACAAGGTAGGGTTTAGAATAATGTACCTCAATGCCTTGGGACATGGCTATTTATACTAGGATTCTGTAACCATCAATTAGTAACTAAAAATCCCTTCATTTAATATTCTTTTAATGTAAGATTGTTACATTATTTATGTCCGGTTGTTAGCTCATTTATGGAGCTATTTTTAGTCATTGATGATGTCAGTTTTCCTCTAGAAATCGGCATCGACATCCTTGAGCTGATCAAGGTTGAATGAATGCTGACCTCATAAAGGCTTTTGGCATTTACAAGGTGTATCTGTATATTGAGATTCCTTCAATGCGTATGGCTTCCTTTATACGCCATCTAGCTGGCGGACCTCGACTGGCGGGGAGGTTTAAATACTCTTTTGATCCTTTAATTATGAGGATCTTCATGGATTTGCTCTTGGATAATATTTGGATGCTATCAAACATACTTCAAAAAAAATACAACATTTTTTATACTTTGGATTATAAAAAAATAGACTTAACACATCAAAAGCCCCCTGAACTTGTCCAAAAAGCTTGATTGGTCTCTCATCATCTCAGCAATGATCCAATGTGTTGCATTTCTTACTTTTCTAAACTTCTATGATTTTTTTTCTTTCTTTCTTTTTAATTTTTTATAACTTTTTTACATAAACTTGAAAAAGGATGACGTCGAAGAAGTAAGAAAAAAACAATTGTCATTCTTGTCTAATCGTATGATAAGGTTCTCATGTTTATCGAACGATAAAGTTCTCAGCTCATCAAATACCTAGGTTTTTGGCTTTTTGATATGTGCTTAGGTTTAGGAATGGCTACTAGTACGAGTTTTGCAATGGATCGTATTGATGCTTTGTGTTCGATTAACTATCAACAATTTTAGGAAAAATGGGGCGGTGATTGAGGCTGATAGCATTAAAGATCAAAGGGAGAAGTCCAAATGGTGCCCCATATGTAAGTTTATGATCGAAAAGGTTATCAGTTTCCTCTGAATAAAATCAAGGCAAAAAGCATCCTGAGGCCCCTGATCTTTCATTGTTTGGTGCATTAAGCCCTCGATCTTTTATTTAGACACATTGAGCCCCTGATCTTTCACCATTTGGTGCATTAAGCCCTCGATCTTTCATTTAGACACATTGAACCCTTGATCTTTCATATATGGGTGTATTAGGTCCTTCCATAAATCAATTAATATATAGGTTTATTAAGGGCATGTTTGGTGTGACAACAAATGATGTTCTAAAAATAACAAATTCTAAAATAAAAAATATATTATACAAATTAATAAAAATTAATAAAAATAAAAATAAAAAATTTATTGAACACAATAAAACCTTGTTTTTCGATAATTATGTTCTAAAAATAAAAATAATGTTAAAATTAAAGCACATTTTGTAGAAATAAGAAGGGTAATTTTATCAATGACAAGTAACTACAAACAACTGTTCATGAAAAGAACTTTTCATGAAAAGCTCCAGAGAAAATGCGAAATGCTGCAGTTATATAAACCTAACCAAACATGCCCTTAATAAACCTATATATTAATTGATTTATGAAAGGACCTAATACACCCATATATGAAAGATCAAGGGCTCAATGTGTCTAAATGAAAGATCGATGGCTTAATGTACCAAATGGTGAAAGATCAGGGGCTCAATGTGTCTAAATAAAATATCGAGGGCTTAATGCACTAAACAATGAAAGATCAGGGGCCTCATGATGCTTTTTGCCTAAAATCAACAATAGCTTCTTTATGGCGACATGACAAAAAGGGTGTTTATTAAGGATCTAGGTTCGTATACATGCCTTTTTCAATTCTTCCATGAGTTAGACATCCAACATGTAACCATGGACTTTTAATAATCATTTAGTGGTTACAGAGCATATTACTAGGGACATGCATCCATTATATGTTCCTTTGTTCAAGATGTCAATCTAGGTCCAAATCCACAAATTGCCAGTCGATTTTATGTTGTCGAGAATAGGGAAAATAATTGGGGATTTGTTGCAAAAGTAGGTCCTAAGAACTTTTATGGCATATAGAAGTCTTTTATACGAATTCATGTGTATATGTATATTAGAGCATCACACAAAAGGAAGTTGAAAATGAAAATTCATAAGTGACTAGTTTGGGGTCCAACTTAGGTACGAGCATCTTCTTACATTTTGTTTCTTTTGTTGTATAATTGGTCACTCAAATCAATTTTGTGAAAAAGTTATGCGATCTTCCGATTGAGAGAACATGTTAGAAATTTGGACCTGGTTACAGGCAAACCCGATATGTGGTATTTCTACTGCTATTTCAAAATGTGTATTGATTTCGAGCATGTCTGACAAGATTTTATGGACTGAGCATGTTGGAGTACGCCCTAGTCTAGAGACGTTATATCTAACGAAACTGTTAATTATAAGGTAATAATATATTAAGTCAGCTTACTTGTGCAAAATGATTAATAGAGTGTCCAAGATTAGTGATCTGCTCAAGTTTGGCGGGTTGATGACCTTGTCAAGTTAAGCTATGAGACATCAAGATACTAATCTGAATATCTCTAGTCTGTTAGTGCCATGAGAATGATAGCTAACTAAATACTAGTATGTGTTTGATTGTATGGTGTTTCACCGGTTACAGACATTGTATGTCAAATCATGGGCATTAGGGTTTATGAAACAGTAAACTCTGGATTGATCTATATGAACACCATAAGAGGATTTCTTGCCTAGGGGTGTTGAAGGGTGTATACTTTGTCATGCCTCTTGAATTCCTCCTACCTCTAAATGGTGGGTCCGTAACCTTTTCTTTGTCTTTCCTCCTGGATTCGCCTCATCCTTTCTTTTCTGGCGAATCAGGAATCCTATTGATGTCGTCTATCTCCATGAACCTTTTGCATCTTTCCATCAGCTCTACAAGGCTCTGTGGCTTGTGCATAACTAGCTTTTCATGTAATCTCTTGCATCTAGTATTCTTTATCACCGCCTCCACAACTGTATTGACATCAATATTAGTAATTTTAATGCATAGTTTATTAAATTTGTCTATGTATTCTCTGAGAGGTTCTCCTTCTTTCTGTTTGAGCTCATACAACGTTCGATAAAATTCGTGGCTTAGTTGTTCCCAGTCGTTAATGGATCCACCAGCAAGTGATTGGAACTAATTGTATGTTGATCCCTTAAAGGTTGTGGAGAACATTCTACATAGGATCCCTTCATTAGCTCCATAGATGTCCATCAATTCCTTGTACTGCCTTGTATGGGCCTCCGAATTGTCTTCTCCTTTGTACCGAGGTAGGTTGGGAGCTTTGAATCGCATGTCCGCTTCATAACTAAGGATTCACACCGTAAAAGGTGAATGTTTGTTGACTTGATGGGCATATCTTTTAGCATTTTGGTTTTGCCTCAGCAATTCTTACTGGACTTGTGCTTATACAATAGCATTGAACCGTCGTGGTGAAATCGATCCTTGATTTCTCCATCTGTAGTTATCACGTCGGGGATCCGGCGAGTGCTTTGAATGGGAATGGAATCTATCTCTATATTGATGGGGATCTCGATAATATTCAGGCGAACGCTCTAGGCGTGATCGAGATCCACTATAAGAAATTCATTCTATAACGACCAAATTTAACGAAGGTACATAGTTAAAAATGCTTTTCTATGTGGGTAAAAAAGTACTCTCGCTAAAACTCTACATTATTAACGACCGTAAATTAAACTTCAAGTTAATAACATATATTACGCACGTTATTAATCTATCATTTGTTAACCACTAAAAAATACAATCGTGATTATTCCAAAAACTTGGCTGTAAAAACTTAAAAAAAAGTTATAACTTTTTTCTTCCTTTTGCCCAAAAGAAAATTTCATTTTGCTGAAATTAAAATAGGTTTGGCGCTCAAGATAATTAAGTTGGATAAAAAAAAACCTAAAACCATTTTAATCCCTAAAATAATTAACGCTAAGTTTTTATAAGAAATTTGCAATCCCAAAACCCCGCGTTACCATCTCCATCGCCGCCCACCCTATCACCATCTCCATCGCCGCCTACCCTGCCATCATCTCGACCACCTCTAATCATGTCGCACCTCTTCTAGTTCCATCTCCTCTGCATACTCTGTAAGCAGCAGCCTAGAAAACCTTTACCAATCACAAGGAAATGAGCATCGAAGTCGGTATCCTAGAAAACCTTCACAAGCAGAATCAGTGTCGAATCCAGAATTCGTATCACTCAGGTAATTTGGTTTATTTGTTAGATTTATGCTGATGAGAAATATTGTTCATATATCAGTGAGAATTGTTCTACTTATTTGAGAGAAGTTACAAAATAATTGGGTCAATTTTTGTTTTCTTAAACTCTGAAATTTGCAACCTATAAATTAGATTGATAAGTTTAAGCTTCAAGGTGGTTTATTACTAGTTAAGGTTAGAGAGATATGGGGGATGTGTCTATTAGTATTGAGGTAATGGTTTGGGCACAATTGAATAAAAGATCAGAGTGAAAAAGGAAAGCTACTTAATAATGGGATTTAAGTTTTTCAATCATAGGTTGTTGACGTAATTGAATAAAAGAACAGGGTGAGAAAAAAAATTATTGCAGAAGACGACGTCTTCTTCATCTTCAATGAAGCTAAAGGACATGGAGGCGACAGCGGGTCCAAACAGCAAGCTAGATGTGGACGAAGACGGCAGAGACCATCATGCCCACCACCCTCAAGAATCTGATCACTCAAGCGATGGAGGGTAATATGACATTCTTATAATATCCATTCATTTTGCATTTATCTATGATTGTTAATGGATAACTTGCATTGATTGTTATTCTGTACTGTACTTCACATTCTGAATAGGGGATTTTTTGGTGAAATTCCATAATGTAATCATTATTCAAGTTAAATCCTCCAAATTTGATCTCATCTCTATTAGTTTTTTTTTATAATTTTCATTGTTAAATGAATCTAAAAATCCATCTTGAGTTTGAAACTTTTGATTTCAGGGGCCACATTCTGAAAGTTAGAAAAACTTGCCTCTTTGAATAACGAGAACAAGCCAATTTAATCGCCTATACTCTTGCATGTTACACAAGCAAATGAGGAAAGACAATAATTTTTTTGAAGATCCTGCTTATGCAGTTTGGCTACGTAGTTGTTACTCATATTATCAACTGAGTTTTTATTTTCTTTCGTTCACTTTATATAAATGTTTTATAGTATGTGCTTTTGGATTGGAGACTAAAGGCGTATTGAGATTTCACAACAAGCACAGTGGAGGTGAAAAAGGAAGAAGAGAAAGAACAAAGGAAAATGATTATTAGAGCCCATGCCCAAGTTACAAGAGTAAAGTTTCTCATCTTCACTGACAATTCAATCAACTTTTTTGGCTTCTAGTATATATCTAGTTAATAGACAGTTGTAACTGGAGGCAACAGTACTTTTCAAATTGGCAGGTGAGCGACAAATCGATACTCATTTCCTTGTAGTTTGTCAAGCGTCTCCATGATTATTTTAGACATCATATGTAGTTTTTTTCAGGCAAAAGTACTAAAGAAATGATTGTTATAACTAAAATATATGAAGATAGGAACTAAGTTAAAATAATAAGTGCAATGCACAAGGTGGTTATGCTCAATTTTTTCACCACTAGTTGACCCTTTCCTTGATTCATTCCTTGTTATGGAGCATGTGCCTAATTTTGTTTTATCAGGTATTTGGTTTTACAAATACAAGACCATGCAATCCAATTGCTAGAGGTCAAGGTGAAATGGGTTCTAATACAATTAATCAGTTGGCCATTACTTTTTCTTCTAATCCGAGCTTAATTGCGTTTGCACAACTCTTGTGACCCCTCATGGAATAGCACGTGAGTGCAACGATCTCCCCATCTCATTTTAATGCTACCATCATGTCACGACATCCATGTTGTGTTTGATCTCCAGCTTAGTCACATCTGATAGTTTGTACACTAATATCATGCTAGTTGATAGATGCTGATATTTGGATGATGGGTAATGTGAATAATTGAATTGTTTGGGTAAGCTGTGGTGAAGGCTAGTGCTTATATTTTATGTTCTCAGTTCAAACCATCAATGTCTCTTGGTTTTGTTTCTTTTTCTAAACTAAAGTTTATAGAACAATAATTAGTATTTCCTCTTATTTTTGTTGTTGTTAAACATGTTGTAAGAGATGTTATCATGTTAATGAATATGCCTTCTTTTGTTGTCTAAAACAAATCATCTCTAATTTAACATTTCGACAAGAGAACACCATTGTTGATGAACCTGTGGCTGACCTATTGAAGTATCTGAAGAACATGCTTGATACTGTTGTTGTAAGAGCATGACTACTCATGTGGACAGAATCCGCTATAGCAACTTGTTCTAATAATAGCAGATGGTTGCTTCCACGAAAAGGTAGTGATAACATTGTGATATTATCCCAAGGACTAAAAGGGATATTCACCTCAAGAACGCCGCGTATTGATCCCCGAAGGGGAGCCGGCAGGCGGATCCCCACGAATCTGCTTGGAGAGATCCGCTGGCGGACCTATGAGGCGAATCTCTTCATTCACCTGATTCGCCGCTGTAACGGCTGGTCGCCGACTCAGCCATAAAGATCATTAATGAGTTATCAATTAGCTAACCGCCAGGTTAAAGATAACTTGTAACCGCCATTAATGGAGCATTAATGGAGGCTTTCTAGTTGCCTGAAGGTTACGACTTCCTAGCTATATATAGCCTGATTCCCTAGGCTATCAAGGTACACATTCTCACAACCTTTGTCAATTCAGTTTGTTTCCTTGATTCACCTTACTGACTTTGGCATCGGAGCTTCCCCCCGTCGAACCCAACGACGCCCCCACAGGGACGAGAGTTGATCGGAATTTCCCTACCAGTTATCAATCGGTGCGGTGAGCGTGGAATCCTTAATCAAACAAAGGGTTTTTCGTTCACATTAAGAAACTATGACGACTGGAGATCAGAATCCCTCTTCAGGGATTGAAACACCATTAGTTATACCATCTAGTGCTGGCCGCACAGATTCGACTGTTCCTGCAACGCACATCGAAAGTAGTATGAACCCTGATGCTTTCATCAACATGTGTGCACAAGCCATCGGAGAGCGGTTTGGACCCGAGACGGGGAATCGCCTGCGGTCGTTCATGACCCTTCCTCCACATTGGAGCATGGCGTCCACATCAACTGTATCATCCTGGCCCTTGTTAAACTTTGGACCAGGCGCCCAGAGTTCTTCATTTCTCCAAGCTCACAACACGGATTCCATGGTAACTACTACGGCGGCAGCTGGAGAACGACAAATCAATCGAGAGTTATTCCCTGGTGGCGCAGAAGGAAGTCAAAGGAATGATTCAACCCTTCTGGGCGGATCTACGGGTCCTGGATTAAATCCATGCGGGTTCGATATCCCAAGGCGCCCAAGGACGAATCTATCCCTTGGCGGATCTCAGGGGCGAACACACAAAAAGCGTAGAAGGGAGAAAAGTAGGCGGTCTAAATCACCTTCGCCTCGACGACCGAGATCCTCACGTCGGGGCAGATCGCCCCCATCTACTGGTCGTAGATAGAGTAAAAGGCCAGCGGAGACGCCCCATTCGAGTGGACCACCACCCCTGCCACCCTCAGGAATTGTTGGACACATCCCGTCGGGAAGCCATGGAGGAGGTAGTGGGCAGGCTCCCCCAGGAGGGGGGGGGGAGGAGGTAGTAGCGGAGGAGGAGGCGGACGCGGAAGCGGAGGAGGGCGTTCGCCATCAGATCCATCATCTGGGTCAAGTTCTTCTTCTTCTCCAAGCAGATCTCCACGAAGGGGTCGCCCAAGGGCGGATCCGGAGAATTTCGATGATAGAGTTAGAGCTCTGGTGCTCCGTATGAATGAGGAAAATGCCAGGCATAATCCGTTCGCCAATAGAGATTCGCCTTTCGCAGCTTGGATTGAGGCAGAGAAAACTGATAGAGCTTTTAAAATACCTAATCTAGCCATCTACACAGGTGTTGACAATCCGGAAGCTCACGTCAGAAAATACCGAATACTGCTCAAACTCAATCGTGCCACTGAGCATGTGCTCTGCAAAATGTTTGTCACCACGCTAGGAGGTCCGGCCTACGGATGGTTTCAGTCTTTACCTCCGGGCTCAATAAACAATTTTGATCAATTGAGCAGGGAATTTTGTGCTAAATTCGCCGGTTGTATTCCTCCAGTGGTTAAATCAGGAAAGCTTTTTGAGTTAAAGCAGAAGGCGAATGAATCCCTTCGGGAGTACGTAGACACTTTTAACCAATTGTGCATACAAATCATTGATGTGGATATCTCCGTAGCAGTGGAATGTTTTGTGAGAAACACCACTTGTAAAAGCTTGCAAGAAGATCTAATGCGAAAGAAACCCACCAGCATGGCAGAATTGATGGAGCGTTGTAAAGACTTTATCGAGGTGGATGACATTCGCCGAGGATCGCAGTCATCGCCCAAAAAGGATAAGGGCGAATCTCGCCATCGAGATAGACACAAAGACAAACATCAGGATTCTTCCTCTAGAAGCAGGCAAAGGGGTTCTAAGAACAAATCAACGTTTGTCACCTCTTTCACGCCTCTCAACGCTTCTAAAAGTGAAGTCCTTATGTGGATTGAGAACAGTCAGCACAAACGGAGCATTTCATACCCCGAACCAAAGGGGGGAGAGTACACCAATACTGCTAAAAATCCTAAGAATTATTGTAAGTATCACAGGAAAAATGGCCATGACACCGATGCATGTTGGGAGTTAGCTCGGGAAATTGAACGTCTCATTGAGAGAGGCAAATTTGATCGGTTCATCCAGAATGATGGCAAGAAAGGAGATGGTGATAGATCCAAAGAGGACCCAAAGAAGAAGGGGAAGGGTACCATCAATGTCATAGCAGGCGGACCTAGATACCAGCCAATGCTAAAAAAGGCAAAGACCACCGCTCTTGACAGGGCATCGTTAAATCGCCTCTTTGCCGATGTGGGTCCTGAAATATCTCCCCATGCGGATGCACTGGTCGTCACTATGATGGTGGAAGGCTGGGAGATGAAAAGGGTGATGGTTGATACTGGGAGTTCATGCAATATCATCACCAGAGGAGCTTTTGCCAAACTCATGATTGATCCAGTCCAGGTAGAGCCAACTGTGGTTGATATCTTAGGAGTGACGGGACACACTATCCAAACAAAAGGCCAAGTCACTCTAGATTGCGAGCTTACAGACGATGATCAGATCTGGAAAGGTGAGCTGGAATTTTCTGTCTTGGATGGTCAGTTAGCTTACAATATCATCCTCGGACGGCCCTTTATCTCCGAAGTCGCAGCCCTTATCTCCATACGCCACTTAACGCTTTACATCCCCACGACCAAGGGAGGTGTAATGATCAGAGGTAGCCAAAAGGTGGCCCAGGAGACATATTCGGCATCACTAACGATTCGCCCCCAATCTAAGGAGGAAGATGACGAGGAGCTCGTCACAATGGCCTTGGGCGAGACAGAAATGTACCTTATGACGGATGAAAAACAGGTGCGAATGGCTAAAGGGCTCAAAGGCGAAATTAAAAATGCAATCACCAAGGTACTCCGTGAGGCGGAGGATGTCTTCGCATGGAAGGATGAAATTCTCCCTGGAATCAGTCCAGACGTGATCACTCACAAGCTCAACATTGATAAAGATGCAGTTCCCGTGGCTCAGAAGCGGAGAAACCATGGCCCAGAAAGGCAGAAGGTGATAGAAGAAGAGATCACCAAGCTCCATTGAGGAGGTGCTTTATACTCAGTGGCTGGCGAACGTCGTTCTGGTAAAGAAGGCGGGCGGATCTTACCGCATGTGTATTGACTTTACAGATCTTAACAAAGCTTGTCCCAAAGACAACTATCCTCTGCCATGTATTGACATGCTTGTAGACGGAACCGCCGGTCACGCCATGTACTCCTTTACAGATGTGAAGTCAAGCTACCATCAAATCCCCATGGAGCCCTCAGATAGAATCAAGACCTCATTCGTAACACACCAAGCCACTTATTGCTTCAAAGTTATGCCCTTTGGGCTTAAGAACGCGGGTGCAACTTATCAGAGGATGATGAACAAGATATTCGCAGATAGTAAAGGGGATAACTATTCTGTCTATGTAGATGACACGATCATCAAAAGCACCACCATAGAAAGGCATGCAGATGACATAAAGGAGGTACTGGACGTACTCCGACGCCATAACATTAAGCTGAACCCAGAGAAGTGTACTTTTGGTGCGACGTATGGAAAATTCTTAGGGTTCATGATCAGCAAAAAAGGAGTTAGCCCAAATCCTGACAAGGTTAAGGCTGTCCTAGAAATGCAAGCACCACGGAACATCAGAGAAGTACAACGCCTTAATGGGCGGATCATAGCCTTGGGCAGGTTTATCTCTTGTTCAGCTCGCAGATGTCAGCCCTTTTACGAGGCCATTAAGAAGCAAAAGGCGTTCGAGTGGAATGAGGATTGTGAAAAGGCCTTCGAAGGAATCAAGCGGTTCCTCACGGAGCCACCCATGATGAGTCGACCAATGAAAGGAGAGGACCTCTACATGTATGTATCGGTTACGGATAGAGCTGTATGCACGGTCATGATACGAGAGGAGGATGGCCAGCAGTTTCCGATTTATTATGTGAGCAAGGTTCTGAAAGACGTCGAAACCAGATATTCTAAGCTTGATAAAATGGCGCTGGCTGTTGTCACCACGGCAATCCGCCTTAGACTATATTTTCAGGCGCATACTGTAGTGGTTCGAACAAATATACCGATGAGAAAGGTGTTGCAGAAACCAGACACTTCTGGAAGGTTGATGGAATGGGCAATCCGCCTTGGCGAATTCGATGTGAGATATAAAAGCAGGTCAGCTTTAAAGAGTCAGGTCCTGGCAGACTTTGTGAATGAATTCACTGATGAAGGGATAGATCATCCCAAGCCGCCGATAAAGGAGTGGACAATGTTCACCGATGGCGCCTTCTCAGCGGATGGAGCTGGCGTAGGCGTTGTGATCAAGGGTCCCCAATACATAAAATTACGGTATGCAGCAAAATTAAATTTCCATGCAACTAATAATGCTGCTGAATATGAAGCTCTGATATTGGGATTACGCCTACTCAAAGAAATCACTCCTGAGCGGATTGTGATCTATAGTGATTCTAAGCTAATGGTCAACTAAGTAATCAAGAATTATGAGGTGAAAGACGAGGTTCTGGCCAAATACGTAGCAGAAGTCAAAAAATTGCTGGATCACCTTGAGGCTAAGGAAACCAAATGGGAACTGATTCACGTACCAAGGGAGTCCAACACAGAGGCGGATCATTTGGCCAAAATGGCCTCTTGTGAGGAGAACTGGACAGATCCAGATTGTCCCTTCGAAGTTAAAATAGCTCCAGCCTTCGCTTCAGAGGAAGTATCCCTACTTACAACGGTAGAAGATGATTGGAGATTGGTCATCCGCCAATATCTGGTAAGTGGAACTTTACCTGAGGATAAAGAAGAGGCACGGCGGATAGTTAGGAGAGCGGCTTATTTCTCCATGATCAACGACGACCTTTACAGAAAATCTTTTAGCCACCCCTGGTTGAAGTGCATTCTGCCGGAAGAGGGACAACAAATCCTCAAGGAGCTACATGAGGGATCATGTGGGGCTCATGAAGCATCCGCCACCATCTTAAAGAAATCCAGGTTAGCGGGTTTCTACTGACCCACGGCCGAATTGGATGCCCAAAAATTGGTAGACTCTTGTCATAGTTGCCAGATTCATGCGAATGAGTCACATACTGCCAAACATCTCCAGAGGCCTATCATAGAAGGACGGCCATTCGCCCTCTGGGGAATAGACATTGTTGGCCCGTTTCCTCCGACTCGTCGACAGAGGAGGTACGTGGTAGTGGCAGTGGATCATTTCACCAAGTGGGTAGAAGCCGAAGCTGTCTCCTCCATCACTGCAGAACGAATGGTGGAATTCGTCAAAGACAACATCGTAGGAAGATACGGTGTTCCACATACCATCATCACCGATAATGGAACGCAGTTCAACTGTAGCGAATTCAAAACTTTCTGTGAAGGGTTGGACATCCTGAACAGATTTGCCTCCGTTTATTATCCCCAATCCAACGGGATGACCGAAGTCACGAATCGGACGATCGTGAAAGGGATAAAGAAGAGATTGGGAGAGCATGATAAGAAGTGGGCGGATCAGCTGACAAGCGTTTTATGGGCTTATCGCACCACTCCTAGGACGGCCACAGGAGAAACACCATTCGCCCTATCTCATGGTGTAGAGGCTGTGATCCCAGTTGAAATACAGGTCCCAAGTGATAGGGTGGCCTTTTATTGCGAAGAGGACAACGGCAAAAGGCTAAGGGAAAGTCTGGACCAAGTAGGCGATCGAAGAGACCAAGCCTATGTACGCATGGCGGCGTATAAGCAGCGGATCGCCGCTTACCATGATAAAAATGCCAAGCTTGTGGATCTGAATGTGGGTGACCTTGTGCTCCGAAAGGCCGACAAAATCCAGTCTCGAGAAGGCAAGGGTAAGTTAGGGCTCAACTGGACGGGTCCATATCAGATAGTGGAGAAGATCGGATTCGCTACATTTAAAATTCAGGACATGGAAGGCAACACATTGCCGCGCACATGGAACCTCCAAAATCTCCGCAAATATTTTGTCAGAAAATGAAGTGTACACACGGTCTTGAGTACTCTTTTTCCTTTAGTAAGCTTTTTCCCATGTGGTTTTTCTTACTAAAGGTTTTAACGAGGCTCACTTATAAGACCTGCTTACTGTAATAAAGCATTTCTCCCATTAATAAACATCATTTGTTCTATTATCTATGTTCTTTTTAAAGTTTATTGCAGCAATATAAATATTCCAGTCTTAAAAAGAAGGGGGGCATCCGACGCTCTCCACATAAACAAAGTATCGCTATCTCATAGCTACTTTTTCTCCTTGGACATAAGAGAATCCATCTTTGAGAAGATCCCAATCTCCGATAGAGTTAAAACGATCCTTGGACGCAAGGTCTTTACACTCTCTTACACATCCTTCCCAAAAAAGGATTCACAAGTCCTACGGGCGGGTCACTTCACCTTAAAGACAGGTAGCAAATTGATCCCCTAGGCAGCTTTACTTCCTTCAATGGAATAGAACACCTTCTAGCCTTCACAAAGGTCCATGCTATAGGGTACGGCTGGCCACCTACTCCAAAATAAATCCTAGATGCCTATATATTTACTTACGCAAACGTAATAGTAAAATAAATAGCTGCCATAAAGGATTAAAACAAATTGTACTTAACGATTTTTTACAAATCACAAATAAACAACTAAGTAATAGTAGGAGCATCCTCCTTTACACTATCCTCGCTTACGGCGCTTGCCTGGAAAGCCTCCTTCTCCACAGCCTCAGATGCGCCAGCCAAAGGTACCTCCTTTTCCACGGAAGATGTGGGACCAAGAGGAAGAGCGTTATCAGTGATCGATTCTTCACCCGCCTTGGGGGGCACTTCCTCAAGCTCCACTAGAGGGACAGTAGCGGAAGGTTTGCTTTCTTCCATGGGTCCCTTCATCCATCTCCGAACATATTCGCGGATGTATTCCTTGGCGTCCGCCATCTTGTCATATTTGGCTATGTCTTCTGGTTCGGGGACGGCGAACTGAGGATCTGTGAAATCAATCTCGGGATGCGCCAGAGAGAAGTACGCCATGAGCAGTTCGCCATAATAGAAGGCTTGCTCACCCGCCATATATTCAGCTTCACCGAGGGCGTCCTCATGATTCTTGGCGTCTGTCACAATCTTTTCCTTCAGCTTCTCAATCTCCGCATCTCTGAGGACTAAGGCGGCAGTGGCAGAGGCAAAGTTCGCATTAACAGAAGCAATGTGCGCATTGGCATCTGCTACATCTTTTTCTAGTTTTTCAATAGTTGCCTTATCCGCCACATTTTGAAGGAGCTCGGCCTCCATAGCACGTATGCGAGTATACATCTGTCAAAAACAAACAATCTCGTTAAGAAAAAAGAGCGAAGGGACAACTTTTTCATAAAAAGAAATCCTTTCTAGGGGATTCACCATAAGAAGCTCTGTTTTCCCCTTTTGCGCATGAATGGAGCCAGGAATTTGATTCTGATTCCTTTGCACTTCGCCCACCTGACCCAGGGCTTCATCCAAGTCGTTTATGATGGACTCATTCTCAAAAGATCCTTGAGCACAGTATCCGCCCATACCAGGCTTCACCATCTGCACAAACACTCAAGGATCAAAACTTAAAACTTGATGAAACATGTAAAAATAAAAGGCAACTTACCTGTTCTATCTCCCCAACATGCCTAGCGGACCTCATGGCATCCGCCATAAGCTTAGGGCCTCCAGTGGTTATAGGCTTCCTCCTTTTTAGTGGTGGCTCGACCACTGTTCCCGCAGGGCGTTTTCCAGTCTCCGTTTGAGGATTCGCCGCTTGATCTTTCCTACGCGCTTCAGCCTCTAAAAACTTCCTACGCTTCTCTGCAATAGCGTGATTGGCCTTAGATAAACCCCTGCCAAAGAAAACATTGAAGTAACCAAAGTTCAAGAAGGAGTAAAAGTTACCTTGGTCAAATTGCGTAATCTTGGAGTAAATGAATTGCTCCCCCTCTCGGCGAATCAACGGAATATCGCTCATCATGAAGGCTAAAGCGTTTGCGTATGTCCATGCATCCGCCTTGATCTTCTTCATGAGCTCCGCCACCACTTCATCACTATCGGTCAATATTCGCATATCGCCCGCCATATGTAAAGGCTTGGGATTCCAAAACGAGGGAAAACCCATGGATTCGCCCTCTTTTATCTTCACATAAAAGAATTTCTCATCCCAGCAATGGACATTTGACATTTTGTCACTAAAGGGCGAATATGTCCCGAATTTGGCGAAGGTGAGATAGGATTCACACTTCCGTTTTGAGGGTTTATGGAAGGCCCTAAAAACACGACCCGTATACACCACTCCTAAATTTGAGGCGAGGTAGCAGTCTAAAGCAATATCCAACCAACCGTTGGGATGTAGTTGGTTGGCTGTAGTATCAAAGTAGGAGAGGATGTCCGCCATCATCTTTGGGAGAGGGAGCCGGAACCCCCTCTCTACGTGACTGCAATACACAGTGAGAAAACCGCTAGGCGGACAGGAAGTTCGTTGATGGGCTGCGGCTAACTGAGTCTCATAATTATTGATCCAAGGATAGCGATTCGCCAGATCCACTAGATCCGCAGCACTCATACGAGACGGAGTAGACTCCGCTCGAGGATTCTTTTTCCTAGGTGGGATAGAAGAAGAGGCCATGGTCCCCGGAAAACACCTAGCCTTAACGGCCGGAGCGGTACCGGAGACGGAAGTGGAAAGAGCTGGATTCCTAGTGGAACGAGTCTGGTAACGATTACACGCCGAGTCACTAAACCCAGCTAAATCAGAGTTAATCGTGTCCTCGGAGGAAGAGGAGTGCTTCGATGACGAAGTGGTCCAACTAAAATCGACTTCTATTTCGGGAGAAGGGGTCGAATTAAAAAGCCCCGAAGTTGATCTAGAAGATGAAGACGAACTTCTAAACATCCAGAGAAAAGTTAAACAAAAGAAGATGAACTTACATGTGAAATCGGAAGCTTGGTGCGAAACTCTAAAAAATTCCCAGAAAAAGCTTCGAGCAATGAAGAAATGAAGAAATGAAGAAGAAAGAGAAAGCGAAAGAGGAAGAAGGATGTTTTCTCCTTCCTGGGACAGTGCGTCCACTACACGTGTCATTCATCCATTGGCATCGAACAGTGCGCTCATTAATGCAGATGTTTATGACGGCGCGGGGAAGCTCAAAAGCCCTAAAGGACTTTAAGGGCATTTGGGGGGGGGGGGGGGGGGGGGGGCTTCTGATAACATTCTGATATTATCCCAAGGACTAAAAGGGATATTCACCTCAAGAACGCCGCGTATTGATCCCCGAAGGGGAGCCGGCAGGCGGATCCCCACGAATCTGCTTGGAGAGATCCGCTGGCGGACCTATGAGGCGAATTTCTTCATTCACCTGATTCGCCGCTGTAACGGCTGGTCGCCGACTCGGCCATAAAGATCATTAATGAGTTATCAATTAGCTAACCGCCAGGTTAAAGATAACTTGTAACCGCCATTAATGGAGGCTTTCTAGTTGCCTGAAGGTTACGACTTCCTAGCTATATATAGCCTGATTCCCTAGGC
Organism: Euphorbia lathyris; assembly: GCF_963576675.1. Lineage (NCBI taxonomy): Eukaryota > Viridiplantae > Streptophyta > Magnoliopsida > Malpighiales > Euphorbiaceae > Euphorbia > Euphorbia lathyris. The sequence goes on from NC_088911.1 coordinate 61,310,584, forward strand.
TATCAAGGTACACATTCTCACAACCTTTGTCAATTCAGTTTGTTTCCTTGATTCACCTTACTGACTTTGGCATCGGAGCTTCCCCCCGTCGAACCCAACGACGCCCCCACAGGGACGAGAGTTGATCGGAATTTCCCTACCAGTTATTAGATAAAATTTGGTTGGGTAAATAATTTATTTTTCTTTGAGTTTCTGCATATTATACTAGTTCGTCCTATTTAAAAAAATATTATAGAGTCCCTCACATTTTCACAATCAACTACTTATTCCTCTTGTCCAAAATTCTATTAGTAAAATTTTATACAAAATGACAAATTCACTCATCTATCATAAGTTATTTTAATGTTTGATAAACTGATAAACTAACGAAAGTTGGAAGTTAGAGAGTAGAAATAGTTAGATACAAATATTTGACACTTGTCTTGTACAGGAGAAGCTAATGGCTGCATTTTTGCTTCCATGATAGCCACACATGAATCAATCATAGACCAGATGGTATGTGTTTATTTGTTGTTTTGCTGTAAAATTTCCAAAGTACTTACTGGGGTAACAAATTTGCTGAAAATGTGAATAATTGAATTTAGAGGCACTTCCAAGGACCCTTGTTGATTTATTGAGATAGGTATCATTCTTTTCTTTGAAATTATAGCAAAATCTCAATTTCATTTATCTGTGTCACTTTTAAACTTTCAATGTAATTTTTTTTTTTCCATTTTTTTAGTTTATCTTTATCAGGAATCTAGCTTCTTATTCATTCCCAAAATTCAAGTAAGTTATTATTTTATTATGAGAAGTATTTATTTATTTTCAACCACAAAAAAAAAAGTAGGGACAAAGAAAAAGTAGAGGACATAAGGTTTAATTATCTTCAAACTCAATTACCTTATAATATAAGAGTATATAATTAAAGTGTTACGATCTTGTTCATTATTACACAAAATAATGTTGGTTTTGGCCCATCTTACTAATATAGGATAATAGTTATTTCTAAGTCTTTTCTTCTTCTCTCTTATATCCTTACTCTTATTGTTTTATGTTTACATTTGTGACAGCGAGAGCTAATTTTTGTGTTCAGTTGGATTGGTCTTCTGAGATGAGATTTGGAACAAATTGTTGAAGTAGCTTTACAGACGTCATGGAGATTGTCTATGCCTTCGATTCTATCATGTTGTGTATGAAATAAGTTTATTTGTTTTTCTATTTTAGATAGAACAAGAACACATTTTGGTTTATAGTTTTGCACTTTTGTTTCTCAATTTTGTTAAATGACAAATTGGTTATATTGAATTTATGTTTCAGTTATTGAATTTTTATTTATTGTGTTAAATATTTAGATAATTCTAGTGTCAGCGCATTAATTCATGAAATAAATTACCGGTTTTTTAGTTGTAAATATAATTTCTAATGATGATACATATGGAAATAATGATAGTTTATTATCTTATGAAAATATAATACTAATGATGGTAGAGAATGGAAATAACGGCGGTTTATTTTTTTTATTAAAATGTTATAATAACGACGGTTAAGTATGGAAATAAAGATCGTTTATTCACTCATTAAAATGTCTTAATAATGACAGTGAAATTAGTTAATAATGACAATCATTATTGTCCTTAGTATTGAGTAGTAAGGACAGACTGTGTACAGTCGTTGTTTAGTTTTAACGGCGGGACACTGTATACTGTCGTTAATACCTTTAACTTCAAAGGTTTTAACGAGGGTGGACGATAGTATATACGATCATTATAAGTTAATAACGACGGTATTTATATAATTAACGATGATATTAACTCTCGTTATACATTGGTTTCTAGGATTCCCAACTCCTGCAATATGACCAGCATTATCTGCAACTAGTCCGACTGTCGTATCCTGCGTTTAGGGACCTGTTGCACCAGCAAATAAATTTCTTGGTGTCATAGTGGGCCCTGTTTTGGTGTAAGTTGCATTAATTCTGCTACGTGTGGGTCGGGAAGTTCCTCCTGGCTCCAAAAAGGAAGAATGCTCGGCTCATGTTCCTAAGATATATCCTCGGGACCCTAGATCCTCTATGCCCTCCCAAAGGTTCTGATAATTCCCAGGTACTCCAAATTTTCCTCCATGGACATGGGCTGGTGGTTTTCCATTAGTGTTTCCTCCGACGGGCGGGTTTTGCAGCATTTCTCTTGCTCGTTTGATGGATTCATTTCCTAAATTATGTCTAACAGATTCCACGATTTGTTCGAGAAAAGACACCAGTGAGAATTTATGCGCCGGCTGGATTACCCCATCTTCTAGAAAGGAAACATTTCTTGTGTAAGTTATGTTATTTCCACTCCAGCTAAGATTCATATGGTAAGGGGTCCTACTGAGGTTCCTACCGTGGACATAAGGGGGTCCCTCTAGTGATAGTCGGTATAGAGGTTCCTCTAGTGGAGGGTTGAGCCCTATTAGGCATGAAATTGACTAAGTTTAACTTGATATTTATAAGGGATTTGGGTGTTATTTATGCTATATTGCAAAGAGTAAGGACTGATTAATGTTTTTATGCAGATTAGTAAAGATAAATGATAAACACGCTGGAAACAGCTTGTTTCGCTACGGCCAAAGAGGAGTGGAGCCTTTCTTATGTCCAGCGGTCAAACGCCGGATTATCCAATGACGGACAGCGACAGATCAGAGGTGGCAGAGGCAGAGATAGAGCAGCAGGTGGAGAAGTGTAGAGGCGGCATTACCCAAAGAAGCATGATGACATGAAGTATCAACCCTTGAGTGTTCAAGGGTCAAAGGATCTTTAATCATTTCAGTTTATTTTGTTTTAGTTTTTAGTTGATGTTGAGCGATTTCCGCAAGTGCACGGTATACGCTTGTAGTAATAAAAGATATCGATCCCACATAGAATGTTTTTTAACAAAACTTATTTACAATCGGTTAAAATTACTTTAAGGTTTATAATATGGAAAAATCGTTTAATCGGTTTTGGTTTTGAAATTGCTAGAATGAGAATTAGATTAGAATGTGAAGATGTTAGAAAGTATCTGATTAAAAATGAATTTGCAAAACAGGAACGTTTTAGTACTTTAGAAAAGTAAACAAGTATTTTTGTTTGCATTAAGCAAAGAAAACAACTTTAAACTTTGTACGAATTATAAAGATGAAATAAATGACGGAACCTCTAATTAATAGGCTTTGAACGCGACAAAACCCTTATCCGGGATAATTGCCCTTAACCAAATTAAAACTCTACCGAGATAATAATTTGCCTAAGTGTTCAACAAAGTTTCCTTGTAAAGATTTTGAATTAAACTACGTTTTAATAAAAACACCAGCAGTCACTTTAGTGGATTGGTTACCATAAGTGCTGCATAAAAATCTATCGAATAGAACAGACTTTATTAGATGAAATATAAATTGATACAAGTTTACAGAGAACATGGAGCATTGAATTCTTCGACGGCGTGCAAGTGAACGGGTTGTCAATCCTTTCCTTGGGTTTCGTTAGAGTTTGTCAGGCTCAGGGGCGAATCCTCTACTCAATCTTCTCGCTGAATCTTCGTAATAGAGACTGGGTCGGTCCACTACCAAAATGTAAACTAAACTGGAACAATGTCTAAATGCTACTGATTTTGTTATTATTTTGTAAACAACGTGTGTACATCATATTGCTTTTGAACAGAATCGAAATCTAACTTCTGAATCACTTGATTCGGAATTTCTGCATAAATTCTACACTAATCTCTTTCTTCTACGCATATAACATTATATCATTATTATCTTCAACTCTCCATCAACTCTTTATTTATAGATGTTGAAGAGTCTTGATTGAAGTGTCGTGTCCGTTGTGAAGGATCCTGTCCGCTGCGAAAGGACGTCTTTATCCACCCGAACGATCGCGTTTCGTCGAAAACGAAAGTGTGTAACTAGGCTTCTAAAATCTCCTGCTCGTACCGAGAATTATTAAATTCTCTACCGAGAATGGGGGAGCATCAATTGAACTTCGGACGAAGGGAAGAAAGGATGAAGGATGCGTGTCGCGACCGTGAATAGGGGGGCCGCGGTCGCGGCACGGAGCTTTTTCGGTTTTTTGGCTCTTGTTCGTGTCTTCGACTTGACGTTATTAATTTTCGTCGTCTTTGACTCCTTTTGTAGGGCTTTTCTTCTATTTTTGAGCTCTTTTTACTCTTATTTGGATTTTACCAAACATTTATGTACCTTGCACGAAAGAAACATATTCGAGAGTAAAAGTATTCTAAACAGTTATAAATAGCATAAATTCGTAGCAATATTGATGTAATTATTTATGATATTTTAGGTATATTTTGGACTTAACAAATCTCCACACTTAATCTTTTACTAGTCCCGAGCAAAACTTCACTGAATTTATTCTTTAACTAATCTCTTTATGAAAATAAAACATATATCTTGGCATTACCTTTTAAATTAGTTAAGCCGAAAAGACTAACTTCGCATGGAAAATTTATATGCAAAATATCAAACTAACTTAGTATAAATACGATATATCATTCGTCTTGTATTTTCAATTTTGAATTGAAGTATTCGGGACGATATAAGCACGCATGTTATTGAGTTTTTCATCTCAAGTCATTTCAAAGCACTAAAATTTCTTTTCCCAAACCTAAACTAATATATAAGATATATTAAAATGAATAAGTACTTGTTTTTATTTGCTTGGTTACGCCCGAAATAAGGGTGGTTTCAACCGTAACCTTATACGTATTTTATAGCTTTGTGTTTGCTTAAGAGGTACCGACCATGCCATGGGTGGACGCAATCGTTACTTTAAACTTATACACGCTTAATTTTTATATTTTTTTTAACGTTCCTTCCATACCTCGATTGTGATAAGGGTGGTCGCAACCGTGGCCAAAAGTAAACGGTACTTAATTTTCTTCCCTTTCATACCTCGATTGTGATAAGGTTGGTCTCAATCGTGGCCAAAAGTTAAGAATTCAACTAATTGATTGATTAATATGAATTATAAAATTGTAACTTGGGAAAAAGAAAGATAGCACATTCATCCTATATTGACTTAAAATTCAACATGTATTATGGCTAAAGTTTCCTTAAAAACTTCAATTGGTGTTAATGTAAGATGAAATCAAACCGTGCTAAAAATTGTTAGTTCAATTTAATGCCTATAAACCTAATTGAAAACTTAAAATAAGATTTATTGTGTCATGATTTGCATGATATAAAATAGAGATTGAATAAAGAATTTTTACTTAAATACATTCACTCGAGACAATTTTACTTAAAATCGTATCGGAGATTCGTGAAAAATATGAAAAAAATATTACCCGTATAGAAATATTATTTCTAACGATAATGATAACCTAAACAAATAATCATATTAATTTATGGTTAATTTATGAACATATGAAAAATGAAAAAAAATGTGTTGCATATATTAGTGTTGTAAAATAAAATGTGTTGCATTTGTATAAAATTATTCGTTGCATTTGTTCGTATTTGTGTAGAAATTTGTGTAGAAATTAATATATGTATGTCTCCCCCCACACTTAAATTGGACCATGTCCTCATTGGTGCAAAAATAATGGAGAAAACATAAAATACGAAACAAAGATTGAAATTGAGCAAATTAAGCATTCAACATAAAATTAAAAATTGAAAATTGTACCAAACAAATGAAAATGAAAATTGTACCAAATTATAACAAGATAAAAATAAAATGAAAGGAAAACAACCTAAGCTTGAGGTGGTGAATCGGGAGGTGTAGGTGACGTCTCCACATTGCGGCGTCGGAAAAAGGAAAGCATCCGATGCCGAGTCGAACGATGTTCACGCCTCAAAAGGTTGAGGTTGTCATTCATCACCATATTGTTTTCAACCAAATCATCAATTCGTAAATTCATTTGACGATTGTTGGAATTGATTTGGTCCAAAATCCTCCGCAAATCTACCGGATCATCCGCTTGAGGTGCTTGGGGTTGTGCTTGAGCCGGTGGTTTATCTTCCTCTCCTTCCGCATCTCCGCCGCCTTCGGTACCTACAAATTGTGAACTTGAAGCGCCACCACCCATAGTGCCACGAAGATGGGCAATTCGGGTAGCATATGAAATAAAGACGGGATGTCCTTGGGAAAGCAATAAATGGGCTCGCTCAAGAGCCGAGATGTCCAAAAGCGGAACATACCCACGTTAGGTGGACATGTCATAGTCGGCCAATTCACCCCGAGCTCCCAACACAATACCGGTGATAAAATTACAAAGAGGGATTTGAATGGTACTAGCCCTCGAAGCACGGAACAAATTATCAAATAGTATGCCAATGCTATCAATCCTCAAACCTTTAAGCAAACTATCCAAAACATACAAATCCCGAACCTGAACCTTTGAACTCTCAATACGACCAAACAAGGAGAAACTCAAATACTTATGAAAGAAGAACACACAATTGTCCTTAATCAACTTGCTTGAAGTGTTTTTTGAATTAAAATAATCTTGGTCCGAAAGAGTTTGCCAAACCGCATCATTATCAAAATCTTTAGGCTTATCATAAAAATCAGAAGTAGGGAAACCAAACATATTTCCCATTGCTTCATAGTTAATGGTGTAAGGGATACCATTATTCCTAAAAGAAATTGAAGTTTTCTTCTTGTTCATGGACAAAGTGACCAAAAATTCCACCACATATTCATTGATACGCGGAAAACGCATATTAACGAACGCTTGCCAACCCAATGCTTCAATAAAGGCATCAATTCGAGTAGAGAAATTTAATGCTCTTACCGAATGGAAGTCTAAGAAGTGCATATCAACAAATTGGCGGTCGGCTTGAGAAAAATGTTTGAAACGAGCGGCTTCTTCCTCCGAATAGATGTCAAAATAAGCTCCACATTGAACCCGAAGGCGATTAGCTTCCGTAACAGCGGGCTTGTTACCAACACGCTTAGTTCTAACCATGGTGATGGTGTTTAGTGTTTAGGGTGTGAGAAGAAGAAGAAGAAGAAAAAGAAATTGAGAGAGAAAGCAAAGCTTGAAGATGAGTTTGGGGTTTTGGAATATGGAAGTGATTGAATGGAAAAGAGTGTTGGTCCCTTGTAGGGTTGCAAGTATAGTTCCAAGGGGGGGGTTAGGAACTATTTAAACTTTTTCGGAACTAGGGCAGACTTCTTTTTCTAAGGAAAAAGGTTTTAACAGCGGCGCTGAGTAAACAGCAAGATACTGGCTTAGTCAACTGGTGACTAGGTCAGTTTCTTAGCTTGAGTCAGGAGATAGCACTTAGAGTCTATTCCTGAGCTCAGATGTTCAACACGCACAACTCAACTTGACCTCTTTACTTGGTCAGTTTTTGGTTATTTTAAGCAAGAAATATATATAAGGAGTTAAAGGTAAGAAATACTTTACTCAGCAGATTTATCCAGGTTCGGCTTCTTCTAAGCCTACGTCCTGTCCCCGGAACATGTTCCGAGATTTCGAATCCTCTACTGAGCTCTTTAAAGGTAGAGCCTCAAACCTTTTACAATATTAGCAACTGAGTATGACAAGAGTACCTTCCTCTATACCTCTACTCAATCCTAATCTCTTGCTGAGTACTATAACCGAGTACTCAGCCTCTCCTTTCTATCTCTAGAAATGATAAGTGTTTGTCCTATACAATGATTTGCTAAGACACTTTAGACGATTGAAATAATCACTCTAGACTTTTACACAAATATATGAATTGTAGTGTAAGATTGCTTTGCTTCTTTGCTTGCAGAACTTGTGTAGAAATTTGGTCAGCGTAATGGCTTGATCAAGTTCTGTATCGAATGAAGCTTCTGATGGCACTATTTATAGAGACGTTTGGGCATCGGTCATTTCGAATTTCGAAATAACCGTTGGAGGGAAACGACTTCCTGTCGTTGTCATCCCGACTTGCTCAGAGCTATCGGCCAATCAGATTTACGTATCTTCTATCCTCGGTCAGCTTTTGGTCAGCTCGGTAGAGTGTCTCTCCATTTGTGGTAATGTCAACTAGACAGCATACTGTGTCGTCTGAACTTTACCCAAAGAGGAAATACTTTGTCTGGAAGTTTTCCTTAGCCAGCTGCTGTCTTGTACGTTTGTCGAATCTACTCAGCAGCTTCATCTTGAAGTTGTTCCCGAAGGTCTTCTAGATCCTTCTGTTGCTGAGTTGCGTTTTGTCCAAAGCGACAACGTTTTTACAAACGCGGGCCGAGTTGTACTGAGTTGTTTGACTTGGGCTTTGACACTTGTATTGGGCTTGGGCCTTTTAATTCTTGTGTCTTATAAACAATTTAACTCAACATTGAACAAACACATTAGTAGAATAAATCAAAGCATTTAAACTTAGTGTGTTTAGAATACGTATTTCAATTATACTTAAACAATTTTGTCAAATCAAAATTATGTGGAAAGGTGTTTCAACAAAGAGGATAGAAATTTGAGTGAATAAATTGGGAAGAGTAAAAGTAGATTTTTGGGGAAGAGTTAAGAGTAAGGGATTGGGTAAAAATAGAGGTGATGTGAGGTTTGTGTAAGAGGTAGGTTTATATAGTGTTGTATAGGTAGGTGAATAGGTAGAATAGGAATAGGAGTAGGCAAAATGTAGAGTTAAAATCGGATTGGAAAGGGCAAAAGATACGCGTGTCGCGACCGCGAATGGCAAAGCCGCGGCCGCGGCACGCGAATTTCAGGCAATATTCGCCCTGAAATCTTGCCAAAGTTGCTGCTCATACCGAGAATTAATAAATTCTCGGTAGAGAATTGGTAAAAATGGCCTATTTTGGTGCCTTTTGACATGGTTTGTGCAATTTTGTTGAGGAAATGGTTCCTGAACTTAATATGAAGGGTTCCTGCACTTAAAACTTAAATAAATGTCATTAATTCCAAGGAAAACCAAAGGTTTTACCTTAATAAATTGAATTAAAGTATAATAAATTGATTTATGAGTAGTTAATGAAACTTAAATGTTCATTTATGCATATAAGTTAAGAGAACCATATTAAATGCATAATAAGTGCATGGTAATACATATTTAATACATGAATTGAATAGATTAAATGATAACTTAATTTATTAAAAATAAATTGAGTTACAAATTGAATTAAATGTGGATATACGTGTGGAAAAATAGAAAACCATATTAGTTCATGTAAATCTTTTTTATCTTAATTTGATTATGAAAAATTAGAAAGTACCCATATGAAATATACGAAGCATAGATAATGGATCAAACGGATAAAAATTAAGAATTGAAATAAATAAGATCTTTATTATTGTAACATATGTACAAATAATGAAAACAAGCCAATAATTAAAACAAAACAAAACATATACAAAAATAAAAAATGAAAAACAGAAACTATTCTACATATTCATCCCTATCTAACGGGATATTTCTGGCCTTAATACGATCAATTTGAAACTGCACGAAAGTTTCACGTTCTGGTGCAGACAAAAATTGAGGCCCTGCTCGAAAGACACGTTTCACAAGTCCTTCGTGCTCGGGAAATTCATAGTCAATTGTCGGGAAGAATTCATCATCACTCCAGGGAACATCAATAGTACCCTTTGAACCGAGAATTATTCCACAGATTATATTGCCGAACCCAATCTTCTTATCTTTGGATCGAGAGGCGGCGACAAGACCCTCCATCAGAATTTTGGAAGAATCCACTGCATTGCCTTGGAATATATCTCCAAGAACACACAAATCTGTGCACGGACCACACTACTGAATGTGCGCCCGAAAAAACTGTGACACAGAAATTTGTGTAAATACAGCATGGAGTTGGAGCGAAAAGAGTGATTATAGGCGAGTTTTGAATTGAATCGCCAGAATCCAGTGAGCATTCTCCAAATGTCCGAGGATGTCATGTCTCGTCCAGGATGACGTTTGATTGTATCCCTCGGGGGAAAACCAAACCAAGCATGCAACTCAGGATAGCCAAAAGTGAAGATTTCGCCTTCTCGACGAAAACTGAGACATATGTTGGTCCCTTGTAAGGTTGCAAATATAGTTCCAAGGGGGGGTTAGGAACTATTTTACCTTTTTAAAATAAATTGGGCAGATTTCTTTTCTTCAAGAAAAGTTTATCTAACAGCGGCGCTTACCACTCAGCAAGACACTGGCTTAGTCAACTAGTGACTAGGACAGCTTCGTTGCTTAGGTCAGGAAATAGCACTTAGAGTCTATTCCTGAACCTTCTCGTTGGTAGCGCACAACTCAGCTTGACCTCTTTTACTTGGTCAGTTTTAGTTTGTTTTAAGCAAGCAATATGAATAAGGAGTTAAGGTTTAGAAATACTTCACTCAGCAGATTTATCCAGGTTCGGCTTCTTCTAAGCCTACGTCCTGTCCCCGGAACACCTCCGAGATTTCAAATCCTCTACTGAGCTCTTTAAAGGTAGAGCCTCAAACCTTTTACAATATCAGCAATTGAGTATGACAAGAGTACCTTCCTCTATACTTCTACTCAATCCTAATCTCTCCGCTGAGTACTTAAAACCGAGTACTCAACCTCTCCTTTCTACTTCTAGAAATGATAAAGATTTTGTCCTAAACAACAATTGCTAGAACACTTTAGATGATTGAAAAACAATCACTCTAGACTTTTACACAAATGAATAGACTTTGTAGTGTAAGAATTTTGCTTTGCTTTTGATGGAGAACTTTTGTATACGTTTGGTCAGCGTAGCGGCTCTTGCTCAAAGTTCTCTGCAGAATGTGGATTCTGAATGGACTATTTATAGAGAGCTGTGAGAGCTTCTGGTTATTTCGAATTTCGAAATAACCGTTGGAGAGAAACGGCTACAGGTCGCTTTCACTGAGTCTGCCAGCAGTTCTCGTTAGCCAATCAGATTCCAGCGTCTTCTGTTCTTCGGTCAGTGAGTCAATATGTTCCACCATTTTGGGTAATGTCAACCAGACAGCTTGTTGTGTCTTCTGACCTTTACCTAATGAGGAAATACTTTTTCTGGAAGCTGTCTTATGGTCAGTAGCTGTCTTGCACGTTTTGTCGAGACAGCTCAGCAGCTTCATACCGAAGTTGTCTACGTGGATCTTCTCGATCCTTCTTTACTCAGCATGCGTTTCATCACTTTAACGGTGACGTTTTGGAGATACGCGGGCTGAGTGATCTTTGGCTTGTTTGACTTGGGCCTTGATTTCCATATAGGGCTTGAGCCTTATGATCTTTATGTCTTATGATAAATTATAAACTCAACATTGAACAAACACATTAGTAACACTAAATCAAAGCATTTAAACTTAGTGTGTTATAGAATATTTACTTTCACTTAATTAATTTTGTCAAATCAAAATCCTGTGGAAAGGTGTTTCAACAAACTCCCCCATTTTGATGTTGGCAAAACTAATCAGCAAGGAACTCAGTATGAGCTCCCCCATGATAGTTGACCTTTTTAATTAAGTGAACTCCCCCGTAAGGATAGAACTACTGACTTAGTTTTATTCTAAACATTCTAAGGTTTGGCTGAATAAGCCTAAGATCAGTTTTCAGTTATAGGTCAGCTTATGGGTCATATTCTATTTTACTCAGTATTCAGCGGAAGTGATGTATAGTGACAGAGCGCGCTGAGCAAATTATTGTTCAATGAGTTCTTTATCAGAATGTTTCATAAGATCATAGTATGATGTCAAACATGTTATCAGCATATCATTTAGTCAATAAATATTATAAGTGTTAAGCATAGCTGATATAAACGAAGTATGATATATTGATAGAAGTCAGCAGTTGCACAGCAACAATAAATTAGCAAAAATTAAGACCTAGCCTAACTATTTCTTTTTCTTGCCCTGTGACTGACTTTTCTTGTACTGACGTTGCTCATGCTGAGCTCTAGCAGCTTGCGCTTTCTCCCCCGTTTTGTCAACTTCAGGGAGCTTAACGCATCGGTTAAGACAGCGCGAGTCAGTTCTTGTGAAAGCTCTTTGAGTTTGTCAACACTTTCATTTAGCCCATAAAAAATGCCAACGCCATCAGCGGATACTTCGACTGGTATATGAAGATCAGCAGCACTGAGCATATTCACACTGAAGGCTTGTGCTTTGGCTTGCCAAATGAGAGCTTCAGTGAGACCAGCAAAGACTTGGTGGAAGGTTTTTAAGAGTGCTGAGTCATAATGATGACGCTGGATATTGTTATGATGGATGTGAGTGAAGGATTGTTGTGCAAGAGATAGCAACTCATTTTGCTTCATTGAGTCAGTATCCATCTCTTGCTTGTTGAGATTAAGGAGCCGAATGGCCTCACCAATTTGCTCGACTGAGCACTGACTATAGGATACCATTTGCTCATTTGTCTTAAGTTGCTCAGTATGAAGCTGAGCAAAGAGCATCTTGAGTTCTGAGGAAGTGTCATAGTCAGTGTTCACAGCAGATAACTTCTGAACTTGCTGATGGAGTGAGTTCAGATGTTGAATTGTTGACAGCTGTATCTCTGCCAACTTAGCAATGGAATCTTGCTTAGCTTGCTGGGCTTGTAATGACAGGACGACATTCAGCAAATCCTTGAGTCCCTTGACTTCGTTGAGAAGTAGAGTGACTTGAGAGAGCTGAGTTACGGCAGGAATTGAAGAACCAGCAGCAGGCGAAGCGGAATGTTGAAGATCGTGGATGAGTGCTTGCACTGAGTCAAGGAGCTTTTTGCCGGACTCAGTGGTATCTCGATGTACATCAGTATGACCAGAAGAAAGTGGGGTGAGAGGAATACCCTGGTCAGTGACTGGATGACTTGGCTCAATCTGCACTTGAGTTGGAGGTAAGTGTGATTGATCAGCAGAGAGGTTGTTGATGATGGAAGTCATAACCCGAACACTGTCTGTGCTGACGGCAGAGGGATGAGGAGTCAGCATTATGCTTGAGGAAACAGCATGGGCAGTGCTTGGTTCAACCTGACTTTTAGAAGTGGTTGAAGTGTTATGCTCGGCATGTTCCTGTTGAGAAGAAACAGAGGCTTGTTTTTCCAACGGCGTTGTAGTAGAGGAAGTTGTGGGCCGTTTGAAAAATTTTAATTGGACGGTAGAAGGATCCTTTGTTGTCTTGGAGAGGACAAGTTGAGGAATGGATGGTGGTTGCACAGGAGGGTCACTGACTATTACCTCACTGGCCTTAACCAGTTTTCGCCTTCTACGTGGTGGAGTGGTATGATGAGCAGGTTCTATTGAGTGAGTAGGAGAAGGTTCCTTTTGCTCAGTCTGAATCTGGTCAGCTTGCTCTTCAACTTGTTCAACTCCCACAGCCAACTCAGTGTCAGTCTGCACAGCACCACCTGCTAACCCAGTGTCAGCGTCCTTAGCTTCAATTTCGCTGGCATATTCTTCAGACTCCTCAGCGTCATTCTGACAGCTGGTTTCATCATCTTCTTCTTCTTCCTCAGTATTATCTCCATCAATTTCTTCCTCAACTTGGGAGATGAAGTGGTCATCTAACTGGACCTCAGTTCCCTCAGCATCAGTGCCTTGACATTGAGTGAAGTGAGAATCACTCGGTACAATAAAATCCGTCGGTATGACGTCGAGAGGGGCCAGTGTTGAAGACTTTTGCTTCTTCTGAGGGAGCTCAGCAGCTGCCTCAGTGTTAGGCTCATCTTGTCTGCTTCTCTTCTCAGCTGACTTTCCAGCTGACCTCTGCCTCTTTGCTGGAGACACAACATTAGGTGTCTCAGCAGATTTTCTCTTGCGAGAAGCTGGGGCCTTAGTTCTTTGCCCTTTCTTAGGCTCAGCTATAGTCTCCTCAGTCTTATCAGCTTGGCCAGCAGCAGCAGCAACTTTTCCTTTCTTCAAAGGCTGCCCATATTTCAGTGCCCTCAGCGAGGCCGCTGTGCTTTCGGTTCCTCTGAAAGATTCCTCTCCTTCAAGGTCAATCTTGTGGTCGATGAGGATCCTGGTAATGATTGATCCCAACCTCATTGTACCCGTGCTGCGTAGGAACCCAGCAACTAGGAAGACGGGCATGTTGATGGGGGTGTACGTCAGCATGTGCCATATGAAGCACTGTTCAAAGTTCGTTGCTGAGGTCGTGCAGTTTATCTTAGGGTAAATGAAGTAGCTCAGCAGGTAGTGAGCCATCTTTTGGTGCTGTCCCATTGAAGATGCTGAGATCTCGCCTGAGTGACCCTCAGGTTTGCAGAAAGTATGGACGTAGTCGGTCTTGTCCTGATCTCCAGACTTCCTCAACCTCACTCCCTCAGTTTTAAGTTGGAGGAGATTTCCCAAGTACAGAGGGTTGATGAAGATCGTCTTTCCTTTTACTTTAGTGCTTAGATAGTCAGGGGAGTCATTGGCAACCATGAGATTGTGGTAAAACTCCCTTACCAGGTCAGGATACGTTTCATCTCTGACGGAAAACAGCCCAGTCCATTCGTTCTTTGCAATCCATTCGGCAAACGGTTGTTCATGTTGGACGAAGTGCTCAGAAACCCATCTGGAGGGCTCAACTTTCCATTCGAGAACACTTTCGAAGACTTTGGAGTAGGTTCGTATTTTCACAGCTTTCTCTTTTTCAGAGTTTTGATCAGTTTTACCCTTGCTAGAGGTGGAAGGGTTTCGTGAAGGTTCATCGGAGCTGGGCTTATTTTGGCCGGCACCGGAGACGTTGAAGGATAGCTTAGTCATGCTTCTAAGATGGAGAGAATAGAGGTATTTGAGAGAGAGAAATTTGGGTGATTTCGTAGCCTTAAAGATTTGTTGAGCGTAAGGAGTAAAAGATGGGGAATTTCCCATGATTTATAGACGAGTTGAACGGTGTGGATCTTAACCAAATCCATGTGTCAGTTGCCTTGGGATCATGTACCGACAGGGATCCTGGCATTTATGACACATTACGGCGAATACGTCATCCTAGGTTATACGCGTGCTTGGAAATTATGCTAACGGATTAATCACTCAGTATTTAGAATGTCAAGCGTTTGATATTCTGAGAGGTCAGTGTTGGTCCCTTGTAAGGTTGCAAATATAGTTCCAGGGGGGGGGGGGGTTAGGAACTATTTTACCTTTTTTAAAATAAGGTGGGCAGATTTCTTTTCTTCAAGAAAAGTTTATCTAACAGCGGCGCTTACCACTCAGCAAGACACTGGCTTAGTCAACTAGTGACTAGGACAGCTTCGTTGCTTAGGTCAGGAAATAGCACTTAGAGTCTATTCCTGAACCTTCTCGTTGGTAGCGCACAACTCAGTTTGACCTCTTTTACTTGCTCAGTTTTAGTTTGTTTTAAGCAAGCAATATGAATAAGGAGTTAAGGTTTAGAAATACTTCACTCAGCAGATTTATCCAGGTTCGGCTTCTTCTAAGCCTACGTCCTGTCCCCGGAACACCTCCGAGATTTCAAATCCTCTACTGAGCTCTTTAAAGGTAGAGCCTCAAACCTTTTACAATATCAGCAATTGAGTATGACAAGAGTACCTTCCTCTATACTTCTACTCAATCCTAATCTCTCCGCTGAGTACTTAAAACCGAGTACCCAGCCTCTCCTTTCTACTTCTAGAAATGATAAAGATTTTGTCCTAAACAACAATTGCTAGAACACCTTAGATGATTGAAAAACAATCACTCTAGACTTTTACACAAATGAATAGACTTTGTAGTGTAAGAACTTTGCTTTGCTTTTGATGGAGAACTTTTGTATACGTTTGTTCAGCGTAGCGGCTCTTGCTCAAAGTTCTCTGCAGAATGTGGATTCTGAATGGACTATTTATAGAGAGCTGTAAGAGCTTCTGGTTATTTCGGATTTCGAAATAACCGTTGGAGACAAACGGCTACAGGTCGCTTTCACTGAGTCTGCCAGCAGTTTTCGTTAGCCAATCAGATTCCAGCGTCTTCTGTTCTTCGGTCAGTGAGTCAGTATGTTCCACCATTTTGGGTAATGTCAACCAGACAGCTTGTTGTGTCTTCTGACCTTTACCTAATGAGGAAATACTTTGTCTGGAAGCTGTCTTATGGTCAGTAGCTGTCTTGCATGTTTTGTCGAGACAGCTCAGCAGCTTCATACCGAAGTTGTCTACGTGGATCTTCTCGATCCTTCTTTACTCAACATGTGTTTCATCACTTTAACGATGATGTTTTGGAGATACGCGGGCTGAGTGATCTTTGGCTTGTTTTACTTGGGCCTTGATTTCCATATAGGGCTTAAGCCTTATGATCTTTATGTCTTATGATAAATTATAAACTCAACATTGAACAAACACATTAGTAACACTAAATCAAAGCATTTAAACTTAGTGTGTTATAGAATATTTACTTTCACTTAATTAATTTTGTCAAATCAAAATCCTGTGGAAAGGTGTTTCAACAAACTCCCCCATTTTGATGTTGGCAAAACTAATCAGCAAGGAACTCAGTATGAGCTCCCCCATGATAGTTGACCTTTTTAATTAAGTGAACTCCCCCGTAAGGATAGAACTACTGACTTAGTTTTATTCTAAACATTCTAAGGTTTGACTGAATAAGCCTAAGATCAGTTTTCAGTTATAGGTCAGCTTATGGGTCATATTCTATTTTACTCAGAATTCAGCGAAAGTAATGTATAGTGACAGAGCGCGCTGAGCAAATTATTGTTCAATGAGTTCTTTATCAGAATGTTTCATAAGATCATAGTATGATGTCAAACATGTTATCAGCATATCATTTAGTCAATAAATATTATAAGTGTTAAGCATAGCTGATATAAACGAAGTATGATATATTGATAGAAGTCAGCAGTTGCACAGCAAAAATAAATTAGCAAAAATTAAGACCTAGCCTAACTATTTCTTTTTCTTGCCCTGTGACTGACTTTTCTTGTACTGACGTTGCTCATGCTGAGCTCTAGCAGCTTGCGCTTTCTCCCCCGTTTTGTCAACTTCAGGGAGCTTAAACGCATCGGTTAAGACAGCGCGAGTCAGTTCTTGTGAAAGCTCTTTGAGTTTGTCAGCACTTTCATTTAGCCCATCAAAAATGCCAACGCCATCAGCGGATACTTCGACTGGTATATGAAGATCAGCAGCACTGAGCATATTCACACTGAAGGCTTGTGCTTTCGCTTGCCAAATGAGAGCTTCAGTGAGACCATCAAAGACTTGGTGGAAGGTTTTTAAGAGTGCTGAGTCATAATGATGACGCTGGATATTGTTATGACGGATGTGAGTGAAGGATTGGTGTGCAAGAGATAGCAACTCATTTTGCTTCATCGAGTCAGTATCCATCTCTTGCTTGTTGAGATTAAGGAGCCGAATGGCCTCACCAATTTGCTCGACTGAGCACTGACTATAGGATACCATTTGCTCATTTGTCTTAAGTTGCTCAGTATGAAGCTGAGCAAAGAGCATCTTGAGTTCTGAGGAAGTGGCATAGTCAGTGTTCACAGCAGATAACTTCTGAACTTGCTGATGGAGTGAGTTCAGATGTTGAATTGTTGACAAGCTGTATCTCTGCCAACTTAGCAATGGAGTCCTGCTTAGCTTGCTGGGCTTGTAATGACAGGACGACATTCAGCAAATCCTTGAGTCCCTTGACTTCGTTGAGAAGTAGAGTGACTTGAGAGAGCTGAGTTACGGCAGGAATTGAAGAACCAGCAGCAGGCGAAGCAGAATGTTGAAGATCATGGATGAGTGCTTGCACTAAGTCAAGGAGATTTTTGCCGGACTCAGTGGTATCTCGATGTACATTAGTATGACCAGAAGAAAGTGGGGTGAAAGGAATACCCTGGTCAGTGACTGGATGACTTGGCTCAATCTGCACTTGAGTTGGAGGTAAGTTTGATGGATCAGCAGAGAGGTTGTTGATGATGGAAGTTATAACCCGAACACTGTCTGTGCTGACGGCAGAGGGATGAGGAGTCAGCATTATGCTTGAGGAAACAGCATGGGCAGTGCTTGGTTCAACCTGACTTGTAGAAGTGGTTGAAGTGTTATGCTCGGCATGTTCCTGTTGAGAAGAAACAGATGCTTGTTTTTCCAACGGCGTTGTAGTAGAGGAAGTTGTGGGCCGTTTGAAAAATTTTAATTTGACGGTAGAAGGATCCTTTGTTGTCTTGGAGAGGACAAGTTGAGGAATGGATGGTGGTTGCACAGGAGGGTCACTGACTATTACCTCACTGGCCTTAACCAGTTTGCGCCTTCTACGTGGTGGAGTGGTATGATGAGCATGTTCTATTGAGTGAGTAGGAGAAGGTTCCTTTTGCTCAGTCTGAATCTGGTCAGCTTGCTCTTCAACTTGTTCAACTCCCGCAGCCAACTCAGTGTCAGTCTGCACAGCACCACCTGCTAACCCAGTGTCAGCGTCCTCAGCTTCAATTTCGCTGGCATATTCTTTAGAGTCCTCAGCGTCATTCTGACCGCTGGTTTCATCATCTTCTTCTTCTTCCTCAGTATTATCTCCATCAAGTTCTTCCTCAACTTGGGAGATGAAGTGGTCATCTAACTGGACCTCAGTTCCCTCAGCATCAGTGACTTGACATTGAGTGAAGTGAGAATCACCTGGTACAATAAAATCCGTCGGTATGACGTCGAGAGGGGCCAGTGTTGAAGACTTCTGCTTCTTCTGAGGGAGCTCAGCAGCTGCCTCAGTGTTAGGCTCATCTTGCCTGCTTCTCTTCTCAGCTGACTTTCCAGCTGACCTCTGCCTCTTTGCTGGAGACACAACATTAGGTGTCTCGGCAGATTTTCTCTTGCGAGAAGCTGGGGCCTTAGTTCTTTGCCCTTTCTTAGGCTCAGCTATAGTCTCATCAGTCTGATCAGCTTGGCCAGCAGCAGCAGCAGCTTTTCCTTTCTTCAAAGGCTGCCCATATTTCAGTGCCCTCAGCGAGGCCGCTGTGATTTCGGTTCCTCTGAAAGATTCCTCTCCTTCAAGGTCAATCTTGTGGTCGATGAGGATCCTGGTAATGATTGATCCCAACCTCATTGTACCAGTGCTGCGTAGGAACCCAGCAACTAGGAAGACGTGCATGTTGATAGGGGTGTACGTCAGCATGTGCCATATGAAGCACTGTTCAAAGTTCGTTGCTGAGGTCGTGCAGTTTATCTTAGGGTAAATGAAGTAGCTCAGCAGGTAGTGAGCCATCTTTTGGTGCTGTCCCATTGAAGATGCTGAGATCTCGCCTGAGTGACCCTCAGGTTTGCAGAAAGTATGGACGTAGTCGGTTTTGTCCTGATCTCCAGACTTCCTCAACCTCACTCCCTCAGTTTTAAGTTGGAGGAGATTTCCCAAGTACAGAGGGTTGATGAAGATCGTCTTTCCTTTTACTTTAGTGCTTAGATAGTCAGGGGAGTCATTGGCAACCATGAGATTGTGGTAAAACTCCCTTACCAGGTCAGGATACGTTTCATCTCTGACGGAGAACAGCCCAGTCCATTCGTTCTTTGCAATCCATTCGGCAAACGGTTGTTCATGTTGGACGAAGTGCTCAGAAACCCATCTGGAGGGCTCAACTTTCCATTCGAGAACACTTTCGAAGACTTTGGAGTAGGTTCGTATTTTCACAGCTTTCTCTTTTTCAGAGTTTTGATTAGTTTTACCCTTGCTAAAGGTGGAAGGGTTTTGTGAAGGTTCATCGGAGCTGGACTTATTTTGGCCGGCACCGGAGACGTTGAAGGATAGCTTAGTCATACTTCTAAGATGGAGAGAATAGAGGTATTTGAGAGAGAGAAATTTGGGTGATTTCGTAGCCTTAAAGATTTGTTGAGCGTAAGGAGTAAAAGATGGGGAATTTCCCATGATTTATAGACGAGTTGAACGGTGTGGATCTTAACCAAATCCATGTGTCAGTTGCCTTAGGATCATGTACCGATAGGGATCCTGGCATTTATGACACATTACGGCGAATACGTCATCCTAGGTTATACGCATGCTTGGAAATTATGCTAACGGATTAATCACTCAGTATTTAGAATATCAAGCGTTTGATATTCTGAGAGGTCATTGTATTATTTAAGGATGATTTTAAGTTCAAGTTCTAAACTAATTTACTCAGTGTGCAAGATTACTCAGTATTGTATATTTAGTTAGTTTCAAGAGATACTCAGCAAACAATAAATCATTCAGCATGTAATTCACTCAACATTCAATATTCATTTAGCACAGGAATTTACTGAAGAGGATTAAACATACCAATTGCTTCTCTCAGTATGCTAAATTGCTCTCGTGCTAGAGGCTTTATAAAGATATCAGCAAGCTGCTCGTCTGTTGGTACATACGTCAGCTTGATTTCTTTCTTGAGTACATGATCTCTGATGAAGTGATGTCGTATACTGACATGTTTCATCCTGCTGTGTTGAATTGGGTTCTTTGAGAGGTCAATTGCACTTTTGTTGTCGCATTTGACTTCAATTGTCTTTGTTTGAACACCATAATCTTCAAGCTGTTGCTTAATCCAAAGGACTTGAGCAACACAACCTCCAGCAGCAATGTACTCAGCTTCAGTTGTGGACAGGGCTACTGACGCCTGCTTCTTGCTGAACCAAGATACAAGACAGCTTCCTAGGAATTGGCATCCTCCAGAGGTGCTTTTTCTTTCCAGCTTGTCTCGTCCATAGTCAGCATCAGTGTATCCGATGAGTGTAAAGTCATGAGTGTTTGGATACCACAGACCTGCATTTACTGAGCTTTGCAAATATCTAAGGATCCTTTTTACGGCTGTGTAATGGGATTCCTTAGGGTTAGCTTGATATCTAGCACAATAACATACTGAGAACTGAATGTCCGGTCTACTTGCTGTTAAGTAAAGTAAAGAGCCAATCATACCTCGGTATAACTTGCTGTCTACTGACTTACCATTCTCATCAGCACAAAGGACAGTGTCAGTGCCCATAGGAGTGGATATTGGCTTACAATGTTCTAGTTCATATTTCTTCAATATCTCCTTGGCATATTTAGCTTGACTTATGAATATGCCATTCTTTCCTTGCTTGATTTGAAGTCCGAGGAAGAAGTTGAGTTCTCCCATCATTGACATTTCGAATTCAGTCTGCATTTGTTTGCTAAATTCCTTGCACATAGATTCATTAGTAGCACCAAATATAATATCATCTACATATATTTGAGCCAGCAGGGTATCTTTACCCTTTCTCTTAATGAATAAGGTTGTATCAGCTTGACCCCTGACGTAACCTCTAGTCAGTAAAAAGTTGGTCAGCCTCTCATACCAAGCACGTGGTGCTTGCTTGAGTCCATACAGAGCCTTTTTGAGTTTGTAAACATGGTTTGGGAACTTAGAATCCTCAAAACCTGGAGGCTGATTTACATAGACCTCCTCGTCTATTATTCCATTAAGAAAGGCACTTTTGACATCCATTTGAAACAGTTTAAAGTTCATGTAAGATGCATATGCACATAAAATCCTAATAGCTTCTAGCCTTGCCACTGGGGCAAAGGTCTCACCGTAGTCAATACCTTCTTGCTGACTGTAGCCCTGAGCTACAAGTCTCGCCTTGTTTCTGACTACGTTTCCTTGCTCATCTAGCTTGTTCCTGAAGACCCATCTCATTCCAATGGTCTTTTGGCTCCTAGGATGTGGCACTAGCTCCTATACATTATTCCTCCTAAACTTATTGAGTTCCTCTTGCATGGCATTCATCCAGAATTCGTCATCCTCAGCTTCGGCAAAGTTCTTCGGCTCAAGTACTGAGACAAAAGCTACATTGCCGAGATACTTCCTTAGTTGATTTCTTGTCATCAGCGTATTTCCAGCTGAGTCAAGAATTGCATTTTCTGAATGCCCTCTTGGGACTCTTATCTCCTTTGGTAGACTTGTGTCTTGTTCTATCTGTGTTTCAACATTCTCTGCAGAAGTAGATAGGTCACTGAAAGTAATTTTAGGTTCACTCTTACTCTTGGTCAGCCGTTTTATGAAGGACTCAGTAGCTGGTTCTTGATCAGCAGGTGCTGAGTTTGGTTCATCTTCTGTCAGCGGCTGGTATCTTCCTGCAGGGTTAGTTTCATCGAATTGCACATGTATAGATTCTTCTAATACTTGAGTTCTCTTATTAAAAACTCTGTATGCTTTACTGTTTGTTGAGTAGCCTAGAAAGATAGCCTCATCAGCTTTTGAATCAAATTTGGCTAAGCTATCTTTGGTATTTAAAATAAAACACCTACAGCCAAAGGCATGAAAGTATCCAATGTTGGGCTTTCGTCCTTTCCAAAGTTCATATGGGGTTTTCTTAAGTATAGGTCTAACTAAAGCCCTATTCAGAATATAGCATGCTGTGTTGACAACTTCTCCCCAAAAATACTTTGGAAGCCTATGCTCATCCAACATTGTCCTGGCAATCTCAACCAGAGTTCTGTTCTTCCTTTCAAAAACCCCATTTTGCTGAGGCGTTCTAGGAGAAGAGAAATTGTAGTCAATGCCGCTGGCTTCACAGAATTCAACAAACTTTTGGTTCTTGAATTCTCCACCATTATCACTACGGATATGAGCTAATTTTAGGTCTTTCTCATTTTCAATTTTTCTAACCAAGTTTGAAAATGTCTCAAAAGTCTCATCCTTGCTGGTCAGCAGGATAACCCATGTGTACCGAGAGAAATCATCTACAATAACCAAGGAAAACCTTCTTCCACCCAGACTCAGTGGCTGGACTGGACCAAAGAGATCCAAGTGTAGCATTTCTAACGGACGCTTAGTTGAGACAATGTTTTTACTTTGAAAAGATTGCTTGGTTTGTTTTCCAGCTTGGCAGGCATGGCATAATTGATCTTTTTGAAATTTAAGTTCAGGCAATCCCTCAACCAATTGCTTTCTTGCTAATTTGGCCAGGAGGTCCATGCTTACATGACCAAGTCTCCTATGCCATAGCCAGGAATTTTCTTCCTTTGTGACTAAGCATACAGTTTTTGAAAACTTCTTTTCGAGGTTTAGCATAAAGACATTGTCTATCCGAGGGGCAGTTAAGATTAACTCATTAGTTTTACCCTCGTATATTTTACATCCAGTAGCATCAAATATAACTTTTCTCCCATTGTCACATAGCTGAGCTACGCTGAGTAAGTTATATTTGAGTCCGCTGACTAGGGAGACAGATTCAATAGTAGGGTTACCTCCGACGGTTCCTGAGCCTACTATCTTACCCTTCTTGTTGTCTCCAAAACTTACACTCCCTCCTCGTTTACGTTCAAACGTGATGAACTGAGTTTCATCACCCGTCATATGCCTTGAGCATGCGCTGTCAATATACCACATCTTTGACTTCTCGGCACATCTTAAGCTTACCTGCATTGTAACTAGTTACTTTTAGGTACCCAACTCTTTTTGGGTCCTGACTTGTTAGGTGCAATAGGTATAGCATCATATTTTATTTTATGGCGGCATACATGGACAGTATGGCCATTCTTTCCACAGAAGTCACAACTGACCTTCTGTTTAGGATTTTTTACTGACTTGTCAGCACCCCAGTGCTGAGCGTGCCAGCACACTTTAGTAGTGTGTCCTAACTTCCCACAAAAATCACATTGGACTTTTCGCTGGGGATTTCTTCTCTGCTGAGTACCTTGGTACTGTGTACCTTGATACTGAGTTCTCAGCGGAAAATTGTTTTTGTTTGGAACCTTTAATTGGTTCTGAATGGTTGTGACATCCTTCCTCAGTTTCTTTGAAACTGACTGGACTTCAGAGACAGACTCATGAATGATTTTCATATTTTCATGCAAAACTGAGTTGTCTTGAAGAAGGTATCTGAGGTCACTCAGTTTGACCTCTTCTACTTCATCACAGCGCCGGCTGAGTGCTTTAATCTTCCTATTACACTTTTTAACAAGTGTATAGAGATCACTCAGGGCGTTACCCATTTCATTTCTGAGTTGAGAGAGTGAGATTACCTCATTAGATTGCTCTTCATTATCTGACTCATCAGATTGGTCAGCATGCTCAGAAATGCATGGCTCAGCAAGTTCGTCAGCCATAAAGCATATCTTCGCTCACTCGGTGGCCTCAGTTTCTGTTGATGAAGATTCATCACTGTCACTCCAAGTAGCCACCATTGCCTTCTTCCCACTTTTCTTGTCTTTCCTCAGCGTGGGGCAGTTTGACTTAATATGGCCATCTTGGTGGCACTCAAAGCATGTAATGGGCTTTAAGCTATCCTTTCTGTATTTGCTGTCGCTTGAGTCAGCCTTATACTTATCAAACTTTTTGTAAGGCTTTTTGGAATATTTGTCGTTCTTCCTGAACAGCCTCTTCATCTTTCTTGTAAACATAGCCATCTCCTCATCATCAGTTGAACTCCCGTCAGTGGAGTCAGCCTTCATGACAAGTGACTTCTGCTTCTTGTCATCAGATTTTTCCTTCACCTCAAATTTCTTCATTGATATCTCATGGGTCAGCAATGAACCGATGAGTTCGTCATATTTGTAGGTGGTTAAATCCTGAGCTTCCTCAACTGCTGTCTTCTTTGCTTGCCAGTCTTTAGGAAGAATCCTAAGTATCTTTTTGACTTGTTCTTCCCCAGTGAAGATTTTCCCAAGTCTCTTGAGCTCATTAATGATGTTGGTGAACCTTGCGTTCATGTCTGAAAGGCCCTCATCATTGTTCATCTCGAACAGCTCGTACAGTCTCATCGGCTGATTCACCTTGGATTCTTTTACTTTGTTTGTTCCCTCGTAGGTGACTTCCATCTTTTTCCAGATCTCTTGTGCCGACTCACAACCTGAGATTTTGTTATATTCTGCAGCATCGAGCGCACAGTGAAGCATATTGATAGCCGAAGCATGGTTTTGAAGCTTCTTAAGATCATCCTCTGTCCATTCAACCTCAGCTTTAACAACTGACTGGCCAGCAACAACTTTCACAGGTATAAACGGGCCCTGGACTATAGATAGCCAGACACTCATGTTTGTAGCTTGAATGAAGTTTTTCATCCTATTCTTCCAAAAGGTATAGTTTGACCCGAAGAATAGGGGAGGCCTGGTAATGGACAGTCCCTCAGGTAATATCTGAGTTGTCTGGTTTCCAGGGAGAAACCGAGTGCTGTTTTCGCCCATGGTATGGATCAACTCAAGGTTGTTAGACCTTTAGTAGTGAGCTTTTAGGCTCTGATACCACTTGTTGGTCCCTTGTAAGGTTGCAAATATAGTTCCAGGGGGGGTTAGGAACTATTTTACCTTTTTTAAAATAAGTTGGGCAGATTTCTTTTCTTCAAGAAAAGTTTATCTAACAGCGGCGCTTACCACTCAACAAGACACTGGCTTAGTCAACTAGTGACTAGGACAGCTTCGTTGCTTAGGTCAGGAAATAGCACTTAGAGTCTATTCCTGAACCTTCTCGTTGGTAGCGCACAACTCAGCTTGACCTCTTTTACTTGGTCAGTTTTAGTTTGTTTTAAGCAAGCAATATGAATAAGGAGTTAAGGTTTAGAAATACTTCACTCAGCAGATTTATCCAGGTTCGGCTTCTTCTAAGCCTACGTCCTGTCCCCGGAACACCTCCGAGATTTCAAATCCTCTACTGAGCTCTTTAAAGGTAGAGCCTCAAACCTTTTACAATATCAGCAATTGAGTATGACAAGAGTACCTTCCTCTATACTTCTACTCAATCCTAATCTCTCCGCTGAGTACTTAAAACCGAGTACTCAACCTCTCCTTTCTACTTCTAGAAATGATAAAGATTTTGTCCTAAACAACAATTGCTAGAACACCTTAGATGATTGAAAAACAATCACTCTAGACTTTTACACAAATGAATAGACTTTGTAGTGTAAGAACTTTGCTTTGCTTTTGATGGAGAACTTTTGTATACGTTTGGTCAACGTAGTGGCTCTTGCTCAAAGTTCTCTGCAGAATGTTGATTCTGAATGGACTATTTATAGAGAGCTGTGAGAGCTTCTGGTTATTTCGAATTTCGAAATAACCATTGGAGACAAACGGCTACAGGTCGCTTTCACTGAGTCTGCCAGCAGTTTTCGTTAGCCAATCAGATTCTAGCGTCTTCTGTTCTTCGGTCAGTGAGTCAGTATGATCCACCATTTTGGGTAATGTCAACCAGACAGCTTGTTGTGTCTTCTGACCTTTACCTAATGAGGAAATACTTTGTCTGGAAGCTGTCTTATGGTCAGTAGCTGTCCTGCACGTTTTGTCGAGACAGCTCAGCAGCTTCATACCGAAGTTGTCTACGTGGATCTTCTCGATCCTTCTTTACTCAGCATGCGTTTCATCACTTTAACGACGACGTTTTGGAGATACGCGGGCTGAGTGATCTTTGGCTTGTTTGACTAGGGCCTTGATTTCCATATAGGGCTTGAGCCTTATGATCTTTATGTCTTATGATAAATTATAAACTCAACATTGAACAAACACATTAGTAACACTAAATCAAAGCATTTAAACTTAGTGTGTTATAGAATATTTACTTTCACTTAATTAATTTTGTCAAATCAAAATCCTGTGGAAAGGTGTTTCAACAGTCAGTGCATTATTTAAGGATGATTTTAAGTTCAAGTTCTTAACTAATTTACTCAGTGTGCAAGATTACTCAGTATTGTATATTTAGTCAGTTTCAAGAGATACTCAGCAAACAATAAATCATTCAGCATGTAATTCACTCAGCATTCAATATTCATTTAGCACAGGAATTTACTGAAGAGGATTAAACATACCAATTGCTTCTCTCAGTATGCTAAATTGCTCTCGTGCTAGAGGCTTTGTAAAGATATCAGCAAGCTGCTCGTCTGTTGGTACATACGTCAGCTTGATTTCTTTCTTGAGTACATGATCTCTGATGAAGTGATGTCGTATACTGACATGTTTCATCCTGCTGTGTTGAATTGGGTTCTTTGAGAGGTCAATTGCACTTTTGTTGTCGCATTTGACTTCAATTGTCTTTGTTTGAACACCATAATCTTCAAGCTGTTGCTTAATCCAAAGGACTTGAGCAACACAACCTCCAGCAGCAATGTACTCAGCTTCAGTTGTGGACAGGGCTACTGACGCCTGCTTCTTGCTGAACCAAGATACAAGACAGCTTCCTAGGAATTGGCATCCTCCAGAGGTGCTTTTTCTTTCCAGCTTGTCTCGTCCATAGTCAGCATCAGTGTATCCGATGAGTGTAAAGTCATGAGTGTTTGGATACCACAGACCTGCATTTACTGAGCTTTGCAAATATCTAAGGATCCTTTTTACGGCTGTGTAATGGGATTCCTTAGGGTTAGCTTGATATCTAGCACAATAACATACTGAGAACTGAATGTCCGGTCTACTTGCTGTTAAGTAAAGTAAAGAGCCAATCATACCTCGGTATAACTTGCTGTCTACTGACTTACCATTCTCATCAGCACAAAGGACAGTGTCAGTGCCCATAGGAGTGGATATTGGCTTACAATGTTCCAGTTCATATTTCTTCAATATCTCCTTGGCATATTTAGCTTGGCTGATGAATATGCCATTCTTTCCTTGCTTAATTTGAAGTCCGAGGAAGAAGTTGAGTTCTCCCATCATTGACATTTCGAATTCAGTCTGCATCTGTTTGCTAAATTCCTTGCACATAGATTCATTAGTAGCACCAAATATAATATCATCTATATATATTTGAGCCAGCAGGGTATCTTTACCCTTTCTCTTAATGAATAAGGTTGTATCAGCTTGACCCCTGATATAACCTCTAGTCAGTAAAAAGTTGGTCAGCCTCTCATACCAAGCACGTGGTGCTTGCTTGAGTCCATACAGAGCCTTTTTGAGTTTGTAAACGTGGTTTGGGAACTTAGAATCCTCAAACCCTGGAGGCTGATTTACATAGACCTCCTCGTCTATTATTCCATTAAGAAAGGCACTTTTGACATCCATTTGAAACAGTTTAAAGTTCATGTAAGATGCATATGCACATAAAATCCTAATAGCTTCTAGCCTTGCCACTGGGGCAAAGGTCTCACCGTAGTCAATACCTTCTTGCTGACTGTAGCCCTGAGCTACAAGTCTTGCCTTGTTTCTGACTACGTTTCCTTGCTCATCTAGCTTGTTCCTGAAGACCCATCTTGTTCCAATGGTCTTTTGGCTCTTAGGATGTGGCACTAGCTCCCATACATTATTCCTCCTGAACTGATTGAGTTCCTCTTGCATGGCATTCATCCAGAATTCGTCATCCTCAGCTTCGGCAAAGTTCTTCGGCTCAAGTACTGAGACAAAAGCTACATTGCCGAGATACTTCCTTAGTTGATTTCTTGTCATCAGCGTATTTCCAGCTGAGTCAAGAATTGCATTTTCTGAATGCCCTCTTGGGACTCTTATCTCCTTTGGTAGACTTGTGTCTTGTTCTATCTGTGTTTCAACATTCTCTGCAGAAGTAGATAGGTCAGTGAAAGTAATTTTAGGTTCGCTCTTACTCTTGGTCAGCCGTTTTATGAAGGACTCAGTAGCTGGTTCTTGATCAGCAGGTGCTGAGTTTGGTTCATCTTCTGTCAGCGGCTGGTATCTTCCTGCAGGGTTAGTTTCATCGAATTGCACATGTATAGATTCTTCTAATACTTGAGTTCTCTTATTAAAAACTCTGTATGCTTTACTGTTTGTTGAGTAGCCTAGAAAGATAGCCTCATCAGCTTTTGAATCAAGTTTGGCTAAGCTATCTTTGGTATTTAAAATAAAACACCTACAGCCAAAGGCACGAAAGTATCCAATGTTGGGCTTTCATCCTTTCCAAAGTTCATATGGGGTTTTCTTAAGTATAGGTCTAACTAAAGCCCTATTCAGAATATAGCATGCTGTGTTGACAGCTTCTCCCCAAAAATACTTTGGAAGCCTATGCTCATCCAGCATTGTCCTGGCAATCTCAACCAGAGTTCTGTTCTTCCTTTCAACAACCCCATTTTGCTGAGGCGTTCTAGGAGCAGAGAAATTGTGGTCAATGCCGCTGGCTTCACAGAATTCAGCAAACTTTTGGTTCTTGAATTCTCCACCATTATCACTACGGATATGAGCTAATTTTAGGTCTTTCTCATTTTCAATTTTTCTAACCAAGTTTGAAAATGTCTCAAAAGTCTCATCCTTACTGGTCAGTAGGATAACCCATGTGTACCGAGAGAAATCATCTACAATAACCAAGGAAAACATTCTTCCATCCAGACTCAGCGGCTGGACTGGACCAAAGAGATCCAAGTGTAGCATTTCTAACGGACGCTTAGTTGAGACAATGTTTTTACTTTGAAAAGATTGCTTGGTTTGTTTTCCAGCTTGGCAGGCATGGCATAATTGATCTTTTTGAAATTTAAGTTCAGGCAGTCCCTCAACCAATTGCTTTCTTGCTAATTTGGCCAGGAGGTCCATGCTTACATGACCAAGTCTCCTGTGCTATAGCCAGGAATTTTCTTCCTTTGTGACTAAGCATACAGTTTTTGAAAACTTCTTTTCGAGGTTTAGCATAAAGACATTGTCTATCCGAGGGGCAGTTAAGATTAACTCATTAGTTTTACCCTCGTATATTTTACATCCAGTAGCATCAAATATAACTTTTCTCCCATTGTCACATAGCTGAGCTACGCTGAGTAAGTTATATTTGAGTCCGCTGACTAGGGAGACAGATTCAATAGTAGGGTTACCTCCGACGATTCCTGAGCCTACTATCTTACCCTTCTTGTTGTCTCCAAAACTTACACTCCCTCCTCGTTTACGTTCAAACGTGATGAACTGAGTTTCATCACCCGTCATATGCCTTGAGCATGCGCTGTCAATATACCACATCTTTGACTTCTCGGCACATCTCAGGCTTACCTGCATTGTAACTAGTTACTTTTAGGTACCCAACTCTTTTTGGGTCCTGACTTGTTAGGTGCAACAGGTATAGCATCATATTTTATTTTATGGCGGCATACATGGACAGTATGCCCATTCTTTCCACAGAAGTCACAGCTGACCTTCTGTTTAGGATTTTTTACTGACTTGTCAGCACCCCAGTGCTGAGCGTGCCAGCACACTTTAGTAGTGTGTCCTAACTTCCCACAAAAATCACATTGGACTTTTCGCTGGGGATTTCTTCTCTGCTGAGTACCTTGGTACTGTGTACCTTGATACTGAGTTCTCAGCGGAAAATTGTTTTTGTTTGGAACCTTTAATTGGTTCTGAATGGTTGTGACATCCTTCCTCAGTTTCTTTGAAACTGACTGGACTTCAGAGACAGACTCATGAATTATTTTCATATTTTCATGCAAAACTGAGTTGTCTTGAAGAAGGTATCTGAGGTCACTCAGTTTGACCTCTTCTACTTCATCACAGCACCGGCTGAGTGCTTTAATCTTCCTATTACACTTTTTAACAAGTGTATAGAGATCACTCAGGGCGTTACCCATTTCATTTCTGAGTTGAGAGAGTGAGATTACCTCATTAGATTGCTCTTCATTATCTGACTCATCAGATTGGTCAGCATGCTCAGAAATGCATGGCTCAGCAAGTTCGTCAGCCATAAAGCATATCTTCGCTGACTCGGTGGCCTCAATTTCTGTTGATGAAGATTCATCACTGTCACTCCAAGTAGCCACCATTGCCTTCTTCCCACTTTTCTTGTCTTTCCTCAGCGTGGGGCAGTTTGACTTAATATGGCCATCTTGGTGGCACTCAAAGCATGTAATGGGCTTTGAGCTGTCCTTTCTGTATTTGCTGTCGCTTGAGTCAGCCTTATACTTATCAAACTTTTTGTAAGGCTTTTTGGAATATTTGTCGTTCTTCCTGAACAGCCTCTTCATCTTTCTTGTAAACATAGCCATCTCCTCATCATCAGTTGAACTCCCGTCAGTGGAGTCAGCCTTCATGACAAGTGACTTCTGCTTCTTGTCATCAGATTTTTCCTTCACCTCAAAGTTCTTCATTGATATCTCATGGGTCAGCAATGAACCGATGAGTTCGTCATATTTGTAGGTGGTTAAATCCTGAGCTTCCTCAACTGCTGTCTTCTTTGCTTGCCAGTCTTTTGGAAGACTCCTGAGTATCTTTTTGACTTGTTCTTCCTCAGTGAAGATTTTCCCAAGTCTCTTGAGCTCATTAATGATGTTGGTGAACCTTGCGGTCATGTCTGAAATGCCCTCATCATTGTTCATCTCGAACAGCTTGTACAGTCTCATCTGCTGATTCACCTTGGATTCTTTTACTTTGTTTGTTCCCTCGTAGGTGACTTCCAGCTTTTTCCAGATCTCTTGTGCCGACTCACAACCTGAGATTTTGTTATATTCTGCAGCATCGAGCGCACAGTGAAGCATATTGATAGCCGAAGCATGGTTTTGAAGCTTTTTAAGATCATCCTCTGTCCATTCAACCTCAGCTTTAACAACTGACTGGC
Source organism: Euphorbia lathyris (assembly GCF_963576675.1). Lineage (NCBI taxonomy): Eukaryota > Viridiplantae > Streptophyta > Magnoliopsida > Malpighiales > Euphorbiaceae > Euphorbia > Euphorbia lathyris. The sequence continues at coordinate 61,341,786 of NC_088911.1, forward strand.
CAGCAACAACTTTCACAGGTATAAACGGGCCCTGGACTATAGATAGCCAGACACTCATGTTTGTAGCTTGAATGAAGTTTTTCATCCTATTCTTCCAAAAGGTATAGTTTGACCCGAAGAATAGGGGAGGCCTGGTAATGGACAGTCCCTCAGGTAATATCTGAGTTGTCTGGTTTCCAGGGAGAAACCGAGTGCTGTTTTCGCCCATGGTATGGATCAACTCAAGGTTGTTAGACCTTTAGTAGTGAGCTTTTAGGCTCTGATACCACTTGTTGGTCCCTTGTAAGGTTGCAAATATAGTTCCAAGGGGGGGTTAGGAACTATTTTACCTTTTTTAAAATAAATTGGGCAGATTTCTTTTCTTCAAGAAAAGTTTATCTAACAGCGGCGCTTACCACTCAGCAAGACACTGGCTTAGTCAACTAGTGACTAGGACAGCTTCGTTGCTTAGGTCAGGAAATAGCACTTAGAGTCTATTCCTGAACCTTCTCGTTGGTAGCGCACAACTCAGCTTGACCTCTTTTACTTGGTCAGTTTTAGTTTGTTTTAAGCAAGCAATATGAATAAGGAGTTAAGGTTTAGAAATACTTCACTCAGCAGATTTATCCAGGTTCGGCTTCTTCTAAGCCTACGTCCTGTCCCCGGAACACCTCCGAGATTTCAAATCCTCTACTGAGCTCTTTAAAGGTACAGCCTCAAACCTTTTACAATATCAGCAATTGAGTATGACAAGAGTACCTTCCTCTATACTTCTACTCAATCCTAATCTCTCCGCTGAGTACTTAAAACCGAGTACTCAGCCTCTCCTTTCTACTTCTAAAAATGATAAAGATTTTGTCCTAAACAACAATTGCTAGAACACTTTAGATGATTGAAAAACAATCACTCTAGACTTTTACACAAATGAATAGACTTTGTAGTGTAAGAACTTTGCTTTGCTTTTGATGGAGAACTTTTGTATACGTTTGGTCAGCGTAGCGGCTCTTGCTCAAAGTTCTCTGCAGAATGTGGATTCTGAATGGACTATTTATTTCGAATTTCGAAATAACCGTTGGAGAGAAACAGCTACAGGTCGCTTTCACTGAGTCTGCCAGCAGTTCTCGTTAGCCAATCAGATTCCAGCGTCTTCTGTTCTTCGGTCAGTGAGTCAATATGTTCCACCATTTTGGGTAATGTCAACCAGACAGCTTGTTGTGTCTTCTGACCTTTACCTAATGAGGAAATACTTTGTCTGGAAGCTGTCTTATGGTCAGTAGCTGTCTTGCACGTTTTGTCGAGACAGCTCAGCAGCTTCATACCGAAGTTGTCTACGTGGATCTTCTCGATCCTTCTTTACTCAGCATGCGTTTCATCACTTTAACGGCGACGTTTTGGAGATACGCGGGCTGAGTGATCTTTGGCTTGTTTGACTTGGGCCTTGATTTCCATATAGGGCTTGAGCCTTATGATCTTTATGTCTTATGATAAATTATAAACTCAACATTGAACAAACACATTAGTAACACTAAATCAAAGCATTTAAACTTAGTGTGTTATAGAATATTTACTTTCACTTAATTAATTTTGTCAAATCAAAATCCTGTGGAAAGGTGTTTCAACAACGTACTCGTCGTTTATTAGTAAAACGCACGGTACAGAAGAATTCGAGTATCCAGTCGCCTATTACTGGAAATCGCTTTTGGGCGAATTTTGTCCACCCTAGGCGCTCCATATAGCGGCTCATGTCATCAGAAATTCCAAGTTGGTTGTCAAGGAATTCATCCATATACAACATTCCGGTGAAGAATTTGTAACGGTGATTCCAATAACGCCTTCCTTCATCGTGATTGAAGATAGGAAAAGGCGCCCTATATCGCTTGGATAAGTCTGGACGTTTGTTGATTGAGGCAGCATTGTGCCTAGGTGATTTGTATTTGGTAGGCATGGTGCAAAGTTAGTGTTACTTTAGCAAAGAACGGTGTTTTGTGAAGAAAAATCAGAGTTCTGACAAAGATGAAAAGAATTGTAACAGAACCTGAATCCTCTAAGATTAATTTATAAGAGTTTAAGATGAAAAGAGGTATCTTTTTAATTATAAAAAGGTATAAATTGCACCTTTCAGGAATGAAGAAACTTAATGTTTCAATTGCCAAGAGGTTCGTTGAAAAGGTTAGAGTGTTTCAGACCTGATAGTGTAGGAAACACGCGTGTCGCGACCGCGAATGGCAAAGCTGCGGTCGCGACACGCTGATTTCCTTGTGGAAATCAGGCATCAAAGCTACCTTCTGATTCACGGTAGAGAATTTAAAAATTCACGGTATGAACAGAGAAATCCGAACCTGTTTGTGACATTCTTAAATAAAGGGATTCTCGGTAGGGAATTCTAAATTCTCGGCAGAGAATTGCCTGAAACTTCAAATTCATCTTAATTTCCTAAAAATTAAATCTAAAATCATGAAATATAAATATTTTATATATTTAAATCATAACAAAAAGTCATCTAATCATAAAAATGGGATTTTGAAAAAAAAAATAAAATAAAATAAAATAAAATAAAATAAAATAAATGAACAAAAATATATAAATAATAAAACAAAATAAACTGTGTAAAATAAACTGAGTAATTCATATGTCAGATAATCTTGTTACGAACTCAATTCCTAGTTGGGAAATATTTTCGTAATAGATCTTACATCGATTACCATTAACTTTGAATCGAACTCCGGTAGGACCTTCCAGTTTTAAAGAACCGTAATCGAATGTTTTGACGACTAAATATGGTCCTAACCATCTGGACTTAAGTTTTCCTGAAAATAAACGAAGTCGTGAATTAAATAACAGCACTTTATCCCCAACATTAAAGTGTTTGACTTTAATTTTGGCATCATGCCATTTTTTCACTTTTTCTTTATAAATCTTTGCATTTTCGTAAGATAGATGACGTAACTCATCTAACTCATTCAAATTGAGCAAACGTTTCTTACCTGCTTGTCGCAAATCAAAGTTTAGTTCTCTAATAGCCCAATAGGTTTTATGTTCTAATTCGACTGGCAAATGACATGCCTTACCATACACTAAACGGTACGGAGTCATTCCTATTGGCGTTTTAAATGCAGTACGGTATGCCCATAATGCATTATTGAGTTTAGAAGACCAATCTTTTCTAGAAGATGAAACTGTTTTCTCGAGAATCCATTTGAGTTCTCTATTTGATATCTCCGCCTGGCCATTTGACTGAGGATGGTACGGCGTTGATACGCGGTGGCGTACTCCATATTTTTTCATAAGTGTTTCAAAACTCTTGTTTATAAAATGAGTACCGCCATCACTAATGATAACTCTTGGACAACCAAATCGACAGAATATATCGTCAAGAAAATTAATGACAACTTTAGAATCGTTCGTCGGGGTTGCAATTGCTTCAACCCACTTTGAAACATAATCAACGGCGACTAATATGTAAGTTTTACCATTGGAATGGGGAAAAGGTCCCACGAAATCTATTCCCCACATATCGAAGACTTCAACTTCTAATATGGTTGTTAGGGGCATCTCATCTTTCCTTCCTAAATTTCCTGTTCTCTGGCACTTATCACAACGAGTGATAAATGAACGGACGTCCTTAAACATCGTAGGCCAAAAGAAACCGCTTTCAAATATTCTAGCAGCTGTCTTGTTAACTCCATTATGTCCTCCATAAGAACTAGAATGGCATTCCGACATTATGGATTCGTATTCATTTTCACCAACGCATCTCCTAATTATCCCGTCAGCACAAGTCTTGAACAAAAAGGGATCTTTCCAAAAATATTGTTTAATATCGAAGAAAAATTTCTTCTTTTGTTGGAAATCTAATCCTTCCGGAACAATATTGGCTGCAAGATAATTAGCAATATCTGCATACCAAGGTGACATGGCACTTTTTATTTGATAGAGGTGTTCATCAGGGAAATCATCTCGTATACCGGTAGTTTCACCTATAGGACCATTTTCATCTTCAAGTCTCGATAGATGATCGGCGACAAGGTTTTCAACTCCCTTTTTGTCTTTAATTTCTATATCAAATTCTTGCAACAATAAAACCCATCTAATTAGACGTGGTTTTGCATCCTTTTTAGCAAATAAATATCTTAATGCTGCATGATCAGTATAAATAATAACTTTTGAACCTAATAAATATGACCTAAACTTGTCACATGCAAAAACTACGGCTAACATTTCTTTTTCTGTTGTGGTGTAGTTTAATTGTGCACCAGACAGTGTGTGACTTGCATAATAAATGACATGAAGTTTCTTATCTTTCCTTTGACCTAAAACACATCCGACAGCTAAATCACTTGCATCACACATAATTTCAAATGGTAGATCCCAATCGGGTTTAGCAATAACAGGTGCACTGACTAAAGCTGTTTTCAATGTTTCGAATGCTTTAACGCATTCTTCATTAAAATCAAAGGTTGAATCTTTCATGAGTAAATTAGTAAGTGGTTTGGAAATTACAGAATTTTTTTTAATAAATCTTCTGTAAAAACCAGCATGTCCTAAGAATGATCTTACTCCCTTAACAGTAGTTGGAGGGGGTAATTTCTCTATTACTGAGGTCTTTGCTCTATCTACTTCTAATCCTTTTTCAGATATTTTGTGACCTAAAACAATTCCTTCGTCAACCATGAAATGACATTTTTCCCAATTTAATACCAAATTTGTTTCTTCACACCTAGACAGAACTTTATCCAAGTTTTCTAGGCACGAATCAAAAGAATCTCCATAAACTGAAAAATCGTCCATAAAAACTTCCATGATATCTTTAATGAAATCATTAAAAATCGCAGTCATACAACGTTGAAATGTTGTAGATGCGTTACATAGACCAAAGGGCATTCTTCTATATGCAAATGTTCCGTAAGGACATGTGAAGGTTGTTTTATCTTGGTCATCCGGGTAAATGTATATTTGAAAGAATCCGGAGTAACCATCAAGAAAACAGTAGAAAGCATGACCAGCTATCCTTTCGATCATTTGATCAATGAAAGGAAGAGGAAAATGATCTTTCCTAGTTGCTTTATTTAAATTTCTATAATCTATGCAAACCCTCCAACCAGTGGTGGTTCGCGTAGGTATTAATTCACCTTCTTCATTCCTTACAACTGTTATGCCTCCCTTTTTAGGTACACAATGGATAGGACTAACCCATTCACTATCCGAAATAGGATAAATGATTCCATTGTCAAGAAGTTTAGTAATCTCATTTTTTACTACTTCTTTCATGTTCGGATTTAGGCGTCTTTGCCTATCCGCTTTAGGTGGCTTATCTTCTTCTAAGTGAATTCTATGCATTACAATACTTGGATTAATACCTTTTAAGTCAGAAATTTGCCAACCCATGCTTCCTATCCTATTTCTAACAACTTCTTTCAATTTTTCTTCTTGAACTTGTGTCAACTTGTTAGAGATAATTATAGGTAGAGAATCGCCTTCGCCTAAGAAAGCGTACCTCAAATGACTTGGTAATTCTTTAAGTTCTAATTTAGGTGGAACTACAATTGAAGGCGGAACTGGTCCATCTTCTCGAATCAAAGGTTCTGGGTCTTTATCTTCTAGTTCCTCACTCATTATAGGTTCTATTATTTCTTCTTTTTGAACAATGTCATTTACACATTCTTCAATTAAATCAAGTTTCATACAAGCGAAATCCCCCATAGGATATTTCATCGCTTGATTCATATCAAACTCAATCTTATCATCACCTATTCGTAAAACTACTTTCCCTTCCGACACATCAACTAGAGCATGTCCCGTGTTCATGAACGGTCTACCAAAGATTAGCGGACAATTTACATCATAAGCAAAATCTAAAATAACGAAATCGGTAGGAAAAATAAATTTGTCAACTTTAACTAAAACATCCTCAATTATACCGTATGGTCTTTTAGTGGTTTGATCCGCTAATTGCAAAACCATATTGGTACGTTTGATGTCTTCTTCTAAGCCTAACTTATTAAAAATAGATAATGGCATCAAGTTAATGCTTGCTCCTAAATCACAAAGACAACTTGGGAATTCTATATCTCCCAATTTACACGGAATGGTAAAACATCCGGGATCCTTGAGTTTTGTGGGCAAATTGCTTGACACAATCGAACTACAATCTTCAGTTAGTGAAATGGATGAAATTCCTTCCCAACTGATTTTCTTTGAAATTAAATCTTTGAGGAATTTACCATAATTGGGAATTTCCGTAATTACATCCATAAACGTCAAATTAATATGCAAATTTTTAAGTTTGTCTAAAAACGTTAAAAGTTGTTTGTCATAGTCCTTGTTGCGGACTTTGTGTGAAAAAGGTGGTTTGGGTACAAACGTTTTTGTACTAGAGTCAATCGGTGCATCTTTTTGTTTTAATGTATCTTCTTTGGGCTTTGGTAAATCAGTTCCAGGTAAGGTCAAATTTCCGGGCATTTCCGGGCCTAAGTAGTTTTTCCCTGAACGAAGAGTAATAGCCTTAACATGCTCTTTCGGATTTTCTTCCGTATGGCTTGGAAGACTTCCCTCTTTGCGGGATGGAATTGATTTAGCGAGTTGTCCAATTTGAATCTCCAAATTATGGATGCTGGATGATTGGTTTTTAATAAGCTGATCGAATTTATTCTCGATCCGTTTAAAACTATCGTCGTGATTACTTATTTTTCCGCTCATAACATCAATAAATTTATCGATTTTAGAAGATAAAGTGCTAATCGTATCTCTTGATTTATTTTGATAATTATTAGTACGATTTTGATTAGCATTAACATTATTGTTATTATTATCTCTCCAGTTAAAGTTAGGATGATTTCTCCATCCAGGATTATATGTATTGGAATAAGGGTTATTAGTTTGGTTTTGTCCTTGGACAAAGTTTACCTGTTCAATTTCACTCATACCTTCGTAATCCACATCCGTTTGGATTGGCTTGCCATTTGGATCACACGGTGCCATAAACCTATCAATTTTGTGCGACAAGGCAGAAAATTGGGCTTGCAACATCGCTACTGGATCAAGATTCACTATACCTTTAACTGATGATGTAGTTGAGGATGATGGTTTCGCTGATGGTAGGTGTCCACGTTCCGCGGGCCACATACTGTTGTTGATTGCCATTTCCTCTAAAAGTTCTCTTGCTTGGGCAGATGTTTTCTTCATGAATAACCCTCCAGACATAGCGTCCAATGACCCTCTAGTTGTAGGATTTAGTCCATTATAAAATGTTTGCATTAAAAGTTCAGCGGGCAATTGGTGGTGTGGGCATAAACGTTGAAGTTCTTTAAAACGTTCCCAAGATTCATAAAGAGTTTCACTATCATTTTGAGAAAAAGATGTTAACTCTTTAATGACTCTTGCGGTTTTTGCTAAAGGAAATTTTTTTGATAAAAATGCTTGGGCTAATTGCTCCCAAGTCTCAATTGATGCGGCTGGCATAGAAGTTAACCATTCTTTGGCTCGATCCTTCAAAGTAAAAGGAAAAAGGCGAAGATTGATTGCTTCTGCAGTCACATTTGGTATTTTAAAAGTGTCACAAATTTCTAAGAAATTTGTCAAATGGGTATTAGGATTGACTTCACGTTAGCCGGTCACAATTACCGGCTGTAAACTTTAGTGGAAGGTCACCAAAAAGAGAGAAGAGTAGTTATTCTAATGTACAACCATTCGAACTGAAGCCCGACCTTGCCAGTCTTCAAGGAGAATGTTGTGGAGGCCTGCAGGAGGCGCACCACACTCGTGATGTCCCAGGGCATATGAGCCTACGAAATTTGCCATCCAGTCAGCGGCTTGATTGCCTTCTCAGTACACATGGGTAAATTGTACCTCCCAATCTCTATCCTTTAGTAGTTTACACACACATATAAGCCAAACAAATGGATGATGAGCTGTAATCTGGCTCTACATAAATGATATGACTGATTTTGAGTCCATCTCCATAATGATTCGTCGAAATCCCTTACCCCACGCTAATCGTAATCCAAAATACAGACTCCATAACTCCGCCAGTAAATTCGAACATATCCCTAAGTTTACTAGGTATCCACCTCGCCAATCTCCCATACAGTCCCGAATTAGTCCACCCGCCGAGGCTGCCCCCAGGTTACCCTTACTCGCACCATCTGTATTAATTTTTACCCAATCTGTTAAAGGAGGATTCCATCTAATCAGCCTCTCTTGTTTATGCCTCGGATTCCCCTGATTTAGTTTTACCTGCAACTACACTTTCCCGTGATCGGTACAAAATGAACTCTAGCAATAACTCAGACGTCCCTCTTTCTTCAAACAGGCGGTTGTTTCGCGTCCTCCAAATCCAACATATTCCAATCGAAAAGATAACCGGACACTCCATTCCATCCAACCTCATATGGTAAGAAATATTTTCATCAATCCAATCTGTGCGATCCAATGAGAAGAAATGCATCCTCGCAGTCATAGACGATATGAGTTGTTTCCATATCCATTCTGCAATAGTACAATCCTATAACATGTGCAGTATGCTTTCCTCCTCATCACACCAGGCGCAACCACCCTCCTCTGTCATATGTCGTCGCAGACGAACCTGATTACACAGAATACTATTTTTTCTTACCAACCATACAAATAGCCGAATATGTTCTAGCACTTCCAGTGTCCACACTTATTTCCAATTACCTGAGTCGTCTTTCTCACTCAGTCCCATTCTAAAACGGTCATATCCCATCTTGACTGAATAATTCCCTATCCTCGTTTCTCGCCAATACCAAGAATCATTCCTTTCATTTTCCTGAAAAATAACTACTGAGGCCAATTCATTTAGTGCATCACGTGGTAAAAGATGTTCCAGAATTTCCCAGTTCCAACTATTTCTAGTTTGCTAGTATCCGATTCAAGTCTGAATCTGGTACTGGACCCAATGCTCATGATTGCAGAGTCAAGTTCCCACTCCAGCAGTCCATCTAGAATGTCGTCTGCCGACCATTCTCTACTAACCTGCTCGTGCTAGCTTTCAAGGTCACCGCTCCCGCCACAATGTCCTTCCAAGTTAGTGATTGACATCCTCTTGTGTGAAAAATATCAAATCCAGTACATTTTCTGCCATACTTTGTTTTAATTACCTTCACCCAAAGGGCCTTATCCTCATTCAAAACTTTCCAGCTTAATTTTCCTAGCATAGCAATGTTGAAACCGTGAGTCTGATGAATCCCAAGCCCTCCTTGATTTTTTTTTCTAACAAATAGTTTCCCATTTTACCAGATATGATTTCCGATTCAATATTAAGGACCCCCATAAGAAATCCCTATTACACATATCCAGCCTTTTGCAAGTGCTCATTGGAAGAAGAGTTGTCTGCATCACATAAGACGACAATGTTGATGCAACTGCTTTAACAAGAGTAAGTCTTCATGCGAAGGATAAGAATTTTGATTTCCACCCAGCAAGTCGTGCATTAACTCTGTCCACCACATACTTGAAAGTGTTCTTGTTTACACGAGAGTGAAAGAGAGGCATTCCTAAGTATCTCCCAAGGTTATCGGTTCTTTCAAACCCCAAAATGTCACAGATTCCCCTACTGACAACATCAGAAACATTTGATGAAAAGAAGACTCTAGATTTCCCAAGATTAACTTTCTGTCCTGAAAAGTTACAGAATTGGGTCATAATATTATTGATATCCACAGCTTGACTTAGCTCCACCTTTGCCATCAACACAATATCATCTGCAAAGAAAACATGTGTGAGTGACGAACCTGAACGTGAGAGTTTGATAGGCTTCCACACATCGCATTGCACTACATAATTAATCATGTGGCTGAGGCGCTCCAAGTATAAGACGAACAAATACGGGGATAGAGGATCTCCATGTTTGAGTCCTCTAGTAGGTCTGAAACTCTGTAATTTTTCACTATTCCAAAGTACCTGCATCTCTGAAGCAGCCACACATTGTAAAATTAAATTGACCCAGTGTGAGTTCAAGCCAAGTAGGGTCAGAGTCTCCCGTGGAAAATGGCAGCTTATCCTATCATAGGCCTTTTCCAAGTCCAGTTTCAAAATCATGTCTCCCTGTCTCCCTGTCTTTCGATTCATGGAATGAATTGCTTCTTGAACTAAAATGACATTATTAGAGATGTTCCGTCCTGGGATAAAACTGTTTTGTGTTGGACCAATTAAGTCCCCTAGGATTGGTTTAAGCCTGTTTACAATGCACTTGGTGACAATTTTATATAGTACATTGCAGAGGCTTATTGGTCGGAATTGTGAAATATATTCAGGGCACTCAATTTTTGGGATTACTGCTATTAGCGTCTCAGACAAAGTAGGTGGAATAATTCCTGAATTGAGGACATTCAACACAAAGTCACTTACTTGTACTCCAACATGCTCCCATAGATGTTGGTAGAAAACCGCTTGGAAACCATCTGGCCCTGGGGTCTTAAAAGGGTCCATTTCATACAACGCTTAACGAACCTCTTCCACTTCAAAGCCTTTTTCTAGTTCTGCTTTCATTTCATCATCAATAGGTGGGAAGTTGTCCATCGTATACATATGACCTCTAATTTCCTCCTCCTCTGTGTAGAGTTTCTTAAAATATTCCACCACCATCTCATACATGCTTTCCTTATCCCAGACCCATAAGCCATTAGCATCCTCAAGCCACCAATTTTATTTCTTCGGCATCTAATCAGTGTAGATAGATGAAAGAAAGTTGTATTTATATCCCCGTACTTCAACCACTGAACCCTAAATTTCTGAAACCAAACCAGTTCCTCTTGTTCTAGTATCAGATTAAGCTTATTTACTAACCTTTGTTCCAACTGCAGTAGCCCAGAGTGAACAGAACGTGCCAGTGCAGCTTGCACTCCCTTGAGTCATCCATAAACTCTTCTCTTTCTAGCTTTCAAATTGCCAAAGACATCCTGATCCCAGTTCTTCAGTGTTGTCGTAATTTCCTTTAAGCTGTCATCAACCTTAGTTGTATGGTTCCAGGCTGAATTGAAAAAAGTATTGAATTCACTATATTCGAGCCAGGCAGCCTGGAGGTGAAAAGGACGGGTATTTGGTGTTGGTACAGTCCCTAATGAATTAAGCAAGATAGGTGTATGGTCGGAACGGTTTCTCGGTAGATGTTTGACTGAAGCTTCTAGGAAAGTCATTCTCCAGGTTGCATTACATAGGGCTCGATCCAATCAACAGGCTACTCTGGTATGGGTTGAGGAGCCATGGTACCATGTAAAGGTCGGTCCCTAATAGCCAAGGTCGATAAGCTCCACCTTGCTAATCTAATCCGCAAAAAAATTACATCTATCCAAGGTTCGCATCGATCCCCCTTGATTTTCATAAGCTGATTTTATACAGTTAAAGTCTTTGATTAGGAGCCATGGTTGTGTAATGTGTCTTTTCAGGTCAAGAATCTTAGCGATACATTGCCTCTTTAATGCCATTTGCGGCCTAACATAGACGAAAGTTATGTCAAAACTTTTCTCTCCATCATAACTATCAGCAGAAGTGATATGTGAGTGGAGAAACTGTTTATTTTTCAGACGTACATCCACTTTAACACGTGTTGGGGTTTAGTGTCCTATAAACAATTGTTCTAGGATATAAACCAGCTGTTAATGGATTGTTCTTTATGTCATTTGTTTTAATAAGATATGGTTTCATAACTGTATAAAGGCAACCTCTTTTAAAGAACTAAATAAGTCTAATAAAAGGAAATCCCTAAGTTTATTTAAAGTGATTATAAAGTGTTCATACAAGCATGAAGTGAGACGAAACATTATAATAAACTAATAAACTTAAAACCACCCCAAGTCAAGTGATATGTTTTGAATAGGGATTGACATAACACTATTGAGACTTGCATGTAACAATGTTTTCTGTCGAGACAGAGAGCTGATCTCATAAGCTTCAGATATGCAGATATCTGGACAGTTACATGGATCCAATGAAAGGGGTTCATTAGGATTGGGGACCTGGCTTGAGATAATAGGATGAAGAGATTTATCCTTGTCACCTGTTCATCTCATTGGTATTAATAGGTATAAGTAATCATCGGACTCAAAGGAATGTTAATTAGTGATTCTGGATTATGGAATGTGATGCTTTGATCCTGTTGTAACACGATCCATAACATGGATGACTCTAGGGTGTGTACGACAGATGTTGGGTATCACAGGAAGTAATTACAGGATAGCTAACATTGGATTGAGCATTTTTCACTCCTGATAAATGGTAGATACGCCCAAGGATCGATTGTGGAAGACTTAACTCTAAATCCTTGCAAGGTGATAGCTTAAGAATTGAAATGCATATTTCACTAAACCTATCTAATTGGAGTTAACTCGGCATGTACAAGTAAAACGAACGTCTCGCTATACATGACTTGACATTATCCATAGTCATAAGATTTTGTTCAAGGATGTAGTTGATGAAGGATGGAATTATACTGTAACTAATACGGAAAGGTCAATGACGGAATCAACCTGTCTTCTTATAGCTCTGGGGGAATGTTTCGGATCTGCCAATCACAGTTCGCGTACTCATTCCGTTATACAAAGATTGAATATAATTCTGAGAAATTAATTTAATAGTTGTATACGGCTAGAAGCAATAAGAACCTAATGGGTCACACATAAGACTTGGAACCCAAAAGAGAAACAGATGTTAATTAATTGACGGAAGCCCAACTGAGTCCACTAAGGCCCAGTAACAAGGGGGGCGATTTTATGTGCTATGTCACATAAAGGAATTAATTTATTTTTTAAACAATTATAATTAGATTATGATTATGAATTAAATTAATTATAGGATAAATAAGTTAAGAGGTTTAATGAGATTAAATTGCTTCTATTATTATCCTATTAATAAGTTATTATTATATTTATATTTAGATATAATTACAGATAATAACAATAAGAGTTTTATTCCGAATTAAATTCTTATTCAGTAACCTAATTCTATCTCACTAGGGTTTACATGGAAGAGGCTATATAAACCCCCCTTTAGTGGTAAATTTTGGTTACCCCTTGCTATCTCGGAGAGAGAGAATTTTCGACCCCTACTGTAGTGGATCGTCTTTCACCGCTTGCTTCCGAATCAATTGATTTCATCTCTTTCCTTTTACTCCTTGATCTTGCGTTGATTAATTAGAGGCAATATATTTTGGTTGCTATTCATCGGTTGAATTCTAATCGTTTACTTGTTTGTTTTGTTGTGCTCGCGAAAGAAGAAAAGACAAACAAAATGGATAAATTTGTTCTTGTTCCTCCTACATCAGGTCAGTTCACGATTTCGCGGATTCCCATAAATTGAACCGTCGGATCGTCGCGATTTTTGGACAGGAGTTTCTAGACATATTCTTCCATGTTTCCGCCGTTGAGATTGTCGTTCGGAGGTCTGGAAGGTTTGTTCAGGTAGAGGACGGATTGGTTGACAGATTCCATCCTTTTGAAGTTGTGGGCACTTCGTTTGCAACGGTATATAGATCGTCATAAAGGTATTTCGTTCTATCCCTCTTTATATGAAATAACGATTAACGGATCTTGGTTAAAGAAAATAGGTTAAAATTTTATATTTCCGCCGCCAAACGTTTGCCTATTTTCCTTCAACACGAACCGCATTCCAGAAAACCCAAATGCCCCCACCGAACCCTTCTGTTTCCACAATTTCCACGTTTAAAAACCTCAATTTTCTGCTTAATTCTACTGCTCTTATGCCTGGAAGCCTGGTTTCTAGAAGCACAAAAATATCAAGATCATGTATAGAAATAATGTGTTTCATTGCTCGAAAGAAAAGAGTTCCCCCTACACCAAAACAGTTCCAGGAAATTACTTTCATTGATAAAGATGAGGGTTGCAGAATTAATTGCCCAAACTAGACAGTCATCGAGTCTGTTGGGTCTCTACAGTCCCAATCTGAACTACTTTCATTTCTACATGGTTTGTTACAACCTCCAGTGCCCTCCTAGTATCATCACTTTCACTCCTTTTATCCTTTGGCAGTACATGTCCTTCAGTACCCTTCGACAGATCAGGCGACCTTATGTTACTTGTATTATCTAGACGACTCCTTTTGCCCCTAGTCTTGTTTGCTTCCGTTTCCTCTATGTCTTTCTTCGGGTCCCCTGTATCAGATTGTAACACACCAAAGGGATTAGCAGTTACCACTCTTTTGTTTTGCTCCACCGATTGGTGTTTTTTGGTAGCTCTCGCACTTTGCCCTGCTTATTTTGTAGTCGAGAAAACTCCATTCAACGGACCACTCGAATTTCCTGATAGTACTTGGATATCAGTGCCAAAGGTTGATATATCTCTGGATGCTTTCTGCTTCCCACTGGAAGAATATGGTATATGAGTTGGTTCCATGTTAGCTCCTACCGGCTTCTTACTTTTATTCCCATACTTCCTTCTTGCAACCATTCTCCAAGGTCCATACTCCATATAATTGTTTTCCCCTTCCCCTGGTTGTTTGGTCATTTTAACCCCCTTATTCTGAAGCGTCTGATGTTGCAACGCCCTTTCCTCACTGGCTGCTGGTGTATTTATGCTTTGACAAGATATAATGCTAGGCAAGCTACAACTTGACTTCAAATGGCCATACTTACCACAATTAGTGCATGTTATATGCAATCCTTCATATTCAATTTTGTAGGAGATCCTGCTAACTTCAAATTCAGTAATTAGTGGCTTTAACAAATCCAATTCTACACATACCCGTGCAAATCGTCCCCTCGATGCCTTAATCATATTCTTATCTACCTTGACAGCTTTTCCCAACGAGTTTGCAATTGTGAGAATTAAATCCTTATTATAATATTGGATTGGAAAATCAGGAAACCTTGTCCAGACCATTGTTGATGCAATTGTTGCTATGGCAGCCACAATTTCATCTGACCATGTTCTTACCGTTAGGTAATGCCCCTGAATTATCTATGGTCCCTCATGAATCACTTTGTTCCTATCCTCCATGCTATCAAACTTAGCAAGGTGAAATCCATACCCGATATCCATCAATTCGACATTACTCTTCAGCTTCCAAATCTCCAGCGCTCTTTTTTGTAAAGCTATAAAACCAATACTTCTGCCCAACAGTTTCACAATCAGGGCATATTTCCATGGTGTTCCCCACCTCCTCATCAATTCAGGGACACCAATGAAACTAGGTGTCAGAGGGTTAGCATGAGATACCCGAAAAAGACCCGCCGCTTGGAGATCTACTAGTTCTCGGCGTTTTTCGGTGTGGCTTTTACCTAAAACAGTGTCTCGGTATGATGCTGGTTCGGCTGTATCCATGGATTCCGGCTCCTCACCGTCGTCGCCAAGCGGAGCCTTAGCAGCGGCGTCGGACATTGCAGAGAGAGAACGTCGAGCGAGAGAGAAAGAAAGTCGAGCGGCTGTAGACCTAATCGTCCTTCACGCACGAGAGAGAGAGAAAGTCGAGCGTCTATTTCCAGAAAAGTTTGACAATAATTTGATTGATCATTTCATAATACATGTTTGCAAATTTGATTATACTTGCGTTTGAATGTTTGAGATTTCAATTTAATTACATATGAAATGGGAGAAAATTTTAGGTATGTAAAAGTCTCTTAACAAATACCAAAAAATAATACTATAAACAATATATCAATTGTTTGATGTTCCTTTCTCTCTCTCTCTCAATTTCTGTCTTCCTGATACCTACAGAACATGCAAGGACTCATTTGGTAACGATATTATATGTAGATATGTTTGTCGTCGGGCTAAATATGATCGAGTTTGATATGTAATTATTTATCTAAATCCTATTTAATCTACACTATATTCAGTCTAATCTTGGATTAGACTGGGTTGCCTAGGCTCATGGAACTTATTCTTAAGTCGAGTTGTGCTTAACACACTTGTAGACACTGAGTCGGAGGACCTGTGACGAAAACCTGAAAACAAGACGGTTGAAGTGATTGATTTCGGAAGTTTTGAAAAACAAAAAATATATAAAGAATAATAAGCGAAGGAAAATTAGCGGCACGGCGCGGGTGCTTAGCGGCATCCGGCACACGGACGACAATGGTCGAACGCCCGCTCGGCGGCGCGGGACGTGCGCTCGGCGTCCGTTGGACGCACCGCAAGTGGCACACTCTCGACGTCCAAGCAATGCCCGGGTCCGGTGGCACGGGGCGCGCTCTCGTGGGCCGCTGAGCGCACGTGCCCGGTAGCGCGAAGCGCGCGTTCGGCGGCCGCGGCATGTGAGCGTCCGGCGGCGCGGGACGCGCGCTCGGCGGCCGCGGGGTGCGCACGCCCCGAGGGTCGTCGGGCGGGCGCCCAACCACGTCGGGCGAACACCCGACGGAGGTTGGGCGCGGGCGCCCAACCTAGCGTTGGGCGCTCGCCCAACAAATGTTGGGCGGCCGCCCAACAAGGTTGGGCGGTAGCCCAACACTAGGTTGGGCGGCCGCCCAACCCCAATGGGCGACGCCCAATTTCTTTTGGGCGTCGCCCATTGGTCCGGGGACCCGTTTGCCTATAAAATGCACGGATCCCCATGCAAAAAAAGAAAGAAAAAGAGGGGGAGGAAGGGAGAGCTTCTCACACTAGAATATTTTTTCTAGAGAGAAGAAGTTGATTTTTTTAGGAGAAAACATTTTTTTTCCTAAATTGAAAATCTCCAAATTCCCTAAGTTCAATTTTTACTAAATTTTTCATAAAAAAACGGAAGCTCGCGGTTCGTGGAATCAATCGGCTTCGACTGTCAGATACCGAATTCAAAGTATTATCCGAGGACTAGACTCTTTATTTTATTTAATTTATTCTCTTCTCTTATTTATCTTTTTTTTTATATACTATAGTTTTTATTCATTTAGTCATTTATTTATTTTGTCACATTTTATTTAATTAGCGTATTTATTTAATTTTCGTTTCGTGTTGAATAAAATTCGGTTTTGTTTTAAAATAAAAAACCTCGTTTTGATATCCCAATACGAACCGTGATCCGATAAAAAAGGTAGTTCGGGTATCAAAAACTTTGTAATTATAACATTTTAATTTAAAAGAAATTTCCAGATAATGTTTTAAAATAAAAACGTCGTTTTAGGAACTTCCGTTTTCGACTATGATCCATTTTTGGTAGTTCGGAAATCCAAAACGATTGAATTAGATTTAATTTAAAGCTGTTGAATAAATCTGGAAACATTTAGGAGTGCTGCTGTAATTTACCAATTCTGTCACTAAATGCTGTTTACCAACGGATTTTCCGTCGGTAAATCTGCCAAAATGTAAAAAATGCCATTTCAGTCCATTTTTCTTAACTTTTAAGCTTTTGATCCTTAGTATATATATGTATAATTACGTAATATATGTTTTTTTTAAATTATTTTAGAACTTTAGCATATATATTTATTTTAGAATATTTGTATATCATTTTTATTCTATTTTACAATATGAGTATAAGTATATATATATGTATTTCTTTTTTATTGATTTAGGCTATGTTTTGAATATTAGTTACTTGATATTTTGAGAAATAATGGATAAATATTAGTATGTGTCATTTTTTATATTTAAAACTATATTAGTTATGTATACATATATATGGTTTTGGGATATTTGGGTTATCTTGATTATTGAATGAAATTATTTTTGGGTAAATGTTATTTTCTTAGTTATAGGATTTACTTACTATTTTCACATTTTCAAAGTATAGATATATTGTACCTATTATTTTTATATACATATAGTTCCTTTTGTATTAACTTTTATTTTCATATTCTATTTTTTATTTAAATATATATATATGTTAGAATTGCTTTCTTTATCCTTTTGGGCTTAATCATGGGTCCATGTTTCAAGTGGACTTTGTTTGAGTATGGATGGTGGTTTAAATGGGTTTATTATGGTAATTATAATTAGTAAAGAGTCCATTAAATAAGTGGGGAAAATAAATCACAAAAAGAGAGTTTTCAATTGAATTATTTAAACTAATGAGTTTTTAGATTTCTAATGTAAATAAATAGAGTCATTCTTGTTAATATTCCAAATCGTTTCTCAAAACACCACGTTTTAAAACCTTAATCCGTTCCAAAGGTGGATTAAATGATCATTGTAATTAAAATCGTTTTCTTTGTGAATAATAGAGTTTTGAATCATTTTCTCAAAGAATTTGTACATAATAAAATTGACTTGTATGTTTAAACCATGTTTTCTCATTAAAAGGTTTTTATCTCAAACGTTTTCAAATACTCGAGTCGTTCCAACGGCGATTCGGGTAAATTTCATCAAACGGGGTTTTAAAACGCACCTAAATCGTTCCAACGGCGATTAAGGTGCGAACCATGTAAATGAACTCGTTTTGGGGAAAATAAGTTAATGTAGAATGAACACACAACATCACATTTAATACGGGTGTAAATAAATCACTTCTTTCTTCCCCCTCTCTGTGTATGTATAAACATAAATGGGTGATTCTTTACTGATGTGGCTTTTCAATAATATATGCTCAAAACGGTTTCTAAAAAGAGAAAGAAAAGGGTTTCAAATGAATTTTAAACTTAAAGAAGTATACGATTAGTCCGTTATCGCCTAACATGCTGAGTAGGAGGCCGGTGGTTCATAACCGGGCGATGTCGGGGTGCCTAGTAGCCTTTCTCCGGAAAGGAGCTAGCCTTCTCGTCTCGTACCTAAGTTTTCTGAACCCACACCGGTCTCCCGCAAGGGATCGGTGTTCATTTTCCCATTCGTGGGTGGCGACTCTTCCATATCTCCGAGCTCCGGTCCTACCGAGCAGCTTGATTCCACGATTGGTTGCTTTCGGCGCCAATCACCGCTTACGTCGCCATGAGGTTGTCCACCCCCCGGTCCGCCCGGGAGATTAGGCCGCGGCACCTCGTCTAACAACACTAATATGTTTATATTAAATAAACTAATTATATTAAATTAAACTATGATAATAAACAAAAAAAAATTAATAAAATTCAACTAATAATAAACAAAACACTAATATGTTTAGATTAGGCCGCGGCACCTCGTCTAACAAACTAATATTTAACTAACTAATTTAATAAAATTCAACCAACACAACCTTAAATAAACAAAAATAAAAATTAACAAAAAGTAAAAAAAAGTAAAAAAAAAAATCTAATCTATGTAAGAAAAAAATATGTATAATAAATATAAATATAATATAAAAGTAGGCTGAGATTGGGCTTTTGAGTGAATGGGTTGGACAGGTCCAGTTGTACAACAACGCTGTTGAGCTTAAATGTTATATATTTCAACCTTCTTCCTTTGGTTGGATAGCTCCCTTTACCCTGGCGCTAGGGTTTATTCGTGTTTTACCCTAACTTGGGGTTTAAGCTTCCCCTTCCACCCCCTTTTCCAGCCGGCCGCTCCCCCTTGTTGTTCCTCCCCTCTCATAAACCCACTAGAAAATCTCGGTCGATGGATTCTCTTACCCAAAACTGCCTTCAACTCACCCTTACCGAAGAAGATGAGGCCCCGGTGATAACCCCTGACCGCGGCATAATACCCGATTACGACCTCCGTTGGAGTTGCGTAGGACGCTTTGTCACGGACAGAGCTATCAACACTGAAGGGATGAAAGTCACGCTATCCAAACTGTGGAAGCCCACCAGTGGCATATCGATTATCGACCTTGACGAAAACAGGTTCCTATTTCAGTTTAATCATGTTTTCGACGTTAATGCAGTACTGAATGGAGGACCATAGTCCTTCGACAACAAACTCCTCATCCTGAAACGGGTGGAGACCCAGGAAATCCTGTACACTACCCCCTTAACAGAAGTTGCCTTTTGGGTACAATTGCATGACCTTCCAAGAGGCTTCAGATCGGAGAAAATAGCAGTGACCTGCGGAAACTATATAGGCACTGTTCTTCGCACTGATCCCCGTGACTATGGTGAGTCTTACGTGGGCTACCTAACGGTTCAAGTCCTTATGGATATTGGTAAACCGCTGAAGAGAAGGATGAAGCTAGGTACATCAGTTACACAGTGGGTATGGGTAAACTTCAAATATGAAAGGTTACCTCACTTTTGCTTCTTCTGCGGAATGTTGGGGCATAATGAAAGGGACTGTGCAGCTTTCAGGGCCCTTAACAACCCGGACCAGCCAACACTATACGATGCCTTCTTAAGAGCGCCCTGTTAGACAAGGTGCCGAACGGCCTCGCCCGAGCGGACCGGGGGGTGGACACCTCATGGCGACGTAAGCGGTGATTGGCGCCAAAAGCAACCAATCGTGGAATCAAGCTGCTCGGCAGGACCGGAGCTCGGAGTATGGAAGAGTCGCCACCCACGAATGGGAAAATGAACACCGATCCCTTGCGGGAGACCGGTGAGGGTTCGGGAAACTTAGGTATGAGCCGAGAAGGCTAGCTCCTTTTCGGAGAAAGGCTACTAGGCACCCTGACATCGCCCGGTTATGAACCACCGGCCTCCTACTCAGCGTGTTAGGCGATAACGGACTAATCGCATATTTCTTTAAGTTTAAAATTCGTTTGAAACTTTTTCTTTCTCGCTTTGAAAACCGTTTTGAGCATGTCATTAAAAGCCACTTTAATAAAGAATCACCCATTTACATGAATTAAAAATACATAGGAGAGAGAAGGGGGAGAAGAAAGAATTGATTTGTTTACAACGTGATTTATGCTT
Organism: Euphorbia lathyris; assembly: GCF_963576675.1. Taxonomy (NCBI): domain Eukaryota; kingdom Viridiplantae; phylum Streptophyta; class Magnoliopsida; order Malpighiales; family Euphorbiaceae; genus Euphorbia; species Euphorbia lathyris. Next base: position 61,362,406 of record NC_088911.1, read on the forward strand.
TATATTATACACTAACTCTAAGCTAATCTCATTCTCCAAAACGAGTTTATTTACATGGTTCGTACCTTAATCGCCGTTGGAACGATTTAGGTACGTTTTAAAACCCCGTTAATTTACATGACATCGACTCGAATCGCCGTTGGAACAACTCGAGTGTTTGAAAATGTGGAATAAAAACTTTAACTCCAAAAACGTGATTAGGCATACAAGTCCATTTATTTTGTACAAACCATTTAGTTAGGAAAACGATTCAAAACTCTATTATTTACAATGAAAACGATTTTAATTACAAGGTTCGCCTAATCCGTCGTTGAAACGGATTAAGGTTTCAACACGTGATATTTTGAAAATGGTTTAAAAAACGTCAAGAAAACGTTATTTACACTTTAGGAATATCTAGAAAAACTTTAATTTAAACAAACAAATTAAATTCTTTTTTTGTCTTTTATTTTCCCCTTTTTCACTCAATTATCCTCCACTTGAACATAATTACACTAATGAACCAATTAAACCAAAATTCACCAAGTAAAACTCATTTGGAATATATACATATACACAAAAATAAAATAGAAATATATATATATATATATATATATATAATTTTATCTAAAAATAAGGATATACCTATAGATAAAAAGGAGTAAGAAATACTATATGATATAATAAAGAAAATGAAAAAGAGTACTACATATAATACCTATTCATTCTAATTCAAAACATGTAAAAACAATGAACCAAACTCCTAAATGGGAAGAATAACATTGAGTTCCAAATGGTTTTAAGTAATAAACATATAGAAAATAATTTTCACCCTAAATAATAGCTAATATAACTTAAATGTGCCAAAACTATATATATAGGAATATCATACCTTACAAAACCAAATCCAAATGAATTAAACCCAAATACGAAATATATAGCTACATGATACGTAATTAATAGTTATAGGACTCAAAAATAATTTTTACAAATACATAACATAATTAAATACGTGTATATACAAGTAGAAATGTAAAAAAGAAGAGAAAAAGAGGGTTAAAATGGAATTTTCGGATTCCAGCAGATTACTGACGGAAAATCCGTCGCCAATCTGCTGTTAGCGACAGAAAAGGCAGAATTACAGAAACAGTTCAGAAGTTTCCAGATTTATTCAAAAGCTTTAGATTAGATCTATTATATCGTTTTGGGTTCCCGAACTACCAAAATTGGATCATAGTCTATAACGGAGATCACTAAAACAACGTTTTATTTTTAAAACATTATTTAGAAATATTTTCAAAAACTTATAATTACAACGTTTTTTAATTCCCGAACTACCTTTGAATCGGATCCCGGTTCGTATTGGGATATTAAAACGAGGTTTTTATTTCAAAATAAAACCGAACGTTTATTTAACACGTGACGAAAATTAAATAAATACGGAATAATAAATAAAACGTGATAAATAAAAGACGAAATAAATAAAAAACTATAACATAAAAATAAATAAAGAAAAATAATTTAAATAAAATAAAATGAGTCTAGTCCTCGGATAATAGCTTAAGATCGGTATCTGACAGTCGAAGTTGTTTGATTCCACGAGTTATGATTTTCCGGCGTTTTTTGTGTTTTCGATAAAATATTCAACTTTGGAAAATTTGGATTTTTTTGGGAAAAAAAATATTTTCTCCAAAAAATTAACTTTCTCTCTCTAAAAATGTCTAGAGTGAGAAAGCTCCAAAAAATTTCCCCCCTCTTTTGAATGCATGGGGATCCGTGCCTTTTATAGGCACGGATCCCCGGAGACTTTGGACGACGCCCGATTAAGATTGGGCGTCGCCCAAAGCAGATTGGGCGGACGCCCAACCTAGTTGGGCGGACGCCCAACTTATGTTGGGCGAACGCCCAACCTGGTTGGGCGAACGCCCAACTCTCGTTGGGCGCGCGCCCAACGCAGGTTGGGCGTTCGTCCAACGGATGTTGGGCGTCCGCCCAACGGACGTCGGGCGCTCGCCCCACCTACGTTGGGCGTTTGCCCCACGTCGTTGGGCGCTCGCCCAACAGCCGTCGGGCGCGCGCGCCCAGCGGACGTCAAGCGTGCGCCCCGCGCTGCCGGGCACGCGTCCAACTGTCGTCGGACGCGCGTCGGCTGCCGCTAGGCGTTCACACCACGTCGCTGAGCACTCGCGAGCCGTCCACTCGACAACCGCGACTCCCACTAACTTCTTCCTTTTTTATTATATATTTTTGTTTTAAAACTTCCGGAATCAACCGCTTCGACCGTCTTATTACAGGTTTTTGTCACAGGTCCTCCGACTCGGTGTCTACAGTTGCCCCTACTTTCCTATTTTGACAGTGATGTGTGTGTTTTAAAAATGTTTTTTGCTAACGCAACACATGCAATGTAAATATATTAAAGTAAAAGACACGTAAAGAGTAGGAGGAAGAGTACCTGATCTCTGCGCTGCGCGCTCCCGCTTCGTCTTCGATCCTTTCCGTCCTTGCCTTCGAATCGGCTGTCGGCAGACTTTTTTTTTTGCTTAAGGATCCTAGCCTAAATCGACTGCGGGTAAACAGATCTTTCTAGCGACCCTGGTCTCTAAGTCGATCGTGGGTAAAAATGGCTCAATAGCAACCTTGGTCCACGACCGCGGGTAAAATGGTCCAAAAGCAACCCCGGTCCATGACCGCGGGTAAAATGGCTCAGAAGCAACTCTGGTAAAATGGCTCAAAAGCAACCCTGGTCCACGATCGCGGGTAAAATGGCTCAAAAGCAACCCTGGTCCACGACCGTGGGTAAAATGGCTCAAAAGCAACCCTGGTCCATGACCGCGGGTAAAATGGCTCAATAGCAACCCTAGTCCACGACCGTGGGTAAAACGGCTCAAAAGCAACCCTGGTCCACGACCGCGGGTAAAATGGCTCAAAAGCAACCATGGTCCACGATCGTGGGTAAAATGGCTCAAAAGCAACCCTGGTCCACGACCACGGGTAAAATGGCTCAAAAGCAACCCTGGTCCACGACCGTGGGTAAAATGGCTCAAAAGCAAAAAGTTCTTTCTAACAATTCTGAATTCTGAAACACTGTCATTCGTATTTTTTACTGGAGCTATCATCTCGGGTATTTGAGTTGTTTGATAGGAGCGTCCTTATCTTTTCATCTGGAATGCTTCAGACTAACAATTATTTTTCCGTTGACTGTTGTCTGTATTTTGACTGGCGCCACTTTTCTGTAAAATTTTGGCTGTCGTCTAGAGTCATATCCTCGTGGTATTGGTCACCGTCTGACAGAAGCGCAGGCTGAAACGGACTGCAAATCGGAGGTTTGTGCACCTGGTAATTAATTATTTTCTTTTTACCTTTATGTCACATCGTACTTTTTCGCTATTTACGGGAATGTCATTCCATTTTCCTATATAAGGTGGTGAGGTTTCATTTCAACCCCACACCTTCTCTCTCTTCTCTCTCTCTAACTTCTAATTTGGATCATTCTCGTGATGGATTTGGATAAATACGATGGTACGAAGGGCATGGATGCGGGTTTTGAGAACCTGACTACAGTGGCCCCTTTTCGGGATCCTGCTTCATATCTGAGCCGGACCCACTCTAACCAGGTAAGTACTCTCCTACTCTCTCGTCCTTTTGACTAGACTTCTAGGCTTTAGTAGCCCTACTTTGAACACGATTTGCATGCTAACCTCTAAGTCGCTTTAGAGGACTTTAGCTAGAGAACACGAATTTCTACGCCCATAAGCAACGTTTTATTTATCTTTTGAAAGAATGTGAATTATATGCATGTGAATAGTAAAAACACGAACAATGCATGTCAACAGTAGAAACGTGAATAGCACATGAATACTGAAAACGTGAATAGTGCACGTGAATAGTAAAAACGTGAATAGTGCACGTGAATAGTAAAAACATGAATAGTGCATGTGAATAGTAAAAACGTGAATAGTGCACGTGAATAGTAGAAAAAGCCTAAACGACCAAATTAAATGTTAAAATTGGATCAATCTCTTTGCCAACACGCGAGAGGGTGGAACACCAAAGAATAATGAACTAGTCAAATCTTATACAAACGACCCTAAGAACAAAATTTCACCAAATGACGGTCCTAATTGACAAAGAGTCTCTAGGTTAGACTTAAGCATGACCGAAAGAACAACTAGGTTAACAAACCTTTATTAGACACAAGCCTAGGAGCGAGATTTAAACTTACTCGTTCTGTTCCTTCCAGGTCATTGGTATTTCCGGGACCACTGAGGAGATTCATCTCTGGTATGCCATGCTTAGCCCGACGGCTAAAGCCCGGGTGCGAGAGTTGGGCTTCGAGCCCTTTATCTTGGCGTTACCTCACGCCAACCGAGTGTGTGACCGATTCGGCCTTCGCGCCTTATGTGAGAGATGGGTAGACTCGACCCACACCTTCCACTTCTTGTTTGGGGAGATGATGTTCTCGCCCCGTGACTTCTCCTTGCTGACTGGATTGCGGGGGAGCAGTATCTCGGTTCCCCTCTTCTTCGACATGGTGCGTCCCCGGGTCGACCGCACCGAGTTATCTACTTTGATTGGGCCCGGAGTCTACACGGGTGTCAAGTCTTCCCCGGTGAAGTTCATTACCACCTCCAGACTATTGAGTCGCAGGGACTCCTGCGGGCTAGACGACACTGATCAAGCTCTTCGCAGCTTTCTTCTATACGCCTTGGGCGACACGATCTTCCGCACCAAGAGCGGGACGATACATGCGGGTCTTATTCAGGCTTTCCGTGATTTGGACGCAGTGTCATCTTATGATTGGGCAGGAGCTGGCTTGGCTTTCCTGTACAAGTTTTTGGATTTGACTTGCCGGAAGCGCAAGGATTTCGGTGGTTACACATTTGCTCTCCTGGTACGTCGTTCATCCTTGGCTTGTTTCTTTATTCTTTTCGCGATTTTTGTTAGTAACCTTTGTTTCTACGAGTAGGTTTGGGCCTATGAGAGGCGGATTCTTCCATGCACGCGTCGGCGCAGGCCGCAGGTGGTTAGGCCTCCACTTATGGCTCGGTGGAGTGAGTTTGATCTAGGTGCCGAGGAGAGGCGGACAGTGGCGCGATTCCTAGCGTGGATCGACTCGCGGACCTTGGGGCAGGTGAACATCTTCTCCTTATGTTAGATTTCCGTTTAATTAGACCTAACTTTTTTCTTTTTTTTGTTTTCAGATTCGATTCGGATGGGATGACCTCGACTTTGGTCCTGACTACACGTATGTTACCTGCATCCAGGGGCAGCGGTGCGTACTTACAGGCCCTTGTGTGCGGGCATGGTACTTGGGCGATCGGGGCATTACCAGGGTTAGCGCCTCGTATTGGACACCTGGCGAGATTCTAGTGTCCATGTTTGCAGTGAGGACCATGCCTCTGTCGGACATTCGTCGCGACCTGACCCGCCAGTTTGCCCCTCGAGACGTGTAGGACCACGCGGGGGGTCGTGCTCACTATTTATCGACCTTGTTGACTCCGGAGGACGCCCCCGAGGTTGTGATGGAGGTGGATCCTAGGACGGACGTGTTTTCAGCCGAGGCTATCGCGGCGGTTTTTGGTATGGAGGAGCTCCCGGTGAGTGCTTGACCCTTTTTCATTCTTTATTTGCGAGGTGGTTAGGGATACTCATTGTGTCTTCATATGCAGGAGGGTTCTTTGAGGAGTGCTCGGATGTCCGACTTCTTTGATGGTGCTCAGGCTCGAACGCCCGCGGGCGAGCCCTCCCATTATGCGGGCGAGTCCTCGGGCACCGCCCGGCCGGAGTGGCCCCCTTTAGGCATACCTATCCCCGACTTTGGGAGGGACTTCTCGACAGTTCACTATGACGAGTCCGGAGTGGCTTATGTCGGCGTCGAGATAGCTCCTCCTTCTTTCACATCGAGGATGCCGTTTGATCCCCCGGATACCCTCCACACTTCGAGGGAGACATGCACTGATTACGTGGGGTTGTCGGGTTATCTCAGAGAGCGGCTCAGCCTGCGTTGCACCAGCCACCTGGTGAGTATTCTTATTTTATTTTAGTGTAGTGGAATGTATGCACATATGTATGTATGACTTCTGTTGTTGTCTATTCTTCTTCCTTTTTCTTATACATATATATTTTTTACAGAGCGATCTCCATGCAAATGAGCTGAGGCGGAGCGAGTCACTGCGGGATTCCGATGCCAGGGTCGGCCAGGTCTATCAGGAGAGGAACGCTCATTGGTCGGGGATGATGCGAGCGGAGACCGAGGGGCGTCTTGCTGCCGAGGAGAGGACGCGAGTGGAGACCGCGGGGCGCCTTGCCGCCGAGAAGGGTCATCAGATCGCTGAGGAGGCCTTATCTGCGGAGCGGGCTTCTCGTCTGAGGGACTTCGAGGATTACTGGGATCTTCCCCCTTATTAGTCTTATTATTTGTAGGTTTTTCATTAGTATTACCCCGATGTATAGCTTGTATATAGAGAGAGGGGTGGATAGGACGTAGGCTTTTTATGTGAAAGAGGTAGGAAATGTATAACTCATGATTCATAATACAATGCATTCAGTAGATTGTAATGATTCCAATCATCCTCTTCAAATATATTCATGCCTTTATTTATTTACAAACAATAGAAATACTTAGCCGCTACTACATTATTCTCATAATTGCTCAAAATATAACTACTGTTACCAGGATGCCGTCCATAGTAGTAAGCTTCACCGACCCTTTGCTTAGGATTTTCTTCACGAGGAATGGTCCTTCCCAGTTTGGCTTGAACTTGCCCCTAGGGTCGGTGTGCGTCACTCGGATCTGTTTCAGCACTAGGTCCCCTTCTTTGATAGGGCTGGCCTTGACCTTTTTATTGAAGGCTCGGGCCATCCTTCTCTGATATAACTGCACATGGTAAAGGGCCTCCATTATTTTCTCATCTACCAATGCTAACTGTTCATATCGCTTCTTCACCCATTCCGTCTCGGGAATCTCTGCTTCTACTGTGATTCTCAACGATCGCTTTTCAACCTCGATTGGGAGAACGGCTTCCGCACCATATACCAAGGAGAACGGCGTTGCCCCATTTGACGTTCTAACTGTCGTGCGATAAGCCCATAAAGCGAGCGGAAGCTGTTCGTGCCAGTTCCGATGCGATTCTACTGTCTTTACGAGAATCCTTTTAAGGTTCTTATTAGCCGCCTCTACTGCCCCATTAGCTTGTGGGCAATACGGAGAAGACCTATGATGCTCAATATCGTACTCTTGGAAAAGACTTCTCACCTCTCCCTGAAACTGGACCCCATTATCCGTAATCATGTGATGAGGCACTCCGAACCTGGTGATTAAGTGCTTTTCAATGAACTTCCTCATCTGCTTAGACCCAACTTGCTAAATGATTCCGCCTCTACCCACTTGGTGAAGTAATCAATGGCGACTGCAATGAATTTGTGCCCGTTTGACGCATTAGGCCTCACCTCCCCGATGATGTCAATGCCCCAAGCCGAAAACGGCCAAATGGGTGCTAATACGTGCAATTCCATAGCTGGTAAGTGATTATAATCTCCGTGGATTTGACAATCATGGCATTTCTTCGCATACTCGTTACAATCCCTTTCCATGGTGAGCCAATAGAAGCATTGCCTTATGATTTTCTTTGCCAATACTGCTCCTCCCATATGGGCCCCACAAATTCCCGAGTGTACTGACTCCATTGCCTCACGGGCTTCTCCCGCATCCAAGCACCTTAGTTGTAAACCATCGGCGTACCTTTTGTAAAGCAAGTCATTGTGGATGACGAACTGCTGAGCTAACCTTCTAATCACAGCCTGATCCCTAAGTTCCGATTCCGCCGGGTATGTTCCACTATTCATGAAGTTCACGATATCGAAATACCAAGGCTTTTCATCTGCCCCCAACAACATTACATCTTCGTAGCACGGCTTGTGGGACCTTCTCAACACCAAAAGCTTCGAGGCAAGGTTCCGAGGATTATCCCATTCTAACACCAAAGTGGCCAAAGCATCCGCTGCCTGGTTCTGTGCTCGAGGAATGTGATAAAAACGACACTCGCTGAATCTCTGCGCCAGTCCCTCCAATTGGTCTAGGTATGGACGCAACCTTTCTTCCCTTACTTCCCAGTTTCCCTGCGCTTGTTCGATAATCAGTTTTGAGTCGCCCCAGATTTCAACATATGATGCTCCCAGTGCTACTAACGACTCCAACCCATAGATGCACGCTTCATATTCAGCCATATTATTGGTGAGAGGGAAGGATAACTTCTTTGCCATTGGGACCCTTTCTCCTTCTGGTGAGATAAGTAGCACTCCTACTCCGGCTCCATTTGAGTTAACCGCTCCATCGAAGAACATCTTCCATGGTATAACTTCTATCGCGTTCAAGTGCTCATCGGGGAAATCATAGTTTATCTCTTCCTTTTCCGCATTTAGAGGCTGATTGGCCAGAAATTCCGCCACGGCTCTCCCCTTAATAACCTTCTTCGTTACATATTCTATATCAAATTCGGACAAGAGCAACAACCATCGGGCTAGCTTCCCTGTTAGAGACGGAGTTCGGTATAGATACTTCACGGGATCCATCCGAGAAATAATGATCACTTTGTAAGATCGAAAGTAGTGCCGTAGTTTCTTTGTTAGCCATACTACTGCTACGCACGTCTTTTCGATCATGTTATACTTAAGCTCGTATTCCAAGAACTTCTTACTCGGATAATACACTGCGTGCTCCACACCAGTGTCCCCTTCTTGGGCCAGCATTGCCCCAATAGATCGCTCCTCGATTGCTACATAGAGGAGAAGCGGCTTTCCAAGTTTAGGCGGTCTCAGAACCGGTGGATTAGACAAATAGTTCCGGATACTCTCTAATGCTTGCTGGCACTTATCATTCCAAACCGTGGGTTGATCTTTCCGTAGCAGCTTAAAGATCGGCTCGCAGATCGCAGTGAGTCGTGCTATGAACCGACTGATATACTGAACCTGCCCCAGAAATCCTCTCACTTCTTTCTCATTTTTGGGTGCTGGCATTTCCTGTATGGCCTTTACCTTGTCGGGATCCACCTCAATCCCCTTGTTACTGATCACATAGCCTAAGATCTTCCCCGATGAAACGCCAAAGAAGCACTTCTTCGGGTTCAACCTTAGCTTGAACTCTGCAATTCGGGCCAAAAACTTTTCAAGTGCCGCGAAATGCCCCTCTCTTGTCTCCGACTTGACCATCATGTCGTCCATATAAACTTCTACCTCTTTGTGTATCATATCATGGAACAGTGCCGTAGCCATTCGTTGATAAGTTGCCCCGGCATTTTTCAAACCAAACGGCATTACCCTATAGCAGTACGTTCTCCACTCAGTTGTGAATGAGGTCTTTGCCTTGTGCTTTTCTGCCATTTGAACTTGCATGTAGCCCATGAAGCCGTCCACATTTGTGTGCAAGACGCTCGATGCTGCACTGTCGATTAATACGTCAATGTGAGGCAATGCGAATTCATCTTTGGGGCACGCCTTGTTAAGATCTCTATAATCGACGCACATTCTCACTTTGCCGTCCTTCTTCGTGATGGGCACTACATTTGCGACCCAAGGGGGATAGTCGATTACTTCGATGAACCCCGCTTCTAACTGTTTCTTCACTTCTTCTTTGATCTTATCTGCCCATTCCGGCCTCATGCGTCGGAGTTTCTGTTTCACGGGCTTAACATCGGGGTATGTCGGAATGCGGTGAGTTACGATTGATTGATCGATTCCTGGCATGTCTTCGTATGTCCAAGCAAACACTATTTCGTATTTTTTAATTATTCTCTCAAATTCTTTCCTCTCTTCAGTAGTTAATTCTTGAGCAATTTGTATAAGTTTAGGATTTTCATCCGTGCCAAGATTGAAAGTTGACATTTCTATTGTATTGATTTCAAATGTAGGCATGTTATATGAATGAGAATGCATGGAATGATCAGAATCAACATTAAGCAAGTAAGCAAAATCAGAATTCATTTCATTGATAGTGTTGGCGAGTACATCATCGGATTCAAATAAAGCAGTAATACAATTTTCATCATCAGGGTTCTCGGGTTTCTCATAAGCCTTGGAGGTACTGGGCTCGTCCACCGCTCCCACAGTTGCTTCAATAGTGATGACCTGCTCCTCAGCATTCAGATCTAACATCATGATCTCCTCGATGAAGCAGCTCGCCTCTCCTTTGCCCCAACCGGTAACATCATTGAAGATCTCAAAACCTGGCAGGATCTTTTCTTCGGTGCTAGTCCATGACTCGGGAGTCCCCGAATAAACCTTTCCGTGCCCCTCATTCACAAAATACTTCTTTAGGCCCACCTTTCCTTCACCACCTGTGTTGGACGGACCTCCCAGCTCACATCCCAAACCCCTCCGGGTTTTCTGACTCTTGAAGTCCGGAAACTCTGGCAACCCTTGATGGTGTGCTCCCAAGCCCATACCAGGGATGAAGCCTCATTTCATCATCTTCACCACATCGGTGGTCATGCTAGACTCGTAGATCCCAGAAACTTGGAATCCGGAGAAAAGCTGAGGCTCAATTCCCAATGCCGCCACTGAACTCAATTTCTCAGCTTTGATCGTCACTATCTCTTCCCGGAAGGGAAATTTGATCATTTGGTGGAGCGTGGAGGGCACACCTCCCAACTTGTGGGACCATGGACGTCCCAACAACACGGCAAATGTCACCGGTATATCCAGCACAGTGAATTCAGTCTCCTCTTCATGCGGCCCTACTTTCAGCTTAGCCTTGAAGACTCCTTCGATGTGCCTACGGCTATCATCATAAGCCCTGATCACGGTTTCCGAGGCCGTCAGATCTCCTCTTTCTACTCCCAACTTGGACAAGAGTTTCAGCGGGCAAACATTAATGGCCGATCCATCATCAACCATCACACAGCTAGTCTTCTTCCCGTTAATTTCAGCTCGGATGTATAAAGGCTTGTTGTGAGCCTTACCCTCCTCCGGGAGATCTTCGTCGGTAAAAGTGATTTCAGTCTTCTTCCGGGCCATAATGCCCCTACTAACGCTGTCGGCTCAGTGTCGGTAGAAATGACCAAATTTTGCAGCTCCTTCATCAGATTCTCACGGTGGTACTTGGAATGGCATAGGACTTCCCACACCGTAGACTTAGCTTGTGTTTTCTTCAACTGCTCGAGGACTTGGTCATCTGGCTTGGGAGCCGATCCTTCCCCTATTTCTGTCTCCACCATAGGCGCCTTCCCTTCGGCCACTCGACCTGATCTTGTCATAACGGCGATTTCCGGCTCATCATCAGATTCATCCCAAATATTGATAGGAATTCTCCGATCAGCGTCCTCCTCGTTCGAGGAACTTTCCCAAATGTCCACAACCATTAGGTCCATCACGTGAGGGAAATTTGGATTTAAATACAAGGGATCTGCCGATCCATACATAGCCCAACCTATCAATTCATCATAGTTCCGGAGAAACACCCTGCTCATTCTTCTTGCTGCTAACGGAATAGCACCTCTCTGTATGCACATGAGCTGCACCTTATCGCTCATCATTTCATGACATAACTCGTAGCGGTACCTCCACCTCCTAACATAATCCACGAATGGTTCCTCGGGGAATTGCCTGATCCTATCCAGATCTTCCAAGGATCCCGTCCATGGAACGTACATCTCATATCTCGACACAAAAGCGTCCCTAAGAGGTATCCAATGACCCATTTCTTCCTCTGATAGTCCTTGGTGCCACAACAAGGCTTCTCCTATGAGAGTTTCTGGGAAATGCTCATGTAATTCACATTGAGGGAACCCAGCATCATACATATGGTTGCGGAACAACCTTGCGTGCTCAACAGGATCCCGGTATCCACTATACCGGGGCATTGCCAATACCGCTTCGGGTGTTTCGTAAGAGGGTGAGTCCGGGGTTTGCTCCGCAAGCATCCATACTGTATATTCCTTAATGAACCTCTTGGTCATCGCGGCCCAATCACACTTAATACGCATCGGGAGAGACATATACCACATCAGCGGCTCCCCCATCAGTGAATTGCAAAACAGACTGGTGATCTATTCTTCCTTAAAACCCAAAGGCCCCATGGCCGATAAGTAGAAGTGAAGGTGTTCCATTGGATCCTTGTTGCCATTATACTTACTGACCATCGGCAACGGGCGTTTGATAGGCCCAATCTGCAACGCGAAGTGCTCTGACATCTTGTTCTTAGTGTTCTTGTATTTTTCAAGGAATAGATCGGACAATTGTTCCCAATCATGCTTGCAAGAGTCGGGTAATGAGTGGAACCACCCCAAAGGCTCGCCTATCAGCGAATGGTGGAACCACCGAGCAATCTCGTCCACCCCGAAGGATTCAACAAACATATCATGCATATACTCACGCAAGTGCACATCGGGATTCTCTCCTCCACTAAATAGGCTTAATTCTGGCACAATAGTTCGAGACAACCCTTCCCCGGTCTTGTCAGCACTATCTTCATCATACGGTGCTCCACCGGCTAACCCTTCGTCCATCGGTTCACCCTCCTGCTCCTTCCCAAGGAAAGACACATATAACCCATTTCCCACATTGCTCTTCTCATCGGAGTCCAACAACTCCTCTTCATTTTCCTCGAAGGATTCCATAACTATGCTTTCTTTCAGCCCGAATCCGATCATGCTCACCCTATGATTAGGCAGGGGATTACGCCTAGTGGAAGGGTTCGCTGACGAAGGATCATCTATCTTCTTCTCCTCAATCAAATCCTGAATCTCGTGTTTCAGTCTTTCGCAGTTCTCAATAGTGTGCCCATAATTACTGTGAAATTCGCAGTATCCCCTAGCCTATATCTGCTGAGTGGGCGGAGCTTTGTTATAAGGGGTGAGAGCTTTCAACAATCCCTTTTTCTGTAACCGTTTGAAAACTTTTGCGTAGGTCTGTCAAACTTGGCGAATCGCCTCTTTTCGATAGCATTAAGATCAAGTACTTTCACTGTGGCCGATTCTGTACTCGCGCTTGGCCCTCCAGCACTATATCCAGACTTTGTCCACTTAGTATAAGCTTTCTTCGGCTCTCCGTCTCCCTCAACTGTCAAGGCGCAGCTATACATCTGATTGAAATCGGTAAAAGGCATATACCATAGCTCATTCTTAATATACGGCAATGTGTTACCCACTACCATTCGGATCTGATCCTGCTCAAGCGGCTTCTGCTTCATAACTGCCGCCTTGGCTCTCCACCTCCTCACAAAATCGGAAAAAGACTCATTAGCTTATTGCTTAGTGCTTTCCAGTTCCTTTAGAGTAACCTCAAGCATAGTGTTGAAACTATACTGAGTGATGAATGATTTCGCCAACTCCTTCCAATCTCTCTTCGTCACCATCGGCAACGCATGAAACCATATGAGGGCAACCCCCTGCAGATAAGTATTAAACAGCCCCAGGACTTGATCCTCAGTCAGGATCGTGTGCTTCATTACCGCAACATACTGATTCATGTGGGTCGTAGGATCCCCAGTTCCATCGAACTTCTTCATGTCAGGGAGCCGAAAATTCAAAGGCAATGCAGTTGCCGACAAGCAATTCTTCAAATTATAAAAGTCCTGACTCCCGAAACTTCCCCCACGCAAATCCTGCACCTGCTGAGTGATGTGCTGCTTCCACTCTTCTTCCTTAGCCTTCTCTTTCTCAAGCTGTTTTTGGATATAATCCTGATAGTCATCCTTGTTCCCGAAGCGGGGACCGGTGTTCACTTCATTCTCAACGCGCTTACTACCACTCTTGTTATCCTTCAATGCCAGCTCAGCTAGCTGGGCCAAAATTGCGGCCAACTGATCGTTAATGTTGTTCACAGAGTTTTCCAATTCGGCCACCTTTTCGTCGGTTGCAGACATACTGACAGAAGACTGAGTATACTCAGACGAAGATGATTCAAAAGCCACAACTTCCGATTCGGAATAGTCAATTTGTAGCTGATCAAACTGTCTGACTAGCCGGTTACTCTCACGAAACCACAACCGCTTAATGATGAAGTCTGTACGAACGGCATCCATTAGTATGTATGCATGATTTTATATGCATGATTCGTGGTGTGTGCGTTTATTTATTTACGGATACATAAGATAAGAAGAACAAACGTCAGTCTAATTACACGTATCACAACATCTCTCTTCCACCCTTATTCCTCCACACACTCGATGGTCCAAGTCTCTTTCTTAGGATTTTGGTTTGAGGCTCACATTGCGGTCCAGAGGACGCGTGATGCCGATGATTATTGCGGAAAAGCAAATCATCCATCAGACAATACAGTTCGTTTTGACATATCAACGTTCAGTGACTAAGATATCGACCAAATGGATTGTCCTTTCGAATAACTCGTCTTTCGTTATTTCGCGAGACGCTTTAGTTCGGGTTTTGACACCCTTTGAGCGCATCTCGGATTTTAGACGTGGTACGAGTTATTCCTCTGGTTCAATCGTTCGTTATTGACAATGACTCGTTCCTTTTTATTCGCGTGGGTTCGTGTCTCGATTATTGGATTACAACGGGATCTTTCTGGATCTATCGAGAGACGTAACCACGTGTTTATTTAGTGATGAAAGCACTTTTAAGGAACGGACTCATCGCGTAACATGTTTGTTTTTAGCGTTAAGAATCCATTTGCTCGTTTTTGCTACGTGAAAAGACGGCGAGTCTTATTTGAGCGCATGGTAATCTTTCGGCTAGAAACAACTCTTTATTTCTTCCCATCTACAGGATATATCACCCTAACGTGGTTAGAGAAAGTCAACGTTTCGTTGAATCGCATGCTTATTCGAAGCAGGGATATTACCGTCCTTTTTTCATTTAGGCACGAGTCGAGCAAACACGCAGATCGGGCCATACTTCTTATAGTTTTGGTAACGGTCGAAATGATCGAGCCATTAGTCAAACCCACAGTCTCGTCCATATGGCGCAATTATGCAGTTTAGCTTAATTCGGCTTTATGATTTTAAACGGCGTACATACCGGCTCGAGGCACGTATTTAACGGAATTGGTTCATTTTCTTTAACTACCCTCGGGATGGATATATATCGTAGATACAGAATGATTTTGGTCGTTTCATTTTCTTTTATTTTTTTTAGTCACTTTTGCGGATACATCCATTTCTCTTAAGAACAACACAAGGCGTAACGTAAGAGCTCGTTTTTCATTCGGAAGGGACGGGCCACGTTTATGAACCTCTTTACGTTACAACGGGGTCGTTCGAAACAGAAATGTTCTTTGTTTTCGTTTTGTCATAATCTCGTTTTATCCCAACTTATTTAAAGAATGCGAATAACGGCTACTGTTAATATAGTCTTTTGAATCGAGATATAACTATCCTTAATACCAAACCGATTCATACTAATACGTGCTTACGTCATAACGCATTTCCTGAACATGTGCCTTCTTCGGGACACGGAAAGGGACCAGGCGGGTGATGCTCGTAAAGTATATAGCATTTAATAGGACAAGTGTATCCTATCGCAACAAGTAATATTGTGCTAAGCACGAGATCGAACCACAAATACTATTCGTTATAACTAGCAAATCTACCTAGAATGATCTAATTGTTTAGAGGGTTGGATAAAAGTTGGGTTTTTTATAACTAATTAACTAATTGAAAGCAATAAAGATAACAAAATAAAGTGAACAATTGACAGGGTAGAAGGTGAATTCAAGGATGACACAACCTAGGCTGAGGAATCCTTTGATTAAATCCTATGTATGGGTTTAGGGAGTTCAGATTTGTGTTTTACCAGTGATTGAAGGTAATTGCCCTAAGTGAAAGACTAATATGATCAGTATTGTCCTTTCTATTCACATGCATTCAGGTGACGGCTTGATTAGGCATATACCCTAGGTCATGCAAAGCATTAGGTTTATTGACAATTAAGGCTAAAGCCGTAGCCCAGCCACAAAGCCTCATTCCTAGTGGTCTCTAGCGAAGTCAGATTTACACAAGTTCGGTATAGACGATTCCGTGGTCAGGTTCTCATCTATCTATAATCCTATTTAATGTCAGGGTAACAGGCATTAGGCACATTATATACATAAACAGGCTAGTTGATCATTATCAATGTTCATTCTAGCATAAATCTTGTTCCTTACAATATCTAGGCATTAAGCATGCATAAACTGATCAATCAAAGGTCCTAGATCCCTAATCATACATGTTCATATAATCAATTTCATCCCCATCCCAAATTGGATGGAGATCAGTTCATAGACAAACTAATCAAAATAGGAGGAAATCATGAATAACGGAAAACATCCACAATAAATATAAAAGGAAAAGATAAGAGAGAGAGATAGAAATCTGAAACCCGCTTTGTCTGATTCGATTATAAAAATAGAAGATGAAGAGCTTCTCCCATCAATCGTTCTTGAAAGAAAAGACAAAACAGAAAATAAACCTAACCTAGAAAGCAGGAAATCTAATCTAAAACCTAAAAATCTACATAATGGAGGAGAGAAAGCCCTAGCGGCTCTCTGATTTATTCAATGGCTAATCCCCCCCTGAAAGATTAGGATTAGCTCCCTATTTATAGAGTTAGGAAGGAAACCCTAATGCCTCAGGGGTAAAAATGGTATTTACAAAGTGTTAAATGGGCTTTTAGGGCCCTGATCCACGAATTTCAGCAAAGGGGAAGGCGCTGGTGCGCCTTTCCCCGCCTCGTCTCGTCGAGACAAGGAGTGTCTCGACGAGACGAGGGCCTGTCTCGACGAGACAGGTATTGTCTCAGCGAGATAGGTCCTAAATGGGGCGATTTTACTCCGGCTTTTATCTGTTTAGGTCCCTGGGCTTCCGAAAAGTGCTCTAATGGTCCCTGATGAATCCCAAAAGTGCTCTGATGGTCCCTGAATGATCTGGAAATGCTCCAATAGGCTTGGGTCTGGTTCGGAAATGCACGAAAGGTCCCTAAAAATCCATGAAAACACCAAAAACACCATAAATAAAGGAAATTACTAATTTTAACTAAAAAGTAATAAAATGATACTGAAATTAAATAGAAACAAAGGGAAAACAAACTAAATTAATCCTAAAAACCTATATAAATGGGAGCTATCAGCGGGTCGCACAAGTTCATTCGTACGAGATGACTAAGTCGTCTTTAGTTCGAATCGTTTCGATGTTTTGGGGTAGTTTATATATCGGTTTAAGAGTATATATTAACGCATCGTTTCATTTTCTTTACATATTTTAGGATTAGACACGTATCATGGCAATTTGAAAACACGAACTGATTCATTCATCACATCAAAAATAGTAACGGGTAATCCTATGGCAATTTCTAAGGCTACTATATGCTGACACGGCTGATCGCGGGACCTCACAGGACCGCACAAATTCGCCCCTAATGAATGGATGGGGACCCTTTGGTGCCTTACTGTAAGGGGGAACTTACACTAGCCTCTTTCGAGCGACGAATGGACTCTCGCTAGAGGTTTCACGGAAATTACCCAAAAGGTTTGCAATAATGCTTATGAATGCATACGAAAAGAAATAATACGATCCATTCCCGTTAAGGGCTTAATACACGCCTTCCGGAATCAAATTTCTCGCTTCCCCAGCAGAATCGCCACTTGTTAGACAAGGTGCCAAACGGCCTCGCCCGGGCGGACTGGGGGGTGGACACCTCATGGCGACGTAAGCGGTGATTGGCGCCGAAAGCAACCAATCGTGGAATCAAGCTGCTCGGCAGGACCAGAGCTCCGAGTATGGAAGAGTCGCCACCCACGAATGGGAAAATGAACACCGATCCCTTGCGGGAGACCGGTGAGGGTTCGGGAAACTTAGGTACGAGCCGAGAAGGCTAGCTCCTTTCCGGAGAAAGGCTACTAGGCACCCCGACATCGCCCGATTATGAACCACCGGCCTCCTACTCAGCGTGTTAGGCGATAACAGACTAATCGCATATTTCTTTAAGTTTAAAATTCGTTTGAAACCTTTTCTTTCTCGCTTTGAAAACCGTTTTGAGCATGTCATTAAAAGCCACTTTAATAAAGAATCACCCATTTATATGAATTAAAAATACATAGGAGAGAGAAGGGGGAGAAGAAAGAATTGATTTGTTTACAACGTGATTTATGCTTTATATTATACACTAACTCTAAGCTAATCTCATTCCCCAAAACGAGTTTATTTACATGGTTCGTACCTTAATCGTCGTTGGAACGATTTAGGTACGTTTTAAAACCCCGTTAATTTACATGACATCGACTCGAATCGCCGTTGGAACGACTCGAGTGTTTGAAAATGTGGAATAAAAACTTTAACTCCAAAAACGTGATTAGGCATACAAGTCCATTTATTTTGTACAAACCATTTAGTTAGGAAAACGATTCAAAACTCTATTATTTACAATGAAAACGATTTTAATTACAAGGTTCGCCTAATCCGTCGTTGAAACGGATTAAGGTTTCAACACGTGATATTTTGGAAATGGTTTAAAAAACGTCAAGAAAACGTTATTTACACTTTAGGAATATCTAGAAAAACTTTAATTTAAACAAACAAATTAAATTCTCTTTTTGTCTTTTATTTTCCCCTTTTTCACTCAATTATCCTCCACTTGAACATAATTACACTAATGAACCAATTAAACCAAAATTCACCAAGTAAAACTCATTTGGAATATATACATATACACAAAAATAAAATAGAAATACATATATATATATATAATTTTATCTAAAAATAAGGATATACCTATAGATAAAAAGGAGTAAGAAATACTATATGATATAATAAAGAAAATGAAAAAGAGTACTACATATAATACCTATTCATTCTAATTCAAAACATGTAAAAACAATGAACCAAACTCCTAAATGGGAAGAATAACATTTAGTTCCAAATGGTTTTAAGTAATAAACATATAGAAAATAATTTTCACCCTAAATAATAGCTAATATAACTTAAATGTGCCAAAACTATATATATAGGAATATCATACCTTACAAAACCAAATCCAAATGAATTAAACCCAAATACGAAATATATAGCTACATGATACGTAATTAATAGTTATAGGACTCAAAAATAATTTTTACAAATACATAACATAATTAAATACGTGTATAACGGAGATCACTAAAACGACGTTTTATTTTTAAAAGCTTTAGATTAGATCTATTCTATCGTTTTGGGTCCCCAAACTACCAAACTTGGATCATAGTGTATAACGGAGATCACTAAAACGACGTTTTATTTTTAAAACATTATTTAGAAATATTTTCAAAAGCTTATAATTACAACGTTTTTTAATTCCCGAACTACCTTTGAATCGGATCCCGGTTCATATTGGGATATTAAAATGAGGTTTTTATTTCAAAACAAAACCGAACGTTTATTTAACACGTGACGAAAATTAAATAAATATGGAAGATAAATAAAAGACGAAATAAATAAAAAACTATAACATAAAAATAAATAAAGAAAAATAATTTAAATAAAATAAAATGAGTCTAGTCCTCGGATAATACCTTAAGATCGGTATCTGACAGTCGAAGTCGTTTGATTCCACGAGTTATGATTTTCCGGCGTTTTTGTGTTTTCGATAAAATATTCAACTTTGGAAAATTTGGATTTTTTTGGGAAAAAAATATTTTCTCCAAAAAATTAACTTTCTCTCTCTAAAAATGTCTAGAGTGAGAAAGCTCCAAAAAATTTCCCCCCTCTTTTGAATGCATGGGGATCCATGCCTTTTATAGGCACGGATCCCCGGAGACTTTGGACGACGCCCGATTAAGATTGGGCGTCGCCCAAAGCAGATTGGGCGGACGCCCAACCTAGTTGGGCGGACGCCCAACATTAGTTGGGCGAACGCCCAACCTGGTTGCGCGAACGCCCAACTCTCGTTGGGCGCGCGCCCAACGCAGGTTGGGCGTTCGCCCAACGGATGTTGGGCGTCCGCCCAACGGACGTCGGGCGCTCGCCCCACCTACGTTGAGCGTTTGCCCCACGTCGTTGGGCGCTTGCCCAACGGCCGTCAGGCGCGCGCGCCCAGTGGACGTCAAGCGTGCGCCCCGTGCTGCCGGGCACGCGTCCAACTGTCGTCGGACGCGCGTCGGCTGCCGCTAGGCGTTCGCACCACGTCGCTGAGCACTCGCGAGCCGTCCACTCGACAACCGCGACTCCCACTAACTTCTTCCTTTTTTATTATATATTTTTGTATTAAAACTTCCGAAATCAACCGCTTCGACCGTCTTGTTACAGGTTTTCGTCACAGGTCCTCCGACTCGGTGTCTACACGCCCCCCCGACGTTTTGTCCAGAACAGTTCTCCGTGGCTGAACACGGCCCCGATTTTGCTGCGTACCCCCATAAATGCATCAGAAGAACAGCAAAGGGAAGCAAACCATAAACAAGCGGAGGAAGGAGTAAAAAATGTAATTCAAGGAGAGTCAGTGGTCAAGCTAGTAGTGGACCCTAAACGTAGAAGGATCCTTGAAGATGATGTACAGGGAGAAGATATGGAGGAACATTTAAATGAAACAGAGATATCGGCAGGCGCCGCTGAGCGGGCCGGTCGGACGCTATGATCGTCCTCAGTTGGAACTGTCGGGGCATGGGTAACCCCGAGTCAGTTCGTGAGCTTAAAGAGCTCGTATAGACCCACAAACCTTCCATTATTTTCCTCATGGAAACTATGATGGGTACTTCCGGTATTTTAAATGTGATGAAAGCTATTGATTTTGACAGGCAATTCTCTATAAGCAGTGTCCGTGGAGGTGGGGGCGTGGCCCTCATGTGGAAACATGAGGTTTCAGTAAGTCTCTTGAAATATGGCTCCAATTTCATTGATGTCAAAATTTCCTCTCCAAATTCGGAGGAGTGGAGACTAACGGGGTTCTATGGCTTCCCTTAGAGAAGCAGACGGGGCCTCTCATGGCAATGCCTCAAGGACTTATACCGTATTTCTGACATAGCATGGCTAGTCTTGGGGGATTTTAACGACATGTTGTTTGCTTTCGAGAAAAGGGGAGGACGAAGACAACCGAGCCAGTTCTTGACAGGTTTCAACGAAACACTTGATCACTGCATGCTCACAGAAATACAGATGAACGGTTACCCTTTTACATGGTTCAGACACAGACAAGGCCAGGCCTTACTAGAGGAAAAACTAGATAGAGGCCTAGCAAACCAATCATGGCATGAAAGGTTCCCCTTAGGGTCAATCTGCAACGTCATGACCACAAGATCAGATCACTCGGCTTTAATTTTGAAAACTGAGGAATCTTTACGCCACACAGCTACCCAATTTCGTTATGACAATGCCTGGGGACTTGAGGAATCATGTCATTCTGCAGTTACTGATGTGTGGAATAGCTCAAGGGAGCAAAACTTCTAGGACAGATTTCAGAACTGTCGAAATCGGATAAGAAGCTGGGGGCAGCAGTATCGCCTCAGGTTCAGGGGATTGGCAAGGAGATTGCAGAATGAGTTGGAAGCGATCCGTGGTTCGGGGGATGAGGTTGAAATTAGCCGTATCAGCTCAGAACTTGACAAAGTCCGTAGAGAACAAGAGGTCTATTGGAAACAGCGGGCTAAGGTGCGATGGCTTAAAGCGGGAGATAAAAATTCTAGATTCTTCCATTCATCAGTGAGGGCAAGGAGGAGAAAAAATGATTTCAACAGCTTGTCCGACGGCATAGGAGTGTCTCACTTTTGGCAGGAGGGACTTGCGGATGCTATTCAGGACCATTTCAAATCAATCTTTGTTTCACAGGGCACGTCGAACAGTGGCGCCATTGAAGCTATTCGCACAAGGGTTTCAAATAGTCAGGGACAGCAGTTAGTAAGAGGATATACAGCGGCTGAAATCAAAAGAGCAGTATTCGAGATGCACCCCGACAAGTCTCCGGGTCCAGATGGCCTCAACCCGGGGTTCTTCTAGCAACACTGGAATGTAATCGGAGCGGATTTCTCTGCATATTGTATCTCTTGTCTCGACTCAGGTACCATTCCTACCCACCTAAACAGCACAAACCTGGTTCTAATTCCAAAAATCAACAATCCAGTTAATATCTCTGACCTCAGACCGATTGCCTTATGTAACATATTGATGAAGATTATGACCAAGGCTATCTCAAATCGGCTAAAAACCATCCTAGACTCCCTGATATCCCCTTCCCAAAGTGCTTTCATCCCAAAAAGGTCCATCACGGACAATATTCTGATTGCATATGAGGTCGGACACGCTCTTCATATTGGTAAAGGTGGACGACAGGGCTATGCTGCACTCAAGGTTGATATGTCGAAGGCATATGACAGAATGGAATGGAGCTACTTGTCTGCAGTTCTAACGCGGTTGGGGTTCCCTGACCGCTTCATCTCTTTGGTGATGTCGTGTGTATCGACGGTTGAGTATCAAATTATAAACAAAAATGTCGAGTTTGAGCCGTTTAAACCCTCCCGAGGCCTTAGACAAGGGTGTTGGTGTGCCCTAGTTCTTAGGCATTGGTTCATGTATATTGTATTATGCTTTTTGATTATTCTTGCATAGATACACTATTTGTGTTACATTAATAAAGGCATTAATCTAGTTCATTTATATCTTGTGCTATAATATGAATAGAGAATCCATTGATTGATAATCGTAAAACCATATCCCAAGTCTATTCTATCATGGGAATGATTAGGACCACAGACTTGTATATTCGACGACTGTATGGTAGTAATTGATACTAGCCATAGCACTTGATAAGTTAGTTGTGAATATGGGTACATGTTGTATACATGTGACTGGATCGATCCGCCCGAGAAAACTACATGGTGGTTGTGTCATTAGTTTTCTTAAGTAGGTCTCTAACTATCTTCAGACCAGATTTCATTATAATATCAATATGGGATCCGGTTCACTTTGACATACGCCTAACAGGTCTGTAACAGGATGCTAAATACGGGTATGATTGGGTGAACAGGTGAACACGTTGGTATTGATATTGAAGTGGTGGAATTACCACTCATGTAATAGTGAGATGATATCACATGCCACTTGATAAGTGTGTGGCCACACCCTGATAAGTAGTTTACTTATCTGTTTCATCAATCTACTTAAGATCAAGAAATATCATAAACATCAGAGAGGATGACAGCCGCCATGCCTCTAGTTTATAATATCGATATCAAATGGTAAAAGACGTTAAGAGATAACTACAGGGTCTCTGCATCTTTAGACTGCTGAAACTCTGTCTTAGTTAGGGGCAGTAATGGTTTGCTAGAACCCACTTACTGTCTGTGAGCCATATGACCACTGCTAGCTAAGGACATTCCCATAGGATCGTGCACATTGAACATCTGAGTTAGAACTTATAGAACGGTACACTGGAGGGATGAGATTAATTAATTGGTTGACAGTAAAATGTGAAGGTAATTAATTGGTGGTTAATTAATTGATTAGTTGATACTTTGTATCAATGTAATTGATTAATGGATTTAGGCGTTGAGTATTTAATTGGTTAATTAGTTTACAGGATGTAATTAATTAATTTGTAAATTAATGAAATTACATTCGTGAATAATTAATCAAACTAATACGTCAATTTATTAATTAGTGTTATTTATTTAATTGGGGTAATTAAATTTAATCTAATTGTAACTAATTGCATAGAATAAATACTATTGGTATTTATTTAAGTGATTATGTTAGGATTAGATTAGTTTTGTAATTAACCAATTAACCCTAAATCAATTAGGTTTAGGAATAACTACACTATATATAATAAAAGCCTAAAACCTAATTAACTAACCTAACATAGACATTCGACCAAATCTAATTGCTTTGGAAAAGCAATATTAAATCCGCAGCCACTACATTGAAAAAGTGGGATTTTAATTGGCTATTTACACAATCTCTCCTGTTGTTCTTCCGTTCTTCGGCTAGCACCGGTTCCGGCTCGATAGCTGTTCGTGCACCTGACTACGGAGATCTTACTACTTTGTGGATTCTTCAGCCGTCTCTAGAAGAGACAATCTGGGCAAGTTTTTTTACTCTTAAACGGATCCAAAAGGTTTTATTCAATCAATGGTTAACGGACAAAGATCAAGCTATAAGGGATTAGAAATAAATTTTAAACCGCAATTCCGCTGCGCTACAGTTGATTAACTGGCTATAATCCCTAATAGTGGTATCAGAGCCATGGTTTAGTCCGTTTTGATTGATTGAAAAATTAATATGATTTGGTTTTATTATTTTTCCAAATCAAGTTTTTGAAATTTCCTATTAATTCCTCGTGTAGAAATTGTTCTAGGAAGTTTTCAAATTTTATTTATGTCTGTGTTTTTGGTGTGTTTGGTTATGAAATTGTTTTTAGAATAATTTAAATAAAAAAAATACAGCAGCATTTTTTTTAAAAATAGTAAAAGAAAAAATAGTTTCGGACACGGAATAGCAGTCGTGAGACTGCTGTCAGCGAACAGCAGCCCCGCGGCTGCTGTTAGGCGGACAGCAGCACTGCTGCCATCCGCCAGACAGCAGCCACGGGGCTGCTGTCCACGGACAGCAGCCCCGGCGTTGTCCCGGGTCCGTTAAAAAATTCAAAATTTGTTAATTTTGGATTAGACGGGACTGATTTTTGGTTTTAAATTTTTCTCGAGTAATTTTAATAAAATCAGGGCCCTAATACCGTTTAATTTATTAAACGTGTTTTAATAAAAACTAATTGGTATTAAAATGTTTTTGATTGGCATGCATATTTAATTTTAATCGAATTGATAATTTGTATAAAAATTGAATATGGTTAATTTGTGAAATTGGCCCAATAGACCGTGACACCGGTTTAAATTTGGAGGGCTAAATTTTGGATATGTGACGACCCTAAAATTCAGTGGGAGCAAAATTGTAATTTTGCATACAAATTGATGTTAACCGTTTGGGCCTTTATGGGCCTTAGTCACATATGGTAAAATTGGCGATTTCACCCTAAGTAACTCGGCTTAACTTTATTAGATGATTTTGGAATGCCATGATCATCCATTATATTTATATGTCTTACCGTGCAGCAATGTGTTATAGAGTTCTATGGGCCCTAAATTAAAGTCGGTTTGTAATTTAATTTATTTGGGAAATATGGCCTGCGTGCCATTCTTTCATCAATGTAATTTTAGAATAGGTTTTATTCATAAAATTGTAATTGGTCGTGAAGAAGCCCAGATGGTCCAAGCCCATGGTGGGAGCCCAAGGAGACTTGAAGCAAGCCCGTGAAGATTAGATAGTCTATCTAGTTTCACTAGGATGTATTATAAGGCCCATAGAGTCTCTATGTTTATTTTATTATACAATTGCTTAGTATAACATGAAATATAAATAGCAACGATCACCAGATCATCACCCGCGATAATTATATGTTAAAGCCGTGTCACTTAATTAATCCGGATAATGAAATATTGAGTCGCTTAAAAGTGCTTTCCAGATTCACACCTCTTCCTCCCAGGTAGTGCTACAGTGTATGACGTGCCCTAGCAGGTATGCTGTAGTAATTAGTGGGCCGTCGAGGGTTAGGATACTTCGGTATGGCTAACACGTGTATGGTGGTTGGACTCAACGTGGGTAGCATTAGCTCAGAGCGGGTCCTAAGCACGGATGGGCTAAGTGTCACAAAGCCCATCAAACCAAGAGTCCTTGCGGAGGATTGGATAGTTTATCTTACCAAATCGTCAATGGTCGACGGCGGAGCCCTAGCTCGGTCTATTGTTGATGGATTGTGGATCTTGGTCAAGACAGCCAAATAAATATCACCAATAACGAATTAAAATGGATTATTAATTTGATCTTTGGCTTAAGCCCTTTATTCTAACTCTAATGTAATTTTTCCACGTAGATTAAACTCCACATCAGAATTACACGAAAAGAAAAATTAAATGGCTGCAACAAGCAACAACTCACTCAGACCACTCCTGGAAAAGGAAAAGCTTTCAGGGACTAATTTCCTTGACTGGTCCAGGAACTTGCAAATAGTTCTTAGACACGAGTCGAAGGAATATGTGCTGACTGCTGCCTTACCAGCAGCTCGTCCTACAGGTCGGGGCGTAACCGCTGATCAAATGGCGGAGTACGACCGACATGTTAAGGATGACAGAGATGTGTCATGCATTATGCTGGGTACCATGGTTCCTGATCTTCAGAAACAGTTCATGGAGCAGCACGCCTTTGAGATCATGGATCAACTCAAAAGGATGTTCCAAGATCAAGCTCGTCAGGAAATATACTTGACAATAAAGGCGCTATGCAGCATGACGATGCAAGCCGGGACTTCTGTTAGCACACACATGCTAAAGTTGAAGGGCTTTATTGACACATTGTCAAGGCTTGGCTCACCAGTGCCTGTATAACTAGCAGTCGCCATCATTCTTGGATCACTTCCGGCATCCTACAATCAGTTTATCATGCACTACCACATGCAGGGCGTTGATAAGTCTGTAGTAGAATTGCATGGCATGTTGAAACTTGCTGAGCAATCCTGCAAGAGGACTCCAGAAGTGTTGTTGGTTAACAAAGGGAACGTGCCTAAGGGAAAGGCCAAGTCCAAGTCCAAAGCGAAGGCCCAAAAGGCCAAGCCCAAGGCTAGGAAGGCGGCAGCTTCTAAAGGTAGGTTGGCCTCAGCAGATGATATCTGCCATGAGTGTAATGAGAAGGGACACTGGAAAAATGCGTGTCCAAAGCTAAGGGAGAAACAGAAGGACGAAGCTTCTGGTTCAGGTATTTATGTTGTTGAATTTAATCTGGCTATTTCTACATCTTGGGTTGTAAACACTAGATGTGGTACTCACATTTGTTCAAATGTGTAGGGACGAAGAAATAGGAGATTGCTGGGATTTGGTGAAGTGGATCTTCGAGTCGACAATGGTGCTCATGTAGAGGCCTTAAAGATCGAAGATTATTCTTAGAGATACCTAGTGGATTAGTTTTAGAAATTAGAAATTGCTATCTTGTACCTGCAATGCGCAGGAATATTATTTCAATTTCTATGTTGGATATTTATGGTTTTAATTTTAATATTGGACGTGGTATGATTTCTATACATCGTGGCAATATTGTTTATGGAACCACATTTCTAGAAAATGGTTTGTATATCCTTGATCTAAAACCTAGTGAATCAATCTATAACATAAAAGCTAAAAGGATTAAGACTAATGAACTGAATCCTACATATATCTGGCACTGTCATTTTAGTCACATAAATGAGAAACACATAACTAGGCTTTACTCTAGTGGAGCGCTAGGGTCATTCGACATGCAGTCTTATGACACGTGTGAATCTTGTTTAAGAGGGAAGATGACAAAGGCGCCTTTCACCAAAACTAGTGTAAGGGCCACGGAGCTGTTGGAGCTGATACACTCAGATGTATGCGGTCCAATGAGCACCAGTGCTAGATCTGATTTTCTGTACTTTATTACCTTCATAGATGACTATAGCCGGCATGGGTATGTGTATCTGATGAAACATAAATCTGAAACTCTTCTGAGATTCAAAGATTTCAAAAATGAAGTAGAAAATCAACTTGGCAAGAAAGTAAAAGCGCTCCGGTCTGATAGAGGGGGCGAATATTTGAGCCAAGAGTTTGTCTCATTCTTGAGAGAGTGTGGGATTGTATCCCAACTCACTCCTCCTGGTACACCCCAATGGAATGGAGTGTCAGAAAGGAGGAATAGGACCCTGCTCAACATGGTCCGCTCAATGATGAGTCAAGCTTCTCTCCTTATCTCCTTTTGGGGATTTGCTTTGGAAACTGCTACTCATATAACTAACAATACACCAAGCAAGGCAGTTGAAGGAACACCATATGAATTATGGACGGGCCGAAAGCCCAATGTTTCTTTCATGAAGATTTGGGGCTGTGATGCACATGTCAAGAAATTGATAAGTGGCAAACTAGAGTCCAGATATGTTAAATGCCAGTTCGTGGGTTACCCTAAGGAAACTAAGGGTTATTACTTCTACAACCCAGCCGAGAATAAAACATTCGTGGCTAGGTTTGCAATCTTTTTGGAAAAGGAATTCTTTTCCAAAGTAGACAGTGGGAGTGATATTGATCTCGTTGAGATTCAAGACTCACAAACTCCTGCAGCTTATGCTGAGGATGCTTTGGGAACCGATATAGATCCTCAAAACATTGAGGAGGCTAAACTGGTTATACAGGTGGTGTTTCAAGTAGATTCGTACAGAATTCTAATGAACCCTATGTGTATATGAAATTCAGTGGGAGCATATCCACTTTCCTAATATTGTATGTCGATGACATACTGCTCATTAGAGGCAATATATTAACACTGCCAGATCAAGCAGTGGTTGAGTAAATGCTTCACAATGAAAGACTTAGGAGAAGCCGATCAAGATCTACAAGGTTAGATCCAACCGACTTCTAGGCTTGAGTCAGGCATCGTACATAGACAAGAATCCATCATGTACTCTATGTTATGTACAAGGCCATATGTTGCGTGTTGCACTAAACATGACTAGTCGGTGCCAGTTAGATCCCGATAAGGAACACTGGAAGACAGTCAAGGCAATCCTAAAGTACCTTAATCGTACCAAGGATGTTTTTCTTAGTATTTGATGGGTAGAAGGAATGGAAATATCAGGTTACACTGATCGAAACTTTGAGGATGATAACCAGTCACATACTGGTTATGGATTTCTCCTGAATGGCGATTCCATTAGTTGGAGATCCTTAAAGTAGCCAACCATTGCCGATTTTATGACGGAAGCTAAGTACATCGTTGCATGCGATGATGCAGAGGAAGTATTTTGGATTAAGAAGTTCATAACTGATTTAAGAGTAGGTCAAACTCTTTTAAGATCAGTTGATGTTTTCTATGACAATATAGGGGTCATAGCACAAGCACTGGATCCCATGTCACACAAGAGATCCAAACGCGTACTTAGATAGTAACACCTTACCCGGTGACATTACATTATAGAGGGTTGACACTGAGAACAATGTCGCTGATCAGTTTACCAAGGCAATTGGTAGTACTAGATCTATAGTGTTTAGGGCAATACCCGCTTGGAACTAGTCCAAGTGGGAGACTGTTGGTGTGCCCTAGTTCTTAGGCATTGGTTCATGTATATTGTATTATGCTTTTTGATTATTCTTGCATAGATACACTATTTGTGTTACATTAATAAAGGCATTAATCTAGTTCATTTATATCTTGTGCTATAATATGAATAGAGAATCCATTGATTGATAATCGTAAAACCATATCCCAAGTCTATTCTATCATGGGAATGATTAGGACCACAGACTTGTATATTCGACGACTGTATGGTAGTAATTGATACTAGCCATAGCACTTGATAAGTTAGTTGTGAATATGGGTACATGTTGTATACATGTGACTGGATCGATCCGCCCGAGAAAACTACATGGTGGTTGTGTCATTAGTTTTCTTAAGTAGGTCTCTAACTATCTTCAGACCAGATTTCATTATAATATCAATATGGGATCCGGTTCACTTTGACATACGCCTAACAGGTCTGTAACAGGATGCTAAATACGGGTATGATTGGGTGAACAGGTGAACACGTTGGTATTGATATTGAAGTGATGGAATTACCACTCATGTAATAGTGAGATGATATCACAGGCCACTTGATAAGTGAGATTGATAAGTGTGTGGCCACACCCTGATAAGTAGTTTACTTATCTGTTTCATCAATCTACTTAAGATCAAGAAATATCATAAACATCAGAGAGGATGACAGCCGCCATGCCTCTAGTTTATAATATCGATATCAAATGGTAAAAGACGTTAAGAGATAACTACAGGGTCTCTGCATCTTTAGACTGCTGAAACTCTGTCTTAGTTAGGGGCAGTAATGGTTTGCTAGAACCCACTTACTGTCTGTGAGCCATATGACCACTGCTAGCTAAGGACATTCCCATAGGATCGTGCACATTGAACATCTGAGTTAGAACTTATAGAACGGTACACTGGAGGGATGAGATTAATTAATTGGTTGACAGTAAAATGTGAAGGTAATTAATTGGTGGTTAATTAATTGATTAGTTGATACTTTGTATCAATGTAATTGATTAATGGATTTAGGCGTTGAGTATTTAATTGGTTAATTAGTTTACGGGATGTAATTAATTAATTTGTAAATTAATGAAATTGCATTCGTGAATAATTAATCAAACTAATACGTCAATTTATTAATTAGTATTATTTATTTAATTGGGGTAATTAAATTTAATCTAATTGTAACTAATTGCATAGAATAAATACTATTGGTATTTATTTAAGTGATTATGTTAGGATTAGATTAGTTTTGTAATTAACCAATTAACCCTAAACCAATTAAGTTTAGGAATAACTACACTATATATAATAAAAGCCTAAAACCTAATTAACTAACCTAACATAGACATTCGGCCAAATCTAATTGCTTTGGAAAAGCAATATTAAATCCGCAGCCACTACATTGAAAAAGTGGGATTTTAATTGGCTATTTACACAATCTCTCTTATTGTTCTTCCATTCTTCGGCTAGCACCGGTTCCGGCTCGATAGCTGTTCGTGCACCTGACTACGGAGATCTTACTACTTTGTGGATTCTTCAGTCGTCTCTAGAAGAGACAATCCGGGTAAGTTTTTTTACTCTTAAACGGATCCAAAAGGTTTTATTCAATCAATGGTTAACGGACAAAGATCAAGCTATAAGGGATTAGAAATAAATTTTAAACCGCAATTCCGCTGCGCTACAGTTGATTAACTGGCTATAATCCCTAACAAAAGGGACCCTCTATCCCCTTATCTATTCATTCTGTGTACCGAGGGGTTGACCGCTCTGCTCAGACAAGCTGAAGAGAGTGGGGAAATTCAAGGGTGTAGGGTCAGTAGAGGTGCACCGGCGATTTATCATCTGCTATTCGCGGATGACAGTTACTTTTTCTTTAAAGCTAACCTATCTGAATGTGTAGTTGTAAAGAGAATTTTTGAGCAATATGAAGAGGCATCGGGGCAGAAAATAAACTTCTTGAAATCTAAGATTTCTTTCAGCAGTAAAGTCCCGCTAGAGAACAAGTCTACCATTTCAGATTTCCTACAAGTTCAAGTTGCAGGGACGCAGGACTATTATTTGGGGCTCCCCTCAGCAGTTGGCAGAAGTCGTGTAGCCACGTTCTGGTATGTCGTGGATAGGCTACAGAAGCGAATTAGAGGTTGGCAGGGCAAACGGTTATCACAGGGGGGTAAGGAAGTGCTAATAAAGGCCGTGGCTCAAGCGATTCCATCCTATGTTCTTCAAGTCTTCCTCCTTCCTAAATCGATATGCAGGAAAATGGAAGTTATGCTAAACGCCTATTGGTGGGGACGAGGTATCAAATGGAAAACATGGGATTTTTTATTCCAAAGACGAGATTGGGGGGTTTGAACTTTCGCAAATTTCACGAGTTCAATATCGCATTACTAGGAAAGGTGGCATGGAAGTTTTTAACTAATCCTAATTCCCTGGTAAGTAGATTGTTCAAAGCCCGCTATTTCCCCAGGGCTAGTTTCCTAACAGCAAGAAGTGGATCAAATCCGAGTGCGGTTTGGTCAAGTATAATACAAGCACAGCAAGTAATCAGTGATGGTACATACGTGAGAATCGGCAATGGAAAGGACACTCGTGTTTGGCAGGATAAATGGCTGAATTCGATGTCTGGCACCCCTGCGGAACCGCAAGGCTCCTTTGACAGTGAATGGAAGGTTGATCGTTTCATTCAGGATGGTCAGTGGAACACAGAGCTTCTTGATATTTTCTTCTCGGAGGAGGATCGACAATGCATTCTGCAAATCCCTATCTCTTCCTATGACAGAAAAGGATCAGTTATGTTGGCGGAGAGAGAAGAAAGGTGTATATAGTGTAAAAACAGCATATTTCCTACTTTCTGAAGCCCTCCCAAGACCCCCTCCGGAGGTCCAAGGGGCTCCTTGGAAACAGCTATGGCAAACATCTTGTCCTCCGAAAGTGAGAAACTTCCTTTGGCGCGCAGCCTGGAACTTAATCCCGACAAAAGTAGCTCTCCACACCCGTCGTGTAAATATCGATCTTCAATGTCCGCTCTGTCATCGACAAAATGAGTCACTTTCTCATCTACTGTTACACTGCCCTGTGACTATTCAGGTTTGGAATTCCGCATCACTGTCACAAATCCGAGGAAAGTATGCTGTGGAGTTTAGTAACTGGTGGTACTTTGCTCTCAGTGACAGCACTACTGATATGGCGGGGCGATGGGCAACATTGCTATGGCATGTCTGGTTTTGGCGTAACCAACTCGTGTGGAACCGTCGAACTATAAGCCCAGCGGAAATTACAAACCGTGCTGCGTTAATTCTAAAAGATTGGACCTCCGCACAGAATATGGACTCAATGGCTAGGGGAATATCGAACCCGACGGCAGTAAACAGGTGGCTTCCGCCACTTGCTGGTTTAAAGATTAATTTCGACGCTGCCGTGCGAGCTGGGGAAGACTTCGTGGGAATTGGTGCAGTAATCAGAAACAGCAGTGGGGATTTTGTTGCCACCAGATACAGGAGATTACAGGGCCAGTTCTCCCCGGCTATTGCTGAAGCTATCTCGTGTAGAGAAGCTCTGAGATAGATAAAAGATCGTGGTGACACTCAAATTTGTGTCGAGGGGGATGCGCAAGTAGTTATTAATGCGTTAAAAAATGAGCCAGGGGAAGATTTTTCGGCTTTTGGCCTTGTAGTTGCGGACTGCCGTGAGATAGCAGATTCGATTCCAGGCTGTTCTTTTCGGTTCACGTGAAGATCAGCGAACATAGTGGCAGACGAAGCTGCTAGGCTAGGATTATTTTCCACAGTTCTGATTTTAACAAACCTTATCCCCCCGTCTTTTGTAAGCCTTCTGGCTGATTGATTATTCTTTGATTCTTTGATTCAATATACTTATTCTTTCATTAAAAAAAATGTTATATATTCAATTAATGTATGATTTGACACTTGTTTTTATATATTTAAATGATGGGTGCCCGCTATCCTCACTTCCTTTAAAAACAAAGTAAATTTACTTTGTTTCAATAACGAATAGTATTGCGACATGTGTCAAATTAATTTAAAATAAATTAAATTATATTAAAAGTTGACCTGCTATTACAGGTTACCACTAAATAGGGAAAATTAAAGTTACACAAGGTAGAATATAATTCTATCCACCAAACTACTTTACGGAAATTGACACTACTTTACGGAAAATCTAGAAAACCTTTACAAATTTCCGTAACATTTCTATAATTTTTCGTAAATTAATTATTTTTTGTTAAATTATTAATAAAAAAATAATTTTAATTATATCCACCAAATCACTTTACGAAAATTAACACTACTTTACGGAAAATCTAAAAAACCTTTACAAATTTCCGTAACATTTCTATAATTTTCCGTAAATTAATTATTTTTTATTAAATTATTAATAAAAAAAATGATTTTAATTATATCAACCAAATCACTTTACGAAAATTAACACTACTTTACGGAAAATCTAAAAAACCTTTACAAATTTCCGTAACATTTCTATAATTTTCCGTAAATAAATTATTTTTTTGTTAAATTATTAATAAAAAAATAATTTTAATTATATCCACCAAACCACTTTACAAAAATTAACACTACTTTACGGAAAATCTAAAAAACCTTTACAAATTTTTGTAACATTTCTATAATTTTCCGTAAATTAATTATTTTTTTGTTAAATTATTAATAAAAAAATAATTTTAGTTATATCCATCAAATCACTTTACGAAAATTAACACTACTTTACGGAAAATCTAAAAAACCTTTACAAATTTTCGTAACATTTCTATAATTTTCCCTAAATTAATTATTTTTTATTAAATTATTAATAAAAAAATAATTTTAATTATTCCACCAAACCACTTTACGAAAATTAACACTACTTTACGAAAAATCTATAAAATATTTACAAATTTCCGTAACATTTGTAAAATTCTAAGGAAATTAATTATTTTTGGTAAATTATTAATAAAAAATAATTTTAATTCTATCCACCAAACCACTTTACGAAAATTGACACTACTTTACGGAAAATCTATAAAACCTTTACAAATTTCCGTAACATTTGTATAATTCTACGGAAATTAATTATTTTTGATAAATTATTAATAAAAAATAATTTTAATTCTATTCACCAAACAACTTTACTCAAATTGACACTACTTTACGAAAAATCTATAAAACATTTACAAATTTCCGTAACATTTCTATAATTTTATATAAATTAATTATTTTTTGTTAAATTATTAATAAAAAAATAATTTTAATTCTATCCACCAAACCACTTTACGAAAATTGACACTACTTTACGGAAAATCTATAAAACCTTTACAAATTTCCGTAACATTTCTATAATTTTACGTAAATTAATTATTTTTTGTTAAATTATTAATAAAAAAATAATTTTAATTCTATCCATCAAACCACTTTACGAAAATTAACACTACTTTACGGGAAATCTATAAAACCTTTACAAATTTTCGTAACATTTGTATAATTTTACGTAAATTAATTATTTTTTGTTAAATTATTAAAAAAAATAATTTTAATTATATCCACCAAACCACTTTACAAAAATTAACACTACTTTACCGAAAATTTATAAAACCTTTATAAATTTCCTTAACATTTGTATAATTCTACGGAAATTAATTATTTTAGTAAATTATTAATAAAAAATAATTTTAATTCTATCCACCAAATAACTTTACGTAAATTGACACTACTTTACGAAAAATCTATAAAACATTTACAAATTTCCGTAACATTTTTATAATTTTACGTAAATTAATTATTTTTTGTTAAATTATTAATAAAAAAATAATTTTAATTCTATCCACCAAACCACTTTACGAAAATTGACATTACTTTACGGAAAATCTATAAAACCTTTACAAATTTCCGTAACATTTCTACAATTTTACATAAATTAATTATTTTTTGTTAAATTATTAATAAAAAAATAATTTTAATTCTATCCATCAAACCACTTTACGAAAATTGACACTACTTTACGAAAAATCTATAAAACATTTACAAATTTCCGTAACATTTCTATAATTTTATATAAATTAATTATTTTTTGTTAAATTATTAATAAAAAAATAATTTTAATTCTATCCACCAAACCACTTTACGAAAATTGACACTACTTTACGGAAAATCTATAAAACCTTTACAAATTTCCGTAACATTTCTATAATTTTACGTAAATTAATTATTTTTTGTTAAATTATTAATAAAAAAATAATTTTAATTCTATCCATCAAACCACTTTACGAAAATTAACACTACTTTACGGGAAATCTATAAAACCTTTACAAATTTTCGTAACATTTGTATAATTTTACGTAAATTAATTATTTTTTGTTAAATTATTAAAAAAAATAATTTTAATTATATCCACCAAACCACTTTACAAAAATTAACACTACTTTACCGAAAATTTATAAAACCTTTATAAATTTCCTTAACATTTGTATAATTCTACGGAAATTAATTATTTTAGTAAATTATTAATAAAAAATAATTTTAATTCTATCCACCAAATAACTTTACGTAAATTGACACTACTTTACGAAAAATCTATAAAACATTTACAAATTTCCGTAACATTTTTATAATTTTACGTAAATTAATTATTTTTTGTTAAATTATTAATAAAAAAATAATTTTAATTCTATCCACCAAACCACTTTACGAAAATTGACATTACTTTACGGAAAATCTATAAAACCTTTACAAATTTCCGTAACATTTCTACAATTTTACATAAATTAATTATTTTTTGTTAAATTATTAATAAAAAAATAATTTTAATTCTATCCATCAAACCACTTTACGAAAATTGACACTACTTTACGGAAAATCTATAAAACCTTTACAAATTTCCGTAACATTTCTACAATTTTACGTAAATTAATTATTTTTTGTTAAATTATTAATAAAAAAATAATTTTAATTCTATCCACCAAACCACTTTACATAAATTGACACTACTTTACCAAAAATCTATAAAACCTTTACAAATTTCCGTAATATTTGTATAATTTTACGTAAAATAATTATTTTTGGTAAATTATTAATAAAAAATAATTTTAATTCTATCTACCAAACCATTTACGTAAATTGACACTACTTTACGGAAAATCTATAAAACCTTTACAAATTTCCGTTTCTATAATTTTACGTAAATTAATTATTTTTTGTTAAATTATTAATCAAAAATAATTTTAATTCTATCCACCAAACCACTTTACGAAAATTGACACTAGTTTACGAAAATCTATAAAACCTTTACAAATTTCTGTAACATTAGTACAATTTTACGTAAATCAATTATTTTTCCGTAAAATATTAATAAAAATAATTTTAATTCTATCCACTAAACTATTTTAAGTAATTGCAATACTTGACGTAAAATCCATAAAATCTTTACAAATTTCCATAACATTTGAACAGTTTTACGTAAATTATTTTTTCAGGAGTTTTTTTTTACGCTTTAGTTAATGTATCAGTAGATTAGTTAGATGTAGCAACCGATATTTTGAAATCTTTTATTTCTGATGTAATATTATGTTGAATGTTTTTTAGGGTTTAGGAGTTATTTGTTCTAAATAAGCAACTTGATGAGTTATTTATTCCACTTGAGCAATTTGATGAGTTATTTGTTTAAAATAGGATTAAGGTGCAAAAATACCCATAACGTTTTGGGCCAAGATCAATTTTACCCCTAACGTCTAAAATGGTGCAATTTTACCCTTAACGTTGGAAGCCAGGAGCAATTTTACCCCTAACGTTGATAAATTGGTTCAATTTGAGAAATAATTGATCAAACTGTCTTCTCGGTCATGAATTTTGTCATTTACATTTCACATGTGCATCAATTTATCAGTAACAGATCGCAGGCATGTGTTGGGATGTGAAAAAAAAAATAAAAAAATATACTGTCTTTTTGTACGAACTAGACAAAAAAAAATCAAAAAAATCACCGAATTTATAAATATTAATCTCCAATTCTATTATTAAATTATAAAAAATATGAAATCTCTTTTTTAAAAACGAATTATTACACAATTGGTGCAGAATAAGAAACAAAAATATATGTGTTTTATAATAGTCTGAAACTAATCCAATTTATTAACGTTAGGGGTAAAATTGCTCCTAAAAAGTTAGGGATATTTTTGCACCTTATCCCTTTAAAATAAGCAAGGTGGGGGATAAATTATCACAAATCTAAATTCGGGGTCAGTTACAGTATTGGAATAACTTGAGGGGGCTGTTAAGATATTAAGCTTTTTTTTTTTTTTAATGTGTCACATTGAATTTACTCCTCTCCAGCACTCTAACACAGACGCGCAACTCAGTCTCGGAAAGGGAAGGAGCTGCTGACTGCCGCCGCCGTTCGTTTTGTGCTACCGTCGCGGCTGTTCGTCGCCGTTGTTTCGCTTTTAGTAACCAGAGCATCTGATATCTGCAATTTAAACAGCATATCAAATTCATATATACTAGGCATGCAGTGATTTATCATTAAGGTGTGTAGGACTGGACCTAAACCTAACCATCATATAACGTAACTATGTATTTCAGCAGCAATGGGGATTTAACATGACATAATTGTTGCTACCATTAGTCGGAAAATAAATTGCATCACGGTTGCTATAAGTATAGTGAAATGCTGAAAGTGGTAGCACTTTGCCACCACGAGAAAAGATCATAAAAGTCCAAGCAGACTGAATAAGTGACTTGAGAAGTAAAGATGTTTGTGGAACTAAAAAATGTTCAAAAGACTATCTTATAAAGAGTTGAATTCGACTTTCACAAAACAGAGTTTTAATGTGTGCTATCAGATCAACACTAAAATTCAGGGGATCGGGATCACACTGCAAGAAATTGATAAACAACAATGTCTCTGCCGAAGTGTCGAAAAAATATATGCATCAACATGCTGCTGCCGTCCAATACATCAATAAATATAAGGATTAACAATCTTTTCCAAAAAGGACACTAGCTTGAAAGGAATGATTAACTGGTTGCTACTTTAGATAAAGTGATGTCAGCAAGATGGTTACGGAAAATCAATCTTATAAAGGTAATATGTTTTCTTTTTAGATGAAAATCCATCATCTCCAAAGGTGAATGACCAAATTTACGTGGTCATGAGGATCTATGTGAACACTACTGAGATTTTGGATTATAAGTCTCCCAAAGCAGAAGAATTTCCCCATGGACTCAGCCATATATGTAATGTTTAAGCATGCTAAAGCAGATATAATCAACTCGATTCACATATTGTGAAAATTAAGGTTCGGAGATGGAAGAATAGAGGATTTGAGAGTTCATTTCTATAATCGCATACTGTTTACAACTCGGCTAGCTCTACCTTTTATTTTCAATAACACTAGGAAATCAAGTACTATGTATGGATCCGAGTATCCAGTACGTTAAGCTTGAAAATTTTGGATACGGTATGGGGATATGGGAATTTATACATATATATATTCAAAAAAAAAACCCAACAATTTTTCATCAACTGCAGTAAAAATTAAAATTTCAAGTCTTACAAACAACCAACAAAACCATTTGTTTCAGTTTCCGTTTCCGTGCTACATAGGCAGCAACTGATAACCAACTAATAGAAAAACTTGGAAAGGATTTGAAACTTACGAACGTTGAGAGTTGGTCATCAAGCCAATCCACAAATTTCAAGACATCTTCAATGCCAGTATAGGCCAAAGCTACCACCATTTTGATAAGTCCTTTGATGAAATCACCTTTTGTTATCTGCAAAGTTGAGAAGCAATTGATGACATTGAAAACAAGCTATGATATGGTAAAAACTTGAAAAATCTCACGGACCATGATGGTTACAGCTAATAGATGTGCTGAACAATTTTGAATTCCTCCAACTATACTATTGTAAGCACTAGTCACGGTTGATTTATAATGACTATATACAACTCTCTCTTTGAATTTTTGTTTGTTCTGCTTCGTGATCAGGTATTGCTTCATGACTTGGTGTTAGGCATTTTCCATGATGAGGTATTGCTTCTTTCCTACTTCTAAGTAATTATTACGCCACCATTCCTCCAAAATTTCGTAGTTTATTTTGGTCCCTGTTTTTATTCAAGTTGGGTTCAATTAGGTGTTTAATTCCTACCGTTATGAATTAAAACTCTATTTCTAATTCCTATCTTTTGTCTAACCCAAACTCTGTTTGCTAAAAGTCCAACCAGTAAAGATTTGTTGTGCACATTTGAGCTGAATAGCTGATTAGGCTAGATGATATAATGTGTTAAGCTGACTCAACATGGGCGATTATCTACTCTTGACATCAATATGTTCACGTACAAAATAAATGTACAGTGTCTTATGAATTCTAATATTTTTATCTTTACATATGATATGAGTGTTCTTCTGATTATTGTTCTTGTGTCAGTTACTGAAGCATCAAATGGATTACAAGCGTGGAAGATACTAGCAGATATGAATAATCAGATTGACCTTGTCCTATCAGAGGTGGTTATGCCTGGCTTATCTGGGATTGGTCTTTTGTACAAGATTATGAGCCCCAAAACACGAAATAATGTTCCTGTCATCAGTAAGCGCTCAGTCTCATTTTTTCATTGATTGTTCTGGTATAGAGTCATCCCATCAAATGCCTTTTCTTATAGATAGAGTCATCCACATTATTTGAAGCTCCTATTGAACCTACTGAACCTTCAATTTCAATTTCAATCTAAATGAAGCCCTATAGAACCTATTAAGTATGTTCTCCTAACAAATTAAAGCCTAATTGTACATTCACTGCTTGAGTTAGATAATAACTGCTTTTATTGTCAAATTTATTTGATGCTGCTACTGGTTATTATCGGATATTGGACCTTTAACTATGAGCTTAAGCTTTTAGTTGAAACGGTTCCATGACATGGTATCAGAGCATCTTTGATCAAGTGGTCAAGGGTTCGATTCCTAGGATGCTGGGTTTGAAATCTAGCACTTGTTCCCTCCCTCGTACTATAAGGGGAACATACTACCCAAGAACCAATTTGCTAAAAGTACAACCAGTAAAGATTTACTGTGCACATTTGAGCTGAATAGCTGATTAGGCTAGATGATATGATGTGTTAAGCTGACTCAACATGGGCGATTATCTACTCTTAACATCAATATGTTCACGTACAAAATAAATGTACAATGTCTTATGAATTCTAATATTTTTATCTTTACATATGATATGAGTGTTCTTCTGATTATTGTTCTTGTGTCAGTTACTGAAGCAGCAAATGGATTACAAGCGTGGAAGATACTAGCAGATATGAATAATCAGATTGACCTTGTCCTATCAGAGGTGGTTATGCCTGGCTTATCTGGCATTGGTCTTTTGTACAAGATTATGAGCCACAAAACACGCAATAATGTTCCTGTCATCGGTAAGCGCCCAGTCTCATTTTTTCATTGATTGTTCTGGTATTGAGGCATGATTATTTAGTTAAGACATCTATTTGAATTGATCGGAGTTTACAAATCCATATGATATGTCTGGGAAGCTTTAAAGCCATACATCTTAGCTTAGCTCACATTTAGCCTTAGGAAAAGAGAAAGGATGGCCCAGGAATTGGTTTGGTTTTCTCACAGGAAGAGACGATATGGCTGGCA
This sequence comes from Euphorbia lathyris, assembly GCF_963576675.1. NCBI lineage: Eukaryota > Viridiplantae > Streptophyta > Magnoliopsida > Malpighiales > Euphorbiaceae > Euphorbia > Euphorbia lathyris. Next base: position 61,403,059 of record NC_088911.1, read on the forward strand.
GGTTAGCAGGTATGTCTAAAAACCAAGCTTGAGGTACTGAATCTTTCACTCCAAGCAGCCTATAGATAGAGTCATCCCATTCACTTAAAAGGATGCTTGTTGAAGCTAAGCAAAAGGTTGCTCTTCTTCTATATGAAGAACTTCCTAAATCTTTAGGCGTTGAGTTCGAAAAGAAAATAATTGAATTAGAAGAAGCCCGAAAGTTGGAAGAGGCCTTTTCTAAAGCGGACTGTCAAGCCGAAAAAACACAGAATTTCAGGCAAACTGCTGTTTTAGAGCAACTGGAAAAGCAAATGAAAGCACTCGATCAAATGCCTTTTCCTATAGATAGAGTCATCCACATTATTTGAAGCCCCTATTTGAAGCCCCCTACTTAACCTACTAAATCTGTTCTCCTAACAAATTAAAGCCTAAGTCTACATTCAAATTCAATGTAAATGAATCCTATAAGATTAAAATCAATTGCTCAGATTTCTCACTTGGTTTTGGAGTACAGGATGATCGAACGCTGAAATTACAGAAGAGGATGCTATCGAATGTGCTCTTGTCGCAATTGAATCAATAGTCAAGATACCCACGATTATTACTGCCACAGAAGGAGCTCTTACTGTTTTTCACCTTGTTTGCTGCTCTAGATGCTATCGAATCCGAGCTCTTTTTTTCCTTCAAGGTGCTCAAACTTGAGAATGATAGAAATTGGCTAAGGAGTCTGAATGTAAAGGATGGAGAGGTTGAGGTGTGAAGTCGAAGACGAAGGTGTAGGGGATAAGAAGAAAGAAAAGCTCTTATTCCGTTTAGTTCAGAAGAAGAAGTATGGTATTTCTTCGACTTCGCCCCTATCAGAGAGAGGAGAAAGGAAAATTTGGAAGAGACCGGAAGAGAAGGTAGCAAGTTGATCAGTAAAAACTTTAAAAAATAACAAGTGACTTGTCTTTATATCATTGGTTTAAAAATAACAAAGTAAATTTACTTTGTTTTTAAAGGAAGTGAGGATAGCGGGCACCTTAAATGATGTTCTTGGATTAATTTAGAAACAGTATTAAATTTCATGAACAAAAAAAGTAGATGAAAATCCTAGTTTGATTTAGCCAGGCAGGCTTGAATTAAATAAATTAAAGGCCTAATACACAAATAATCCGAACTTTCAATTGTAACAATTTACCCCTTAAACATGTCCGATTGTAAAACATAACCCCTCAAACTTGTCCAATTGTGAAATATAACCCCAAATTGCTGATATGGACTACAATTGAAGAAACACGTGAAATACAAAAGCTGCAACGGTCGTGGAGTGTGATAATCAGATCTTTGGTGTGATACGAATCTGGGGAAACGTTTTTACGGTTACTTTAAGTCCGGGGTAAAAAAATTCTCAATTTGGGATTATGTTTTATAATTGGATAAGTTTAATGGGTAAGTTGTTACAATTAAAAGTTGGAGGAGACAGTTGCAACATTTGAACAAGTTCTGAGGATTATTTATGTATTAGGCCTAAATTAAATGGTAGGACAAGTAATGAAGTGGGAAAAACCCTTTTAAGACTTCACATCAGACCCTTCACACCGCAACTCCGAATTCCGCATTACACGATCCTCCCTTAGGCGATTATAGGCAGGCACATTTAACTAGGGATGCACGTGGTCGGTTAACCAGTCCATTAAGGTTAATTCGGCCGATTAACCATTTTCTTGGTTTTTTAAATACACTAACCGTACACTAGTCCACTAAATTCGGTTAACCACTAATCGGTTAACCAATTATTCGGTCGGTTAATCTTTTTATTTCGGTTTCTAACCATTAGTAACTAAACATAAAAAATAATAAAAGAATTCAAATTAAAATTTACTGCCAAATAAAATTAAACGATGCATTTTAAACTTTATGGCATTAACTACCAACCAAATCAAAGTTTAATAAACTAACTCATAAACATTAAATGAAAATATCAAATCACATAATATGGTAAGGTTTTATTCTATCCCAAGTAGAGACACATGTAGAACTTTCTATCCCAAAAACTAAAACTATAAAAGATATTAATGATCATGAAACCTAAAATTTTCTGCCTCATATAAATTAAAATTTCTATAAATTCCATTTCGACATATGATAGTTGATGGATTGTATGTCAGTTTTTTTTTTTTTCCGAAACTTAGTAACTTAGTAAGTGTAAATAAAATAGCATAATAATAAATTAATAATGGATGGATGGTATAATATAATCGTTGGAATAGAGTGGATTAATATTATTAATATAATTGATTTTTTATATATTTTTAATATTTTATTGATATTCGGTCGGTTTCGGTTAACCACAGATTTTGAAATTTAAAAACCGTAACCGTAACCATTAACCACTATTTTTAAAATTAAAAACCGTACACTAGTCCATCGGTTTCGGTTAACCTTATTTTCGGTTTGGTTTCAGTTTGGTTTTTCGGTTTTTCGGATTTTTGTGTGCACCCCTACATTTAACACTAAACTTCCCGCACTGCCGCAGCATTCCCATGCATAAGGAACATCACGTAAACTCAAGTGAATTTTCTGTATAAATGCAGAATCCTGCTCAGTGAATAAACCGCGAACCAACTCCATGTCCCAACAGGACCTATTTGGTTCATGATATCATATTTCATATGAATTAGAATTTTACATTTGAAAATAATTATATTATATATTTGATATGGATATGAAAAAATTGTAAACAAATTTCTAATTATAAATTTCAAATACATTATTTTAATTAAGGGACAAGGTATCAAAATAGACCTATGATATTACTTTTTTAAGTTCTGTCAATTGTACGTGGAAGAAGAAATCAGAATTTAACGGAGTAATAGGAATGACTTGTCCAATAGTTTATTGAGGCCTAAATTGATACCATTTTTTAAACGTTAAACCTATATTGGTGTTAGTTTGTGCGTGGATACTAAATTAATACTTCTCCAAAAATCATAGGTCTATTTTAATACCTTATTCCTTTAATTAAATTGGACGTTTATAATTAATTAATTTGATAAAAGTAGGGTGGGGTCTATTTATAGACTTCTCAAATCCTAACCCTAGTTGTATTAGTTAATTAATTAGAATCCTATTCAGAATAGAATTACTAATTAGATAATTAAATAAATAATTATTATTATCTTAATGATATCTAAATATATTTAGATAATAACTATAACCCAGTTAGTCATTAATTTAAGTTAAAGATAATTCATTACAGTTATATAATCATATTAAAACCTCTAATTTAATATTATCAGATAATCATATACTTTAATTCACAATTATAATCTAATTATAATTATTAATCAAATTAATTTATCCCTAAATTAACTATAAATTTCGGCCCATATGATATGTCCTCTTAAATTACAATTCCTTCCTCTGGTTCCAAGTCTCATGTGCGATCCATTAGGTTCTTATTGCTACTAGCCGTATATACCATTTGAAATTAATTCACCATGATTAACGTCAACTTATATATAACGGAATAATTTCGCGAGTTGTTACTGGCAGAACCTAAGACATTCTCCCAGTGCAATAAGAAGTCAGGTTGAATACTGACGTTTACCTTTCCGCATTAGGTGCAGTATAATTCGATCCTTCATCAATTATATCCTTTAGACAATTCTTATAACCATGGAACGTGTCAAGGTTACATATAACGAAGAGTCTGTTTTACTTGTCCAGGTGGAATTAACTCTGAAAGATAAGTTAAGTGAAATCTTCATCTCTAGTCTTAACTCTATCACCTTGCAAGGATTTCAGTCAATTCACCACAAGTGGCCCTGTGGATATATCTCTCATTTATCAGGAGTGACGAATGCTCAATCTATCATTAACTATCATGCAATTACTTTATGTAATACCCAACCCTGCTCTCACACACCCTAGGGCCTCCCCTATAATGGATCATGCTCGCACAGAATCAAAGCATCACACTCTATAATCCAGAATCACTAATTAATGATTGTTTGAGTCTGAGGATTACTTATACCTACTAATACCAATGAGATGAACATTTGACACTTAGATAAACCTATCCATACTCTTATCTCAAGTCGGGTCCCAATCCTAATGAACTCCTTCACCAAATCCATGTAACTACCTAGATATCTCCATATCTAAAACTTGTGAGATTAGCTCTTTGTCTCGACAGAAAACATTGTTACATGCAAGTCTCAACAGTAATATGCCAACCCATTTAACACATTACTTGACTTGGGTTGATTTTAAGTTTATTGGTCTATTATAAAGTATAGTCTCACTTCATACTTGTATGAACACTTTATAACTACTTAAATAAACTTGAGATTACTTTTACTTACAAAAGATTAATGCCTTTTATATATAGTTTTAGTTATACCATATCTTATTAAAACAAATGATTTAAATAAACAATTTATTCATTAATATTTATATCCTAAAACAATTGTCTATAGGACATAAACCCTAACACCATGTTCCTTAGACAGATTGGGAGTGGTGGCCATAGGGGTAGAGCATAGTTTGCAATCACTCATCTTCACCTGTTCAAGAATGTTGCCCACATACTTTGCTTGAGATAGATCTATGACCATATCAGTGTATGCGATTTCCAGCCCAAGCAAATAGGATGCATGACCTAGATTGCAAGTAGGAAATTCCATTTCAATAGCCTGAATCGTATGATTGACGAAAACGGAGCTCGTACCTATTACAAGAATATCATCAATGTAGTAGAGAATGTAGATTTTGTCTACAACTGTATGTCGTGTGAACAAAAAGTTGTCTGCTTGAGACATCGAGAAACCCAACATGAAAAGGATCTTCTTGAGACGTAAAAACCACTCATGAGGATCACGATTGAGTCCACAAAGTGATTTTTAAGGTACACAAACATGATTAAGAAAATTGTTATCTATAAAGCCTTGTGGTTGCTCCATATAAATTGTTTTCGTGAGATTACCATGAAGAAAGGTATTGGAAACATCTAATTGATCTATGGGCTAGTTATTGGCAGCAAAAAGTGAGAAAATGATGTGAATCATGGTTTCCTTAACCACGAGTTTGAATATCTCCTTGTAGTCCAAGCTAGATTGTTGTGTAAATCTGTGAGCAACCAATCTAGCTTTGTAAAGTTCAATAGTGCCATCCGTGCATCTCTTTGTACGAAATAACCAGCGAGAGGTGATGATATTATAATCAGAAGGACAAGGAACCAAGGTCCAAGTACCAGTATCTATAAGGGATTTGAGTTCAAGAGACATGTCACCTCTTCACTCTTTGATTTTAGTGGCTTTGGAGAAATAGCTTGGATCAGTTGAAGATATGTCCTTGGATGAGAGAAGAGCAGAAAACTTGTGTAACACCCTTATCAAATTTCCTTTTATTTAGCAAATACTTAACAAACAATAATAATTAAAATGTCACTAAAACGGAAAACCATCATAACATACCGATTTATTAATTCTTCATCCTTCACATATCAAACCCTAACAATGAGTCTATACTTTAACTATATACTGCAACATAGTTTAACATACTGGTTGTTCTGACATTTGTACCGCTAGTCAATTAATACCCTTAACCTGAAAAGAAAACTGATGGAGAGTGGGGTGAGCTTGAGGGCTCAGTAAGATAGCTAATTATATACCCAGCACAATCACACACGCATACAATTCAGTTTAGATGTATTCAATAATTAGTAGGTGACCAAGCATCAAAACATGACATTTACTATTTGTTTATTCATTTGTGTTAGGGCCCCACTTGTCAAGTAAAAATATACTCAATGGTTCATTGGTCGATTCAACTATCACAATCTCAATCACAGTCTCATATCATATTATATATATCAACAGCACAGGATACCTCTCACCACCAGGTATCCCCGCACCACTCCAGTGCGTAGCAAAAACAGCACAGAGTATCTCATGCATCCTGAGATGCTCCGACACTAGCCTCATGGATAAGTGCCTAGCAAATCATATCTCAACTCAACCATATATACCATCAATACGTACACGAATGAACCATTGAATATACTTTCGTCAAGACAAGCTATTACTTATTCTCAATTTCTTTCTTTACCAAACACATCCAACATTCACTTTCCTCAATCATAATTATTTCATAATATTTAATATCACACCAATATATATCACGCTGGCCACATCCATTAAGCAAATCACAACAGTCACATAGTTTCAACTATCATCAATGTTATCACTGATAATAAAAAAAGACACACGTCATCAATCGTAGCATATTCACAAACTCAACACATCAATCAATGAACCACGCCAACTACCATTTTAACATTTAAATACAAAGAACATACAAATAAATATAACTACATATAATTAACTACTTACCTGATAAAATTTCACTAGCGAAAATCAAACGCCAGTTCTTGACTGTTAACTCTCCACACTTTAATTATCTTGATTTTAATAATAATAATAATGTCATTTTTTTTAATTTAACTTTTTATATATCATATTATCATTTAACATTTTTATTACTTTTTGTGTCTTTTTAGTCATTTTTAGTCCAATAATGCTAAGTTAACACGCATCTAAGCTTTCGACACTTATTTTTTGCTAAATTGATTCACCAAATGTCATCATAAAATAGTCTGACACTTAAATATAAAGTTTGGTGTATCAATTCAGCCCTCGGACTAATGTTTGTTGGAGTTTAGTGGGGTTTTGCAGGTCAATTGCGGAAAATACAACGTCGGCACATGTCAAAGTCGCGTTTTGGAGCCTCCGAATGTCAGCTAAATGAGTTGGGAGAGCCAGGTCTCCGAGATGGCCTAGCTAGCTTACCGAGCTAGTTTTCAAGGGAAGCAAAGCTTTCCCTGATGGCTAGCTTGATGAGATGGACCCCGACAATCAGTCTCAAAAGACTGATTCTTACGCCTTATACACATGGATTTTAGATTTTTAGTTTTCCAATTTTGAATGTAACGTTAACTTTAGCTGGGAAGCCTATTTTTAGCCTATATATAGTCTTCCCCTTTCAATTGTATATATATATTTTGCCTGTATAATTTAGTTTCTCCTACCCTTGAGAATCCATCTTCCTTCCATCTGCCATTGAAGCTCCAAGCTCTATCACCATCTCCAAGGATTCCAAGGCTCCATCCTTCAGTCCCAGAAAGACGATTGCTTAGTCGACATGTTCTTAAAAAAGGGATTTCTTCTCTCTTTAGTTTACTTATTAGCTCTAGATCTCTCTATGAATTCTGGGTTGATTGTAACTTTGTGACATTAAATCTTCCATCTTTAATATAATTTCTTGATATTTGATTTCTCAATTAGTTTATTACTTTATCTGTTTATGCTTTGCTTAATTGGGTTAGATCATTCAAAAGTCCAAATATTAGCTAGGATCATAATGCGAGTCAAATTCGATTCCATGTAATCGAAGAACCTATGAAATTGACAACTTCATAGTTGGTAAGACCCAAATTGTCGAACCTTAGAGCTAGCTCAGCCTGTAACAAAGGAATTGCAAGCTAGGGACCTTAGAAGGATAAGTAGGTTTAATCGTCTTAGGCTTAAGCAACTCAGATTAGGTTGTTGATTAATTGTTAAATTAGGTTGAAATTCATATTATCGTATCATTCTATATCCTGCTTAATTGAATTGCCTGGCTTAAGATCACTTAGGAGTAGATTAACTTAATTACAAACCCCTCAATATATCTTTCCACCGCCTAGATAACATTAGAAACCTAGTAGTTTGGTACTTACGGTATAAATTATGTGGATTCGATACCTGGACTTGTCCAGATTATTACTTAATAACGACGGGGCACACTTATCCATTGTGAGCCCTTGAGCGACAGCTCGAGGTGCATCAGTTGGTCACATTAATATTTGGTGAGTCAAGTGATACACTAGGATTTGAGAGTCAAGAGTGAGAAGGGAAATAAGAGAAATAGTAACTAGTTAAGGACCAAGGAGAGATGGCAACGGAGCGTTGGGGAACTCTAGATCGGTAGCTTGCACAACGGATGATGCTTATTCAAATGGAAGCAATTCTTCATAAAAAGTGATATGTTTGTAGATGTAAACACGAGCAGAAATGATATTGAGACAGAGAGCCATTGTGATCCCAAGAATCTCCCAAATACACACATATAAGAATGAAAATCAAATTTATGCCGGTTGTATGCACTCAGCAGACCAAAAACACCACAACCAAAGACACAGGGTTGTTTGAAATCAGGATGCTTATGAAATGCTTTGAAGTAAGACGATTAAAATTTGAGAACACAAGTTGGTAACCATCTGCTGATTATGATGTTGATTTAACGATGTTCAAATGGTAGGATATGGTAGGTTCGGGCTTGTTAAATAATTAATTAAATGAATACTACGACTCATGGCATAATTCTAATATTTTAAAGGGATAGTGGCATGAGCAAGAAGTGTTAAGCTAGTGTCCACAATGTGCCGTATTTTTGTTTAGAGATGTAGTTTTGTTCGTGTGTATGGAGGCATGCCAATTTATGAATAATACCATGTTAAGTAAGAAAGGGTCATAATTTTTGAAATTCACCCCCAAAATCAGAGTAAAAATTCTTAACTTTGGCATTAAATTGGTATACAGTCATACCATGAAATTGAAAAAAGATAGATGCAACATCACTCTTGTTTTTTAGAAAGAATATAAAACTAAAACGAGTAAATTCATTAATAAATAAAACAAAGTATCGATGACCCAAAGATGAACAGACAGGAGTAGGGCCCTAAACATCTGAGTGAAAGATTCAAACATATAATTGCTAGTACGGGTAACAAAAGGTAAATTAAATTTAGAAAGCTTGCCCTGATGACATGAGCAACATACATATGTAGTTTTGGTGGATGGAAGATCATTCTGACTGATGACTTGATTGACGGTGTGAAAATAACAATGACTAAGACGAGCATGCCACTATGAGTGTGAGATCTTTTCTCCAACCAAAGCCCGCTTCAGTTTACTAGGTAGGGTGTATAAACCATCTTTACTTAGTCCTTGCAAGAGGATTTCCTTGCTGATCTGATCCTTAATCAAAAAATGAGATGGCCAAAATTCAAAATAGCATGAGTTATCACGAGAAAAACGTTTGAAAAGATATAAGGGATTTGGTAAGTTTAGGAACCAGTAAAACATTGTTAAGTTTAAATTTGTGAACAGTAAAAGTTCTCAACTGAGAGATAGGCAAACCTTGACCATTACCAAATTGAATATTGTTGTGTCCCCGATATGGTGCAAGCCAGTGCAAATTATGAGCATGGTTCATCATGTGATGGGTGGCACCAGTGTTTGGGTACCAAAGTTGACCAGTGCCATCAAATTCATTGAAATGAGGATATCCAGTTGGGCCATTAGTCCATGTCATGTTGTCTTATGGAAGAAAGCTTTGGTTATTGCATCACCACCTCTGAAACGGGCGAGTGACCCCAAACTATGTAGATGTAGGACCCTGGTACTGATGCTTGGAGGTACATCAATCAGCCTAGTGTCAAGTATCACCATAGAGAACGAAACTACTTCATTCCTTCTTGCCTTTGGGATGTGCTGGTGGGTCATAACAGACTTTATGGTCATATTAGCCATAAGAATTGGAATAACACTCTTGAGAAGTAATTCCTAATGTATCAAGTCATCATAGAGCTCATATCAGTTGACATGAGAACCACGATGAACATTAAGTGCAATATGAACACCCTAATACTCTAGACCAAGATGTTTGAACATAATTGCAATAAGTTGAGTAGCACTAGCAGGACTACCTACAGTAGCTAGTTCATCAGCAATGTTCTCGAGCCCTTGAAGATACTAAGCCACTAACATATCATTCTTCTTAAAGGTCATTGAGTTCAAAGATTAACTGGATACACTTGTTTTCAGAGATAGTTCCATATGTGCTCAAGTGTAAACCAAACGGATCGAGCTGTATCAAGGTTGTTGACAGTTGGAATAACATCTTCTAAAAGGGAAGTAAGAATGGTAGCACGGGCAAGGTGATCGCGTTGTTGATGCTCGTAAAGTATATAGCATTTAATAGGAAAAGTGTATCCTATCGCAACAAGTAATATTGTGCTAATCACGAGATCGAACCACAAAGACTATTTGCTATAATTAGTAAATCTACCTAGAGTGATCTAATTGTTTAGAGGGTTGGATAAAGATTTGAGTTTTTGATAAATAACTAATTGAATTAAATGAATTGAAATGACAAAATAAGGTGAAAAATTGACAGGGTAGAAGGTGAATTAATGGATGGCACAACCTATGCTGAGGAATCCTTTGATTAAATCCTATGTATGGGTTTAGGGAGTTCAGATTTATGTTTTACCAATGATTAAAGGTGATTGTCCTAAGTGAAAGACTAATGTGATCAGTATTGTCCTTCCTATTCATATGCATTCGGGTGACGGCTTGATTAGGCATATACCCTAGGTCATGCAAAGCATTAGGTTCATTGACAACTAAGGTTAAAGCCGTAGCCCAGCCACAAAGCCTCATTCCTAGTGGTCTCTAGTGAAGTCAGGTTAATACAAATTCGGTATAGACGATTCCGTGGTTAGGTTCTCATCTATCTATAATCCTATTTAATGTCAGGGTCACAGGCATTAAGCACATTATATACATAAACAGACTAGTTGATCATTATTAATGTTCATTCTAGCATAAATCCTGTTCCTAACAATTTCTAGGCATTAAGCATGCATAAACTGATCAATCAAAGGTCCTAGATCCCTAATCATACATATTCATACAATCAATTTCATCCCCATCCCAAATTGGATGGAGATGAGTTCATAGACAAACCAATCATAGCAATTGGCATATATGAATAATCGAAAAAGCTTCAATTAAATATAAAAGTAAAAGATAAGAGGGAGAGATAGAAATCCAAAACCCGCTTGACGATTCTGATTACAAAAATAGAAGATCTGGAGCTTCTCCCATCAATTGTTCTTGAAAGAAATAACAAACTGAAAAATAAACCTAATCTAGAAAGCAGGAAAACTAAACTAAAAGCTAAAAACTACATTGTGGAGGAGAGAAAACCCTAGTGGCTCTCTGATTTATTCAGTGGCTAATCCCCCCGAATAATGAAGATTAGCTCCCTATTTATAGAGTTAGGGAGAAACCCTAATGTCTCCGGGGGCAAAATAGGCAATTCCAATGCGTTTTAGTGGATTATGGGGCAGATTCGCGCATTTCAGTGCCTCGTCTCGTCGAGACAGGGGCTGTCTCGTCGAGACACTTATGTGTCTCGTCAAGACATGCCCTGTCTCGTCGAGACAGGTGCCAGAATGGGGCAGAACTTTTGGTTTTTATCCGTTTTGATCCCTGAACTTATGAAAAGTGCTCTGATGGTCCCTGATGAATCTCAAAAGTGCTCTGACTGTCCCTGAGCTTTCGAAAAGTGCTCTAATGGTCCCTGAGAAGTCCGGTAATTCTCCAATGGGCTTTGGTCTGGTTCAGAAATGCACAAAAAGTCCCTGAAAATCCCTTAAAACACCGAAAATGCCAAAAATAAAGGAAATTGCTAATTTTAACTAAAAACCAACAAAACAATACTAAAATTAAAAGGAAATAAAGCAAAAACGAACTAAAAGGATCCTAAAAACCTATACAAATGGGAGCTATCAGTTGTTCCCATTGATAAAAGACTGGATTATAAACAAAGTTTTTTGGTACGTTACAATCAAGTCCCATCGAACGTGGCATATATTTAGTAGGTGGTGGTATGACTCCAGAGCAGTGTCCATCATAAATCTGCATTGCCGGAAGGGTTCCAACTATGTAGGTTTTCCATATATGATAGTTAGTCGGGGTAAGTTTAACTGAGAGTTGGGGAATATGACTAGAGGCGAAGGGGATGGGGTACTATGTTTGAGTAGTATCTGTGGACTGAGCGGCATGAGACATAATACATGGACGAGATTGAACATTAGGTAAAGGGTTTGGAATATTGGAAAATAACGAAAAGGGTGGGTTCGGTCGCGTTTGGGGAGGGAAGGAGTTTTATGGAGTTCCATCAGTCGAAAACAATGGAGGAGGAGGAGCGTGATACTGCTGCTGCTGCAGATTCCAGCCAGAGAATTGTTGGTTATTTATCGAATTAGGGTTCCATTGTGAAAATAGGTATGAAGTTGTAATGGATGGAGCGGGTAGATATGTTTCAGAAATAGGTGGGGTGAGGGTCAGTAATGGAAATAGGGTTCGGATCAAGGTGGGCATGGTTGAATGAATGGGGGATTGTGTATTGATAATCATAGTATAAATGGAATCGTGGAAGTTGGAGCCCGATTGCTCAAAGAGAGAGGATGCGGCCATGGCAGGCGCATGAGTCGAAGAGGAAGGGCGAGTTTTGATCGGCGCCGAGGAGGAAGGAGGGAAGAGAGGATGCCGAAATATTCAATCTTAAAATTGGACTAACTATGGTCTGTGATACCATGTCATAGAACCAAATGAACTAAAAGTCCAACCCGATAGTTAAGGCTAATCATAAATTTTATATTAATCTTTAACACGCTTCCACACGCAAATGTCCATTGGACTTGCAGTGTGTACAACACAAACTTGTTCCATCATGTACTTTTGATTCTACAAATTAATAAGGTTGTTAGGACGAACTCTCGATCGTTTGATCTAAAAGACTATGATAGTATGTAAAATATAGAGAGGTAATTTGATAAGTGATATTATTAGGGTTAGAAGATATTAATATATATAGTGGAGTATGTAACCTAGTATAAGACTATGAAATGTAATTCTGGATTAATTTGAAAGAGATAGAGATAAGAGAGTAAAACAGTAGTAAAAGTGAAAATATGAATTGAATGAAGAAATGAAGCCGATTAGCATGAAGCGGTTAATTATAGCAGCATTAGTACAAGAAAGAAAATGACAAAAATAAATAAATAAATGCAACTAGTATAGTATTTGTAGGTATGTAGATGAAATTATAGAGATGCCCGTCTTGACAGTTGAGTCTGTGATGCTCTTTTATTTACGTTTGGACAAAACCTATTAATTAAAGAAGAAACAAACAAAATTCAGGGACCTTTTTGCTTTTGTTCCAATTACTTACAGTACAGGTCAATTTTGGTAGGGAGTGATGTCATGTATGACGATTTTCGTCTATTTAAATTAAATCAATCCTTCTTTTATTTAGCAATTCATTATGTGATTGCTGCTGCTCCAATGCCCTTCGATGTCGACTTACTGTCTTATATATGATTAATTTCATTATTACAAGGGAAATAATTAGATCATTTTTTTTTCTTTTATGGTGGAAAGGGCTAGGCGTCAAAAAATGATAGAAAGTAACTCTATGCTCTGCCCACGTAAGAAAATCAAGGAAGTCTCTTGACAATACACCACACTCGTGATGATTTAAGAAATAATAATTCAAGGAGAGAGTTTTTACAAAATTTGTCATACAATCGACTGCTTTGTTACCTTCTAAAAAATGTATGAGTCACCCTGATGACCCAATTCTCCTTTAAAAAGATTTTTGCATCCCTCAATCAACCAGAAGTATCGGTGCACTGCCAGACCCGGGTCCAAAACTAACCTTACCACTATCAACAGATCCACCTCTACAATGACACGTCTAAAGCCTTTCTTCCAAGCCATATACAACCCAAAGTAGAGCCCCCATAGTTCAGATAGAGTCACTAAGCAAATGCCCAAATTACATGCCAAACCATTGATCCATGCCCCTTCCTTATCCCAAGTTAAGCCGCCTGCCGATGTCGGGCCAGGGTTGCCCTTGCTAGCGACATCACAGTTAACTTTTATCCAGTCCTCTTCAAGCGATTGCCACGCAACAGACACGCTCTGGTATCGACCGGTGTGATATTCATTAGAAATGAAATGCTTTGGCCATAGTCACGAACCTGGTTATATATGAACTCAATCTTGACGCTCTTACCAGATGTAGATGGATTGAAAATTCTATCGTTGCGCCAACGCCAAATCCACCATAGAGCCGTCGTGAACACCGTATACCATGATAATGACCTCCACTCCCGAGAACTTGTCAGATTACAGTGCATCCAGTCCTCGAGCTCTAAACCAAAATGGATGCTGCCATTTTATTGGAACAACAGCTTCCTAAATCTTTCACGTGTCCCAACATTGCCGAAGAAGATGAATGGTAGTCTCTGATTCCGAGCAAGACGAACAAGTATCAAAATTGCACATGTGTCTTCGTCTCCTGACCGCATTACATAAAACCGTGTCATGACACACCGTCCAAACAAAGTATCAAACCCGTTTCGTTACTTGCAGACTCCATACGTTTGCCTAGTCAATGCTCCATTGACTCCTACCTCCAATCGATCCCGAATTGCAGCACAATTTATAGGCAGAACTGACAGTAAAGCTTCCTGAGGAATTCGGGCCCCAACACCATCCATCCTTATCATTGCTAGACCCTAAGATCATTTAGGAAACGAGCTTTAGGATTATTATACTCGGCAGCATCGGCGATAGCCGCGACCAGCTCCAACCGCCATTTTCCTCCTAGTAATAAGCAACAGATTGATTTAACTCCACCAGAGGTAGTAGAGCAATTGCTAGATCCACCATTCGAGTATCCTCCATCCATCTATCCCACGAGAACAGAGTTGATCTTTCTAAAACTAGGGTTTGGTTGATTCATTTCTCCAGAACCCGATTGCCATTAATGACACACTTCCAAACTTGGCTCTAGTTCTACTTCTGGAAAAACATACCCATACCTTCCTCTGGACGTGCATATTTTCCATTCAACACAGACACTCATAGCTTCCATGTATAATTAATCCTCATCCAACCAAGTTTAGCAGCAAGCGTTATATTGAACTTCTGAGACTGACGGATGCCTAGGCCTTTATCTCTTCTCAGCTGACATACTGTGTCCCACTTCACAAGACTCACCCCTCTTTCCCCATCCTTGGCACTCCACAAATACCTCATACTCAACCTATTCAGAGAATTGTGAATGCTGGCTGGCAAGATGACAGTCTGCATAGTATACGTCAGAAGAGCTGATATGACTAACCAAACAAGAGTATCTCGCCCAGCGAAAGAGAGGCAACTGACCTTCCATCTTGCTAATCTCTCCTTACCCCTGTCTGGAATGTGTGTATATGTATGATTATTGATTCTGTCATCAACCAATGGGACACCTAAGTATTTCCCTAAATTCGTAGTACTAGAAATTCCAAGTTCAGAACAAATTTCATGTTTTTCCCCAAAGGATGTATTAGTCGAGAAAAAAAACCATGACTTGCTTAGACTCACTTGCTAACCCGAGCAATTGCAAAAATACATGAGAATATCATTGATGACTTGATCTTGAT
Organism: Euphorbia lathyris; assembly: GCF_963576675.1. Lineage (NCBI taxonomy): Eukaryota > Viridiplantae > Streptophyta > Magnoliopsida > Malpighiales > Euphorbiaceae > Euphorbia > Euphorbia lathyris. The sequence goes on from NC_088911.1 coordinate 61,418,411, forward strand.
CATGAGTCACTTCTACCATAAGTATAATATCATCAGCAAAAATAGACATAAGACAGTCCATGACCACCCCTCGATAATCGAATAGACCTCCAGTCTTTCCTTGTAGTTGCATCCAAGATTATGTGACTTAGGCGTTCTAGACAAGGGAAAAATAAGTAACGAGATAGCGGTTCCCCTTAGCACAAACCCCAAGATAGATAGAATCCTTCATATTTCTCCTCATTCCATAGAACATTCATAAAATATGATGAAACACATTGCATAATTACCTCAATTAAATCCCTGGGTAGCCCAAACGCCATTAAAGTATCCCATAAAAACTCTAAGTAATATGGTTATACGCCTTCTCTAGGTCCACCTTGAGGAACATCCAACCTTTTCTCCCCCTTTTCCTCTTAGCAGAATGAATCGCTTCTTGGACAATAATAATGTTATGAGTAATTTGTCTTCCTGGGACAAAACTTCTTTGCATGAGGCCCACTAAATCAGGTAAAAATGGATTTTAACCGATTGACGACACATTTTGTAATTGCTTTATAAACAACATTATAAATATTGATTGGCTGGAACTGAGCAAGACCCTCTGGATTGGTAACCTTGGGTATAAGAGTAATCAATGTCAAATTTAACTTGGGTTCTAGGATGCCATCGTTAAAAGTTCCAACGGTGCTCCAGAAGTTCTGATAAAAAGTTTCATAAAATCCACCAGGCCTAGGGGCTTTAGAGCGTGCCATGGAAAAGAAATCCCATTTGACATTTTCAATTGTGAATGGATGGCCAATCTCCTCCAAGGACGTCGATGAGGGTCGAGGGAAAGACAACACTTACTAGAGTTGGATGTGATGGGGTATCTCCTCGGTGTACAATCTTTGAAAAAATTCTACCTCCATTCCTTTTAGTCTTACGTAATCCCAGACCTAACTCCCCACTTCATCTTTTAGCCTAATGATCTTGTTCTGTCTCGTCTAATGATGGTCGAGGTATGAAAAAAGGATGTGTTACGATCCTCATATGCCATCCAATGAATCCTTGATTTTTGGAACCATAATAAATCTTCTTGTCTAAGGACAACATTTAGCTCATACAAAATTTTCTATTCTAATCGCAGCAGACCCCGAGTAAAAGCAGTCGAAAGACGTAACTGAACACTTGCTAGCCCAGAGTAGAGTCGTCGTTTGTGGTAAAAAAATGTTACCAAATGAGTGAATATTCCATGAAGATAGTTTCTCGGCTAACATGTTAAGACGAGACATCAAATTCGTTCACATTGCCCACCCTGAATCGACCTGCTGCCAGAGATTAGTATTACTCAGCTAAGCCGCTTGAAATCGAAATTGGGTTATTGGCTTAATCTTTGAGTGACCAGTGAAATTGATAAGAATGAGAGCATGACCTGATTTGTTTCGAGGTAAATGCCTTACACTTGCTTTGGGAAAATGGTGCCTCCAATCAACTGACACTTGAGCCACCTAAATTTTATGTGTGATTGAGTGAACAACCATTGGTGAGGTATTTATTTGCTTATCCCTTAAGCTCGTTTAATTAACATGTATCCTTTTCTTAAAAGTATGACATATGCTAATTGAATTGCGGCTTTTGGCCATTGTGTCTTTATTTGTCTTTTCAAATATATGTAATTACAACTGCTTATGTTTATGTCGACACTTAATCCAAACCAGGAGGTTTTTCTAGTTTGGCTAGTCATTACGGGTTTGGTTCTTAGTTTACTTGGAGACAAGTAAAGTTTTAAGTGTGAGGAGGTTTGATAGGGGGTCAAAAAAACTCTATCGTTTGGTACGGTTTTAGGGTAATTTCATATTAATTCTAGTAAATAAATAGCAATTTCTCGTGCTTTATTTCACTTATGTCAATTATTTAGTTTCTAGCTCTCTTTTAGCACTTTTATCAGTTTTATGTAGTTTTTATGTCATTTTCAATAAAATAATACCAAGTTAAGCACTCACCTAAATTTTCCTTTAATCTTTTGGGCTAATTGATTCACCAAATGTCATTATGAATCAATTTGGTACTTAAGGCCTAAATTTGGTGAATCAATTTAGCCTTGGAACTAATGTTTTTGGAGTTTTAGTGTGATATTGCAAGTCAAATACGGAAGGGGAGAGACCATCCAACACATAAAGGAGAAGAAATTCGCGTTTGGGGACCCCTAGAATCCAGCTTGGTGAGTTGGACCTCTGAATCAGTCATAAGTGACTGATTCAAACCCCTTTTTAAGTGGGATTGAGTTTGTTAAATCCTATTAAAGACCTTGGGTGTTCATTCCCAATGCACCATGTAAATCATCCATCAATTAGTTTTCTTAGTTTTTATCAATAAGTAAACAGTTTATCATCTTTTGCTATTGTAATCATTCTTCCCCACCTTGAGAATTCACCCCAATCCCTTCATCTGCCATTGAAGCACGAAGGTTCCTTCCATCTCCACCTTCAAGGATTCTCAAGCTCCATCCTCCAGTCTTAGAAAGACGACTACTTTAGTCAATAGGTTTCTAAAAGGGATTTCTATCCTCTTTAGTATATGTTTACTTTAGATCTTTGCTATGAATTTTGAACTAGTTCTATTCATATACTCTGTTCTTCATCTTTAATATAAGTTTCAATTTGATTTTCCAATTGAGTTTCTTATCTTTTTGTTTATGCTTTACCTAATTGAATTGAATCATTCAAAAGTCCAAAGATAGACTAGGTTCATATTGCGAGTCTGATTTGACTGTCCATAAGCAAAGCCTGTGAAATTGACAACATCATAGTAAATATGATCCAAATTCCTGAACCTCAGAGCTAGCTACGACCTGTAACAAAGGAATTGTGTCCTAGGGACCCTAGAAGGATAAGTCGGTTTAATTGCCTTAGGTTTATGCAACTCGGATTAGGTAATTAATTAGATTGGTTAATTAGGTTGATTTCTGTACTATCGTATCATCCCGTTTTGCTATTAGATTGATTATTTGGCTTAAGATCACCTTAGGAGTAGAATAATTTAGCAACAAAACCCAATTCAATTTCCACCACCTAAATAACATTAGAAATCAAGTAGTTTGGTAGTTGCGGTATAAATCATGTGGATTTGATACCTAGACTTTCCAAATTTATAACTTGATAACGACGGGGTACACTTATCCCTTAGTGAGCCTTTGAGCGTGATCTCGGGGCGCATTCAAACTAGTGATGTGGAGAGCGAGAAGGTCTGGGGCTGGTCCATTCGACATGACGTGGGAGATTAGAAGGGAATGCAAGATGTTTTTATGGAGTGGTTTGACAAGCTTCGCATAGATATCCCCTTTGATGCCGATAGAAGGGGGAAGACTAATGTCAAAGCGGATGAGAACTGGGGCGTTATTTCTTGCCCTATGAAAGACTTGGGGTCCAGATCTTTTCAAGAAGGGGATAATGTTGCGGACATCTTCTTCAAGGAATCAAATCATAGGGAAGGAAGTTGTGTGAGGTATGAAGCGAATGAGGAAGTGTGGGAAAATTGCCCCACACGACATGTTACCAAGGGCACACGCCATGTGGGTAAGGCTAAAAAGCCCATAGACTTTCTGATTCAATTCACACGTCGTGTGCCTCTAGGCCACACGACGTGTGACTCGATTGGGGCTGGATAATGGAGTTTTGGGGGCGAAGCTGGCTGGGCGCATGCGAAGGCCATATGCCGTGTGGGAAGGAATTTCTACTCAAAATAGGCAGGGAACAAGACTCCAACTTTTCTATTCAGTTATGATAATTACTGTTCACACTATTAATGTATTTACTGTTTTTCCATTTAGGCTTATTTCCCTAAATGCCATTTAGGCATCCCTTTCCCATCTTAACATTACCTTCTTTATTGTATTGTAACCCTAGTTAGGTTATTTTAGTCTTTTGCGTTATTATTTGGGAGAGCTATATATAGGACTCCTTATTTGTAAGGATGAACTAACATTTCATTAATCAAATTTATTCTTCTCTTTGAAACCTTTTGTCAAGGTTTATTCCTTCAACAATGGGGATTTCACTATTCATATGGATTTAGTCCATCAAACCTCAGGATTGACTCCTTATAGTTTAGCTAGAGAAGAAACTTCTTTGTTGATTTAAGATTAAAATCAACTTGTTCATCATTAATTTGTATCATGCCCTATAGAGGGCCTGTAAGGTCTATGCGTCGCCTTCCCGTCATCTTCTACCCGCCAAACTTGGTCTAATTTAGGGTTTTCAGTGTCCCTAGTCATGATGGTGAAGTTTGTTTATCCATACGACGAACATAAAGTAGGGTTTGAGGCACTCTCTCTCGATTGAGACTATAATTCTCACTATTCCAAATCAGAAAATCCTATATCATAAATTTGCATAATTTTATGTGATTTCGGTGCCGTTTTCACCAAAAACATCATGAAAAAACATGTATACATGCCCAATTAACACAGATCTAACACATATTAATTATAGTATGCAAAAACTATGTTTTTCTCCATATTTAGGATCAAAATAGACAGAACGTGAGATATATGGCTCTGATACCAATGAAGGGAGTATCAACTAATAATCCGAATATAAACATGAGTTTAAGGTTACCTCTTGTATAGCGGAATCTGTTAAGAAGATAGACAACAAAAGAATCATATCAACACGATCACCCATATAGATGTTAATCACGAGGTGAAAACGAAGAATCCACGAACTAAAGCGGATGTCAAAAATAGAGAGAGGCGTAGAGAGTGTAGAGGCTAAAGGGAGAATAAATGCATAAACTGATTAGGGTTAGCTAAGTATCTATATATGACATCTTTTTAGGTTAAAAATCGTAACCCTAATCCTTCATATTTTCGATAGAATTGGCCCAATTCCATTTCGGGTGAATTAATTATTCGGCCAATTACCCGAATAATTCTTACAAAGAGAAAACATCACGCCCTTCTCTACGTTTGACTTAGTGGGAAAAAAAGATTGGAGAGAGGCTAACTTTAATCTTATTTTTTTCCAATCAATATCTATTTTTATAAGATGCTTTATAATATTCATGCATTTTTTGTAATATTTAAATTTATCCGCAGGGCTGGCTCTAGGGGGAGGTCGTCTTGGGCTTCCGACTTACGGGGGCCTCCGATCGGAATTTTTTTCAAATTTGATAATTATTAAAATTGCAATGGTTAAAAATATATAGACTTGGATATATAATAAAATGTATTACTAGGTTGAATGGTAAAGGCATAGTGGAGCTATTTGTAAGGGTGTTGAGTTTAATTCTCGGGATGGTATGTTTTGGTTCTCATTTTTTTTTCTGTTCTTTATTTTCTTAGTAGTATCAAGAATATGTTTCTTATTAGTATATAAAGTTTTTTCTCTTTATTTTTCATATGTTTTGTTTTTATTACTATTATTATATAATTTTAATAATTTTTTTTATAATTTTAGTTTTTTCCTTAAACCAAAATGTTAATATATATTCAATCTAAAATGACTAATATATATTGATTTACTTGTTACAATATATTTTAAGACATAATTAATTTTCACTAATTTACTCGTGTTATTGAGTTAATTACATATAAGAGTCAATTACATAACAACTTGTATCGATCAATTTTTTTATGGTGAGTATTTTTACAAAATCAAAATTATAATTATAATTTACTAGGACAACAACTTATAAGAAGGTCCTAATATTTATGGACCAATGCAAATCATTTCTTATCCTTAAAAATAATATATATTTTTTTGGGCTTATATGGAATGAGTTTGGCATTCGAGTTTTATGACGTGATTTAATTAAAAATATTTTTTTTTGTAATATAACATATTGATTAATTACGTAACAACCTGTACCGATCAAATTTTTTATACGGAATATTTTTACAAATTGAAAATGAAAATGAAAATTATAATCTAGTAGGACAATAAATCATAAAAAAACTCAAATGTTTATGGACCGGCCCTGAACATAGGCCATGAGTGCGATCACTTAGGACGTGAGCCAAAATGGTTTCAAATTGTTTTTTTACTGTATATATAGTAATTTTTTTAAATGACCAAATAATATGATATTTTAGATCTAAAATATATCTAAATTTCTATTTTAAACTTATAAGTACAATTTTTTTTATTAAGGGTCTTTTTATCTCTTTTTTTCATCTAGACCCACAAAAAGATCAGGACAGGTCTTGCTTAGGGCCTCTAAAATACTGGAGCCGGCCATGTTTATCCGTATTATATAAGAAGGAAATTATATTTTAATGTAAATAATTTTAATTAAGTTATAAAAAATAAGAAAAAAGAGAGAAATATTAATATTGAATTTATTATTTGAAGAATCTAATAAAAATAAATAATAATTTTGCAATTAAAATATAATGCATACAGTACACATTCCTTGGATTAAATTGAAACGCGATTACAGCCTTGGATTGGAGGAATTAAATTGGTGAGTGTCAGATTCAGAATGAGAAGAGATTCATTCAGCACTCCACCACCACCACCACGCGCTTAAATGCATTACCAAATTAGTCAAACTAAGATTACTTGTAATTAACCTCTATTATCATATTGATATACACTAGTCTCATTCTTTTTCCCCAATTTTATGAATCCTACTACATCTTCCCTTAATTGTACGGTTTGTTCGTTGCATGTATGGAACCCCACCATCTCATAATTCAATTTTTACCCTTTTCTTTCATCAACATTCAAGTTAGGTAAAAGTTACTAATTTTTTTTACGTGAAAGTATTTTTTTTTTTTGATAGAATAGGAAGGCTCAAGGTCCGGAACAAACAAACAAAGAGAAAAAAGAAACTAAAAAGGCGAAAACAGCAGACTAGAGGGTACGGGTTAGGAAAGGGGCCCTAACTCCGAACCATTCTACTTAGATACGATCCTCTATTATCGGAAGAGAGAATCTCCTAGAGGCCTGCAGGAGGCACATCAAACTCATGATGGCCCAAAGAACAAGAACCTGCGAAGTTCACCAGCCAGTCAGCAACACAGTTGCCTTCTCTGAAAGTATGCATAAAGACAACCCTCCAATCTCTATCACGAAGTTCTCGACACTTGTAACATAATCCAACCATAAGGGTGATGGAGGTTCGTGTTGGTGTTAAGGAGCTGGAGGACAACCTTTGAATCCAGTTCCATAATAATCTGTCTGAACCCCCTCTCCCAAGCCATTCGGAGACCAAAAAAGAGGCCCCAGATTTCAGCTAGAGTCACAGTGCAGTGGCCTATATTCACTCCAAATCCTCCCAACCACTTGCCTTTCTCATTGCGGATTAAGCCCCCTACCGTCGCATTGTCGGGGTTTCCCTTGCACGAGCTATCAGTGTTAACTTTGACCCACCCCGCTAGGGGCTTCCCATCTGACCCAAACACATCGCTGTTCCGAATTTTTCCCATCAATATTTAGAGCGCGGGCCTGTTTAAACTCAGTACAAAGGCGATAAATGAGATCCACTCCGTTATCGGGCCAGGGGGTTTTCTCAAATAGAGACTGATTCCGCCACCGCCAAATCCACCACAAACCGAAGCCAAAAACGAGGTACCAATCCATATTCCGGGAGATAAGATCAGATTGAAGGTTCTCCTCTAACCAGATCTGAAGCGGAGAGTTGAAGAAGATGTGACGGAGTTGTGGAGGAACGAGGTGATTCCAGATCCTTCGAGCTGCTATGCAATCCCGCAGGAGGTGAGTTTCATTTTCAATATTTTGGCAATTACTGCACCTTTCGTTGCTTGACAAATGTCGTCGTAGCCGATTAGCATTGCATAGCAGTCCTCCCTGTTTTATAATCCAAATAAAAGACTTTATTTTCTTCGGTAGATTTAAACGCCAAAGGGACGTCCAGAAGCTGTCCGTTGGACCTTGGTTCTCCTGATGCGGGACCGCAGCATACCCCGACGCTACCGTGTACACCCCCGACATTGAATCTGCCCAGCACCAATGATCCTCAGTTTCGCAAGAGGGGCTGACCCGTATTGAAGCAATTTGTTGTAACTTAACAGGGGGCAGCAGAGGGCTGAGCTGATTCCATTTCCATTGGTCTTGACCGTCATCCCAAAGATCCGCTACGCGGGTATTTCTCATCCCCTCATCGACTGGCCCCCCGTGGCTTCTATTTCCAGTGCAGAGTTTCCACACCATTTATCAGTCCAAAAACTGGTATTCTTTCCGTTATAGATCAATTTGGAGATGCCCCAGGCAATCACCAACGACCCCGCTGTTACACTTCGCCACGTGCTAGAGGCAGTCGGTTGGTTCTAAAAAATCTCGAGGCCTTTC